>NC_134214.1:23820992-24426242 GCF_965140235.1 Caretta caretta
ATATTTTTTTTCCAGTGCAGATGATAGCACTTTCTTTCACTTTAGAAGTAAGATGGTCATAACGTTTGAAATTTAGTCATTTATTAGTCACACATCAAGCATAATGGTCGTCTGCTTCATTTCACTTTTGACTTACCTCAGACATTTGACTTACCTCAGACATTCACTCAACGAATGTAGTTTCTATGCTCACACAACTCTAGCATTTGCTTTGAACAAATTATGCTGAAGTGCCAGATCATATGAAAGATGTGTGTAATGTGTAGTGTGTTCAATGAATTTTTAAAAAAAAACTAATTATGATGATTGGTCATACAACAAGGGAAATCTTGGTTCCAATACTAAAAAGCTTGTGCAAGGGCTCTCTGTCTAACTAATTGTATATCCTCTCCATCTAATATCTTTTTTAGTATTAGTGACTAATATGATCGGAGAGGAACCCTGTTCAACCTAATCAATAAAAAGCAGTTATCCACCACAAGCGATAGAGATAGGGTAGTACATTTTCACTCATCAGTAGGAGCTCAAAAATAGTATCTTACCTTACCTTAGTTTTTATTTAATCCATAAAAAAAGTACAGAGGAAACAAGCTCATTTGTAAAAATAATGCCTTTTTATCACCTTTATTCTAATGTGCATCTGGGTCATTCAGCGTAGGGTTTCGGCCGTGCTCTACATCCTAATGCCACAGCTGTAATACAGACTGCTGCTCCACCTCTGATCTTACATGTAGGAGTAGGAAGTTGTCATACACAGAAGTGGGAAGAAGAGGGAGTGGAGAGACCCTGGTTAAACAGCAGTGGTAATGATATGATGCTTCTGTTCTAGTAGTAGTAAAAATAGCTAGGCCAGGGCTACTGTGCAATCAAAGTCTGATTCAAAAGAAGGGTGAGATTCTCACACTTGCTCTGCCCTCTGTATGCTGGATAAAGGGCCTGTTGTAGTGTAAAGGGACTCCATAAACTCTGAATCCAACTAGGGAAAAATTTCCCCTGGTGCAGAAATTGAGAAAGGACAGCCAGAAGCATTCCTGCAAACCCTAGCATAGGAGGCATGCCGGAGGTGGAGGTAGGGCTGGGAGGGTTGTTGGGAGCAAGACTGCAGTCCAGAATGCTGTGGAAATCTTGGGTAGTGCTGAGGTCCATAGGTAGCTGAGGATAGGCTGTTGTAATTTAGACAGATCCTGAGGGCTGTCTAAAGGATACCAGAGGTTCTTCCAACCTCAAATATGGAGGGGACAATTTATACCTCACACATGGGCTGCAAGTTGATGCTAAGCCTCTTAGAGGTATAGTCCAGAATCTCAGCTGGAGTTTTTTCATGGTTTTTAGATTAGGGTTTTGGATTAGGATTATAGTTAGCATCTGAATTTCATTCGAAATCTCATCTACACAAGTTGAGCTACAGCCATAGTATCTTTTAATTAGGGCAGAATACATATTTTTATACTTATGATTCATACAAAGGCAAAAAAGTAAGCCAAAGTGCTAAATGCTATACTTATGATAATATAAAATGCTAGAAAAGTATCCAAAAGTGTGCTAAAATGGTTTTTAAACATGAAAAGTAGTCTTAAAACATCTCCTCATTGGTTTCCTTTCAGCGCACATTCGGATGAGAGTCTCTTATAAAACTCTTGCTCCTTAGAATCCCAAAGTTCTTTGCAAACTGTGGACCTGAGCCTGCATTTTGTACTTGAGCAACATTTGAGCTCACTGGGAGGTTTTGGGTATTCAGAGATAAAATATGAAATGACACTTTAATGTGCCTTGTGTGGTCGTGGCGCAGTGCTGGGAGAGAGCTCTCCCAGCGCTCTAAAAAAACCACCTCCACGAAGGGCGTAGCTCCCAGGGCAGGTGCACTGTCCACACTGGTGCTTTACGGTGCTGAAGCTTGCTGTGCTCAGGGGTGTGTTTTTTCACAATCCTGAGCAAGAAAGTTGCAGCCCTGTAAACTGGCAGTGTAGACGAGCCCTAGGTCCAATTATGATCTGATTTAAACTGGTACAGCTCAGGAGTAATTGTAGTCAATGAGATATACTGGTGAAAAACTGGTTAAGGGAGATCAGAATCAAATCCAATCACTCTATAATGTGACTGAAACAGAAAAGAAGAAGTTGGATAAACAACCATATATCACCCCACCAATGTAATAGCACCAAATTGCAATGCTCAGCATCATGGTGTCTAACTTTTAGGCATCTAGAAAATCACAGCAACAGCGCTGCAATCGACAAAGCTGAGTTCGGTGCCTAGTCTCCCGAGAAAATGAATGGGGAGAGACAGGTGCCTAAGAAAGAAATCTACGAAAGTCACCATCCTAGGTGGCTCCCCCCAAGATAGCCAATGGGAGATGCCGACAAAAGAGGTGTGTCCTAAACCCCTCTGCTTTTTCAGATATAGGCACCTAAGTCCAGGCTGCAGGGAGGCACCCATGTCAGCTTTGCGATCAATGAATGGAGCCTGCCACCTGGTGTCAGATGGCTTGGGCACCTAAGCTGGTTTATGAGGGAATGGCTTAGCCGGGCACCTACTTCACTCCACACAAAATGGGGTACTGGGGAGGGGAAGGGGGAAGGAGGTGGTGCATACATTATAACTTTTAGTCCAGTGGTTAGAGCACCTGCCTGGGATACGGGAGACACAGATTCAATTCCCCCGTCTGCCAGATGGGAAAAAGGAGAGTGTTTAACCACTTGGATAAAAGTTATAAGGTGGGCACCAACACCTCCCTCTCCCCTTGAATTTTGACTGTGACCCAACCTCATAGACAGCCTCTGAGCATGCCCAGTGGATTGGGCCCCACATGTGATTTAGGTGGCCAAACTCCTGCCTTCCACTGGTTTGTGAATCACTCTGGGGCTTAGGTGGGAGATGGCCTAGAGGGAGGCAGCACTATACATGTTCAGAAACACCTAGGGAACTTTTATTCTGCAAAACTTGGGTGCTGAGTGAATTTAGGCACCTAATTGGATCAGCAGCAGTTTTGTGGTCACAGTGGAGCCAAAACTGGGACTTTGGCACCTAAAGCTGGGACTTAGTTGCTTAAGTCTGGGGTTTAGGCACCTAAGTACATCCATGGAGCCTACCCCCTTTTCTCCAAGAAGAGATTTCATCCATCCTCATAGTGAGTTTCAGATATTAGAATTAATATTGGGATACCTTGTTGTGACACATACTAACTACCACCGTAATAAAATAGTTTTATCCTCCATTTCACCTATGAGTTTTCCTAACACTGGTAAGTAATTTTGCATGATTATTTCCTTGGGAGAATAGGCTTGGTAGAGGCTTGTGGTGGTTCACTGTAATTAGTCTGCCATCTCTCTGTTTTGGCATTACTGAAAGATGTGCAGAGAGTATGATGGTGTTTTTAATATTGCTAGACAGATGAATTTGTTCTGTTTTCTGTAGTTCAGAAATTTATGCTGAAGTGTCTCATGAAGGTGGTGATATTTTCTTAATATGAACAGTTATCAATATACATTTTTAAACAGATTTCTAAGAAAGAAAGGTCAGGACTTCAATTAAGAGATCAAAGAACTGCTAGAGAGGACATCAGCAATGGACCAGGAAGAGGTCAGGAATGAATCCACATGGTAGATGACTGGCCAACATAATGTGAAAGATCGGAGTAAAAAGATATGTATTCAGGACTGTTCTGTCCTTTCTCTTCAATAACTGGTAATGACCATGCAAGATTTGCTTTTGTAACACATTCTAGAGGGTTTTATCTTTAGCGAAGTGCTGTATTTATGTATTCAGTGTTGATGGCAATCAATAATAATACTTAGCATTTACTCTATAAGGGCCTACATATGCTATTCAATGTCACTGTAATGTCCCCATCCACAACTATGCTTTTAAACTAGGGGAGGAAAAATCTAACCGTCTTCTTTCTTTTCCAGTGTGTCTGATCTTCTCTATTGTGGTCTTTCACATTAGAAGCTCTTTGCAACTGGGACTGTCTTTATTCTTGTATTTTGCACAGCACCAAGTGCATCATCAGTGATTAACAAATAATTAATAATAGTGTTTTATATTTGCAAAGCACTGAACGTTGGTAAATGAATCTTCAAAATAAGCATATGAGATAGGTAGCTCATTAATTATTATCCCCATGGTAAAGAGATGGAGGAATTTAGATACAGCGTTTGCAGAAATGGTCCATGAATTAATATTAGCTTTATACTCAGACAAATGTTGATTTCTGTAATCTGAATACCTAAATAGCTAAATTCAGCAGTTGATATGCAGACTTGCTTATACAAATTAGAGACCAATTCCAGTCCCCGTCTCGGACCCCATACATAGCTTTGGTGGTGTACAGAGGCTGTAAAGGAACCACAACAGGGTGGGGCAAAGTTTACCTGAGGCACAAACAATGTAGGATTGACACAAGTGGCCTATGATACTCCATACTGCTCCTCTTGCTAACCCCGGTGTAGGGGCATGCCTGGCACAGGGCTCTCAGGAGTCCCAGCACAAAATCTACCCCATGACCCATACTCACAAGAGCATTCCCTTAGTCCTCACATGAGAGTTCTATTGACTTTAATGGAACTGCTTACATGAGCGACTGGCTACTTGCAAGAGTAAGATTTGCAGGATTGGGCCCCTGAAGTGGAGACATGTACAGTGATTATCTAAATACTCCATTTCTCCAGTACAGACATATAGGATCTACCGTGAGAGATTAAAAATGTTTTTCAATGTTACCATTTTAAAACATCCCTTCTTAGGGGAGTGGGTGGGCATAGGGGTGAATGTAATTGTTTCCCTCCTTTTGACACACACACTTTAAAAATGGTAAATAGCATTTTATTGAAACAATCGCTTTTCATGAGTTAAATATTTTTTTAAGACTGCTTGGTCTTGTTGCATCATCTTTATGAGATGAAATGCTCTCTGTTTTCATGTTCTATATTCTGATTAAATATTTTAATTCTGTTAATAATTATTCCTCTACAAACAGTATGTAGATAATCTACACACCTGTAAATGTGTACTTCTAATTTCATTACAAACTATAAACTTTAAATGTTTCCATGGTTGTTGATAGAATTTAACTTGTACAGCAAAACTCTACACGTTTTCTTTGCTGAGTTTAACCATATAACATACATGTTACAGCTAGTAAATTATTATTATAAAGCTCTCTTTGCTGCTTAGAAACCCAGTCCTGCAAATCCTTACTAATAAGCACAGTCCTTGCTATCAAACATAGTTCACAGATGTCAACAGGAGTACACATGGTATGTGCTGTGCTGTACTGTGCTTGGTGGTCAGAGTCTGCAGGATCAGTGCTTTTATCTGTAATATGAGATATCACTATCTATACTTTTAAGGCTAGATCTTCAGCTGGTATAAATTGGTGTAGTTTCATTAAAGTCAACAGATCTCCGGTGGTGCGCAAGGTGAGCATCTGACCAACGCATTCAAAATTAGGCTAATTGTGGCTGATTCTGCTGTCCCTTTTGTAAAGCTGGAATAACTCCACTGTTACAATAGGGTTAATAATCAGCTAAGCTGAGCTCTTACTGAGGAAGGAGGAGGCAAAGGACCAAACCACTTTCCTGCTTTTCCCTGGCTCTGGGCTGAACCTGAGGGATGGACTAACATATGCTGATGTACTGGGTGTCAAAGGCCTTTGATATTAGCGAGACTCACCAGAATTCAGTGCATTCTGCCTCTTCCTACTCCTGCCTCTGGAACACCATCTAGGCTGGGGGCAGGACTAGCATCAAGATGGTTTACATCAGCTAACAGAGTAACAGCCATGTTAGTCTGTATTCGCAAAAAGAAAAGGAGTACTTGTGGCACCTTAGAGACTAACCAATTTATTTGAGCATGAGCTTTCGTGAGCTACAGCTCACTTCATCGGATGCTCACGAAAGCTCATGCTCAAATAAATTGGTTAGTCTCTAAGGTGCCACAAGTACTCCTTTTCTTTTTACATCAGCTAAGGATTTCTTGTGCTGGGGAAATTCTCAATTCCCCATTTAGGAAGGTTTAAGATCCCTTTGCACTGCTCTACAATCAGAAAGGGACCTTAGCAGGATGCGGATTGAGCCCAGTGGAGTTAATTTGGTGTAACTGGGAGGAGAATCAGACCCTTACATTTAAAACTGAAACAATGCTAGTTCTAAGAGCTGTTTCTTTTTCATTCTTTTTCATTTTTTAAAAAATGAGGGCTCCTATCATGGTAGAATTGTCATGCTTTTGATGTTAGATCATCACCTGCAGTGACCCTGATGATGATGTCTAGCTGGTTTTTTTGCCAGTACTTGCAGACAAGAAACCTTGCTGCTAATTCCAGTCAGAGGTAATACATACTTACCTGATAATGTATCAAAACAATTACCACCAAAAGAACCCATGAGAAGACTAACAAAAACCTGTGTTCTCAAATTGTCGGGGACATGGCCAGGTTAAAAAATCATATTTAAAGCAACAACAACAGATATTCCTTATCTATGTTACAAACAGCACCTTAGATTAACAATTCTGACAGAATTTAAAAAATCGAATTAAATTTTCATTCCTTGTGCATTGTGTTTCTTTTTTGCATTTCTCTCAGCTTGACCTATAGAAACAGTCTGGTCAATTTCACGTTTGTGCCTTTTGTGTTTCTAGTCAAATTCATTTTCAAGTTTTAATGCACTAGCATGATTCTGGAGTCTTGGGGTAGCAAACACCACAGGGGAATGCTTACATGTTAAAATAAAAATGGTTTCCATTGGAATTTGGAAACAAATGGAATTTTTTTTATTGATCCAGTGTTTAGTAAAAGTTCATTTTTACAAAACCTAAAGATGGGTTGAATTTGACCCAACAGTATGCCTTTAAAGTTGGATTTACACAATGTGGGAAAACTGAAAAAAACTAATTTTAAAATATATGTATTTGTCATATTGCCACTTGCTAACAATAAAAGAGTTTTCTGACTTTTCTGCCATAGAACCCCTTTTTCCTTTCTGCAAGGCCATTTTACTTGTATCCTGTTGTAATAATGGGCCTACAAATTTACCAACTGTGAACTTAACTGTAAAAAAGAGGTGAAGATTCATAAGTTGTCAAAAAAACCCTACAGTAATAGATGGTGATAGGAAAAGCTGCGAAAGGGAGAAAGACTAAATTAGTCCAAACAAAAAGGCCTACTGATATAACTCAGGGACTGTGTTTAGATCATGTCTAGTAAACAAGAGGAACTGAGGACCAGAAATTAATAAACCAAAACTGGTTTGTCAAACATTAAGCCTAATTGGTGGACAAAATAATGAGGGAATGGCCTATTCCACCCACCACTCCCTTTTTGGGTCCTTAAGGAAAGGGACAATGAGGAGAAAAATTGGAGTTTCACCATCATTGCTGCCACCCCCACTGTCTCCTGGGACCTTCTTCATCTTAATTCTGAGACATGTCCTGACCAGACTGGGCCAGAGAGAGGGACCCGGATGACATGACCACCTCCAGAAGTTCAGGCTGAATCCCAAACACCATCTGGATGTGAGACTTTGTTTGCCCCCCACAACCTCCATGCTTCCTTTTTTGTTCTCCACCTTATTTCTTCTCTTTCCTCTTTCCTATCTTTCCCCTTTTCCCTTCTGTCTAATAAGAGTCTGGCTTAGCTGGCCAACACTGTATTTTGCAACACTGCTGTAAGCCTGTAACCAGAAAGAGGCAGCTAAATGCAATGCTCTAAACACCCTGATGATGGTACAAGTTTGCCAGGTCTCAGAGGGTATGTCTATAATTTGCAATTAAAAATCTGCACTTGGCCCATACCAGCTGACTCAGGCTCCCGGGGCTCAGGCAGTGGGGCTGTTTAATTGCAATGTAGACTTCTGGGCTTGGCCTGGAGCCTGAGCTCTGGGACCCTCCCACTTCGCAAGGTCCTCGAGGCCAGACTCCAGCCCAAGCCCGGAAGTCTACATTGCAATTAAACAGCCCCACAGCATGAGCCCCAGAAGCCAGAGTCAGCTGGCACGGGCCAGCTGAGCGTTTTTAATTGCAGTGTGGACATACCCAGACTCGCCAATAAGACCATGTGCTGTGCTTGAGTTTCTCCAGTAGTGAGATTGCAAGTGAAAATCAACACCAAAACAAAAGTTGAATTTTCTTTCTTTGCTATTTTTTCTCTCCCCTTTTTGTGGGTGTTTTTCCTGTTTTGTCTTCTTACGAAACAAGACTAGACTTTAAGAACAACAGCAACAATCACAGTTCCAGCCAATCTTAACTAATTTCTTCTCTTTTTCCCCCTAAAGGACAATTATTACCATCTTTAATACTTTCTAAAAGAATGTCAAGCAAGAGAATGTCTCTCTCTCTCTCTCTCTCCAATTAAAGGGTAAAGAAACAGGAGATGTTAAAATGAAAGCCTTATTTAATACTTTACATTTCAAATGCATTAACTGTTTTTCCTTCTTATTTGTATCTTTAATAAAAGGTTAAAAAGGATATTTAATGGTGTGTTTGCCATGGTATTAAACAGGCTGAATTCTCTCTTTACCAAACCCTAAACCTTGTTTAAAACTGTTTAATGTTGGACACTGACTATGTTATGTTAACCCGTTTGGCTCATATATTCCATCTAAATTAATAAAACTACATTCTCAACAACAACATACTGTATGGACCATTTGCAGACAGAATATTCTTCAGTGTTCCAATTCGGCAAGAATAATTTTGTAATCCTGTAGATCATTTCCTGATCATAATTTATGAGAGCCATTTGTATAGAACCAAAATGGGGTTCTGTCAAGGTTCCTCACCCACTCTGAACTCTAGGGTACAGATGTGGGGATCTGCATGAAAAACCTCCTAAGCTTATCTTTACCAGCTTAGGTCAAAACTTCCCCAAGGTACAAAATATTACACCCGTTGTCCTTGGACTGGCCGCTACCACCACCAAACTAATACTGGTTACTGGGGAAGAGCTGTTTGGACGCGTCCTTCCCCCCAAAATACTTCCCAAAACCTTGCACCCCACTTCCTGGACAAGGTTTGGTAAAAAGCCTCACCAATTTGCCTAGGTGACTACAGACCCAGACCCTTGGATCTTAAGAACAATGAACAATCCTCCCAACACTTGCACCCCCCCTTTCCTGGGAAATGTTGGATAAAAAGCCTCACCAATTTGCATAGGTGACCACAGACCCAAACCCTTAGATCTGAGAACAATGAAAAAGCATTCAGTTTTTTACAAGAAGACTTTTAATAAAAAATAGAAGTAAATAGAAATAAAGAAATCCCCCCTGTAAAATCAGGATGGTAGATATCTTACAGGGTAATTAGATTCAAAAACATAGAGAACCCCTCTAGGCAAAACCTTAAGTTACAAAAAAGATACATAGACAGAAATAGTTATTCTATTCAGCACAATTCTTTTCTCAGCCATTTAAAGAAATCATAATCTAACACATACCTAGCTAGATTACTTACTAAAAGTTCTAAGACTCCATTCCTGTTCTGTCCCTGGCAAAAGCAGCATACAGACAGACACAGACCCTTTGTTTCTCTCCCTCCTCCCAGCTTTTGAAAGTATCTTGTCTCCTCATTGGTCATTTTGGTCAGGTGCCAGCGAGGTTACCTTTAGCTTCTTAACCCTTTACAGGTGAGAGGAGCTTTCCCCTGGCCAGGAGGGATTTCAAAGGGGTTTACCCTTCCCTTTATATTTATGACACGCCCCCCAAATCTCAGCTAGGGTGAAACACTGGCTGGGATTTCTTCCTGGAGCTCTAGGAAAAACAGAGTTAATAAGACATATGCATCTCTAAATATACTACCAAGTACATAAAGACTAACAATATTTTCCACATCTCAAGGACGATTTTAACCAGTTGACTCTGGGAAACTTTCACGGGAGAGTGCATCAGCCACTTTGTTAGAAGCTCCTGAGATGTGTTGGATGTCGAAATCAAAATCTTGGAGAGCTAAACTCCACCGAAGAAGTTTTTTGTTAGTTTCCTTGACGGTGTGAAGCCACTTCAGTGCAGCATGGTCGGTTTGCAGGTTGAAACGCCGTCCCCAAACATATGGGTGTAGCTTTTCCAGAGCATAGACAATGGCGTAACATTCTTTTTCAGTGACTGACCAGTTGCTTTCCCTCTCAGACAGTTTTTTGCTGAGAAACACTACAGGGTGGAATTCTTGATCAGGGCCTTTCTGCATTAAAACTGCTCCCACACCACGCTCGGACGCATCTGTGGTTACTAGGAACGGTTTGTCAAAGTCTGGGGCCCTTAGTACAGGGTCAGACATGAGTGTCGCTTTAAGCTTGTTAAAGGCCTTCTGACACTTTCCGGTCCACTGAACAGCATTTGGCTGTTTCTTTTTGGTTAGGTCTGTCAGTGGGGCAGCGATTTGGCTGTAGTGCGGTACAAATCGTCTGTAATAACCGGCCAAGCCTAAGAAGGATTGAACCTGTTTCTTTGACTTTGGGACAGGCCACTTTTGGATAGCATCCACTTTGGCCTGTAGGGGGCTGATAGTTCCTTGACCCACCTGGTGTCCAAGGTAAGTCACTCTGTTTAGGCCTATTTGACACTTCTTAGCCTTAACAGTTAGTCCTGCCTCCCTTATGCGCTCAAGGACTTTTTGTAGATGTTCCAGGTGGTCTGCCCAGGAATCCGAAAATATGGCCACGTCATCAAGGTAGGCGACTGCATAGTCTCCTAATCCCGCTAGGAGACCATCTACAAGTCTTTGGAAAGTGGCGGGTGCATTTCGCAGCCCGAAAGGGAGTACATTAAATTCATACAGCCCGAGATGTGTGATGAAGGCTGACCTTTCCTTGGCAGATTCATCTAGCGGTACCTGCCAGTACCCCTTGGTTAAGTCCAAGGTAGAGATGAACTGGGCCCGTCCCAGTTTCTCTAATAGTTCATCTGTGCGTGGCATTGGATAGTTGTCTGGGCGAGTTACAGCATTTAGCTTACGGTAGTCCACGCAAAAACGTATTTCCCCCTCTGGTTTGGGAACTAGAACCACTGGAGATGCCCATGCACTTTCAGAGGGGCGGATTACACCCATCTGTAACATATCCTGGATCTCCCGTTCTATAGCAGTTTTAGCTTGAGGAGACACCCGGTAAGGTTGGACCCTAATTGGGTGAGCATTACCTGTGTCAATGGAGTGGTATGCCCGTTCAGTCAGTCCTGGGGTGGCTGAGAACGTTGGCGCGTAGCTAGTGCACAGCTCCTGGATCTGCTGTCGCTGCATACGCCCAAGGGTCATGGAGAGGTTCACCTCTTCCACAGCACCACCACATTTCCCTTCGTAGTAGACACCTTTGGGCCACTCAGCGTCGTCTCCTCCCTGGGCTGTAAACTGACAAACCTTTAATTCTCTGGAATAAAAGGGCTTTAGAGAATTAATATGGTACACCTTAGGCTTTCGGTTGGAGGTGGGGAATGCTATGAGATAATTAACAGCTCCCAGGCGCTCCTGGACCGTGAATGGCCCTTCCCACGATGCTTCCATTTTATGGGCCTGGAGCGCCTTTAAGACCATGACCTGGTCTCCTACTTTGAAGGAACGCTCTCTGGCATGTTTATCATACCAGGCTTTTTGCTCTTTTTGAGCATCCTGTAAGTTTTCTTTAGCAAGGGCTAAAGAGGTTCGGAGGGTGTTTTGTAGGTTGGTTACAAAGTCCAGAATGTTAGTTCCTGGAGAAGGTGTAAATCCCTCCCATTGCTGCTTCACCAACTGCAATGGCCCCTTAACCTCACGGCCATATACAAGTTCAAATGGGGAAAACCCTAAACTGGGATGTGGTACAGCTCTGTAGGCAAAGAGCAACTGCTGCAACACTAGGTCCCAATCATCGGAGTGCTCATTTACGAATTTACGTATCATGGCCCCCAAAGTTCCATTAAACTTCTCCACCATGCCATTTGTTTGATGATGGTAAGGAGTGGCAACCAAGTGATTTACCCCATGAGCTTCCCAAAGGTTTTTCATAGTTCCTGCCAGGAAATTAGTCCCTGCATCTGTGAGGATGTCGGAGGGCCAACCTACCCTGGCAAAAATGTCTGCTAGTGCCTGGCACACACTTTTAGCCCTGGTGTTGCTTAGAGCTACTGCTTCCGGCCATCGGGTGGCAAAATCCATGAAAGTCAGTATGTACTGCTTTCCTCTGGGTGTCTTTTTCGGAAAAGGACCCAGAATATCCACAGCTACTCGCTGAAATGGAACTTCAATGATGGGGAGTGGCTGGAGAGGGGCTTTGACCTGGTCTTGGGGTTTTCTCACTCTTTGGCACACCTCACAAGACTGGACATAGGTAGAAACATCCTTGCCCATTCCCTCCCAGTGGAATGACCCCCCCAAACGGTCTTTGGTCCTGTTCACCCCAGCATGGCCACTAGGGTGATCATGGGCTAAGCTCAAGAGCTTGGCCCGGTATTTAGTTGGAACTACCAACTGTTTCTGAGGATGCCAGTCCTTCTGGTGTCCCCCAGAAAGAGTTTCCTTGTATAAAAGTCCTCTTTCTACAACAAACCTGGATCGATTAGGAGAGCTGAGAGGCGGTGGGTTGCTCCGTGCCGCCGTCCAAGCTCTCTGGAGGCTTTCATCTGCTTCCTGTTCGGTCTGGAACTGTTCCCTTGATGCTGGAGACATCAGTCCCTCATTGGATTGGGGACCTAGGCTTGGTCCCTCTGGAAGCGATATAAGGGATGGAGCTGTTTCTGTTGACTGTGAACCGCTCTCCGCTGGTGCACTATGTTGGGATTCAGGCTCCGGCTGAGCTTCTTGTGTAGAGTTATCGGCTGTTGCCAGTTCAGCTTCGGTGGGGCCCTCTGGTGTTGAGGTTGCAAGTACTGGATTCAGTGCTGACACGGGGTCTGGTGTTGGTTGTTCGGCTGGTTCCGGTTCTGGGACTGGTTCCGTCTGGGTCTCTGGGACTGGATCCACTACTGCTGTTGCAGACATTGGCCTGGGGTCGGGGTCCATCACCTCTGACTGGGTCCTGATAGAAGTTTCCGGAACAGAGCTAGGCCTCACGGCTTGTTTAGCCTGGCTGCGGGTGACCATTCCCACCCTCTTGGCCTGCTTCACATGATTGGCCAAGTCTTCCCCCAACAGCATGGGGATGGGATAATCATCATAGACTGCAAAAGTCCACATTCCTGACCAGCCCTTGTACTGGACAGGCAACTTGGCTGTAGGCAAATTGAAAGAGTTGGACTTGAAGGGTTGAATCGTCACTTGGATCTCTGGGTTGATTAAATTGGGGTCCACTAAGGAAGCATGGATAGCTGACACTTGTGCTCCGGTGTCCCTCCACGCGGTGACCTTCTTCCCGCCCACACTCACAGTTTCCCTCCGCTCCAAGGGTATCTGGGAGGTATCTGGGCCTGTGGACCTCTGGTGTGATTCCGGTGCAATGAACTGTAATCTGTTGGGGTTCTTGGGGCAGTTGGCCTTTACATGCCCCAGCTCGTTACACTTAAAACATCGTCCAGCTGACGGGTCACTGGGGCGAGGAGGGTTGCTGGAGAACGGGGTGGTGGGACGATAAGGGGTCTGGAGGGTTCTTTGGGAGGTAGGTGGGGCTTTGGGCGGCCCCCGGTAATAGGGTGTGGTCTGGGGTGGTCCCTTCTGGTCTCCGCTCCAACTGCGACCAGTTTTCTTCTTCTCTGCCACCTCCACCCATCTGGCTCCAATCTCTCCTGCCTCAATTACAGTTTTGGGTTTCCCATCTAGGATGTATCTTTCTATTTCCTCAGGAACACCCTCTAAGAATTGTTCCATTTGCATTAGGAAGGGCAAATTTACTGGAGATTCAACACTTGCTCCTGAGATCCAGGCATCCCAATGTTTCACAATGTGGTAGGCATGTCGGGTAAATGACATGTCTGGTTTCCACCTTAGGGCTCTGAACCTCCGACGAGACTGCTCGGGTGTTATCCCCATTCTGACTCTCGCCTTGGATTTAAACAGTTCATACTTGTTCATGTGTTCTTTAGGCATTTCAGCTGCCACCTCAGCTAAGGGTCCACTGAGCTGCGGCCTCAGCTCTACCATGTATTGGTCAGTAGAGATGTTGTACCCAAGGCAGGCCCTTTCGAAGTTTTCTAGGAAGGCCTCAGTATCATCGCCTGCCTTGTAGGTGGGGAACTTTCTGGGATGGGAAGTGGTACTTGGAGAAGGATTACTAGGGTTTGTTGGGATATTCTGCTGAGCCTTTATCGTCTCCATCTCCTCCACATACTTCCTCTCTTTTTCCTTCTCCTCCAGTTCTTTGTCCCTCGCTTCCATAGCTCTCCTGTGAGCAGCCGCTTGGTGTTGTTCTGCTTCTCTCGCTGCCTCCCTTTCTTGTTCCTTCTTCAGCCGCATGAGTTCTATCTGTCTTTCATGTTCCCTTTGTCTTTCCTCAGCCTGAAATTTGGCTAATTCGAGCTGTAGTCGAGCCGCGGATTTTGCCATTCTAACCTCTCTGTTTTTAACTAACTTTACACCCGAGGTTTAGAAATAAACAAACAAAACGTGGCTGTAAAATTTTGCTGTGCTGGAATAGAATACCTATTCTCTGATAGTGACTGTCAGCCTACAGAAAAAGACAATTCCCTTGTCTCTGCTCTGGGCCCAAATTAAAGCAAAAAACCTCCAACTACTTGGAAACCTGCTTACCCAGCCCAAAGAAAAAGCAAATGGGTAGAACACACACCCCCTATTTACTTTTAGGAAGAAAAGAAAAAAAAAAAAACCTCTGGGTTGGAAGACTGTGAATTTCCCTGCAGGAGTTAAGTACCCTGCCTCCAGGCAAAGAAAACCTGCAATTCACAAAGATAATCCCCTTTTGTCTCTGCTTGGCCACAGTTTCAGCTTTCAGTTTCAACTGCTTTCTGGACTTCCTTTCCAAAGGAAAAAAAAATTTCCTTTTTAAAATCTGTATTTCTAGTTCAAAAAATCTCAACTGGATCTCAAAATGATTTCAGGTTAATCCCACCACTGTGCCACCATGTCAAGGTTCCTCACCCACTCTGAACTCTAGGGTACAGATGTGGGGACCTGCATGAAAAACCTCCTAAGCTTATCTTTACCAGCTTAGGTCAAAACTTCCCCAAGGTACAAAATATTACACCCGTTGTCCTTGGACTGGCCGCTACCACCACCAAACTAATACTGGTTACTGGGGAAGAGCTGTTTGGACGCGTCCTTCCCCCCAAAATACTTCCCAAAACCTTGCACCCCACTTCCTGGACAAGGTTTGGTAAAAAGCCTCACCAATTTGCCTAGGTGACTACAGACCCAGACCCTTGGATCTTAAGAACAATGAACAATCCTCCCAACACTTGCACCCCCCCTTTCCTGGGAAATGTTGGATAAAAAGCCTCACCAATTTGCATAGGTGACCACAGACCCAAACCCTTGGATCTGAGAACAATGAAAAAGCATTCAGTTTTTTACAAGAAGACTTTTAATAAAAAATAGAAGTAAATAGAAATAAAGAAATCCCCCCTATAAAATCAGGATGGTAGATATCTTTCAGGGTAATTAGATTCAAAAGCATAGAGAACCCCTCTAGGCAAAACCTTAAGTTACAAAAAAGATACACAGAAAGAAATAGTTATTTCAGCACAGTTCTTTTCTCAGCCATTTAAAGAAATCATAATCTAACACGTACCTAGCTAGATTACTTACTAAAAGTTCTAAGACTCCATTCCTGTTCTGTCCCTGGCAAAAGCAGCATACAGACAGACACAGACCCTTTGTTTCTCTCCCTCCTCCCAGCTTTTGAAAGTATCTTGTCTCCTCATTGGTCATTTTGGTCAGGTGCCAGCGAGGTTACCTTTAGCTTCTTAACCCTTTACAGGTGAGAGGAGCTTTCCCCTGGCCAGGAGGGATTTCAAAGGGGTTTACCCTTCCCTTTATATTTATGACAGGTTCACATTTCATAATATGTCTCTTCTTGTTGCAGAACTCTCATCCTGACTGCTGCAGAAATGTAACTTGTAGAGTTGCTGGAAACTTTTGGGTTTAATTGTGGCTTTTAGCCGTTGCCCCGTGGTAGGGGCAGTGTGGAGTCACCAGGAATCACTGTGCTTCAGGGAGCTTCCTTTCACCCTCTCCCACTGGGAAGAAGTGTTTTTTGGGGGTGACATCCCGCTCTATTAAGTCAATTGCAAAACTCCCTTGGACTTCATTGGGGCCAGCATTTCATCCTAGCTATTTAGAGGCCTCACTTAGTCCTAAATCCACCCCTGTTTAAGACAGAATAACAATGGAAAAAGATCTTCAGTAACTTGCTTTGGTGAGATTTCTCTGGAGCTGGTCAACTTCCTGTTTGGCAAGAATTCTCTTTATTGCACAGATGATTCCAATAACAATTATTTGTTATTCAAAATACAGCCCTACTCCCAGTTCGTCAGCGAGTAATATTCTCATGCATTGACATTTTGTGGAACTCTTTCCAAGGTGTGCTGAAAATATTTAACTTCTAACATTCATCAATCTTATAGACTCGTAATGAGGTTTTAACAGCTTATTGGAAAAAAAAATCCTAGTTAGTGAACTGACCCATTTTCATTACATTACAGAGAGGAAAGGAAAATGTGTCTCTTCTAGAAGAGGTGGGGCCTGGACCTGTCAGATCAAGCTATAAAGTGCTCTAGACTTTGTACGTATTGGGAAACAAGGATAATTCTTCAAAACCACAAGATGATCAAATGACATTCAAGCCCATGTGCTGCATCTCAGACAATGTGTGTGTGATTAACTATTTCCTTTCAATTTCAAATAGCTGTTTCATTCTAAAATAAAAGGTAGAAGTAAGATATCTAAAATGAATTAGCCCTTGGACGTCTGCAACCAAACTCTCATGCCTGAGGGTAGTGCTTGGCAGGAGAAGATTTCAGGAATTTATGAACATCCTGTTGTGATGGATGGTGATTATGTGGAATATATTTTACGGAGATTTGGAAATTAATTTTGGTTGATGATGGTTAACTTAGCTCAAATGATTTGGCAGGAAGAAAGGGAGTAAGAAATTGAGATTTGCAAAATATAATTTTGGCCTGCTGTGCTATTTCCCCCCTCCCCCCCTGCAAAAGGCTGCCAGATGTTTGTCTGTCTCTTTTTTATAAGGGTTTCATTAATTTATGTTCTCATGAAAATGAGAAGTTGAAAGACTGCGGCTGACTCATTCCTGCTATGACCATGGGCTGTGCAAGCTTTCCCAGACCTATCTCAGCACTCATATTTAATTCTGCTTCAGACGTTTTGTGTGTGGCTGCTAATCACAATTAATTGTTGAATACACTCCTGATGTGGGGAATTGTTCACTTTGCTTTAATTTTAATTCACAGTCCATTTCATTTCACTTGTATCCTAATTGAATCTGGTATATTTTGAATTTGGTACATTATTCTTTTGAGAAAGTCAGGCCACTTGTTGGGATGAAAAGGAAAGTGGTATAGAAGAAAGACTGAGGGATTTGCAGTTGTTTTGGTGAAAGCCAAGAAAAGTTTCATTTAAGGTATGGATAATACACAATATACTGTCATTTTGGAAATTTATATTCTTTCGAGGTTGCCCATCTCCCATATCAATAGATAAGAAACATAGCAATTCAATGGGTGAACATATAGAGCTTTGACTTGGTCTCATACAATGTTGAAATTATTCCAGGGCTTGCTAGATCCTAAGCCCCAGTAACCTTCAGAATGAAAGATCAGACTAAATACTAGTAGGCTGCTCTAGCTCTAAACTCAATTTCAACGCTGATCTCATTTACAATTATAGGTCAGAAAGGACAACTTGAGCACATAAAATGTATGCACTTAAACAGGTGGCTTGATTATCATGGCTGCTGAGCACCCACATTTCCCAATGACTTCAAGTGTCTTTGATGAAAGATGGGGATCTTCATACCTGTGTAGAAAGGGAACCTACTGGAATTGCTTCAGCCTAATTTTCCTGGTATGACTCTACCTTAACACTTTGGCCCAAATCCTGAGGTGAAGAGCTAGACAAGGTAAATTAGACTCCCCTGGAGCTGCTACACCCACTTACTGATGAATAAGGAAGTTTACATTGACATCACTTTCATGCTGAGGTGCGGGTAAAAGGTGAAAGTCAAAGCTGGTAGGGAACTACTTTAATTTCCACTTTCTTACAGCCTCCTGGTAGCTGCTTTTCTTGATACAATGCGTGTGGGCTTAGAGTTTTTCATATATATATATATATATATATATATATATGTATCTATATATACGGGAGAGAGAGAGAGACTCGGGTCTCAATTTGGCCCTTTACATTTACAGGAAATATTTAGAGTCAAAGAAGACCATCTGACCCCTAGAAGTTTATGTGAACACAGTTGTCCTAATGACTTATCCCATCAAGGCTCAATATCTAATAAGAAGCTATTCATGGTCATATAAATAATAATAGTCTCTCTCCACTCCCAGGACTTGATCCAGCTTTCTCTTGAAGCACCATACATCTCTTATTAGTGCTCCAGATTTTAATCACTCTTTTTGTGAGGGCATTGTGTCTGAATTGCTTAAAGGTTAGTTCCCTCATCAATTTAAAGTCAATAACCTCTTCTTTTAAAATTAATTACTTTCTCAAACAGTTTATTGGGATTGATTTGATTTGTCCCTTTTCAAATACCTGTGTGTGATGCCTTTCTGGTCTCTCTCACTCTTTTTATTTTTACCCTAGCTATATAGACCAGGTTTAGGTTAAGCTCTCTTCACAACCTGGCTTTCAAAAGACTGAATCTCATGTTAATTCCTTGCCAGTGTGCCAAACATCTCTCTTCAATCTCAATGATGTTTTCCTTGTCAAGTGGACAACTGAATCAAGTATGTATTTGGGTTTTATGGTATTTTTATTTTCTGAATTGCCTGATTCACTAAAGAAAATTAATAGTGCAGCCATTATTTGTATATGTATTTTTGAAAATGAGCTACAGTTTTGAGAGTTTTTGATCTCTGTTGGGTTTGCATCTGTGCAGCTGTCAAACCCCCACTAATTGTCTCGGTGCCCAAAATTAAGTGACGTTTTACACCATTGTCAAAGTAATGTTTGTTTTCATCATCAATTTAGGGAAAACCTCTAGACATCTCACACCAGAACAAAGTCTGTAAATAATTAAACAAGCCAAGACAACTCTTGTACTAATAATATACTCTTTAATTTCAAGTTAAATAAAAAGTATGTTAAATGCTAAAACTCTCTCATCTTCTTTGTTCATTATAACTGCTAGAGCTGTCTCAGTTCAATTAATTATTTACAGACTTGGTTCTGGTCCAGTGTGCCTGAAAGTTTATGCTCATGTTTATGTTTTAATGGTATATAGTCTGATCCTGTGTGGTGCTGAGAGCCCTCAACTCCCTTTTGAAGTCAGTAGAAGCTGAGGGTGCTCAATATCTTGCAGAAGGAACTCAGCATCTCACAGGATCAGGCCTCATGAGAGTTCCATATTGCTGTCACTGACCTCAAAAACACTTCCTATTCCATGTTCAATGGGAACTGCATTGCCCCAGATAAGTGGAAAAAATCTCAGGTATAGAACAAAAGTGGAGATAAAACCACAGAGCAAATTAGTGTTTGTCCCTATGCTAAGTAAGTTTTATGTTTTCCATTTTACTTATTGTAATAAAATAGCAGAAGTCAATGCTTTCACAGTCAGGTCATTCTGATTACAGTCATGCTTTTCCTTCTTCTCTGCCTACTTCAATTTTAGCCTAACTTGAGCCATCAGTATTTTCATGACCCCAAAGAGTCTAAGATTGAAGCTTTATGGAATTTGAAAGCTGGGATTCCAAACTGTCACACAGAGTACAGCACAGATTTTATCTCTTAACTGTTCAAGCTAGTGACTACCAACTGAGCTGATGGAACTGAATCGAGTGGAAAAGGCAAGATGATAGAATTATAGGCTTTTGAAAGTCTAGTATTACATTGCTCAACTGTTGTAGCAAGGTGTCAGAGAGCAGGTACCTTACCTAACCCGCTGTAGAAACACAAAAGGCCACATACGATACAGAGTCTAGATCCACCTCATTCCTGTGTTTTGGCTATTTGAACAAAGAATTCAGCAATAAGATAAAGATCAACTCAACACATCCTCTCCAGTTGCTGCTCCTAGTGCTTCCTTATGTAGCCCAGTGGGCTAGCTTGCCTGCATTATATTCACTGCTTTGCATTATATTCTGCTTTGCATTATGTTCAGCAGTAATGCAAGAAACCTACAGGCCTGTATCTTGTAAGACATTAGCTTCAGCAAGTTTCAGAGTAGCAGCCATGTTAGTTTGTATTCGCAAAAAGAAAAGGAGGACTTGTGGCACCTTAGAGACTAACCAATTTATTTGAGCATAAGCTTTTGTGAGCTACAGCATGCAGCATCTGATGAAGTGAGCTGTAGCTCACGAAAGCTTATGCTCAAATAAATTGGTGAGTCTCTGAGGTGCCACAAGTCCTCCTTTTTTTTTAGCTTCAGCAAGTTAGCATAAGGTTGAGGTCTATGAACTTTGAACAAATAAACAGAAACCCAAAGTATTTGGGGAGCTGAAAATAGTTTAAGGGGAGGGAGATGTCGTCCTTGGGAGGTGCCAAAATAACAGCCACTGGTGATGATGGGAAAGATAATGGTAATAAGAAAACAATGGCTAACACTTCAGGTTGTTCTAAAAGGTGTGGTGGAAGTATGTGAATGTGCAAATATACATTCTGTAGTATCTCTATCTACCTTACTAAGTTGGGGTGTTTGTAACTGTGCTAAATGTATTAATAAATATAAGAGTTCCTATGGTGTAAGTGTTGCAACTGTGCACATCGGGGCTCCTGACCATATAATAATTTAAATAATACCAGGCCTAATCTTGGGACAAAAACCTGTCAACCCTCAAAGTGATAACTGAGAATTCTTAAGTAATCAATATAATTAATATATAATCTAAAAATCGGGCAACACTTAGGACTGCTCAGACCACACCTTAGAGCCATTCTTCACAGAAAGAAAAGGAGTACGTGTGGCACCTTAGAGACTAACCAATTTATTTGAGCATGAGCTTTCATGAGCTACAGCTCACTTCATCAGATGTTTACCGTGGAAACTGCAGCAGACTTTATATACACACAGAGAATATGAAACAATACCTCCTCCCACCCCACTGTCCTGCTGGTAATAGCTTATCTAAAGTGATCAACAGGTGGGCCATTTCCAGCACAAATCCAGGTTTTCTCACCCTCCACCCCCCCACACAAATTCACTCTCCTGCTGGTGCTAGCCCATCCAAAGTGACAACTCTTTACATAATCAAGTCGGGCTATTTCCTGCATAGATCCAGGTTTTCTCACATCCCCCCCACCCCCATACACACACAAACTCACTCTCCTGCTGGTAATAGCTCATCTAAACTGAGCCACTCGCACTTCCCTTATGCCCCGGGGGCGGGTAATAAGTCATCTTCACTAAGCTAGCAGAACTCATATAGCCTTATCAAGATCAAAATCTGCTAACAGGGTGGGCTGTTTCAGGCAAAAACTGCCATCCTATTACAGTGTCCATTCCACCATTACAACATCAATCATGGGAATTCTAGCATTTGTACAGACTGGGAACACCCAGTCAAAAAGGGACCCTGGCAGCTCTGGTCAGCACTGCCGACTGGACTGTTAAAAGTCAGGTTGGCAGTGCTGCTGTGCTAAGGCAGGTTAGTCCCTACCTGTCCTGGCTGGCACTGCTCTGTGTCCTGGAAGTGGCCAGCAGGTCCGGCTCCTAGATGGGCAGGCCATGGGGCTCCGCAGGCTGCATCTGCCCTGAGCACTGGCTCCACACTCTTATTGGCCAGGAGTTGGTCAGTGAGGGGGGGGGGGGGAATGCCTGTGGGCGATAGCTGCGCATGGAGCCTCCTGACCCCCCCACCTAGGAGCTGGACCTGCTGGTTGTTTGCTGCTTCTGGGTTGTGTGCAGCATGGTGCCAGCATAGGCAGGGGAAGTAGGGGTGCAGGGGATGCTTTCCATGCCTAAGCCCTTCTCCTGGTCCTCCGTCCCCCAACTCCTCACTTCACCCTGAGTGGGGGCTCGGGTCCTGGCCACTGGTCCCACCCCTGCTCCCAGGCCTCCGCTGCCAGGGCTCATCAGCCCCACGCCCAGTGCTCTGCTCCTGGGGCCCCAGCTGCTGGCCCGGTGCCTGGGCTCTGCTCTTGGCCCCATGCCCTTCCCCAGTTGTGGGCCTTGGCCCCCTTACCCCTGTTGGGGTGGCCCCCTTCTGTAGACACAGCCCTACTCTCAGCCTTGGGGGCAGGGGGGCAGATGAGTAAGGAGGCTGGCTTAGCTCCCCCTGCTGCACTGCTGATCGGGATTCACCCAAGGTAAGCCTGCACTCCAACCCCACGCCCCAAACCCCTGTCTCAGCCCTGAGCACCCCCAGACCCAGAGCCCCATCCTGCCCACAAACCCCTCATCCCCAGCCCCACCCCAGAGCCAGCACCCCCTCTCACACTCCAAACCCCTGCCTCAACCTACAACCCCTTTCTGCACTCCGAATCCCTCGGCCCCACCCCTCAGCCTGGAGCTCCCTCCAACTCCCGAACTCCCAGCCCCGTGAAACTGAGTGAGGGTTGGGGAGAGCAAGCCACCAAGGGAGGGGGAATGTAGTGAGCGGGGCCTTGGGGATGGGGCGGGGCTAGGGTGTTTGGTTTTGTGTGACTAGAAAGTTGGCAACCCTATGTATAGCCCTGGCAGTTCATGAGATATTGAATCACACGGTCACTAGTCCCACATATCAGCAGTGATATTCTGGCTCTGGTCCATGACTTGATGTTACAAGTCCCAGACCTCAGACCAGTGTAATTTCTCAGCCTCTGAAAAGCTTTAATTTCTTCTCTTAAAGGTTTCATGATATCTCTTGGGATATATTCTGCTGCTTACATGGGCTTGAGTGATTTTCATTTCATTTCTTCTTTTTTATTTTAAAGGAGTGCCAGTAATTATAATAATCAAACCAAGGGAGAATTGATTCAGGATCACTGAACATTGTTTTTCAAGAAAAGAACAGGAAGTTTCTGGATCCCCAGTCCTCTTGGGTTATTTTTTAGGGTAAAATATTTAAAAGCACCTAAATGACATAAGAGTTTAAGTGTAATTTAGGAAAGCCAATGGGAATTGGGCTCCTCGGTCACACAGGCACTTTTGAAAGCTTTCTGCCTTGTTTTAGTAATGCAGCAGGAGACATCTTTTTGGAGACACTAAAGTACATCAGGTTTATTGAAACTTTTCATCACATTCCATATTTTTGGACTTTCAGGTATTACAGTTTGGATGCAGTCCTGCAGACCATGATTAACAGGAATAGTTCTTACTCACAGGAGCCGTTCCACTGGCAACCAGTGGGATTACTGTTGTATGTAAGGGTTTGCAAGAGTAGACTTTACTGAATATAAAAGGCTAATAACTTCTTGGGCAAAGTAAACAGGATTTTTTTGCAAAAGATTTCTAATGACTGTGTTTATGACTGAGTTTCCCTGAGTAACTCCCGGACTGAAAGCTCTACAGAGATGGAGGTGTTTTTTCCAAGAGTGAGTAATAGTTAAGGTTAAGCACTGTCAAATCTGGCCTCAGGAATACTGAGATGAAAGCCTGGTGGCACCCAACTTTTTTCAGATGGGTATTTTTAAAAAAGCTGCTAGGACATTTGTCTCCAAGGACCTTGGCTCTGTTTAGCATTCTATCTGTGTTCTTGTTTTTCTCAAGGTGGTCCAAACAGAAAAAATACTTGTCTCCTAGGTTTCATTTCCAGGTGAAGGTCTGCTTTTGTTATTATGTTTCACTGAAACTTAGTAACCACATTTGTTGGATTTAAAGTTCCTAAGAGTTTCATTCAGGATAACGATAACAGCAGCATCAAAGATTGTCACATTCCCAGAAAGGCGGACAATCCAGCAGTCTGCCAGTCGAGATACCATAGGTAGCTTAGAATATTTTCTCTCGAAGCAAACATTTTTCTACCCAGCCCTTACTAATACACAATGCAGATTGTTGATCATTATTGAAAATACTGCACTTAGAATAGGGAAAATACTTAACCCTCACAACACTCCTCTGAAACAGATAACTACCATCTGTAAAATGGCAATAATTTAACACTAAGCATCTTTCATCCAAAGATCCCAAAGTGCCAAATTCTTTTATCCAAAGATCCTGAAGTGCCAAATCCTATAGGATGCTCATTAACTTCAGTAGTATATAGAGAAGGGAGTAAGATCACTTCACTCATCATTAAGCTGATTATATTTTCAAAATAAAAAACTAGGACACAGACATTTTAGGGTTGCAAAACAGCCATTCAAAAGTGGTTTTCAGTAAAATGCATGCTGGTGTCAGTCCTGCCAGCTTCTGAGTCAGCAATGATAGGTGCATATTTCTGAGTGGAAGATTCCCCCCCCCCCCCCCCCAGTAACTTAGTGTCTGAATGAGTTTATCATGAAACACCGAACAAGTGTCATTAACATTTGCTTTGAGCAAAACAGCAGCCTTGACAGCGTCTACACTCATTCAACTTTTCACTTCACTCTGAATACTGTTCATGGCACAGAACAGTCATGAACTGTTTGTTCCTGGTAAACACAGAGCACTCCTACTCAGGATAGTAATATGTCTTGAGCACATACTTTGACTGATAAAATGAGAAACCTGAACATTTCAGGATGCTGGCCTATCATATGGAAAGCTGGGTCATAGGTCACTTTATCCATCATTGAAATGCACCTATCTCTAGGATAGAATACAGCAGTTGTTAAACAATGCATAGCAACACTACACAACAGCATAGAGGGCTAAGAATACTTCCTCCAACTGAAAATACATGGGAGACAGAACTAATACCTGAATTGGGATTTAGCCACCATATGCCATGCTCCTAGGCAATCAACCCTATGCTTCCTGTTATGACCAAGAAGAACTGAGACTCACTCTAAATCTGGCATGTTGAACCTTCTAGCAACATACAGGGGCAAGGCACAAACATTCAGAGTAAATAATACAAATGTCAATAAAGACACTACCAATTTAACTACAGGACCCAGAGAAATTAATATTCCCAGAGACACAAATGCAGCAATGAACTATCTCTCTCACTGCCTGGAATCTTGGCTGGCTGGTTGACCAGCCTTGGGGAGGCTGGCATTTGTTCTTGACAGACTTGAATGACAGACAAAGCAAGATGTCCCACTCCTGGATGACTACTGGAAAATTGGCACCTCATCTTCTCCTCCCCCCTCCAATTACTGCGTTCTTTGAATCCCCATGTTATATGAGAGAGAGGTAATCTCTTTTTCTTGGACCAACTTCTGTTGGGGAGCGGGAGAGAGAGAGAGAGAAAACCTTTCAAGTGACACTGAGCTCTTCCTCAGGTCTAGGAAAGGTACTCAGAGTGTCACAGCTAAGTACCATGTCGAACAGACAGACTATGTGCTAACTACTTATGGGTAAACTGTTCGACCTTGTACTTAGCTGTGACACTCTGAGTACCTTCCCAGACCTGAGGAAGAGAGCTCTGTATAGCTCCAGAGCTTCTCTCTCTCACCAACAGAAGTTGGTCCAATAAAAGATATTACCTCACCCACCTTGTCTGACTAATAACCTGGGACTGACACGGCTACCACAACACCAACACATACACACATATGCACCCACCCACCCACCCACCCATTCCCCTGTCTCCAAAATCAGGGAATGATATTTGGAAAGTAGTAGTAGCTATTAAAATTACATGCCCAAGAGAAACATTATGAAGTATTAGTAACAGAAATGAATTAACCTAAGCATTGTATGTGTATATATTATTTTGCAGCATCTTGATCATACAGAAGCTGCACATTGTAGGGGCAGTAGTGGTCCACCCAGGCTTGTCTTTTTGCTTCCTGGCTCTCTCTCATAGCAGAACTGCAGAGCCCCTATGATGTTTTGATCCTTCTGTATCTGCAGGAGGAGTGCAGAATTTTATCCTTAATGCACATTGAAAATAGTCTTTCCCCTTGGAATTACATTTTAAATTATTTTGAATATGATGTAGCACTTTCCCTGTGCAATATGTTCTGCACGAGGCAAGTTAATCTAGTGAAATAAAATACAAACTTTTTTAACTGCATCCTGTTACTTCTTATTTATGCTGAAATAGAAATATTATTTCAATTGAGAGACAGTTCAAATCAAATGGAATGGGGCTATTTGTATTTTCCTCCACAGGAAATAGAAACATATCTGCAGAGGTTTTCCTTTTCTTTTTCTGCTGAGCTGGATTCCCCATAAATGTGATCCAACTCTCAATAGAATTATTAACCAGGGTAAAAATAAATGCATTCACTATCTCCAGCTGCATACTGTACAAACAAAATGCACCATATTTCCTGTTTTTCCTTAAAATCTTACACAGCATCAAACTTTTTGAGGGAAACCCTGCACAATTTTGTCCTGCTGGGCAAAGCTATTTTGGCAGCAGGTGGCCCATGTATACATTGTGTGTCCCGGTTGTATGATATACAATTTATGTGTGTCTTGGTCAAGATGTTAAACTACAGTTGTGCAGTAGGTAGTGGGATTCCACTGTACTACTGTTGTACTAAGAAATCATTATCACCAGACAGAATCAGAAGTATGGATGATAGATAATGGGTCTCTCGGGTTGTCGAACAATCATTATGCTACTGTGGAAGAGGCAGCAACTCTTTTAAGTCCCATTAGTGTGGATGATGGGCTGCCTGGAACAGGATGCATGTACCTGAACAAGTAGCTTATTATCAACTGCATTGTATTAACCCTCTACTGCTGGGAGTCATTATCTCCCGGGGTGCATTCCACTATTGGCAAGAGTGTGAAGGATTTGAAATACAGAAATGGTTCCAAAAAACCTCAAACAGTAGATGAGAGTTAAAGAAATAAATAATAATTATTATTGTTTAATAAGAAAAAAGGGGAAAAATTAAGAAGAAATCAAGATTGTGTGTCAGATGTTAAAGCCCCAGTTCTGGAAAGCACTCTTATTCAGGAGGGCTATTTAAACAAGAGCTAATGGGACTTCAGCATATGTTTAAAATGAAGTATGTTCTTAAGTGCTTTCCTGAACCAGGGCTTTAACTGCTAGAGACATGTGGTGGGCTGGTAAGATGAAGGAAGCAGATATATTACAGAGAAGTGATACAGATGACTATTCAAAACTGTCATCATGTACATCAAAATTATTTTCCATTGCATCATTGTAGATATCAGCCAGCAAAATTCTAACAAGACAAAGACAGCAAGAATCTTAACAAAATTCTTAAGGCAATAAAAGGATACAATGAACTAAGACTCACCACACTTATTACTGGGGTTCTAACCTGAGAAGTGCCTGTGAAATGGCACCTTTTACTCCATAGACTTGCATCTTCTGGGCTTGATTCTCCCCTGTCTTGCACCTTGTGGTAATTTACAGCTGTTCAAACTAGTTATAAAATGCTACCCTATTGATCAGATAGCCTTTTACACCCAGTTTGCACTCACTTTGCACAGGTGTAAATGACTACACAATGTTCAAGGCAATGGAGAATCAGCCCCCTTGTATATTCTCTGCTTACTTTGGTGACTAAAATAAGTCATCCCCCCCACTTTTTCTCTCATTAGCACTGCAAAGACAGCATAGCTATGGGCAAGCGATCAGAATTCATGGTCTCGTCTGCCCATGCATCTACATCAGAGTTATTAACAAACTCAGATTACAGAATTTTTATTGATGATGATGATGATGATTGATGATAATACCTGAAAGAGGGAACAACCCAGCTTGACTTTCTGATCTCAAGTTATGTTTGGAGGGATGATATTTTTACTTGTGATCAGGAAAGATATGATCTGGAGATGCTATTAGTATAAATATAAAGTCCCCATTCCCTAGCCTCTGTTTGCCAGAAGCTGGGAATGAGCGACGGGGAATGGATCACTTGATGATTACCTGTTCTGTTCATTCCCTCTGGGGCACCTGGCATTGGCCACTGTCGGAAGACTAGATGGACCTTTGGTCTGACCAATATGGCCGTTCTTATGATGCCATTTTTACAGTCACTTTTCAGAGTAGAATAATACTTTAAGGGATCCCATGAACCAAGTATTGACTAGTCACTGGGATAAAATAATTTGATAAGTAAGTGAACAGCAAGCAACATATATACTTGGAAAATATTAAGAAGAGTATTAACCTGCAAGTCTCCTGCAGTACAGCTCAGTGCATTGCCAAAAAAACACAAATCTACTTTGAGGTATTGTTTATAGTCCTTTGTATAATATATCAATCTCCTGGGTCACTTGCATCTGTACGATATACATTTGTTTTTACTAGCAGTTGAGGCTTTGCAGCAATCAGGTGAGGATCTATACATAAACAGTTATACCAGGGGATCATAACACTTCAACAAGGGATGGCAATGTGGCATGTGATGTGACAACACTATAGAACTAGCGAATGATAATTTGTCTGTATAAAAATTTTAAACCAACCTATAATAATATCCTTCCTTTTGAATTCTAAGTTCCATTGGTTGTCTGAAAAAAAAATCTACAGAAAGGACATCATATATTACATTTTATAGCACCCCACTTCATTCCCTGTTAAATTCTGAAGGGCTTTATCATATGGGAAAATTTACAACTGCTAATAAAATGGCAACCATTGGACATAGGCATGTAGAAAATACTTCCTATACTGCATGACCAATCCTGCATATTCTTACACATACAGGCAATTCTGTTGACTTTCACAGGATTATTTGTGCAAAAGAAGGGTCTGCAGAGTCTGTGTCTATAATGCCATATTGTGGGTTTTCAAAGAGGCAAAAATTAGATCCAGTCACATCCATACATAATCATTTATCTTAATCCTCTAAACAGCTGTGACCTTTAAGAGGTAAAACTTTATATCTGTACACGTATTGGAAATGCCACTGATTAATTAATATCTGGATTCTTATTAATTAGTGTATTATATTTACTGTTAATGCATCTATTTCACTACTTTTGCAAGCAGGATGTTTACAAAACACTTATTTTTATAGTACTCTGGGTAGATGCAGTGTGGCTTTTGTGAATCTTCAAACCTTTCTAGGTCCTTTCATAACTGTTTAGTAAAACATTAAATAAACCAAACCTCATACAAATGTGATCTGTTGTTTAGACAAGTAAATATAATTGGTAAGTTTTAGCAAAGCACTTACAGTAGAGTGGTTTGGACAAAGTCCAGACTGTTCAATGGTTAATATATTATTTATATTAACAAAATAATATGTTTGGATGGGTACCAAGTTTGCTAATATATTTACTAAGACTAGGATTTTAGTAATTAGTTGACAATTATTTACCAGTTGAGAATTTCCTGTGCTTTTCTAAAATATATTATGGTGGTAAGTGCTTCTTTGCAATTATTGTGTAATTTACCAGACAATGACACATTCAGCAGTGCAGCTTTGAGATTAAACTGTATCAATTTGGCAACAATACCATGAGCTTCAGTTTTCTTACCAGATGATTTAAAAATCAGGAGCTTGATCCTGAAACTAGTTAATCATGTAAAGAGCCCTATTGAAGTCAATGGGGCTGTTCACATGTGTAGGGACTACTTGCGGTGCAATATGTGATTACACCCTATCTGCAATGAATCTCCATTTTACTTCTGGTATAGTATGCTCCATGACTTTCTTCACTGGCCAAATATATATTAGAATAGTACATGTTTTCTGTAGGCTCCAGTACATCTTGCCTTCACTATTTTCATTCTAGATCACAAATCACCCTGTCTCTTTCCATTCCCTCTCCTTCAACAGGCACTGTGACAGATGCTCTCCTATTATCCTTTATCTGGTCTTGTCTTCTTGTGTGGATGGACTTCTCTCTCCTCCAGTGTCTTTGGAGAAGTTCCAGGAATGTTGTCATCTCAAATCTTACATAGTCTGCAGTATGGTGGGCACATTAAGCAGTTCTCCCCATGACTGCAGCAGGAAGTTGGATGGAGCCACTCCCTGCTGTTAAAAGATTGGCTCTAAGAGGCTCTGAGGGAGCATGTGAGATACAGCCATGCCCTCTAAGAAAATAAGTTAAAATGGCTTCTGCTAACCCTCCTGACTAGAGGACTCAGATAGTCCAGGTACCAGAACCATTCCCATGGAACACCTGGGACCAATTATACCCAACAGTTGTTCTCCAAATTAAAAAACAACAATGTCATAATGCAAAAATGTCCAGATAATGAGCACAGCCAGCCAGGGAGGGGTGAGGCAAGGGCACCTGGGAGATTAGCTGATTCAACCTCTGTTCTGCCTCTAGGCTCTAGCTGTAACTCAAAGTTTTGGCCAAAGCACCAGGGAGGGCAATTTGTGTCCCTATGTGTCTGTAATAGTAGATCAACTTTGTAATCTTTATTTTACAGATGGGGAAGGTTAAGAGACTTGTCCAAGGCCACCCAACAAATCAATAGTAGAACTAAGGAGTTCCTGACTCACAATTCCATGCTAGTCCCTCTCATTAAACAACTACAGAAATAATAGTATAAATGGTGTCAAACATACATAATGCAATTGTAATGTGTAATGAGCATTGGATCAGGTCTCTTCCCACTTTGAACATTCACAAAGCAAGCAGTAATGACAGAGAATAATATTGCCTTTTTCGCTGAGAACTTGTGTCCTAGTCCTGCAAGAATAACCATACAGGAGAATCTTCGTCATTGAGCGGAGCCTGAGTGACTTCATTGCAGTCCCACCCATATAGTTGTCCTTGAAGGAATGAGGCTTCAAAGAATATTATATATATAATACATCCAAAGAAATTATGCTTATACAGAAAGTGTAAAACATGAAAATGAGGATTGGTCACAGACATTAAAGCTTTCAGTGCCTTATTTTCCAGCGTTGAAAATATCAGGAAATATCAAACTTGTTCTAGAAATTCAAGCAAAGAAATTAATTTCAGTGACAACAATAAAGTGCATCTAATTAGGAGTCCCTGTGCAGTGGCTCATTCGTGTGCTTGGTAAGTAAATGAAATTTCAGCAGTAGTCTATTAGACTATTGTCTTCAGATGTTTTTAGGATTTGCAAAATGCTTACAAATGTTTCTTTGAAGAAAGTTTTCTTCATAAAACATACTGGGGCTTTTTCATGGATAAAGATGTAGCTACTAAATTTAAATTCATTATGTACTTCCATCACTTTACAAAACTCATTGGTACATTTTAATTGGTTAAAGGAAGTAAATTTTGGAAACCAGCATTTTTAACTCATCTAATCCATCTAGTTTCTTATGCTAAGGTAATCAGTAGTATCTGAGCACCTTAATCCCTTAAAAATCCTATAACAATCTTCTCTTGCTCTTACTTCTCTATAGGTAGGAATAAGTTGCCGTTTTTTGATGGTGAAAAAGTTACTGTGGGAAAGCTAAGCTGTGTTTATTTTTGAAATTAGCTCTTGTTGGAGTGAGTTCCACAGTCATGGTTAAGCTTCTGAGGAAGTTGCTTTTCCTGTAGTCATGAGCTTCCCATTGTTGATTGACAGTTTTCCAGTGTATTGTGGGACAATATCATAAAAAAAGGCATTCCCTACAGTAGCTAGGGCTATTCCCATTGAGAGCTTTGGCAGTTAAGACAGAGACATGAATTTTACTGAATTCAAGGGAGTGCTAATGCGGGGATCAGAGCACTCATAGCAACTCTTGTAGCTCAGCAGATAGGCTGCTCTATTTTAAGTTGGAGCTTTTCAGGATGTTTTTCTTCATTCCTAGGTAACATGAATTGTAGTAACCAAGCCTGATGGTGACAAATGGATGGATTACTGTGGTCAGGTCTGGATAGGATGGGTCTTCTAGTCAGGTGGAGATGGAAGAGGGTGAATTCCAGAGCCATGGCTATTTGGGCATCTAATAGCAATGAAGAGACCAGAAGGATCCCAAAGCTGCAAAATGATAGGAGATACCTTTTGAGAGAGGGGATATAGCAGAGAGGAGGCAAGTTCTCTTTTTAAAGAGCTTCCCTCTTCCCGCCAACATCATTCTCATCTCGTCTGGATTCAGCTTCAGGCATATCCTCCAGTTACTGAATTAGTATTTAGTATTTACATAGCATCATAGATGAGCAGGAAACTGTGTAGACAAAGACAAGATGAGGCTAGTTGCTGATAACGAGGGTGAGAGGAATGTGGTAAAAGGGGCTCTTTAAATAGTTACACTGGGGGCTAGAAAGGTGGGAAAGGGCTCATTTTGAAGAGGCGGGGAGAATATGCTGGAAAAATTTCTGCTATGTGTGGGATATGCACGTGTTGGGGGGTGTCCCCTGAAGTGCTTAGTACAAATATTCTCATCCTTGCAATCTACTGAGACTGAGCATATTTGTCCATGAGAGCTCTAAGGGTTAATAGCCAGGGACTTGCTCCTGCAAAGTATAGGATTGTCTGTTCTCAACTCACTACAGTCAATGGTAGATAGGGCCACTCAGCACTTGACAGGGCTGTGATCCAGATAAGCAACTTCCTTTCCTCCAAAAGGAACTCCCATTGATTTATTTAATGCAGAAATGGGTTCTTAGGGTCAGATTCTGATCTCCTTTACTCTAGTGTAAATCTAGAGAAACTCCACTGGCTTCAGCTGAGCTACACCCTGCTGTTAACAAATCACACACTGCACAATGATTGTATTATAAACTTGTCCAGGGAGCAGAAAGACTAATTTGTCAGCCTTATTCAACTTGAGTCACCTGTTGGTAACCTATCCTCTTTGCAATCCAGAATTGTCAGTCAGCAATGATTTGCCTTGAATTTCAGTGCTTATAAAGTCTCACAATGTAGTAATTTAATGAGTGATAGATAAAAATTCTGGTCATACTCATACTAGCGATGGTCCTGACATATCATTTACTCAGAAAACCCTCCTTTCAGAGTAAAGTCCTGTCAGTTGGCATTCTGATGTAAATTTACAGAGTAATTCATCGTTAATTATGTACACTGTGTAGTGGGAATCACAATTATTTTGAATGTGTATTTTTAACATCTTTTGTAATGACAACATGAATGGAACTAAACTAAATTTACTGTCCTGTTTTTTTCAAGTGCATGTTCATGCAAGCGGGGTAAAAGGATAGCAAGTGTTAGAAAAGAAAATCTCATTATCTGCAGGCCATGTTCAGGATTATCCTCTCTATGGATGAAAGGTGATTTGCTCTTTATGATAGCTCACATCTTAAGCAATATGCTAATGGTACCATCCTGGTTTATAAAAATGTTTTCTATTTGTCCTGTAGCTTTTATAGCACAGAGGACATTAGAGCAAAGGACCCTCGCTGTAAGGTAGTCTACCCAAAGCAAATCCAGAATAGGTGGTGACAAAATGCTACTCTTTGGGCAGGGCTTTGTTGACTTTAAGTGTAGAGCTGAAGTATATGCACACACATGCAATTTTTTAAATCATAAAAACATTATCACAAATCTGTAGCCACTTAGGACTTCATAGTTGTTGTTATGCTGCATGCTATGATGTTATGAAACTCCATGTGTGAAATCCTGGCCCCATTGACTTCTACAGAGCCAGGATTTCATGCCATGACTACAGTAAGGATGGAACTCAGTTCCTTTTATTTCAAAAGCATTGGCCTCTGACTTGAGTCAAAGGATAATACTCATTACACAGCTGATCAGCTCTGATTCTTTCCGGAAGAAGGTAGTGACATATAAATAGTTATACCACTTGCCATTTTGTTACACTGTAATATCTGAACTATAGTATTCAGATGGGGTTGCAATTACCTGGTATGCAAAAATAGGCCTTTGTGGGCACAGAGATGGTATACACATATTTGCACACTACCTAATGTGAATATGCAAAATGGGGTGTATGTTTGCACACTCTCTGGTGTACATTTTGTGGGCGCTATTGTCTCACTACCAGTTGAAAATTTCTCCTACTATACACAATGCATATATTATGCTACTAACTGGCACCCTCCACCACTAGGTAACATTCAGGAATTGCTTAGATTCACTGGAAGGAAGTTCTAGAACTGTTACAACATAAGCTATACACTATGATGCTCAGAAAGCTGCTCACTTAACCGCTGATACCATTGCTGACTCCTGAGATATGGAGCAAAGATAAACTTTCTCTTGTCACCTGCCACAATGAGAATAATCAATCACAGTCCCCACCCTGTCAAAAAACAGAACTGCTGTATATCCTCATGTATAAAATAACTTACCCACTGTAATACTGTTAAAATTGCTGAAAAATATGGAGACTCAAAAGACAAGTAAGCTTATATTTGAGTATGTTTGGTAGCTGGTGCTGCCCAAGGAATCTCTCAGAAAAGCATTTTGTCAATTTCAGAGCTCTATTCTTGGAACGAGTGGATCCTATACCTGTAAACTCTGCAGGTGCTTTAGAAAGGCATGCAATACATAATCATGCTAATAAATACTGAAATAATACCGAAAGCATTATTCAGAGATAGTTTACCCACATGAATATCCCTTTAATATATAGTATTCATTATGTGGATTATGGCAGCCCTCAGAGATCCCAGTAGGGATTGGGACCCTGTTGTGCTAGGCACTGAACAAATCCTTAGTAAGCAACAATCTTTCCCCTAAAGAGCTTATAAAAAAATTACTGAGCTATCAGAGAATCCCTGTGAAGGTGCTGAGGGTACAATATATCTACAATATATTACATTTACCTGGAGTAACTTCCGTACCTAAATTTTCCAAGATTCAAATAACCATCCCTGGAAAGATGAATTCAGGGAAACTGTCACCAATGATTAATGAACCCTTGTGGTAATTGGTAGAGTTGGGCTTGAAACAAAATCTTAGACCGAAAGTTTGGTTCCATTCTGCAGTATGAACCTGTTTCTAGTGGACTGTGTCTGAGCATTGCATCCAAACACCAGAAAGTTTGAATCATAGAATCATAGAATATCAGGGTTGGAAGGGACCTCAGGAGGTCATCTAGTCCAACCCCCTCCTCAAAGCAGGACCAATCCCCAACTAAATCATCCCAGCCAGGGCTTTGTCAAGCCTGGCCTTAAAAACTTCTAAGGAAGGAGATTCTACCACCTCCCTAGGTAACGCATTCCAGTGTTTCACCACCCTCCTAGTGAAAAAGTTTTTCCTAATATCCAACCTAAATCTCCCCCACTGCAACTTGAGACCATTACTCCTTGTTCTGTCATCTGCTACCACTGAGAAGAGTCTAGATCCATCCTCTTTGGGAACCCCCTTTCAGGTAGTTGAAAGCAGCTATCAAATCCCCCCTCATTCTTCTCTTCCGCAGACTAAACAATCCCAGTTCCCTCAGCCTCTCCTCATAAGTCATGTGCTCCAGCCCCCTAATCATTTTTGTTGCCCTCTGCTGGACTGTTTCCAATTTTTCCACATCCTTCTTGTAGTGTGGGGCCCAAAACTGGACACAGTACTCCAGATGAGGCCTCACCAATGTCGAATAGAGGGGAACGATCACATCCCTCGATTTGCTGGCAATGCCCCTTCTTATACATCCCAAAATGCCATTGGCCTTCTTGGCAACAACGGCACACTGTTGACTCATATCCAGCTTCTCGGAATTTGGATCTAGACTTTGAAAGTACATATTCAAGAATGGTTAGATCCAAGAGTTTGCTTTATCCCATTACAGAGATTTGTGTCTCATTTCCCTTCTCTGACTTCACTGATATAATCAAACGTATCTGTGCTTATGCTAATGAATGGTTTCATCAGTATACAACTGGTGAGAGATCAGAATCAGTATAGTGTGTACATACATATACGTATAACATTTGTAAATATATGTGTGTATAATATTTACTCATGTACATCTTAATATACACAATGATTTTAATGTGAGTGGTACTTTTGATAATGTTTATACAGTTTTTTTTTAATTGTAATCAATTCTACCAAAAAAGTCCAATTCAAACTAAGTTGGATTGGCTGTATAAATTTTAGTTACTGGATTTTAAAGAAAGATCTCAAACAAGTATCTTTATTAAAGAAAATATTACACAAATTAAATTCAGGCACTATGTATTTATAATGTGTTCTAAAGTATTATTGACTAGATTACTTCAACAGTTGGGCCACACAGGATGATTCATAAAGTTTAGATACCAGAATAACATCTTTAGGCAATAGTAATTTGATTTTTTTTCTAAATGTGTTGCCATAGATTTTCCTAAATGTTTTACAAACAGTTATTAAAAGCACATTGAGAATCTGAAGTCCCTGTAGGCAAAATGTTTTTGTACTTAACTTTCATTTAATTCAAAATAACACATGGTTGGGGTTGCAGCAAAACATCAGAAAATCATAACCAGCTATCACAACATCCCTATGTAAATCCTTACACTACAGTCAAAAGAAGCACATCTCTTGGTGTAAACATGATAAGGTGGCGGACTATAAAATAAAATAGCAGAACTCACCCCATATATAGATTTAAAATGCTTAATTTTATTCCTAAAAACATGAATGGTGGTAGAGCCTCTGAAATATCGATGAAAAAGAATCAAAGATTGGATGTATTTGTGGCAAAAGCTAGTTGCTAACATAAATTATAGAATACTTAGATTTAAAGGACCTTGGGACAAATTCTATGGTCTTCTAGGTCCCCATTGTAGTGGAAACATGATGTTTCTGTGGCACAGGGGATGTTAGGAACTGAAGAGCCCATTTAGAGTGATTCCACTTCTCCTACATCCTCTGGAGAACATCTCCTTGGGGACTGTCTGTGCTGAAATGTTGGACTGGGGTTGGTAGTGAGCATACTGGGAACCTAGCCAGTGACTCCATCCACATAATTGTTCAGCTGGTAGAACAAAGCTAAATAGGAGCAATGTGGAGTGAGTACTATTGGATTAAACGGCTATTATGGAGATCACCCACGTGAAAGCTAGATATTGAGTTGGTATGCATTGTGTATATGAGTCAAGAGATGAGGTTCAGATGGATCTAAACTGGCTATAAAGACTGTACTGCTGAGGCCCTGCTTGAGCTGACTGCATTCCTCACTAAAGTGGTGACAGAATTCCTGAGTGTGATTCAGCTTGGTGGTTTCAATGGGTATACAGCTAATGACCTTTCTGCATCAGCTCAATATTTTATTGCTATCATGACAGGCATAAGAACATAAGAACAGCCATACTGTGTCAGACCAATGGTCCATCTAGCCCAGTATCCTATCTTCTGACAGTGGCCAGTGCCAGGTGCTTCAGAGGGAAAGAACAGAACAGGCAATCACTGAGTGATCCATCCCCTGTTGTCTACTCCCAGCTTCTGGCAATCAGAGACTAGGGACACCCAGTGCATGGGGTTGCATCCCTGATCATCTTGGTTGGACCTCACCTCCATTAACGTACCTAGTTCTTTCTAGTGCAGATTAGACATCTGTCCACATGCTAGATCTGGTGTTTGGGGTTGTGGCAGAGATTATACCTCTGTCACAGTCTTACTGCCTCCTTCTTCAGTTTGAAGTCAGAAACACTTTCCTCCACAGGGCAAGAGGGGGTTTCATGGGCCACCCTCAGAAATTAATAGAACCTGTGTATCCTTTGACTGTGTGTGTGATAGTGTTGATCAAGGATCCCTCACTTGCTCTGACAGGCAGGATGATGAGCAGTCAATATTCAGGATCTTCCCACTATCTAAAGCTCTCTCCTTCTCAGGATTCTCTGCTGCCTTCCTTGGAACAATCCACAGCCCCACCTGGCATCTATTCTGTCTCAAAAAGTTTATTTTTGTCAAGAAGTATGCGATAACCACAGAAGATAAAGCAAGAGAAACACCTCAGCTGAGTCTTTCACAGTAGTGCTTTACCAGTGGAAATTGTAAGAATCACCTTTCCCCACTGAGAGAAGCCCTCCACTGCCCACAGGGGAGCAAAGCAGAGACATGGAAGCAGTTTCTGGGGCTTCGACTTGAGATACCGGACCAAGCAGATGAAGTTGTAACACATCTTTCATCTTCCTGTGCCTTCCTCTCAGAAAAGCAGGCCTAGGGTCTCTTCCTCATAGAAGAGTCACTCCTTTGAGGGTAAGAAGTCCCTGACTGAGACAAAGTCCCAAGATGGAATTTTTTTAATTAGGCCAACATTAAGCCCACATTTTCTTTCAGGGTGCTAAGGCAGGGGCACAAAGAATTCTGATAGTCTCCAACCACTTTTCTCTGTGGGAGGTTTTCCCATTTTCATTCCAGTAGAAAGCCATCTCCTCAGATTCGTGGGTCCCTTCATAGACTCCCAGGGAAGGGGCTTCCTGCTCACATTTAGCAGCCTGCAACTTCTCCAGCTTCCTCCCCTTGCCTTGATCATGAAACTGAAGCCATTTTCCATTTTGTTGTTCTGCATTTTAAAGAGGGCCTATAATTAGTAGAAAAGGGAGTGTTGTGTTGGCCATGGAGGGCCAGATACTTAGCTGGTGTCAGTAGATGTAGCGCCATTGACTTCAGAGTATGCTGACTCATATCTGCTGAGAATCTGGCTCACAGACTGTGGAAAGAGAGTGGTGCACAGAGAAGAGGAGGGAAAAAAACAACATAATGGAAAAGGAAAAATAAAGTTGCAAAGAACAAGAAAATGACAAAGAAAACAAACAGGAGAAAGCATGGCAGTGGTAGCTCCTATGGATTTGCTGCAAATGCACCCAAAGCATCTATTAAAAAGCAGGCCATTATTTCCTTTATCGGGTGAGAAAAATGATTCTCTTGTACCAATTCTTCTTACCATCCCTGAGGGATGGACAGTTCTCTGTGCCTATTATATTTCCATCTGTGATTGGATTCCTCTTTGACCTGCAGGATGAAGTCTCTGTATTGGGAAAAAAATGGTGTTGTGGGCTGTGTGAATTGATCCACAAAAAAGGGCCCAGCTCTCCCTGTCTGCTGCTTGCCTGCCTTGACTGCTGCTGGAATGCGTGTTCTGACAGCAGTTTCCTATGGAATGTTCAATCAGATGAATGGAAAAAAGTCAGGACATGCCAGGCATGTCCAGACACATTGGACAAACCAATTTGCTGGCTGCATCTGGTACATTGTTCAGCAGTTAACAGTGTGGGTAGTAAGCGGACCATCATTAAGATAAATGGAGGAAGTTCACACCTCTCCTAGTGTTATTTCGGTCTGACTTGTTGCGGACTCAACAAGAAAAGAGTGCATTGGTGTACAGAGCGAAGGCTGTCTTTACACCAGAAGAGCTAGAAACTTCATCGGTTAAAATCAAAGCTTTGATTCTGAAAAACAGAAGCAAGCAGAGATTCTTGGCCAAGTTCTGTACAGTGTTAAACCCTGCTCTGAGTTAAACGGTAAAACTCTTCTCTGAATTATAGTGTGTAACTAGACCCTGCTACCCAATACCAATAGTTTCCCCAATTCATGGAAGAGATGAGATTGATTTGGCACGAACCAGGAATTCAGTAATGCAGCTGTCTAGATGGTAAAATGATTGAAGGGATTAAAGTCAGAAGACTCCACTAGCAATAAGTGCCATAGAATGAATGATTTATATGCCTGGAAGGGACTATGGGTTAGTATCGTTTCCTAATTAGTACACTAGGAGCCATTTGGGTCACTTGGGGGCAGGGGAGAGGAAGACACCCCCCCAAACTACAAACATCTGCAGTGACCAGTTGCAAGGTCTCTGATGAGCCTAAGTACCCCAGGCAATCATTGTATTGTTATGAACAACACAATGGCACAAAGATGAGTAAAAGTATAACCATCAGCAGTAAAAAGTAAACCCATTGCCAATGAGGCAAAATGCATTCAAACTCCTCGCAAAAAACCTGCTTATCAGCCCTCTAGATGGTTCAGCTACAGTATGTCCTGTTTATAGGTTCAGATGCAAATATATAAACAATTTCAGTTTCAAATACAAATGTTGTAGTCACTAGACCCTGAGGCCTTTATTCACCGGGTAGTAACTAAGGCCAGTGGTATGTGTTCCCATGATAGAAGCAACCAATAGATTTGTAATGAAAGATGGTTCTGAAATGTGTTGGTTTAATGCAACCTGGTGATCACCTACTAAACCAAAAGCAACAGGATGGTTAGCAGGAAAACAAACCCCAGCAACATTAAAAGTGAACAAATTAAAGAATTCATAATATTTTCTGTGACTGCTAAATGCTGTGTGTCTAACTTAAAAGTCTACAGGTTCATGCATGGTGTTTAGTCTGGAAGCTTACTGCCAGAGGTGCTGACTACTCAGAACTCCCACCAAGGTGTGGGTGCTCCACAGACAGCCATAAGCCAATGGGAGCTGAGAACGCTCAGCACCTATCAGGATTGGATCCTTTGTATATTTTAGAATCTTTGCTGATAGCACTTTAATTTTGGCCAAACAGCCTCAGAAATGATAGCATTATTATTTGGTTTTATATTTAAAAAAATTAATACAATGTTGATAGAGCCTTTAATACCAAATAATAGGCCCCGTTGAAGTCAATGGCAAAACTCTAATTAACTTCAGTGGGGCTCAGATTTCACCCAACATGCCAATATTAATATTTTAAGTGTTTTAGGGTAGAGCTCATCTGGCCTTTCCTTCCTCATCTGATTTAACATTGTCCAGCAGAGGAAATCACAACTTCATGCAAGCCCGAAATTTCCTTCAAGCATAGGTTTGGTGGTTAACAGATATATAATTTTTATTGGGATTTACTTTTCTATTTGCCTTAATTATTTTTATTGCTTCTTCAATTACACTTAGTTTCTTAAGGGATACTAATGAATGTTATTTTTTCATATAAAATCACTGGGAGATATAGTAGTACTTTAACAAATACACTAGAATGATATTGCTTTAAATAATTATATCGCACACTCGTATGATGGTTTCTTTCCTGGTTCAGAAACATCTGGAGCCTTTTGTACATGGTGAATTTCATAGCTTCTCAGAGGAAACACTACCTGAGTAATGGTATTTTCTAATTTAGCAATGTATAGCTCTTATTTTAAGCTACTGTGTTCACAGTTCGGGGCGGGGGGGGGGGGGGAGGAGGTGAGAGGGGTTCTTTCAGTGTCTGTGTTTTTGTTGTCAGAAAAACTTATTTTTAATACACTGCAGGCCTGCTCCCACTGAAGTCTATGGAAGTTCTGCCCACTGATTTCAATGGGAGCATAACTGAGTCCTGCATGCTGGCCAAAAAAAGTCAGTGAAAACGATGCTAGAGTGCTGCTGTTGGGATGTGCTGAACTTTGTATACAATCCTGATAATCAATATTCTGTACATTGTGCCAAGCCACGAATTATGTGGACATTTAGTATATGCTGGCATTAGCCCCTAGAAGGGAGGAATGAGCCACAGAGCTGAGTTGAGATTTGCATGAGGGCATTTGCTTTTTTTCTACTTTATTTGACAGACTTAAAAAATCTCAAAACTTTGTACTGTCTGTAATTGAAGTTAATGGAAAAACTTCTGTAGCTTTCAATAGAAGCAGGATTGGGCCTATTGCACTGTGGTCAAGTATTCAAGCGGCGGTAGTATCTACTGCACAGACGATGGCATTTAAACACATACACACAAAAATGCCCTTAATGCCACACCTGTCTTATCAAAATGAACTCATGGGATATAAAAAGGAAGCTCCAATTTTTATTTATTATACGAGCGCCACCGAGTTATGAAAATTCATTTATTATCTCTGCTATTGCAGAGTCTATGACTGTAGCAAATATATAAGGATTTAAAAAAGTCTAACACCCTTTCCAAATTTTTCTTCTGTTAATGTCACTGTAAATTTCAATGTCATATTCCTCCTGTACATTGCTGCCCTTAATCTGACAGTGTCAGAAGGATCTATCTTCATTTTCTCACTCTTTTCATAATCTAATCCGCAGCTCTAACATGCAATTAGTGCCCTCTTCGCCCTCTGCATACCAAGCAGGCTGATTGCTACAGCTTTTACTGTGCAATCCGTTTAGCAGTGCAGCTCGTAATGAATATGTACATTTTGAGGACCTTAGCGAGGAGGGTCACAGGCAATCAACCTTGAATTCAATTACGTGAGTCAAGGTTAATGACTCGGCACAGTGGTCAGAGGCATTCAGAATACTGCAGATTAAATCAGCCTGTCATAACTGACAATGTAGAAAGGACTGAATTACTTGTGTGAGAAACAGGGAATCATGTGAAGATAAAATGGTGTCAGTCCTCAACGAAGATTACATGGAGTTCTCTGTGGCAAATCTGATTGTAAATCTCCCCTAGACCTATAATATGATTGAGCTACATAAAGACATGTCCAGATTGTAATGTAAGGCCTGCTAATAAGACTATCTGAACTCCACCTTCACTGGTGACTTCAGCTTTACCTCATTGTTTACATCTTCATGTGAATGTTCAGCGTGGAATTCTGAACTGTTTATCTTGCCCATTACATAAGTTAATTTTTCCATTAAAAAGTGGAAAATATCTTATTGAACATTTCAAGTAATTATACATTTTTTCTTCAATTTTATTTTAGAGACAACACCAAAACCCCAAACCTTTGCATTGTCTACAATTTAGACATAGGAGCAAGATTTCACATGGGATTGCAGGACTTGCCACGGCAAATTTTTTCATGTATGTCCATTTGTCTAGGCATAACTTTCAAGAACTCATGGTGTTGATGCAATAAAATATATAGGTAAATAAATGAGCCCAAATCAAATAGCTGCATTTAATTAGATGCTCTCATGCCACTGTGATGGGGACAGTACAAGAACCTAAATAGAACACCCTATTCACCTGGACAAATACTTTTACAAGAGCAAAATTACTAGGTGCAAGTTTGAGAGACCACTTGAAAATTTGATCTATAGTGTTAAATACTTTAAAACTGAAAAAGTATCCAAGGCTTGAATAACACCACCACTGGCTTTTGGCTGAGTACTCCTAGATGTTTATTATAATAATAGTACCTATCTCTGATTTAGCATTTTATATCAGATCTCAAAGTGCTCTGCAAAAGAAGGACAGTATCATCTCTATTTTACTGGTGGGAAACTGAGGTACAGAGCGGCAAAGTAACCCACCCAAACTCACCCAGCAGACCAGGGCAGAACTGAGAAAATAACCCAGGTGTCCCAAATCCCAGTCCTGTGCTCTATCTGCTAGGCTACACTGCTTTGAAGAAAAACTAGAGTGGTACATATTTTTTCAGAGTAAGTTCACTTTTGACATTAAAATAACATGTAACAGTGGTTCTCAACTAGGGGTACGTGTACCACTGGGAGTATGCAGAGGTCTTCCAGGAGGCACATCAACTCATCTAGATATTTGCGTAGTTTCACAACAAGCTACATAAAAAGCACTAGTGAAGTGAGTACAAAGTAAAATGTCATGCAGACAGACTTGTTTATAGTGCTCTATATACTATACACTGAAATGTAAGTACAATATTTATATTTCAATTGATTTATTTTATAATTATATGGTAAAAATGAAAAAGTAAGCAATTTTTCAGTAATAGTGTGCTGTGACACTTTTATATTTTTATGCGTGATTTTGTAAGCAAGTAGTTTTTAAGTGAAGTGAAACTTGGGGGTACGCAAGACAAATCAGATTCCTGAAAGGAGTACAGTACTCTGGAAAGGTTGAGAGCCACTTTCATATAGGGTACTTTTTGTCTGGAGAACTTTTTGTGAAACTCCCAAGAGATATATTTTTAGTTATGTTTCATATATAATACATTTTGAACAAGGCTTAAAATAGGTTTGAAGATAGTGCTTTAACAGCAGATTGCAAACACTTATTACATGTTTCCATAACGATAAGGGCTAAATTATATTCATGGTGAAAACATGATGGTTTTTAGCTCTTTCCACAGGAACAGGCCAGCAGAAGCCAATCAAAATTCTCCTTTGTGTGGATGTGAACTTGGCTGTGGAGAGATCTAAAAAGCTTAAAACTTCGGATTAGTGCTCAAATAATAGCACTTGATTTCACTATATACTATTGGTTCATGGTAGCGTACCTTGTTCTAGTAGACAGATGCAGAATGAGTTCCTTAGTTATTCTGTCATTCTAATCAGGGTGAATTTATTTAAAACACATTCTGGAAATCCAGGTTCACAACTGATAGTCTGAAAGAGTAATCGACAGTGAAATACCTTAGAAAGTGTTTCCCCAGAATGTCATATATCAATTATGTGAGAGGTCATGTAATTCCTATGGTGTGAGAAAGTCCCATTTAGTTTAATTTGTAGGTTACTTTAAAAAATAAACCAATGATGATCGGACACGTTTGTGGAATGCATGCCACTGAAGTGGAGGTATTGCTGTTTGGTCTTAGCTGTTCTGAAATTTCAGTTCTGGACTGAGCAAAATGGATACACAGTAGCTTCTATGAAAAGAATTTGAAATATGTGGTATTGTCCCATATCTACATAATGAGTGAAATCTGGTCCCATTGATATCAATAGGAAAATTCCCATTGACTCAGTGGATCAAGATTTCATCCAGTGTTCTTAAATGCTAAGGAGCATAGACAGCAGGTATGAAAACATATTGTACAAGACCAATTGTTCTTTTGGTGTAGCTCCATACTGTCTGTCTGCTAACATAAAAATCTCAGTGCGTCTCAGCAATCCTTTGAGAGTTTTAGCTGTATAAAAAGTTTGGTTGTTTGTAACAGATATAATTGTGCTCCCACATGTTTACCTAGAGAGTGGAATAACTTTTTTTTCTTGGATGTACATTTTGGGTCCTGTATGCCAGATGTAAAATGTTCCTCAAAACATGTTCTTGTGTTGGACATACATTTGCAAGCAAGTAGCATACATTCCTAAGTGGAATGTATAAGTGGACGGTTGTGAAGACTGTGGCATTAAGTCTTGGGTTCAGATGTGATGGGAAGATATTCCCCCAGACACTGGGACATGTGGTATATTTGCAGTTAGACTGAAATGTCATCTATGCTGTGCTATTAATGTTTAATTTAATTTGTAGTGCTATAAGTTTAGAGAAAATTTCTAAGGTATATAATCTATTAAAAATTGTAAGCATAGTGAAACATATTCAGTCCTTCTAAAATGAAGACAGGGAGTGTGAGCCAGTGGTTAGGACACAGCTTCATAACTGTTTGCTTCAGGACTCAGACTAGAGAAAAAAAACAAAACAAAACATGATCCCTGTCTACCAACCTTTTCTTCCCCTCTTTTCAAACTTTCCTGCTCCTACTATTCCTTGGCTTTCTGATTGCCAGACATGTAAACATCCACAGTTGAAAGAAATCCTGGCCCCTTGAAATCAAAGGCAAAACTCCAATTGACTTCAATGGGACTAGGATTGCACCACAACATTTCTGAACTTTCTAAAACATTTCTGAATTTTTTTTTTTAAAAACTCAGTGGCATGTACAGGGTGCATGATGGGATGTAGTGTAAAAGATCGTTAGTACACGTTTAGGAGGGTCTGCATAACTTATAGGTGGCTATTTCCCTTGTGAGTGATGTGGCCTTCCCAAACTCAGGGCAATAAGCCCTTTACACTGCATCTAACCCTTACTCTGTTGTACCCCAAGAAACAGATTTATACTTCAATATATCCATGTCTGTAGCCGAGATTTTGAAAAAACAGATGCCTAAAGTAACCCTCCTAAATGCACATTTTAGAGCCTGATCCTCAGTCAGTGTAAATTGGTAGTCAATGGAGCTGTCACAACTTACACCAATGGAGAATCTACCCCAAGATGCCTAAATAAGTGGCCTGATTTTCAAAAATGTTGAGCACTCAGCAGCTCCCATGGTCTTTAGTCAGAGCTTCTGGGTACTCAGCATATTTGAATGTCAGGCCACTTATTTAGATCCTAAATTAGGGGCCTGCCTTTAGACATGACCCATTTTCTAAAATCTCAGTCTATTGTTCTAACAAATTAATTTATTATAATATTATTATAGTATTACCTCTAGAAAAATAATAAACACTGAAATCTCATTCCCATTTTGAAACAGCTAGCTGCATTACAAGAGCAGTAGTTTTTTCTCCCACTTATGCTGAATAGTATCTATATTAACACTGTAATGGCTCTTTGTTATGGACTGACATGATGTATCCTGTCGAAGAACTACTTATCAGCTTAGCTTTATTTATGATGTACTATGTCAAAGCTCCACTTATTAAAATCTCTATACTATAGATTGATTTTTGGTCCTCTTTAATAGACATGTTTGAGACATTTGTGGGCCTTTTCTCCTTTCAAAAAATGCCATGTATACTGAAATCAGCACTAAGAACCACCTTCAACAGGCAATCTCCTCTCTTTGAGCAACCACTTAAAGTATCCCCACATGGGTTATAGTACAATTTTGTTTGACCTTTAGTTAAAGACCAGAGGCTGGATTCTCATCTCATTTACTCTGGCATAAATCTTGTGTCACTCCATAGCTTCAGTGGAGATCATCAGAATTTACACTAGTGTGATGGACATCAGAATCTAGCCCTACTAAGTGGTCAAAAATATCTGGTCTCTCAGATGATCGCTTAAGTCAAATATCACTGTATTAAAAAACCCAGTATACTGAATACAAACTACATTCTTTTAATGTTAGACTCTTAAACAACCATAAAAGCAGAGTAATTCAGTATTTGTTCCTTCAGATTTAACACATTTATTTTGTTTCAGAACTTTGCACTATTTAGTCACACGCATGATTCTGGAATACAACAGATCTGAGCTGGAGACAAATGTACACAGGGAACAGTCAATATCTCTGATGAAAATGAGATCATAGGGTTCTTGTTTTGCTATGTGGTTGTATGCTGAGTAAGGAGTTTTTAGTACTGTAAACAAATGAAAAACATAACATTCGACTGTCTAAATCTTTTCAATAAAAACTAATTATGAGTTTTATCTATGCAAAACAGTATCACTTGGTGTGAAAAGTCTTTTACATACAATTTATACTGTTATTAAATATGGGACAATTTTTAGAACCAAATCAGTTACTGTAATTTTGGCAGCACTTACATAGTATTCCACACATTTATACTGAATATATTTTTCAAAATGCCTTATCCATGCAGAGTTTGTTGGTAGCTTTTTCAAAACAGAAAGTAATTCCTTTTAAAAAATATTATTTTGTTTATTGTGTGTCTTTATATTTCCTTTCTACTGTGAGAATACTGGGAAGGCCAAAGAGGTAGTGTCAACTCACAAGACAATGCTTGCAATGGATTTGGGGAAGTGTGATAATTGCGTCTAGCCTGAGAATTAGTTCCACATTTTAAATGTATAAAAAGAATGATTGTTCTTCAATATGAACAGGAAATAAATGTTTCCCCTCATACAGTAAATATTTATTTGATCTGTCAGTTGACTGAAAGAGCTGAGACACCAGGAAATATACACAGTGTCCTGTAATCAGATTAAGAACCCTTCAGATCCACTTCATTGATGATTGTCCACTTCCTTGTTGGTACACACTATAATTTACTACTGTGTGCAACCTGGTCAATGGATGGAGATGCTAACAAAATGCTTAGAAGGAGCTAGCACTCTAAAGACTTCTTTATCAGAATGATAAAATGTTCCTTTCCCTGAGTAAACACAGAGGAAATTTGTTATTTTTCAGTGTGTGTGTGATTCGACTAGTTCAGTCTTTTGATGCAGTGGTGGTGTTTGTCTGCAAAAGGTTGCACTTTTGCAGCCAACACCAGAAAAGTACAAAGATCAGACATGGTGGATGCAAGGATGTTATTAAACGTTAACGCAAGGACTGTCTAGTTAATTAGTTATTTGTTCTGTGCATGATACTTGCTTTCTGGCAGCATGAACATGAATGCTTGGTCCTTGCACCTTGCTATCTGTAGGGCTAACAGAATGGAAAACCGATCAAGTTTAAAAAAAAAAAAGGGTGGGGGATTTTGTGTTGGTTTAACTGTCAAGCAAATGGGGTCTTAAGGGCTGAATTATACCACCTACTACAGCCCTATGTCAATGGAGGGAGGCATGATGAATTTGGAAGTCACCCTGCTCCAGGGATGCTGGGGAGCATGGTGAGCAGCAGTTCTAACTGCACCTTCTACAAAGGTGCAGCTTGCTGTCTCTCACGTGTGCCTTGCTAGCACATGCCTATGTACAAGGCCCAGAGTACTACTTGTGCCGGTGCTCTAGAGGGCTCCATCTTTATGCTTCCCAATGCTACTAGCCAAATTATGGCTTGTTCCTGTGCAGAAGTACTGGGGAGGGGAAGGGAGAATCACACCCATGAAGAGGGTCCAAATTTGGTCCAAAATTCTCCAGCTAATTTTGAATCCTCTCCCTCAGCTGGGAGAACCTACATTGCTTGGCTGTTCCTCACTACTTACTGTACTTACTACTACAGTAGTAGTAAGTAATGGATACTGCTTTCTGAGCCTCCCTGTGCTCCCATAGGAGGTGAAGTTTAGGCCATTAGTTCCATGCTCTATGTGGAGCAATGCTAAACCAATTCTCTGGCTCACCAACATTTCTACATACAAAGCCATTGTGGAGCACATGAGGGTATGCAGTCCCCAGAGCAAACGCTCCCTGTCCTCTCATCTTAATGTTTGAGCCTGCAGGGTGGGGCAGATTTTGGTCCTGGATGCTTCAAATTTTATTGGCCTCATTAATATCATATATATTAATTGTTTACTACAATTACCTGGCTATTGTGATACGGGGGGGAGGGGGCGGGGGAGAGAAAGAGATGATAAAGCAAAAAAATAGTAAAACCCCTTTAAGTTATCCATACATTTCAAACAACATTTGGGAAAAGCTTCAGCATTCGACTTTTCCATTGTAAAACTAACTTTCTGAAAAACATTTCTTATGGACAATAGAAAAGCACTATAAGTGGTTTACATCACTTTGAAATCTAAATAAACTCTAAATAAGTTGCGTTTTTATATATGTAAGAGACACTGTGCTCCATGACCCATGACAAGGGATATTTTCCTTCTAAAATGGTGTGAGTAAATTATCTTGACAAGAACATGTCAATTCCTAACAGGGTCAGAGGTCATATGGTGCACTGTGTTGGAATACAAAGCAAGGATAGATTGAAGAATCATGTGTGGAATGTTGGCATTATATAATATTATTAGGCGGAAACAGGAATATGTACAGTGAAGACCAAAGAAGTTGCCTTGTTAGTGTGGTGTCTATAAATACTGCAGAAAGGTATATGATGAAGGATGCACTTTTACTGAAATAAGGATATTTCAGTTGGTCTTCACTGTATTATGAGGTTGCAAATGCTGTGCTGCCAAAATACTGTGAAAATAAAGTGGAAGAATGTAGAGTGATTGCAGAATAGAATGAGGTGATCTAGTTCTTATCCTTCATGCAGAAAAAAAAAGAGACTCAAGGTATGATGATATCAGCCAGCCTGCCAGCTTGCAGTGCAACATGTCACCATGCTGGTGTAGCGCCCCTATCCACATGGTTACCTCCTTTAACTTCAGCCTCCATATGGGTTTTGATGGACAGGCCTGGGTTTCGCTGGATACTGTCTCCAGCTCCGCAGGATGTAACTTGCTTATTCTCTTCCCATATGCATTTACTCAGAGGTGCCTCCACCCCACTCACTCTTTTCTGTCAGGATCACCGGGTTAGCTTGGATGGAAAAATTCTAATCACAATGTAACACACAGCTACCTGTCAGATAGTTGGAGACTCCCAAGGCATAACAGAAACACACAAAAGTAAAGTAAATATAACAGGATATGGCACTATGCATTTGCAGTTCGTTTTTGCCCAAAATGGTTTGCTTCCCAGACATATTTATCAGCATCCCAGAGCTGTGTGCGCATGGCTAGGCAGCAGTTCTGCGGAAAAGGACCTAGGGGTGACAGTGGACGAGAAGCTGGATATGAGTCAGCAGTGTGCCCTTGTTGCCAAGAAGGCCAATGGCATTTTGGGATGTATAAGTAGGGGCATAGCGAGCAGATCGAGGGACGTGATCGTTCCCCTCTATTCGACATTGGTGAGGCCTCATCTGGAGTACTGTGTCCAGTTTTGGGCCCCACACTACAAGAAGCATGTGGATAAATTGGAGAGAGTCCAGCGAAGGGCAACAAAAATGATTAGGGGTCTAGAACACATGACTTATGAGGAGAGGCTGAGGGAGCTGGGATTGTTTAGCCTGCAGAAGAGAAGAATGAGGGGGGATTTGATAGCTGCTTTCAACTACCTGAAAGGGGGGTTCCAAAGAGGATGGCTCTAGACTGTTCTCAATGGTAGCAGATGACAGAACGAGGAGTAATGGTCTCAAGTTGCAGTGGGGAAGGTTTAGATTGGATATTCGGAAAAACTTTTTCACTAAGAGGGTGGTGAAACACTGGAATGCGTTACCTAGGGAGGTGGTAGAATCTCCTTCCTTAGAGGTTTTTAAGGTCAGGCTTGACAAAGCCCTGGCTGGGATGATTTAACTGGGAATTGGTCCTGCTTCGAGCAGGGGGTTGGACTAGATGACCTTCAGGGGTCCCTTCCAACCCTGATATTCTATGATTCTATGTGTAATCAGTCAGTTCAATGATGACGTTTTCATGCTCTCTCTTTTTGTGGGCTGACTTTCAAAAATTAAGGAAATTAGTTAGGGAAGTGGATTGACTGAAGAACTTATGGATCTAAAGGCAGAGGAGACCTTGGATAACTTTAAATCCAAGCTGCAGAAGCTATCGGAAGCCTGTATCCCAAGAAAGGGGAAAAAATTCATAGGCAGGAGTTGTAGACCAAGCTGGATGAGCAAGCATCTCAGAGAGGGGATTAAGAAAAAGCAGAAAGCATACAGGGAGTGGAAGATGGGAAAGATCAGAAAGGAAAGCTACCTTATTGAGGTCAGAACATGTAGGGATAAAGTGAGACAGGCTAAAAGTCAAGTAGAGTTGGACTTTGCAAAGGGAATTAAAACCAATAGTAAAAGGTTCTATAGCCATATAAATAAGAAGAAAACAAAGAAAGAAGAAGTGGGACCACTAAACACTGAGGATGGAGTGGAGTCAAGGATAATCTAGGCATGGCCCAATATCTAAACAAATACTTTGCCTCTGTCTTTAATAAGGCTAAAGAGGATGTTAGGGATAATGGTAGCATGACAAATGGGAATGAGGATATGGAGGTAGATATTACCATATCTGAGGTAGAAGCGAAACTCAAACAACTTAATGGGACTAAATCGGCGGGCCCAGCTAATCTTCATACAAGAATCTTAAAGGAATTGGCACCCGAAATTGCAAGCCCATTAGCAAGAATTTTTAATGAATCTGTAAACTCAGGGGTTGTACTGTACGATTGGAGAATTGCTAACATAGTTCCTATTTTTAAGAAAGGAAAAAAAACGTGATCCGGGTAACTACAGGCCTGTTAGTTTGACATCTGTAGTATGTAAGGTCTTGGAAAAAATTTTGAAGGAGAAAGTAATTAAGGACATTGAGGTCAATGGTAAATGGGACAAAATACAACATGGTTTTACAAAAGGTAGATCGTGCCAAACCAACCTGATCTCCTTCTTTGAGAAAGTAACAGATTTTTTAGACAAAGGAAAGGCAGTGGATCTAATTTACCTAGATTTCAGTTAGGCATTTGATACCATGCCATATGGGGAATTATTAGTTAAATTGGAAAAGATGGGGATCAATATGAAAATTGAAAGGTAGATTAGGAATTGGTTAAAGGGGAGACTACAACGGGTCCTACTGAAAGGTGAACTGTCAGGCTGGAGGGAGGTTACCAGTGGAGTTCCTCAGGGATCAGTTTTGGGACCAATCTTATTTAATCTTTTTATTACTGACCTCGGCACAAAAAGTAGGAATGTGCTAATAAAGTTTGCAGATGATACAAAGCTGGGAGGTATTGCCAATTTAGAGAAGGACCGGGATATCATACAGGAGGATCTGGATGACCTTGTAATAGTAATAGGATGAAATTTAATAGTGAGAAGTGTAAGGTTATGTATTTAGGGATTAATAACAAGAATTTTAGTTATAAGCTGGGGACGCATCAATTAGAAGTAATGGAGGAGGAGAAGGACCTTGGAGTATTGGTTAATCATAGGATGACTATGAGCCGCCAATGTGATATGGCCATGAAAAAAGTTAATGTGGTCTTGGGATGCATCAGGCGAGGTATTTCCAGTAGAGATAAGGAGGTTTTAGTACTGTTATACAAGGCACTGGTGAGACCTCACCTGGAATACTGTGTACAGTTCTGGTCTCCCATGTTTAAGAAGGATGAATTCAAACTGGAACAGGTACAGAGAAGGGCTACTAGGATGATCCGAGGAATGGAAAACCTGTCTCATGAAAGGAGACTCAAGGAGCTTGGCTTGTTTAGCCTAACTAAAAGAAGGTTGAGGGGAGATATGATTGCTCTCTATGCAGTGGATAGCCTTTATCAGAGGGATAAATACCGGAGAGGGAGAAGAATTATTTAATCTCAGTAGCAATGTGGACACAAGAACAAATGGATATAAACTTGCCATTGGGAAGTTTAGACTTGAAATTAGACAAAGGTTTCTAACCATCAGAGGAGTGAAGTTTTGGAATAGCCTTCCAAGGGAAGCAGTGGGGGCAAAAGATCTATGTGGCTTTAAGATTAAACTCTATAAGTTTATGGAGGAGATGGTATGATGGGATAACATGATTTTGGTAATTAATTGATCTTTAAATATTCATGGTAAATAGGCCCAATGGCCTGTGATGGGATGTTAGATGGGGTGGGATCTGAGTTACTACAGAAAATTCTTTCCTGGGTATCTGGCTGGTGAATCTTGCCCATATGCTCAGGGTTTAGCTGATCGCCATATTTGGGGTCGGGAAGGAATTTTCCTCCAGGGCAGATTGGAAGAGGCCCTGGAGGTTTTTTGCCTTCTTCTGTAGCATGGGGCACGGGTCACTTGCTGGAGGATTCTCTGATCTTTGAAGTCTTTAAACCATGATTTGAGGACTTCAATAGCTCAGACATAGGTGAGAGGTTTTTCGCAGGAGTGGGTGGGTGAGATTCTGTGGCCTGTGTTGTGCAGGAGGTCGGACTAGATGATCATAATGGTCCCTTCTGACCTTAGTATCTATGAAACTATGTGCATAAATGACGCGTGCGTGAAGTTGATTAAAATGCGAGAGTAGTTGCACTGGGACAATCCCATTCTCTTGGCTGATGAAGCTGGGCCAAGTGGCACAAAGGCTGTTACAACTGGAGGCTCCTTTAGCTGCAGTGGATAGCCATGACTTCTGTAGTGCCCCATCATGCCTTTCACCTTCCACAATACATTGCTGCACTGCTTTTCAAGCCATTGGACCAATATACGATCTCTTCCACCTTGGCTACCAGAACAGTCTTTGTATGCTTGGGAGGGCAATCCCTAAATCACCATCAGTTTCCACACTTCCGGTTACTCTCACCTGGTTTAGCCCTCCTGCCGAGGCAGCTTACCGGGGTGTAGCCACTGTCACATACTTACAGCTACTTAGAGCCACAGATGAGAGCTGGGTGTACAGTGAGAACGAGAGCTGAAAAGAACCACTCAACGAGTGCAACACTTTGAATCACTCAAAGGTACTACCTCTCCCATACACTCCATACATCCCACAGCTACATAGTTTAAATGCAAGTGTTGTCAAACACTACGAAAATATCATTTGTATACATTTGTTTGTTGGAAGTTTAGATAAGTAGCTAACAGGAATTCATAAATCCAGTTTTTAGCAAACTCAAATTTTCTTTTTGAATACCAGCACCTTAATTATCATTTTGGGAAATTGGTAGCTTCAGACTTGACAGAAATAGCAAATCAAAATCAGTAAGTGATTGGCAGTGCAACAATGGGAAATATTAAACTTATAATTGAATGAATAAGTAACCATTCCAGACATAAGCTCATTAATAAAGCCTGTCTCCGTTTTGACCCCCCTATATATATATTTATGAGCTAGTCTATGTAATAATTAGTATCTGTGGGTAGTGAGTATTTTAACTGTCTCAGTTAGTTACAGGTAATCATTGCCTGCCATCACCCCATTAAAACTTCACAGACTCCATTGAAATAATTAATGGAGTTAATTAAGTGCACAATGAAATGCAATTAGTATAGCAAAAATACTACATTCCATATGGAGAATTATTTTTACATCAGCAAACAATAGGAACAGTGTTAAACACCTCTTTTGTATAAATAGTAAGGGCCATACCTTACCCTTGACTGACCAGTGAGCATCAATATTCTATTCAGGCAGTCCAAGCTTTTTTAAAGCACTACATTTTTGAATAAGCATGTGGAAAAATTACAAGCACAGCCTATACTATTGCTCTTATAGAGTTATTTCACACATTTGACAAGTTTAACTACTTCTGGGATTTTGTGTTCTTCCATATACACTTGAAGCTGTCATTGTGAAGTAGTCCCTTGTCCTGAAAGGTGGTTTCTTAATGAAGACATTATCCTCGAGTTTGAAAAATGCCGCAATGTTATTTTTACCATTAAATTACAAATACATATAAAACTTTGACATGTGATTAAGAAAGGTGAGAAGTTGTCATATGGATTAATTCCATTGCCAGCATGGAAGTGAGGACTCCCACAAAGTCTTCATTTAGGGAAGTGGCACCTTGATAATGTTCCCTAAAGACTCTACTACTGAGAGCTGGGGTCTTATGAAGTCACCCAGAAAGTTTGCTACTGGCAATTAGAATGCTGACAATTCTAATGATTTTATTAAGAGTCTTGAGATATTTGGTGTTTGTCTTAAAGACCACTACCTGGAGTTGTGGGAGTGAGAATCTCAGCGGTCATATTTTTTAGTCCGAAAGCATGACCTGAATGCACCCTAAAGACTCACAAACCAAAAGGCTAATACCCCCCCCCCATTTGTTATTTTAAAAAGAATCTCAGGATTTTAAGCCTAAAATAATCACAAGATTGGCTCTGACTCATGAGTTTTGACTGATTCGGGATGGTAGCATGTAAAGACATGCCACAATGGATGTTGGGGGACTAAAGACTTTGGACCATAATCTATGGTGAATGTGGTCAAACTCTTTGAGAAGCTGCCCTGAAGACTGAACCCTGGAGGAATCGTGGCCTGGTGAAGCCAACTCAAAGGTTGGTGCTACTGAACGTCATGACTTTGAGGAATTGCCCTAAGCTGGTACTATCGATGTAGTGAGGCTAACTCTGACAGTGCACCATTTTATTTTGAGAGGCAACCTGGAAAACCATACTGCAGGAGAAGAAGCAAAGCCTAGGGAAAGTGTCTTAAAAATGTTATCAGTGCTACTATCAGTGACGTAATAAGGCTTCAAGGACAGCCAAACCTGACAGGAGAAGCCACCTCTTGTCTGTGATTTTCTGGGAGTGACTTTACGAATATCTCATTAGAGGCACTTACTTAAAATTAGAGTAATTAAGTTATTGGACATTAGAGCCAAATAGATTGCTGTAAGAATGAATTAACTACCTAAATGATGGGGCGATCAATCAGTACAAGTTTTTAATTGGTCTGATGAGCTTATTTATCAGAATTATATAAGATTGAATCTTTCAGTTTCTATTTCTATTTCCTCAAAGCATACTTTGCCATAAGAAGTCCTGCAGTTCCTCCGGCAAAGTTTCCTTTAAGTTGATTGAATAGTTTAATTTTAATTGCATAAAATCATTAGTAACTGCCATCAGATAATGGTAGCAGTAAGCCGTTGGTAATTTTCAAAACAACAAGGTAATTTGTTTCCTGTTTTGAAACTGCTGCCTGTACTTATCTGCTTCATTCATTTCAGAATTAAATAATTGCAGGAGCGGGCAGAAGAGAGTAGATGGCATGAGTTCCTAGTAAAAGCAAATAGATTGTCTTTTTCCTGCTCCACTTAAAATATAATTGCCTTGCAGTGAAAGGAAATACAGCGAGTGTTAGAAAAACATACCAGGAAAAACAACACTACTTCTTCTATACCTAAGGAAATATAGAATCTGCCATTCCTTGTTAGGAATGTGGAATAAACAGATAATCTCCAAAATAAATCCATTCTCTCCCCACCTACCAAACCCCTGCCTCTCCTTCTGGTAAACTTGGCTACAGTATGTAGCTTTGAGGCTGAGAAATATGTATATGTAAAGAAATCAGGTTGGACAAAAGCTAATACAGTATAAACACAGATTGGCAAATACTGCTCTTTCTTTACACACAACTTCCATTAATGTCAATTGCTGGAGACAAAGCACCAACAGGGTCAGAACCAGGCCACCAAACCTTGAACTTGGGATTCCATGAAATCTAAATTCCTGGCAGGGCCAGTACGTGTGAAAGGAAGGATTTTCTCATGGTTAAGGGACAGAACTGAAGGTCAGGAGAAGTGAGTTCACATCAGACATCGTATGTGATTTTGGACAAGTCATTTTCTCTCTCTTTACATCAATTTCCTGATCTGAAAAATACAGATACTTCTACTTCTCTCTCTGAGAGGAGTTTGGTGAAGATTAGTCTTTAAGGTGCCACTGGACTCCTTATTAGTTAACTGATGTTTCATATCTTCAGACAGATAACAGTATACAAGCCAAAGTGTTATCCTTTTGAGGCAGGTAATATAAGCCCTGTGCGTACATCCAGAGTTGGTACCTGAGGGTATGCCTATACTAGAAACACTACATCAGTGGAAGGGGTTCTTCCATTGCTGTAGTAAAACCACCTTTCAGAGAGACAATAGCTAGGTCAATGGAAGAATTCTCCCTGTTAACGGCATCTACCCTGGGGCTTATGTCAGCTTGATTTTTCACAGCCCTGAGTGATGTTGTTAAGCCGCTCTAACTTTGTAGCATCGACCAGCCCTTAGAAAATAAACGAAGCTTAGGTCATGTCTGCTCTGGATGGGTATTAAGGGTCTACACATGAAAAAAGACCTTTCTCACAGCTGGCCTGGTTCAGCTGACTCAGTTCATGGAGCTCAGGCTAAAAGACTATAAAATTGCAGTGGAGCTCCGAGACCCTGTCATGGGGTTGCGGGGCAGGGTGTGTGTGTGGGGGGGTTCAGAGACTATACTCCAGTCTGAACCGGAATGTCTACACTGGTATTTTTACCCCCCACCCCAAGCCCCTTGAGCCCAAGTCACCTGACCTAGGTCAGTCACAACTATGCCACAGGCCTTTTAGTGCAAGGTAGACACACATCTTCAAGTCTCTGCTGTCCTGTGCCAATAAGCCTTCTCTCTGCATTACCTTGTTATTCCGGCTGGTTGCAATCCTCGAGCAAACAACTGGCTGCACTTCAACAATGCTTATGTCTGTAGCTGTAAAGTGATTTAGGATCCTTCAGCAAGAAATGTACTATAAAAATGTAAGATGTTACATTATCATAATACTACCTTTCTAGATTGACTCTCTGGCTTTGTCTACATGGCAATTAAACACCCACAGCTGGTCCATATCAGCTAACGTGGGCTCATGGGGTGGGCATGTTGACAGCGCAATTAAACAGCCCCTTAGCCAGAGCCCTTGTCAACTGACGTGGGCTAGCCGTGAGTTTTTAACAGCAGTGTAGACATACCCGCTGATAGACACCCTTACATTCAGTTGAAATGAATGGGACTAAAGCATGTGTAGAGAAGAGAAGAATAGATCTCTTACAACAGTGAACTAGAATTTGAATAGTTGAGAGTTAGTTTGTTTTTCCACATTTTGTTTTTCTGGAACAACCACTGATAGCTTGTGCTTTGCTTCCTTTCCATTTTAGTAACTGATAATATTTTAGATGGTTTGTGTGTGATTGATAATGTATCAACATTCATGAGTGTTTTTTAAGTCTCCAAAGCTTTCTGATCTGCTAATGTTTTGCAATAAATGTACAATTAAATGTATTGAAGGAGAATGATTTGTGGGATCTGACCTTCTAAACCAGTGATTGCAAATTATTATAAGCAATTCCATAATACATAATTTATTGTAATGGGTCTCTGAGTGTATCCTAACAGCTCAATGATGTACACATTATCTATTTTTATAGTACAGTGATCTAGCAGCCACATCAGTCCAATGTCAGGGTTACAGTACATCATGCAAGAGGTGATCCATGTACTAACAGACTGGTATTTTACATTTAAGACAAATAAATTGTAACAGTTCCATTCGATCCACTGTAGCATAGTCTGTCACTTCAAAGGCTTCTTCGTGCCTTCAGGCACCTTTGTTTCATACCATAATACTGTGTTTTCCAGGATGTCCTTAAAACTATTATGATGTATTTGTCAATCATGTGCAAATAATGAAGCCTACACACTACACACTGACTTGATACTTCAAACTTGCTCCAAAGGAGCCATTATGTAGTGTGTCAGTCGTACAGTGTTCCTCATGTTTCAGTCATCTTAATTTTACTCCAGGCTATGGTGTTTTGAGGATGTGGCTGCTCCTCAGCCAGCTCTGCACATCCTTGAAGCATTACAGCATGGATTGAAATACAGCACAGCCAAAGAGGCAGTATGGAAATTGTGGGTGCAGTGTAGAAATTGTGGGGTTTTTTTCAAACTTTTTTTGATTTTAAAATAATTGTACGAAACCGCACTCTCTCTATACAGCTATGTCAGGCAATGAGAAAAGCAAGGGCATTGGAGGTAAGACTACCCTCTCTGGCCCCAACCCAGCAAAGCATTTAAGCACATGCTTAAACCCATTTCCTATTCAGTGAACTGTGTGCTGAAGTTCCACTGATGTCACCTAATGCAGCCTTTTTTAGTTAACACTTGGAGAGGTTTCAGAGGAACAGATGTGTTAGTCTGTATGCGCAAAAAGAAAAGGAGTACTTGTGGCACCTTAGAGACTAACCAATTTATTTGAGCATGAGCTTTCGTGAGCTACAGCTCACTTCATCAGATGCATACCGTGGAAACTGCAGCAGACTTTATATATACACAGAGAATATGAAACAATACCTCCTCCCACCCCACTGTCCTGCTGGTAATAGCTTATCTAAAGTGATCAACAGGTGGGCCATTTCCAGCACAAATCCAGGTTTTCTCACCCTCCACCCCCCCACACAAATTCACTCTCCTGCTGGTGCTAGCCCATCCAAAGTGACAACTCTTTACATAATCAAGTCGGGCTATTTCCTGCATAAATCCAGGTTTTCTCACATCCCCCCCACCCCCATACACACACAAACTCACTCTCCTGCTGGTAATAGCTCATCTAAACTGACCACTCTCCAAGTTTAAATCCAAGTTAAACCAGAACATCTGGGGGGGGAGGAAAAAACAAGAGGAAACAGGCTACCTTGCATAATGACTTAGCCACTCCCAGTCTCTATTTAAGCCTAAATTAATAGTATCCAATTTGCAAATGAATTCCAATTCAGCAGTTTCTCGCTGGAGTCTGGATTTGAAGTTTTTTTGTTTTAAGATAGCGACCTTCATGTCTGTGATTGCGTGACCAGAGAGATTGAAGTGTTCTCCGACTGGTTTATGAATGTTATAATTCTTGACATCTGATTTGTGTCCATTTATTCTTTTACGTAGAGACTGTCCAGTTTGACCAATGTACATGGCAGAGGGGCATTGCTGGCACATGATGGCATATATCACATTGGTGGATGTGCAGGTGAACGAGCCTCTGATAGTGTGGCTGATGTTATTAGGCCCTGTGATGGTGCCCCCTGAATAGATATGTGGGCACAATTGGCAACGGGCTTTGTTGCAAGGATAAGTTCCTGGGTTAGTGGTTCTGTTGTGTGGTATGTGGTTGTTGGTGAGTATTTGCTTCAGGTTGCGGGGCTGTCTGTAGGCAAGGACTGGCCTGTCTCCCAAGACTTGTGAGAGTGTTGGGTCATCCTTTAGGATAGGTTGTAGATCCTTAATAATGCGTTGGAGGGGTTTTAGTTGGGGGCTGAAGGTGACCGCTAGTGGCGTTCTGTTATTTTCTTTGTTAGGCCTGTCCTGTAGTAGGTAACTTCTGGGAACTCTTCTGGCTCTATCAATCTGTTTCTTTACTTCTGCAGGTGGGTATTGTAGTTGTAAGAAAGCTTGACAGAGATCTTGTAGGTGTTTGTCTCTGTCTGAGGGGTTGGAGCAAATGCGGTTGTATCGCAGAGCTTGGCTGTAGACGATGGATCGTGTGGTGTGGTCAGGGTGAAAGCTGGAGGCATGCAGGTAGGAATAGCGGTCAGTAGGTTTCCGGTATAGGGTGGTGTTTATGTGACCATTGTTTATTAGCACTGTAGTGTCCAGGAAGTGGATCTCTTGTGTGGACTGGACCAGGCTGAGGTTGGTGGTGGGATGGAAATTGTTGAAATCATGGTGGAATTCCTCAAGGGCTTCTTTTCCATGGGTCCAGATGATGAAGATGTCATCAATATAGCGCAAGTAGAGTAGGGGCTTTAGGGGACGAGAGCTGAGGAAGCGTTGTTCTAAATCAGCCATAAAAATGTTGGCATACTGTGGGGCCATGCGGGTACCCATAGCAGTGCCGCTGATCTGAAGGTATACATTGTCCCCAAATGTGAAATAGTTATGGGTAAGGACAAAGTCACAAAGTTCAGCCACCAGGTTAGCCGTGACATTATCGGGGATAGTGTTCTTGACGGCTTGTAGTCCATCTTTGTGTGGAATGTTGGTGTAGAGGGCTTCTACATCCATAGTAGCCAGGATGGTGTTATCAGGAAGATCACCGATGGATTGAAGTTTCCTCAGGAAGTCAGTGGTGTCTCGAAGGTAGCTGGGAGTGCTGGTAGCGTAGGGCCTGAGGAGGGAGTCTACATAGCCAGACAATCCTGCTGTCAGGGTGCCAATGCCTGAGATGATGGGGCGCCCAGGATTTCCAGGTTTATGGATCTTGGGTAGTAGATAGAATATCCCAGGTCGGGGTTCCAGGGGTGTGTCTGTGCGGATTTGATCTTGTGCTTTTTCAGGAAGTTTCTTGAGCAAATGCTGTAGTTGCTTTTGGTAACTCTCAGTGGGATCATAGGGTAATGGCTTGTAGAAACTCATGTTGGAGAGCTGCCAAGCAGCCTCTTGTTCATATTCCGACCTATTCATGATGACAACAGCACCTCCTTTGTCAGCCTTTTTGATTATGATGTCAGAGTTGCCTTCTCTCTAGCAATAAAGGAGACCTCTCCTCCCCCATCCTATTCTAACACACCACACTGGGGCATGCTGGCGGATGCTCCAACTCCACATTCTTCGTTTAGGCTCTCCCAAGATCAAGCCTCCATCGGCCCCTAGTGATTGACAATTTTGGAATCTATGGGAGGAGTGGCTGTACCTGCCTTTAGGGAAGCCACAATCACAGACAGCTAATAGGACAGTAGAGAGGCAGCAGACTGCCATCTTGCCAGTCCTGTCCCCTTCCCATCCTGTCCCCTTCCTATAGAGATCACCCAGCCAATGGTGAGGCTGTATTCTAGCGTGAATGACCAACACCAATGGAGAGCAGGAAGTCTGATTGCCTTAGCCTTGGCCTACCATTTGTGATGTGTGGGCTGAGCAGTAATAGGTCAGCAGAGGAAGAAGTGATGAATCTGCTAAGGGTGAATATGTTGCTGTTCTTTTCCTACTGCTCCGTAGGCATATAAAAGAAAAAGATCTTAGAACTAACATGGATTGCTCTGCTTGTGCATCCTACTCCTTTTGTCTCTATCCTTCTTCTGTCCTACTTATTCAGATTATAAGATCTTCAGGGCAGGGACTGTCTACCACGCTGTTTCTGTACCGTGCATAGCACAATGGGGTACATTCTTGTTTGGTCCCTAGGCACTACTATAATAAACAAGATTAATAATTATGTACCATGAGGGGAAGGTTCTGTGGCAGCTGATCATGCGTGGATCACGGAGGTAGAGTGTCTGGGTTCCCGTGGGAGGAATGGGGTGGTTGTAGGCAGTGGAAATGCTATTTGGGACCAACCAGGTTCTAGATCAGTGGTTCTTAACCTGGGGTGCACGCACCCTGGGGGGATGCGAGATGCCCTTTCTGGAGATGTGAGACATGCCAGATTTTTTTTACAAGGTAAATCATAGAAAACAAAAATTAAGCACAGGCACGTAAGTACAACTACTTTGTTTCATCAAACCTCTGTATTTATTAACATTATACATTTTTTAACAATTACTGTAATATACAAACAAAAATATATCTAGGTTTAAAGAACTGACCTACTTCAGCGATTTTTATAAGGGGTGCGAGAACATATTTTGAGAACCAAAGGGGTACAGGCTGCAGTGAAGGTTAAGAACCACTGTTCTAGATGCGTACACCAATTGATGTGCCCACAACATTTCATTGAGCCATGATGCACCTTGCTTGCTATGAGGGATTATTTTTCGTACTCTATTTTTCCTTCTTACCACTGCCATGGCCAGGCAGCAACCCTTATCTGAATTGTGCCAATGTCAATAGAGAAGACTTTAAAGTCCATGATTTCTTCTCTCCACTCTGGCTTGCTCCTATTTCATTGACTGATCAATCAGGTCAGCATCAGGCTCAGCAGGGTGAACTGTGAAGAAGTAAAACTGTACTCCTTGGATAAGTACTTAGACTAGAAGCATGATCCTGCAAACCCTGACATACCTGAATAGTCGCACTGATTTCAACTGAACAGCTTCGTTGAGTAGGGATTACTCACATGAGAAATGGGCCATAGGTCTTTTCAAAAATGATTTTTCTTCATAAGATGTGGCACCTTTTAAGTATACAGAGGGATTTTCTGAAAGAACATTGAAAGTTAAATAAAGCTTTCAAAGGATTTATCAGGTAAATGTTATGGATTGCTCTGATTTAATTTATGGGATTAGTTTGACTTTCAATTATCAAGCATCACACTGAATCACTTTATATTTTGAGCTCTGTAACTAGCACTCCTTATACTCAATCTTTCATTTAGAGAGGGATTATCAATAATTAGACACTGTGGCCTTATTGATCAACTAATCAATACCCACATTAATCATCAGCAGTCTAAAAACAATTCACTCTTTGCATTAAAAGGAATTGGTACAATCAAATTAGCATCTTTTGCTACGCACTGATCACAGCCTGAGATTTTAAACTTATATCTAATTTTTGAATGGGTTGTTTCAGAAACAAAGTGCGTTTTCTACTTTTCTTAATGAAGACAGCCCTCAGGCACCTGGATTAGGTTTTGATCATTATGTCTTAATTTCCCATGGTTTATTAGTCACAAACAATTATTTCTTGCTTATAAAAGGTACTAGATAGAGAGATTTAGTCTCCAGAGATGCCAATTTATTCACAGAAGAAATGCAGCAGAGATACTATGGTGATGGGGAGGGGGCGACATAGGTTCCTACATGGATGGATGTAAGCAGGGCCATCCTTAGGATTTATGAGGCCCTACGTAGTATTATTAAACTGGTGCCCCTATGCTACACTGAAGGCGGTCCCAGCCGGCGCCGCTGAGCAGTGTGTTGAGGGGGCACAGCCACCACCCCCACCCGCAGATCCCCAGAACTCCTGCCCTCCCCCCCGAATTGCTGACACACACTGAGCTTTGTATGCAGCAGATGCTGTGATAGTAGCTCAAGGCAGACTTTGCGCTGCCAAATGGAAGCTGCAACTTGCCAGAGTCCACAGCCCTCCTGCAGCCCCTTGCGACTCCTTGCTCACCACAAGGATTTTGACAGGACTTACCAAGCAGTAATAACAACAATAACAATACAAGTGTGTGTGTGTGAGAGTGAGAGACACAGAGAGAGAGCCAGTGTGTGTATGTGTGACTGTGTGTTGGAGTGTGAGACTGTGTGTGTGTGTGTGACAGACAATCTGTGTTGTGGGACTGTGACTCGTGAAAGGCAGAGTGTTTGTGGGTGTGAAAGCGAGTCTGTGCGTGCGTGTGTGTGGGAAGTGTGAGATAGTCACCTTAAGTCTCCCACTCCCTCTCTCCCCTGCTTGACCCGGCTTCCCCCCGGCTCCCGCTGACTCACGTGGAAGTTTTGCTCCTCCTGTCCTGGCCTGGCCTCCGCCGGAGACTGAGTGGCCCAGGCAGGCAGAGTCCAGGGAGAGACTCCGCTCTGGGCGGTGGTGGGCCAGGCTGCTGCGCCGCCAGTGACTGGCCACGCTGCTCTGGGCTCCCTGGGGCTAGGGCGGCAGAGGCAGAGGCTGGAGCCCTCAGCTGGCCGGCTGAGGAGCGAGTGAGGGAGGGGGCGGGGTTGGGTTGGGGGCAGGGAGAAGTCCATTGGCTCAGCGTGGGGGAGGGGTCAGATAAAAGAGGATTCCGGCCGCGGCTAGTGAGGGGAATAGTGGGCCAAATTTTCCGGTGCCCTACACAACCGCGTATGCTGTGTATGCCTAAGGATGGCCCTGGATGTAAATATCCCCACACCATCACTCAATATACTTGAAGGGATCATTCCTTTTAATCTATTTCTTATAAAAGGAAATCAGGCATCTTAGCAAGTAAAGTCTAAAGTTGCTACAACTAAGAGAAAATTCATAAATCTTGCTATAGTTAATAATGCAAACTTACAAATGTAGCTATACATGAAATAGAAACATCAAGGAAAACAAATAAAATGACATGTTCTCTTTGGGATAGCTACCTTTCCATGGAATAGTACATGTGTAGAACAGTAATTGTAGCCCCTTATACTCTTGCTTTTGCACAGTGCCGAAATAGTTGTGTGCACCCATTTTAATGTCATAGATGTAAAATTCTACAGGCCATTGTCTGTCCATAGACATGAGCAGTCATTCCTATTGCCAGTTTAGACAGTGCGGAAATAAAACACAACATAATAGAAACTGGATAAAGGCAGCAGGTGCAATTTCTACTGCATTAACTGAAACTGCATTGTTGTTACCTAGCATCCCATAATCCCTGCATAAGGTTAAGGTCACTTAAAATATACACTGGGAGCCACTAAGCTTTGATCCTGAAGGCACAATTCCCCATGTCAGAAAGGAACAGGTTCTGTTGTGGAGGAGCCCCTATACCTGTGTCCAAGAATAAAGTAGTGTATCCTCCATCCACGGCTTTTTCTACCCCTGTTCCCAAACCTATGGCCAAGCAGTGATTCATGCTTAGAAGACTGCTTAAAACAATCTTAAAATCAAGTGTTTTTTTTTTTTTTAAGAAGAAAGTTAAAATGGGAGATACAGTTCCAAACGACCATTGTGGGAGACCTGTTTATCACAGCTCATATATTGCTGACAATGACAAACAGCCACACCATCTGGGACGTGAGACCTTCAATGCGGGGGCTGGAAATCTGACCTGGAAGTAAAGAAGAGGGACTTAGCTGCTGGGGCCTTAGATCCCTAGACAATTGGGCTTTCCACATGGCTGAAAGACATTTTCCCCATTATTGTGTTAGCTGTTGGACAGACAGAGAAGCCTAAAGGAGATTCAGAGCAAACTGAGGCTGGGAAGACCTCTGTACAGACAGGACAGTCCTGCCCAGGGAAGTTAAGGAAGCATCAGGAGAAGTTACTATAAGAAACTGTTTTAGTCTTAGTGTAATAAAGTTCTGTTCAGCTCCTCGGATAAGTAATGGGTGACCCTCCTTTCTGCACCTCTTCTTAGGGGGAGGGCAAAGAGGGGGCCCCTACTGCCACACTGCGGTGGGTGCAGGGGAAGAACCCTCCCATGCCACTGTTTCGGTTTCTCTGGCAGAGGAGTCCACCTCTCTACTATCACCGCTTCAGGTGTGTGGGATCCTGAGGGCTAAGCCATGGTGCAGTGTGTCATGGTGTGCCTTGGACCCTGAATTGCCAGTATTCAGCCTTGCTGAGTATGGCATCCCTGTACCATATAGCTCTGCAATCAAATTCATAGTGAAACTTCATAGCAGAACCTTCTTTTTTAAAACAGTAAAACAGTCCAGGGAAGCTATGAAATTGTCACTATTAACCTGTGTCTCAGACTGATGACTTCAGCAAACTGTTCCTTCAAATTAGAGGGAACCCTAATGGCTGTGTATGAAAAGGAACACTCACTGGCAGTGCTGCCTACGGGTACTACACGTGTGGCCGGTTGTCTTCCTCTTGGGTGTTCACCTTTCTCATTACAGACCCCCGTGTGTGTGTGTGCCCACGTGCACGCTGAGGAGAAAACGGGACTGGAGCAGATCAGAGTAGGAGCAGGAGCAGGGCTGGTGCCAGGACTGGAACAAGGGGCAAGCGCAGATACAAGCATGATAAGCATTGAGCAGCCAGAGAACTGCTGCTGCTGGCCTTAAAAGCCAACCAGCTGCCCTTCCTGACCAATCAGGTGCTGCAGGCCAGCTGTGCTTGTTGGGTTGCTAGGAGACTGACTCAGCTGCAGGCCCTGATCCCTGACAAGTCATCAAATTCCACACAAGAGATATGACCGTAATTAAAGCAGATACAGTTATTGTAAAAATAACATATACACTTAAAATGAAATATACACTATATTTTGCCAAGCTTAATACACCAGTGCTTGTTTCTGTTAAAAATTGATACCAGCATAATGAACTCCTGTTGCTGTTAAGAGCTGATATAAAGAGCAGACAGAGGAAGTCATTTGCAGGGCACAACAAGAAATTAGTTCTACAAAAACTAAGAACTATGCTACATATTCTTGAGCACCATCTACTGGCACCTTATCTATTATAGAGTACTCATCAAACAATAGCATTAATCCCAACATTTTGTTCCCCCACACTCTTGGGGCCCAATGCTGCAGTTCCAAGCAAGGGACAACTCCCATCCAAATCAATGGGAGTGTAGTCTGAGTTAGGAGTGTAAAATAGGGTGCCAGCAGTGGAATAACTAAATTTATGACAACTTCTATTATCTTCAGCTTTGAACATTTTATGGAGCCTAGAACTTCTTGTTTTCATGCTTTCCCCAGTGCTTTAGAACATTAATTACATTAGAATTATCACCTAAATAGGTGCAGATAATTATGCTTCTATTTTGACCCTCTGTACCTAAAGGAAAATAATTATATTGAGCTACAGGTCCAGTGTGATGATTGATTACAATTAATTATACTGTGATTATTTTACCTTTCACCCTCATTAGCTACCTTTACCTTTTTTTCCAACTAGGAGAGCAGGTACACAGAGATTGCTGCTGCTTTTAGGATAGGTGATAGGAACTGCTGATTAAAGGAAGGTGCAGCTTTCACCTTCTGGAAAATGAGCACATAACCGCTCTTTTATTTTACAATAGCTTTCCAAACCTTAGTACTTTACTTACTGACCACAAGCTCTGATATATTGCAGCTGTTTATTTTTTCCCCAAGATATGATAGCTTGATTTTTCTATCATTTCTACACAGTTAAAACTCACCAAAACAAAGGAGCTCTACAAAACACTGTTACTTAACAATCCCATTGTCCATTCAACAGACGTAATTCCCAGGTAGGTTACTATTGTCAGCAAGTCTTGTCCTTTCACCATACTACATTCGAACACAATAAAAGACAGTGTTCCAGAACTGAAAATCTTTCTGTGCTGAAATCTCTTGTCAGATTCATCAACTGGTATAAATTAGCACAGCTTCATTGAAGCCTTGGGGCTATGTGAATTTATGCCAGTGGAGAATCTGGCCCCTAATGTCTGCAAAACTGTACTGTATTTATATTAAATAAAGCATTTCCTTTTATTTGCTTATTTGAAAGTCCCCACCTTATCTGAACACTTTTTTTTTGAAATACTATAGTTTTGGGGTGGGGTGGGGGGGGAAAATGTGCTGAAGACTTTCTGACCCATTTAATTCTATAATCAGCATCAAATTGTGTGAACATATGTACCGGCATTCCTTTGCTGTGGAGCTGGCTGAAAAATGGGAAAAATGTTCGTGAACAATTTGGCACTTTTTCCTTTGAAAAAATTTCAGATGTTAATATTTTTCTATGCTTGTAGATGGCCTGATCCCATTGAAGTGAATGGGAGTGGTTTCATTGACCACAATAGGATTTAGGTCAGGCCTTTGATAACAAAAACAAGGACCCAGCCTTACTCACACAAGGAGCCCTCATTGGGCCTCCTCATCTGGGGCTACTTGAATGATTAAGGGTTTATTGCCATTAGCCTGGTTTTATGTGAAAGGAAACAAAATGCTAAAGGTGAAATTGACGTCAATGGTGAAACTCCCATTGATTTTGAGGAGGTCAGGATTTCATCCTAAGTTTCCTTTTCTATTCAAAGAATGCAAAAGGGATCGTTCTGAAGGAGTAATATTTTACATTACATTGGATGTGCACTTGTTTGGCGTCATAATATTTGTCCCATTGAAAGAATGTTGAAAATATCTTTCTTCAGACCAGCAAAATGCACTAGTTTGAATATTATAGTTTAACAGTGATTTACAATTAAATTGTAAGGATGAAAGTACCCCAGAATAATGAAGTAGATACAGCTGCCTCCTGAATTCACTCAGTTTTAAGGCAAAGCATATCCAACTTCTTTTTCCCGAATCATTTATTCAGATTGCTTGGAAAAGCTTTAATTATGTTTTAAATATTAACTGTGTTACATGAAGTTTACTCCATGTTCCATATGGAGTGGAACATCTCATTAAGTTTGCATTTGCCATTAGTTATCCATAAACAAACATTTATAGTCACCTTTCTACATAAATCAGGTTAGACTATTAGGAAAAACCATCTAATAAACTATCTAATAAATTATCCTAATCTGCTGTAAAACTGATTTTAGTAATTAATTCAGTCAATTGTTTTATTTAACCAGTTGGATCATAGCCTAAATAATTTAATCACCTGTGGTGTTTCATTGAGTAAAATCTGTAAAAACCATAAAAATCATTCAGGAGAGCACGGTGCTTTTATTTTGTCCATCAATATTATAAAAACCTCTTCCTTAGCAAGGAGAATTGTCTCAAGGTACAACTGTAAATCATTTTCTTATGAAAGCTATAGGGTCTGGGAGTTAGTTGCTAAGAAGAGATTAGTATGAGACTTAATCAGTTTGAGCTCATTGCCATTTTACTTAATTCTCAGCCAGAGACACACTACACAGTGCCAGGTTTCTAGTTTATTGTTGATGTGTAAGTGACTGAAGAATGGAAAGAGGCATTGAGATAGTGGGGCAGCGTTCTCCAGATTCATTCCCAGAGGAGCTAACTGCCTGTCAAATATACAGGAAAGAACTCAATGCACCCGCAAAACCATCCAAAACCTTGGGATTGTTCCCAGAGCTGTCTCTCTAAAAATCAAACTTTAAACTCTGGATATATACAACAATTTAGTCTGGCAGCATAGTCAGAAAACAAGGCATAGTTCCTTCAGGGTTTATAGCTTGAAAATGAGGGGTAATATTAAGATGTTATACTTGTGTATGTAGACCTCCTCTCCTATTTTTTCTGCATGGCAGTGACGGTTTATGGTCTAAAAAGCTAAAATAGGTCTTTCATGAACTGGCACTTGATGGACAAAGAGTCTTACCTGAGAGTTGCGGAGCAACCTAAATACCCATTGAAAACTATGGGCACTGAGAGTGCTCAATTCAGTCCCTCGCAGGAGGCTTTCAGGATCAGGTCATAAAACTAGATGCATTTTTCAACAATATACTACAGGCCTGGCTCTGATCTCACACACAGTTTGACTTAATATGTGCAATTACTCCTGACTTTCACTGGTATGAGACAGAACCAGACTCATTGTCTTTCTCACTGGGTAAGTTGATAGGAATCAGCTATTTTCAAAATTTAGCCCTATGAAATTGTTGACTTCATTGAGAGTTTTGCTCATTAAGAGGTCAGTAAAGAATTCAGGATTTGGCCCATTGAATACAAGAGCTGTTCCTTCTTCACTTGGGTTTCAAGCCATTGATCCTAATGCTGCCTAGGAAGGTAGGAAGCTGCTGCTATTGTTGGCATCAGTGCATACCTGTTGGTGAAAGAGCAATGGGTACATGGTGAGTCTGTATGTGCCTGAGTGATTAAAACCAAATCCTCAAAGATAGAATGACTAGTGCAAATGGATAATAAACACCACCAAGAATGCTAGAATCAGTCCTGTATGGGTCACGATCCTGCATACTATTAATTACTAGAGATATATTGGAGACATAAGGGAACTTTTCCTTGCATGTTCACTATGTAGCTTCAGGCAGAAAGGGGTGGAAAAATAGAAAGTTTCTGACCACATGAGTTCATTCTTAGGGAAGAATTTTCCATATCAAAATTATTAATAGGTCTGTGGGCTCTTTAACCAGAAATTCTGATAGCATAACCAAACCACCCTGACGTAGCTTATTCATCTACGTAAAAAATCATTCTTTTGTGTATTTCACTAGGTGAAAAGAGCTAATTTGGGTTGGAGTCCTCTGTTTTCTTCCCATATTATGGACTTGTGGCTGCATTTCCCATCGTAGAACAATGGGGTATCTGATTGTGCACAGAGAACTTTCAACAATAAAATGTCAATTCAATGTATAATTTAAATGGCACACCATGTCTCATCTATCAGTTTAAATGTACACATCAGGCCTGCAACTGACAATAAATAGCTTTCTATGTAAAAAGCTAAAAATGATTGTTAAATATTAATGTGACAGATTTTGGACCTGATGTAGAGAGCTGTAAGGAACTACTGAGCACCTGTTACTTCTGTTGAGGCCAGCTGGAAGTTGAGGGTGCTCTACAGCTTCCAGAATCAAGATATTACTTTGTAATATATAGGAGAACACCAGGTTAAACATTTAGTGTAATAGTTAATACTTGCAAAGTCAGACACAGAGTAGAGATTATATTTGCAGGATTATAATGTCTGAATATGAAACTCACACTAGTAGCTGTGAAACATAAAACCACTGTTGTGTGGCCTAGCTAATCCATTCCAATTTCTTATGTTCAGTTGTCTGATCTGTGCATAACATATTCAAATACTGTGAAATAAGAACTGAAAAATGGGGTTAGAGAGACTTCTGGATTTGGAAACACTTAGAAAAATGGAGTCTGTGCAGGACTGACTCCTATGATTTTGTTAAGTTTCAGAGTGGTAGCCATGTTAGTCTGTATAAGCAAAAAAAATGAGGAGTCCTTGTGGCACCTTAGAGACTAACCAATTTATTTGGGCATAAGCTTTCGTGGGCTAAAAAGCACTTCACCGGATGCATGCAGTGGAAAATACAGTAGGACGATATATATACACAGAGAACATTCCACACAAAGATGGACTACAAGCCATCAGGAACAGTATCCCTGATAATGTCACAGAAAACCTGGTGGCTGAACTTTGTGACTTTGTCCTCACCCACAACTATTTCACATTTGGGGACAATGTATACCTTCAAGTCAGCGGCACTGCAATGGGTACCCGCATGGCCCCACAGTGTGCCAACATTTTTATGGCTGACTAGAACAACGCTTCCTCAGCTCTCGTCCCCTAAGGCCCCTACTCTACTTATGCTACATTGATGACATCTTCATCATCTGGACCCATGGAAAGGAAGCCCTTGAGGAATTCCCAGGGGCAACTCTACCAATTTTGCCGCCCCAAGCAGTCGCCGCCAAATGGCAGAGCTGCTGCCAAATTGCCGCAGCACCCGGAAGAGTGGCGGAGCTGCCACCCAAAAGCCGCCGCCGAATTGCCACCGCGGTACTTGGACTGCCGCCCCATTCTGAAGGCTGCCTCAAGCATCTGCTTGGATAGCTGATGCCTGGAGCTGGCCCTGGGAATTCCACCATGATTTCAACAATTTCCATCCCACCATCAACCTCAGCCTGTCCACACAAGAGATCCACTTCCTGGACACTACAGTCCTAATAAGCGATGGCCACATAAACACCACCCTATACCAGAAACCTACTGACCACTATACTTACCTACATGCCTCCAGCTTTCATGCAGACCACATCACACGGTCCATTGTCTACAGTCCAGCTCTACGATACAACCGCATTTGCTCCAACCCCTCAGACAGAGACAAACACCTACAAGATCTCTATCAAGCATTCTTACAACTACAATACCCACCTGCGGAAGCGAAGAAACAGATTGACAGAGCCAGAAGAATACTCAGAAGTCACCTACTCCAGGACAGGTCCAACAAAGAAAGTAACAGTTTGCCACTAGCCGTCACCTTCAGCCCCCAACTAAAACCTCTCCAGCGCATCATCAAGGATCTACAACCTATCCTGAAGGACGATCCCTCACTCTCACAGATCTTGGGAAACAGGCCAGTCCTTGCTTACAGACAGCCCCCAACTTGAAGGAAATACTCACCAGCAACCACACACCACACAACAAAAACGCTAACCCAGGAACCTATTCTTGCAACAAACCCCGTTGCCAACTCTGTCCACATATCTATTCAAGCGACACCATCCTAGGACCTAATCACATCAGCCACACCATCAGAGGCTCGTTCCCCTGCACATCTACCAATGTGATATATGCCATCATGTGCCAGCAATGCCCCTCTGCCATGTACATTGGCCAAGATGGACAGTCTCTACGCAAAAGAATAAATGGACACAAATCAGACATCAAGAATTATAATATTCAAAAACCAGTTGGAGAACACTTCAGCCTCCCTGGTCACTCAATTTCAGACCTAAACGTTGCAATTCTCCAACAAAAAAACTTCAAAAACAGACTCCAACGAGAAACTGCAGAATTGGAATTAATTTGCAAACTGGACACAATTAACTTAGGCTTGAATAAAGACTGGGATTGAGTGTGTCATTACGCAAAGTAAAAATTATTTCCCCATGCTAATTCCCCCCCACTGTTACTCACACCTTCTTGTCAACTGTTTGAATTGGGCCATCCTGATTATCACCACAAAAGGTTTTTTTCCTCCTGCTGATAATAGCCCACCTTAATTGATTGGTCTCGTTACAGTTGGTATGGCAACACCTATGTTTTTCATGTTCTCTGTGTGTATATATATCTTCCTACTGTATTTTCAACTGCATGCATCTGATGAGGTGGGTTTTAGCCCACGAAAGCTTATGCCCAAATAAATGTGTTAGTCTCTAAGGTGCCACAAGTCCTCCTCGTTTTTTTATGATTTTGAAGTCGCTTGTAACACTGTGTCTGGACTGAAGACAGGGCCTGCTGCTGGCAATCTCACCACAAGAATGTTTTCTTCTGATTATTTTGTTGCTCATTCTTTCTTTGTTGAATTGTAAATTTGTTCACTTAAAAGTGGCTTCCTATTGGCAAGCTCATACTTTTTTTGGGGGGTGGGGAAACCGTGGTTATAATATTTAATGCTTAGGCATGGTAATAATACACAGATTAGCAGATGATTAGTAATTGTATTTTCCGAGTGATTTGGCCCTGGTTAATCTTCCTATTGCACTATCCAACAACCCTGCCCCTCACCCCAAAAGCCATAGGGTATGTCTACACAGCATTTTCGAGCATTTGGGGCTCCAGCCCCTGAGTCGACAGACTCGGGTTAGCAGGGCTTGTGCTAACAGGCTAAAAATAGCTGTGTAGACAGTGCTTTGAAGTTTCAGCTTGGGCTGCACCACATGCGCTGAAGCCTAGGGAAGCTGGGGGAGGGCGGGGGGCAGAGGAAGGGGTAGGCTTCAGAGCTGAAGCAGGAACTTCAAAGCACGGCCTGGACAACTATTTTTAGAGTGTTAACAAGAGTCCTACTAGTCCAAGTCTACAGACCTAGGCTGGGAGGCTTGTTCACCTCAGCTCCAAACTGCAGTGTAGATGTACTAGAGGCCAGATTCAAATGGTAGTATATTGGGTGAAACCCAGAGGTCCCATTGAAATCAATGGAAATGGAAATAAAGGAGGACTGGATTTCACTGCTTTTGTTGTAGCACCAGTGATGGCTTTCAAATCATACAAGTTAGAACTGCACACACTGACTTCAATGGGACTTAAGCATGTGCTTAAAGGTAAGAATTTGCTTAAGTGCTGTCCCTAATAAGGATGCTTTCCTCAATCGGGGCCAATATTTCCAAATCCAAAAAAGTGTCCTTAGTCACCTTTTTCAGTTCTTATTTTGCAGTGTTCAAACACTGTATGTTCAATAACTCAGCCTGGCAAAGTGGGATGTCACAGTGCAATAGATAAAGCACTCACAAATTACTTTCATTTTACACCTATGAGTGTTGCACTTACACTTTCACAGCATTACAACATTTCAACAATAACCTGCAATATATAATATTCAGATGGTCAGATTTTCAAAGGGACCTCAAGATAGCCTGTCATTTTGCAGGTGCAATTCAAACTCCCTTTGCTCTGAGGAAATGGTAACAGAGGCAAAATTAGACATGCAAAATTAGAGGTTAACCGTGGATTCTAATTTTGCATGCAGAATTTTGCCTTCACTTTTGAACCCCCCACCCTACCTTGGATGTTGTTTACATGCTATACTTCTGTAGGAAGCTCTGTTCGTGCTTTGATGTTAATAGTAATCCTATCAATGCTAACAGCCAGGAAATGCACAGAGAAGAAGAAGCCGTGTACTTTGCACTGATGGTGACTTTTGTGTGCATCTGACACTGCACAATAAAACTGAAGTTAAAAGACCCATAAAAATACCAGTTATAAGACATGAAGTGATCTGAGGAAGGGCTCGCAGAAAGAGGCCTCAGTTCTTTGATGTTTATTACCACAGCAGAGCAAATATGAACAATGCTGTTTTTCATGAACACGTCTTAGCATTCAGTATTTAACATTTGTTTCCAATTTTAACAGTTACATTGTATGCTTTCATTATGCCATTGTCTAAAAAAATTGCATAGGCCATAACAGTTGTAATTTATCTTTTGTACTATATAATTTGGAACAGTTCAGGCCAGAATGGAACATCTGTATTGAAAGACCAATATCTACACACTTTAGAGTTCTACACTGGGACATGTTATAAGGTCAGTTTCCTCATAAACTTCGTTATCACTGTTGGTTTTATTCATTATATTTGACATATTAAGCTTCTGTATCTTGGCATAAAGGACACAATATTGCAGCATATTGGCAAGCTCATTTGCTTTTCACAGCTAGTGTTGTGTCCAAATATCAATCCCCTGGGATAAACACGTGTATATAGACTGCAGGAAAAGGAGCCTCAGCAGCAGGTGGCCTTTTGCAGCCTAATGAACATGGCAATCTGTTACTATCACTGCAATGCTTTTCACCAGACAATTAGGCAACTAAGCATGTAATTATTCAGGCCAACAAGAAGAGGCTCTTCTCTAATTTCATCTTTTCATTGCTGTTTACTCACCCACACTCCCCTCATTAATGAGAGATTTTCCAGTCTATGCTAATTGGTTTCAATAACATTCATTTCAGTTGAAAGGGAACGATTCTGTTAATTGAGAATCGAAAGCATCTTTTCATTTCAAGTGCGTCCTGCTATGGAAATCTGAATACTCTCAACAGGTTCAAGCTAATGAAATTAAGTTACACAGCCATTGGTGGTGTTTTAGAAATAAAGTAATTTATTTTCATTGAAGCATGTGCTATAGGTCCTGAGCAATTAATATGGCTTGTAGTGGAAAGTAATTTGAGAAAGTGATTTTGAATAAACAAGGCTGTTTTCTTTAGATCTGGTTGTTTAATTCTGTCTTTAGTTAAACTGCTAATCTTTTCAGGATCACCTTAGAAATATTTAATGAGAATGATACTCATTTATTGAAACATTAATTTTATAATAGCTGTGTTAAACAAATGAGCATAAAAATAACAAGCATTCCATACTAAGCTTTAGGGTATGTTAAAGCAGACCAAAGAAAAAATGAAAATACCCTACCCCTTACTGTTTCAGCCTCCTTTTGAGAATATCCGAATGTCCCCACAGAGATGATTTAAAACCAGACTGTATCACGTTAGCATTCAGTAACACTGTAATACCCAATGGTTTGACAATGTTTCTGCTCTCATCTGAAAATGGCTGAGGACCTAGAAATCCTGCCCCAAATTGTCAAAGGCATGTGCTCGGTGCCAGGCTCTGAAGTCATATTTTGGCACCTGAATGAAAACATCCTGATTTTCAGATGTGCTGAGCACCTTCACATTTCAATAGGACTTAGGCACCCAGGTTTCAGCATTTTGACCTCTGTTGTTAAACCAAGTTTATTAATAAATATTCTGATTTTATGTAAAAATGGCAGTTCCCTGATGGGGGCAGTGTTTGTTGGGCCTCACTTCTCCCTCCCATCTCCTGGTGCAGAGGCGCATGGTAGCAATCTCCAACAAGGAGAGTGAGGCAATTGCTTTACCAGGGGCACTTGGACTGATATCCATAGCTGTTGGGTCTGTGTGGGGAATAAGCACCAAGGGATGGAGAAAGGCCAGTCTCTCCCTCTCCTTTATAGGATGCGTCTTGACACACAGGCAAACAGTATATGGGAGCCCTGAGCTGATTAGGAAGAGCATTGAACACCTGTTGGACACAGGGCTGACGTTTTTATTGGTAACATTAAGGTTTGGATACAGGAATGTGTTGATCAAGTAGCTGGTGTGATGGGGAATTATGCTAATCACGCCTGTTTCTGTGGTAGGGCCTCTGTGATTGGTTACATAGAAAGGGGCCAGTCTTACAAGGTGCCAAGCAGGTCCTGATTTCAGCGTAGTTGAGGGTACTCAGCGCCTTACAGGAGACATTCAGGTCTTTGAAGGATGAGGCCCTCAGTGAGACAGCTATTCATGAAGAAGGCTCAGAATGGATATTTCATTATGGCCAACCACAAGCATTGAAAAATCATGAGTATGCCCCACTGCCAACTGAGATTCTCTAGTATTCACATGACTCCAGGAAAGTAAGTTTAAGAAAAAACCCAGATACCAGAGGATTCACAATAAAAATAACAAGAGTTAGCAACACTGGTATTCTGAAGGGTGTGGAGATGGTGATAAGAGCAGCAGAGGGATTCTTGGGGGTGGAGGAGAACTCCGTATTGTAACACAGATATTCTATTCCTCCACCTTCAGAACATCTAATTCCTTTCCCATATATAGGGCTAGATCGGACATGTGGTGTGGAGAAAATACCTCCCATTTGTTGGGTGGACATGGCTATGCCTTGGGACCTTTGGGGCTTGGTTTTGGAATGAGCAGGTGTAGCAACTAGGTAGCCAAGTAAACAGTGAATGAGTTTGAATTCAGTTGAATTTAATCTCAAATAGATTTGCAAAGAGAGCCCTTTACCATGGATGCAATGTAGTGTGTTTATTTTGGGGAAGTGGGGGAGGAGTTGGAATAGGATGTGGCATGGAGAAAACCAAGAGCAAAATAAGCAAACTTGATTGCTTATATGTTAATAAAAACAAAAGGTGCAGCAAGCAATAGCTCTTTGGGTCTGTATATACACACCCTCCTGCACCCCCCACCCCTATATTCTTAGAGTCTGTACTGTCTGTACATCTATATATGCAATTATTTATAGTTTTTACACACACACACAAGTTCTATATATAGTTTCTATTATATTTAAATACTACGTGGTCACCCAAAAAATTGCATAAATAACTGATAAAAATACCACTATATTTTCTTGCCTTCATGAATTTTTAAGGGAGCCTTTTCCAGCTTTTTCTGCTATTGAAATTAGCTCCGGAATATATTTAACACAACAGTAACTACAACATGTATATTTTCTTTTTACAATAATTGTCCCGTATTTAATTTTGTAAATAAACACTTCACAATTATCTGTGTAGTACACCCATCTAATTGCCTGGGTGAAAGATACCCTTTCCTGCATTACAGACAAGAACCCAGGTCTGTTGCAGTGACTAGTTATGTTTCTTTCTGCTTTATTTCTGTGTGTGTGAAAATACTATTGCTGTTTTTTTTTAAGTTGGCTTCCAAAATGCATAATAGGGATAGACTTATAAAATAATACACTGCATACTGTTATGAATATTTCAAAAGAATTATTTCTTTATTTTGTGCATAGCTCATAGTGCTGACATTTGATTTATAGCTGCACGAATGTACCTAGGGTTGCTAAGGTTACCCAATTTCATTCACCCATAGATATTTGAGATCTACATAATCCCATCACATCATCCACTGCATTTCAAAGTGATGTTGATAAATGGTACCTTGCTTTAGATGATATTTCCATTTAGATGTGATATATCTCATGATTCCTGTCTTTTAAAATATTATGGTGGATGAAATTTTACATTACGTGCATATACAGAAAGCAGAGGGTACACATTCCCCCCACCTCCAAAAGGACCCCAAACCTATGGTGGAGTAATTTTTGCATTTCTTTTTTGAGGCTCACTTTTTCCTCTAAAAAATTAAATGTATTCTGTCACGTAATATAATATCTAGTTTTATAAGAAAGGACTCAATAATGATCCAATTCTGTAAGGTGCTGAGGAAACAGGTCCCCTCTGGAAGTACTCAGCACCTTGCATGCTTGGGCCCAACTGTGTTATTACAATATTTTTATTAGCTGTTAAGTACGGCACACCTTTAAATAATTAAAATAACATACTCTCTGTATAATTTTCTAATAAAGTTACAGGTTTTGGGATAGATCCTCGGTGCAAATCATCTCAGTTCCATGGACTTCAGTGGAAGTCTACCAATTAACATCAGCGGAATATCTGGGCCTTTGTGTTTTGAATGAGTATTTAAAGCCGCCTCCTTTATAGGCTAGCTAAAAATCCCCTTCACCTTTGTGTGTAATCTGGTGACAAATGTTAATTGGAAGGTTTTTGTTTTTCTTTTTAAAAGGATGGAAGACTTCAACCAGAGAAATGTTAATGTGGTAATTCTTTTGGGCTAAAAAACTGCTGGAATTTCTAATAAAAAACACAGAAGATTGAATTGCACTTGGGAAAAGTACAACACAAGACAGCGTAACAAATACCAGTAATTGACCTACTTATTGACAATTCCTACATAGTGTCCAATTCACTGTTTGGAGGGTGGGGATATGATTTTGTATAGAAGGGCAGAGGGATGGGTGCTCAGAAACTCAATTCTCAAAGACTGTGCACAGCTCTCCAAAGATATTGCAGAGGTTCTGATTCTGCAAACGTTCTCCTTCTCTTGATGGCTATTTAGCAATATCCATTTGGGTTGTAATTTTAGATGTGTGGTAATACTCTTTAATGGTGCTTCCATTGCTTAACTGAGGGCACTTTTGACAGTGCCCTGTACTATTCTGCTAAGTCTTCTGGGCCATTCAATTAAGTCGGATGCCCTAATTAAAGTCCTGTACTGCTTTGGAGCCCCCTAGTGGAATGTGCATTAAGTAGCTACAGTCTGGTGCCCTGAAGCTGCAACCACCTAGATTATTCATGCCTAAGAGGTTTGCTCTTAAGTAACTGCTAATAGCATACAGAATTTATTAGACTTTTATTGAATGCTCTCGTTTTTCCTGAGTGGGACAGTGTCCCATGTGCCCTGTTTACAATACCACCATTGCCACTTTCATTAAGTGTTTAGGTAACTTTCTGTTTATGCCATTTAATCTCCCATTGCCTTCACTTTTATCTCAGATCAAATTAGTCAACTTGACTTTCTCAAAAAATAAAAGGCATGTTAATCTGAATTGTCTAAAGGAGGCTGATGCACGGTACTTGTTTGATGTAGGGAGGTGGTGGGCACCATCCACCTACATAGTCAGAAAGTGTTCTACTTTATCTTACAAGACATTGCCAGGAGCAATTTTTCCCTGAAGAGGAAGGGAGTAAAGTGGAGGAAAAATATGTCCTACCATGAACCTGCCCTGCCCATACAGGGCTAATCAAGGATATGGTTCAGGGAGATCTTGAACAGGATAGGGGTGAACTGTCATGTAAATCAACATCCCAAATAATCCCCTTCACTGTGCTCACAACTCTCATTAGAGTTAAAATGGCAGGTCTCAAGGAATCAATCTCTTGCCTATGTACTGAGCTAATTCCCTTTCCCAGTGGACTTCATTTTCAGTGTGCAAAAAACCTTACTATTTGGTCATGGTACACAAAATCTAGAGCTTTGCACTGTAGCTCAGAGGGACACACACTGCCACATGTGTCACTACAGAAGACACTTTCACTATAGTTAGCAGTAGGGTTGGGCGAATACTGCAAAATCAGCATTGGTAAACATTCATTTTTATTCTGAGCAACTTCTGCTTTGACCATTTGCTATTTATTTATTTAGATTTAAATATGAAAAAGCTTATGCCAAAAGCTCTAGGTGCTGTAACATTTAAACTTACAGTGAATTAATAATGACTACTCAGCCACATTAAATACTCATTTACAGGTCACACATTAACTCAGCCACCCAGCAAATCAAAACAATAGAAAAGCCCCTTTCATGCCCTCCTTTGCCTCAGAAACGTACACCAAACCATGTAAAAATGGCTTTTGCACATGCTCAAAAAGTAATGAAGTTGGGGCTATTCGGGACAAAGGAAGGGATTAGGGAGGAGCAAGATCCAAAGTTGTGGCAGCTCCCACTTTCTAACAACAAATGGGATCCAGCCTGATCAGTTCTACTGACTGCAGCTGTAGCAGTCTGTCTTGGGGACAGAGGCAGCCTTTCAGGGAGGCAGGCCATTTCGGGCTTTTTAGGTCTTAAACTCAAACTAGAGACCAACAGGCTGCCAGCTCTGATCCTGGGGCACTGGTGCCATGTTCTCCCAGCAAGATGCCCCGTTCAATAAGCAAGCTGGCACATTCTCAGTAGTTTCAGACTCCAAATAGCTTTAAGATGTAGCCCCATGTAAAGTACATTACAGTAGTCAACTGCAGCCATGTTGGTACCCCAAGTTATTCATCATTTGTGAGCATTTATGTGAATGGGTTTTTGTACACCTGACTGTTTGGGGAAATGGCAGTTCTTTGCATTAATAGTCATTTGAATGCAAACAAACATAGTTGTGCATGGGCTCACTATTTGTCATTTGTTGTGGTTATTGCTCTTCTGTTAAAGTCTCAAATCATCCAGTCAGGAAGCAGATGTGACACTATGTGCCTTAGTGCCAAATTGCCCACCATGAATCAAAATCATGTAAGTGAACAGTTTTCAGAAACTTTTAGGTGAATACTTGTGAGTATCGAATACATTTGGAGAAATCAGGATTGGTTTGTGAGCAGAAAAAAAAAGAGCTGAATGTGTCAGTTAATTTATTCACAATGAATAATTGGACTAGCTCTAGTTAGCAGCTTATTTCAGAGGCAGAAAACATCTTTGTAACAAATCTCCTCTGAGATATTTGTACATGACATGAAGAAACTGTTATTGAAGCAATATGAAGCTGGAAACTGGTGCAGTTCTGAAAATGTACACTATATTTCATCCTTTAAAAGCTATCATTTTACTTAGTGAGCTTCTTACTACAATTATACAATGTTTTTCTTGGCCTCCAGCTACATTAAACATCCATTTTATAGTGCACACTGTGTTACTCTGAAAGCCTGGCTCCTCAGAAGGGGTTTATAAAGGGGCCATACTGTAAAGTAGTACACGATTTCCTCATTAACTTTATAGTTTTATTACCTTGTTTTAGGGCACCTTTTCTTCCATCCCTCTCACCAGTTTCTTTTTTAGGTGCCTCTGAGTGCCGTTATTTTAACTGAAAAGGCACCAGTAATGCTTGGCAGTCTCTCATGCCTTCCAGTCTAGGTTCTCAAGCACCAGTGAACCATTACCCACCACCCCGTGCGGTATTTCTTCCCCTCCCCCACATTTCATTGGAGAAACTGAGGAATACAGGTTAAAATGTTTGTCTCACATCATAATGATAAAGGCAGGACTAGAACTCAAATCTCCTAACTTCTAGCCCTGTGCTCTAAACACAAGACCACACATAGTCTGTTCCTGTATGTAAGTGGCTAATGGCACAACTACGCTATACATTTTATTGCTGTGCTTGGCAGTAATGTTACGGTTACGAGTGTCTCCCCACAATATTTACATAAGACATGTTATAACCGTATTCCCCTGAGCACACCTTAGGAGCATATTATAAATATGAATTTATCAGATTTATTTGAATTTAGAGTGTTTGCTAATAGCACTCTTAGTTAAATGAAAGGTCCTTGTGTGTATGCAAAATCTTTAGTTTGATCATCCGAACTTTAATAAATGACAGAATATTTACCCCAAAGATGGTGTCTTTGCTGATCAAACAGAGGGCATTTTTGCAACAACAGACTTCATGCCTCCATTTCAGAGGCTGTTCACTGTGATATTTACATTCCCAATACATTGTAAGTCCAGCTGCTCTGTTTTACATTGATGTACATTATATAGATAGTCAGACAACCTGATTAAATCATGTTTGAATGTATGTAAAATTTGTTATCATTCCTGTACAGCAAGGAAGATTGTGCTATGTCCCACAAACATTATTTGACTGCTGCTAATTATAGGCATATAAAAATGGTTAGCTCTGCAGAGGTCTTATGAACCAGACAGCGTCTGTAGTTGTTGATTATTAAAGGCTATTATATATTGAGAGGTTAGGATTTATTACTGAAAGTATAAACCAATTGCTCTGGATTGGATGGAATTCAGGCACTAGGGAATAAGTCTCAGAGCTGTTAGTCTGGGGTAATCTATCAGTAGTAGGAGGAGTGTGTTCTATCAATTAAGGAACAAGCAATTCTACTGATTTGCTATTGGCAGACTAATAGAGATAATGGGTTTTACTGGACAATACAGGTATGGTATTGCTGGGGAAAACAGTGACATTAGATAAATATAAAAATGGTTCATTAAAACATTATGATGGCTGCTGCAAAGAAACGTAACTGAAGGACATGAGGCACCAGTGTGTCTAGCTCCAGCAGATCATCTGTAGATGCAGACGGAGGTTATGGAGAAATGCATGCATCTTTCAGTTTAAAGGCATGCATTAAGCTGGTGTGTGTGATGGAATTAAGTTATTTCTATTTAAACGTGTTTCTTATTACAGTCTCCTTCTCCGTGATACTATATTTATGGTGTGAGCCACCTTTTTTCTTAGTTGTTTATAACTCGGCCATAAATACTTCCCCTCCCCCTCTAGTGGAAAGTGAGGCTTTTCCCAGTGGGAGTGTATTTCTCTTTGAAATAGGTCTTCTTGCTAGTGAGTCCACTCAGGAAGAAAGACTGTCTGTTGTAAAGGCCTCTTTAAAGCACAGATCATGAAGCTATGTACAGTATTTAATTATGCGGGAAAAAAGCCATTTGTGCGATAAATGCTGCCCTCACCCCTTCTGCAAGTGCATATGGCCTGAGATGGGGTGGTTCCACTGCAGGGTAGGAAGGCAGAATCCAGGATGTGCACCCCCCACTGCCTGGCCCAGGGCTCTGGTCCATAGGGGCTCCATCTGTATCACTCTGGAGGGGGAATTTCAGGGCAAACAAGGGAATGGCAAGATTGTCATGGTTGCCTCTGCTCTGCACACCATGGCCATCGGAACAACCCAGTGACAGCTGAAAGAGAACACATCTCTTGCTTCCAAAAGCATAAGCTCGTATTGCTTGAGCTTTGGCAGAACCACTGTTAGCAGCACAGAGTCTATGACACAAAGTTGCCATTCAGATTCTATCCAGCAGAGGGCAGTGGTGACAGAGAAATCTTGGGGTTATTTTATCCTTGTATTTGGCAGTGGAAAGGAGGCTGCCGGAATCCTGTGTCTAGTTCTGGTGTCCACGATTCAAGGAGGATGTTGAAAAAGTGGAGAGGGTTCAGAGAATGATTGAAGGATTTGAAAACATGCATTATAATGATAGACTCAAGGAGCTTGATCTATTCAGTTTAACAAAGAAAAGGTTAAGGGGTGACTTGATTACAATCTATAAGTAGTGACATGGAGAACAAATATTTCATAATGGGTTCTTCAGTCTAGCCGAGAAAGGTGATCCAATGGCTGGAAGTTGAAACTAGACAAATTCAGCCTGGAAATAAGGCATAAATTTTTAACTGAGAGAGTAATTAACCATTGGAACATTTTACCAAGGTTTCATCACTGACAATTTTTAAATCAAGATTGGATGTTTTTCTAAGAGATGGTCTAGGAAATATTTTGGGGAAATTCTATGGCCTTTGTTATACAGGAGGTCAGAGTAGATGATCACAATGGTAACTTCTGACATTGGAATCTATGAATCTTCTTCCCACAGAACATGCTTTCCTGTTTTCTGGTCCTCCTTTCTCTCTGCTCATGCTTCCCTACTCCCCCAGACATACTGCCCAGCTTCCCTTCTCCCACTGCTCCTCTGGACATACATAACGACTGCCTTATTCCCTACTCCTCTGGACACTTCCCTGCCCAGTGCTGGCTCCACTCCCTGCGGGGTTACTGTGTCCTTTCTCCTCTTCTGTGACAGTGGTCCTGAGTAGAGGCAATTAGGCACAGTAGTTCTTTGCAAGAAAAAACCTGGAAGCCTGAAGATGCCCCAAGTGACCAGCCATCTCTCTATGGGCCACCAGCAGATGTTCCAGGAACCACTGTGAGAGCCTGTAGTGGGTGACTTTCCCTTTGATATTGGACCATTTTCCTGAGATTGCACGTTGTGCTGGTCAATAAATGAGGGTTATCCCATATTCATTTTCAAAAGTGTGATGAAATCTGCAGATTCATTTGGACAACTAGCAGAGGAAGTTCGGAAAGATCTTAGTTTAACATCTCAACTGAAAGCCAGTACCTCATAGCATTGCATAGTACAATCAACACTGCTTATGAGCACAAGCCCTTCTGGCCCAGAGGCAAGAATCTGAGCTATCCTAACACTCATCTCAATAAAACACTGGGATGACTGAATTGCAAAAACATATAGTTTCTGTGGCTTTTGGTTATTTCCTTTGTCCAATTTAGTTAGAGCAGTTAAGTGGCAGACATCCTTGCCCAAGTTATTTCCATTAACTTCCACTCTGTTGCTGTCTACTCAAAGACTAAAAGACCACAACCAAACCAAACAAGTAGGAGACATTCAGACTTCTCCATGCCCCAATGTATACACATTATTTCCCTATAAAAACCACTCCTCCAATAGCTGCATTCCCTTTCCAGTGTTTACTGTTCTCTCTTCCTATCCTTTACCTACCATGATCTATCATCATAATTCATTGAGGTACCCTTTAATCTACACTGTAACAGCCTTGTGACAAGGAACCTGTCTTCTTATATCAGTAAAACACTACACACGAATAGGATTTAGCTTTCACCTTGCTTGCTGAAAACACCCTAAAGTTAAAATTGCATAGTTTGGATAATTTTTATCCTGGTTTTTCCATCTGGGAAAGTGATTTCCCTTTCTAGCTTTTTAAAAAGCAAGCCTTGCTTATGAAAGGTACCAGCCCTGAAAAGTGCAACCCTCTGTTTATCCACTGAACAAGTGTAGAAGAATGGCAAAAGGTAGTTCTAGTTTCGTCATGCTGCCCTGCCAATGTGTCTTATTACAGTTTTGAACAGATGACCCTGATGGGTGAGAGGGTAATGCAGTCCCCATGCTCATTTGATCCTTGGCCTTTCTGCTGAGGCTGTTAATTACAGTGCCAGTTGTGATGATATTGCTTGATGATAGGGACACCTGTCCACTAAGAGCCAGATTGAGACCATTAGCTCATTTCACATAAGGTACTAAATGGCTGATAGGTGATAAAAGTCCTCAGTTGCTCCTGAGCTAGGCTGACTTTCATCCAATGGCCTAAAGATGACAGGCTCCATATGCCACTATCCTCAGAGCCATCCAGTCCCTCTGAACAGGTTTACCTTTTACATTACATTTTCAAAGAGAGTTATGCAAACAAATTCCATTAACAGGAATGGAACAGTGTGTCTATGCCTCCCTTACACCACTTTAAAAAATATATCTCTACATTATTCTCGTAAAGGGAGAAAAATATTTATATTCTGATTATCATTGTTTTCCATATACGTTATAGTCTTGCTAAATGGTTTTGATCCAGTTAGGAATCTAAATTAGATTCAAAAACACAATAATCTGAACTTCATAAAAATGCAAGATTCATTCAAATGCAAGAAGGTTCTGTGCTGTCACTGCTCTTGGAAACTGCAAGTGAGTTTTGAAGGGATAAGCTTTCTGAAATGAGAATGTATTTTATCTTCACAATTAGTGGTTTCACCATTAAGAGAAGACCCTGGGCCCTATAATTAATATCTGGCAGTGCCACAGATGAATTATGAAGGTCCTATTTCACACACAGAAATAAATGAATAATCCTACTATAAACCCATTAAAGATGTGCAGGCAGCAAAGTGTATAGTTTAATAAAGTATTCAATGATAAATAAATTAAGATACTGGTAATATATTATCTGATTTTGTCATCATCCAATTTGTGAACTAGTGTATCAGAGAAAAAATTCATATCAGATTTATGCTGCTTGAATTAATAGGGGACGTATGCTAAAAAAGTGTTCTTGCTCTAAAATAACTTGGATTCAGGGCCAAGTCTCATTGGCTACAAAGTATGTCACCTAAGAGAACAGAAGTTAATTGCCCGCTCTTTCTGATCCACATACTCATAAAAAGGGCAGAAAACAAGTCTTAAAATGTCCACCTTACTTTTTGATATTTCACTATAGCTGAGTACACATAAATTACACAAATGCTGACAAGGTTGTTATTAGCTCATGCTGGGAGCCACCACATGGTTGTAGGGGTTATGCCACATCCTATTCTGGCTCTCCTTGCCAAGCATCCATGGAGAAGTTTTTGTGACAAATGACTATCTATGGACCTAGGATTTGGCACTACACGTCTGAGAATTTGCAGAAGCATTGTATGACAAATCTGTTGTCAGTTATGTGTGAGGGGTATGTGGGCTGCAGAGTAAGGACTGTGCAAATTATTAATCATTTAGACAAAAATACTTACTTATCACCTTCTTCCTTGGCTATGATTATATCACTTCACTTTCCTTTAGAAAGGTGGGCAGTCTGCTGCCAGAGACTGGGTACCAGACTAGGATGACTACTCTGATCTGAAATGGCATTTTCTATATTCCTACAAGCTAAAGTGGCCTGTGTTTTAGGCACAGGAGAATCTGAGTGCTGACAGTATGAAGTTCTGGGTGCTGGCATGCTGCATAATGACAACATAGTTAAATCCTGGGTGGCCAGGGGTCTTGTTACAATATTTGTAACTTGGACGTACACCGACAGTATAGCACAGCGTTCAATTTATGTAACTCAATGTGTGTGTTTGGAAGCTGAAGGTCTTATAGGCAGTTTCTGATGAGGCCAGCCTCACAGGGTGATACTAGATGCTATTCACCCTTCCCAAAGTCAACAAAATTACTTGTTTGGAATTGTTTTTATTAACCGGAGGGATAAAAGTCATTTCAGGCAGGGATGAAGTAGCAGCATCAGGCGAGAAGGCAAACAATCCCAACCTTCCCTTTAGTTTGGTAGCAGAGTTTTAACAAGAGCCTCCCAAGAGCTCCCTTCAGCACACTGATGATAGGAAGTCTATTTTTTTTCTTTAAAGAAAGCAAACACATTTGGCAGTCCTTTAAATGATACTGTACTTGGCCTTTTAGTCAGTCATCTCCTGGCTAGGAGAGTCAGGCCTATTAAGTGCTGATACTGTGCCATGGGATTCAGATTGAGTGGATTCCTTTTAACATGTTATAGTCTTATCTTGAACTGACATTACATACCACTCATCAGAAGCTGTAACCAGCATCTGTAGTAGCTGTATCTTTTTAGATTAAAGGTCTCCAGCCCAGATTCTATTAGTGCATGTGTTTACCATGTTTACCCTAAATAATGAGAATCCAACATTTAGAAAAATTGCGTATTGGTTAACACATTAAAATGCATATTGGGTAAGCCCTGGAAAGAAGATAGGTTTCTGAAAATGCAGAGTAGCAAATATATTCACTGCAGGTCATATTTACTTGGCTAGTATAGTCAGTGCTTGGAGTTCAGCTCATATTCTGGCCCCGAAATAAAAGCAGCCTGGAGTTTCTGAGATGATGAGCCCCTGCAGATCCTATGGACATCAGTGATATTTATGCGTGCCCTGCCATTCTGTAAATCAGTCTACTTACATCCAAGGGCCTAAATATGGATTTAGAAGCATAAAGTTAGGCATTTAGATTTGATAATAATAATAATAATAATAAAAAACAAAAATACCAGTGAAGAGGACCTCTTGTTCTGCTTGGGAGAGAGAGAGAGAGTTTCAAGACACAAAGGACAGCTAAGCTAAGACACCTTGCTGCCACTGAAAAGTCAATGGGAATTGGACACAATTTCCATTTCTGTCTTTGAAAACCTCCCCCTTAATTCTTTATCACCTAAGTGAGCCTCTTCACTAGAAGAAGGCAATATTGTGGTTGTAAACCATCTTTTCTGGCAGCTGCTACAACAGGGGCAGGCAAACTTTTTGGCCTGAGGGCCACATCAGGGTGCAAAACTGTATGGAGGGCCAGGTAGGGAAGGCTGTGCCCCCCAACCAGCCAGGTATGGCCTGGCCCCTGCCTCCTATCCGACCCCCCCCCCCCACTTCTCGCCCCCTGACAGCTCCCCTGGGACTCCTGCCTCATCCACCCGCCCTGTTCCCTGTCCCCTGACAGCCCCCCCGGGACTCCTACCCCATCCACCATCCCCTGCTCCCTGTCCCCTGACCACCCCCGGACCTCCCACCCCTGACTGCCCCCTGCTGCCGCATCCAACCCCCCCCCACTTTCATTCCTGACTACCCCCACGGGACCCCTGCCCCATCCAACCCCCCTGTTCCCTGCTCTCCGACCGCCCCGACCCCTATCCACACCCCCAAACTCCCCTGCCCTCTACCCAACCCTCCCTGCCCCCTTACCGCACTGCCTGGCCGCCCAGAGTGTTGTGCAAGTGGCACAGCATGCTGAGGCTGCGGGGGATGGGGGACAGCGGGAGAGGGGCCCGGGACTAGCCTCCCGGGCCAGGAGCTCAGGGGCCGGGCAGGAGGGTCCCGCAGGCCGTAGTTTGCCCCCCTCTGTGCTACAACATGCTTTCCTCACTACATTTTAGAGGAAGACACGCTTGTAGTAATGTAAGAAACAGGAGACACAAACAGTTATTTCTCGCTGATCTTCCGCTCTCCCATCATACTCTACTCTGCTTTCTTCAGTCTGTCGGCTTTGTTTGTCAACATCCCTTTAGGCACATTTTTTTTTTTCAAATTGGCACCATCAGGAAATGAGACTTGAATGTTATTGACAGACCTTGGACTAAGGGAAAGAGGTCAGAATTGGCAGAGCTCCTTCATTTTGGAAATTCTTACATTAGTATCAAGTCTGCAAGATTTGAACTGAAGATCACAAACTTCACAGCAAAAGCAGAGCTAATCCATTTCCAAAGCCTTGTCTTAAGGTTTTCAGTGAATTTCTCTGAAGACTCATGACTGGGATTATTTAACTGACACAAGCCAAGATTTACTGACATGGCCTCCTCCAAAAATTACAAAATCTGACAGTAACATTCCATAAACGTGCATTGATTTTAAGCTTTGATAGTATCTTCGTGGCTGTGTGATCTCTGCTGGATAAGGAGATGCAAAATGCAGACTGATTTAGAAATAAATTGTAAGTAGTATCTGGGCTAGATACTGAGCTATGCAAAAATATCCCTTTTTGCTTTGCAAATATTTGTGCTAAATCTGATGTCCCTGCAACAATTTGTACACTTGCTCAAGGAACTTTGCGAAATTTGAATACCTGCATAAATTGCAGATCACTTGTTTATTTGTGTAGCCTAGAACCTGTAAACCTCCTCATTCGCCAGAGCAGAATGGTAGTTTTCAATCAGGAAAATACCCTGACTTCTTGTCTTTTAATTTGAAATGAGAGATTTCAATCTAGTGATGGGAGTATTTTTCTCAACACCTTAGACATGTTTTTTTGAATGACATACAGTGAGCTGTGGCTTTATTGTAGTCAAGGGACTGTCTGGTTTGTCATTCACCAAGTGTTGGTTCTCCTCCTCTGTTACATCTCCACACAGACACAGGAGCTACCTTTCTAGGAAAATTTGTTCAGATGGTGAATGATGGCACCATTGTTGCTATGACTCCTTTGTGCCCCTCACCATGCACAAACGCATGTGGTACATAACCACAAGCCATGGCTTCAGCTACTAATGGCCTAACCTTTCTGGAATTTGGATGGCTCCATATTGCTAACCATCCAATGTTCTTGAAGGCCTATCTTTGCTTATTTGTTAAATATACTCATGCAAAGATAAAGTAACATATTGCACGCATACGCACCCCGACTTGTTTTGTGAACTAGAGAGGAATGAGCCATAATCCTGTGGTACAAAGATGGTCCATACTTTCCTTTCACATCTAGTTTATGTATGCTAATTTATAATGTACATAACAGATATTTAAGTGTTTTATAAAAAACTCAGTTCTGCCATCCTTTCTTATATTGAAATTAATAGGACTACTTGTGGATTAAGGTACTAGGCAACATGGTTAAAGATGGCAGAATTATCTAGACCTAAATAAATAAGATACATGTGTATTGTCTAGTTAGGCTTCCCATAGCTTATTCTACTGACGTAGAGCAAATAAGACCATATTCAAACAGGCTTTTTAAAATAAAAACAAATAGTCTATTGCTTCAAATGTGTGTAGGGAACGCTCATTTAGTGGAAAGAGTTCAAAATAGTTCAAATAGCAGCCAAAAGGGAATATGCAGGATTTCTTGGTTCTCATGGTGCAAGAAACTTATGACACGCCCTGTTCAAGCATTGCCCACTTTGATCAGAGGTACCTTAATGTCCAGCTTAACTGCAGGGTCCACAAAATGCAATATTCTTACTGTTCAACTTGTCTCTAGGATGGCTCTTCTGACTTTCAAGTCTAGCATGGTCTCTCAAAATCACAAATAAGGGAGACAATGATTTCTCTTAGAAACAATAAAAGCATCTCTGTCTCATTGTCATCAGCAGATCACTAATTCTATGCATCAGGAAACTTCCTTGCTTTTTATAAATCCTGTCCTCCCTCTAGTGCTCATGGTTAGGAAGAAAACCTTCAAAAGATGACTCAAACAAGCACATTTATTCTTAAAGTGACAGCGTTACAGAGAAAACATATTAAAACAATAAAAGAACCTACAGGCAGGTTAATAAGCTTACCAGAGATCAGCCCAACTCCAACAAGGGCTCTGGTAGGAGTCAGTCCTTCAAACCCTATACAGGACTTTTCCTGTGGTTACAAGTTCATAACACCTTTTGCTCAGAACAAGAACCCCCATGAATTCCTTTACATAGTTTGGGCCTTTGATCTTGGGATCAGATTCTCTCCTCAGGACATAACTTCAAAAGGTTTGGTCCGGAGGTGGAAATATGCATTTCCTTCCTCCCAAGTATATCCTAGGAAGCCCATTCAACTAAAAGTTCATTCTTCTCTGGCACATTGTTTAAAAAAGTCCTTTGAAGCTCACAACACTTCCCAGGGTTTACATTAGTCAGATCTCCCTGGTAGAGACGTTACATACAGTCCCACAAAGATATGCATTTTTAATACAATGAACTCCTAAGATACTTAAATTTACTTCAGTATAGTTTGTGCAGGATATAGCAGGAAATGGTCATATCTATCAGCAAAACTTCCAAAAAAGGGGAAGCAGACTTGTGTCAAACCTCATGTGGTCAATCATTTCCCACGGCACAACTCCAGCAGTCCGCCCTTTTAAATGTCAATTCAGAGGTCTGTTCTAGGGAATCACTCGAATAACTCCCACTAATGTTCATTTTAGGTATATGTGGAATGCTCCCTTACATCAGTCCAGGGGAGAACAAACCTTTTAAGAGCCAAATGCAGCAGGTACAATACCCTTTGGAGTCAAGGGGAAGTAATTCTGTGCATGTCATGGCTGGATTTGGCCCTTTGTGTTTAAACGTATGATCAGCCAAGTCCCTTCCACTTAATGTCGGAGAGAAGTGGGGTAAATTCTCCTCCCAGTTATATTGCAGCAGTCCTATTAACATCAGTGGATCTGAACCAGTGTAACCAGGTGAGTTTACTCCAATGAACTTCAGTTTCATGGAGGAAGGCATAGTTTGTTTTTGACCTTGGAACTATTATTTCTTGGGTTGATGGGGCTCAGGTGCTTTACCGAGGGATGCTTTTATCCTCAAGGGTGGGAGGTGGCCAGATGCACTCCTGCTAAGTTCACCTGTTTTGCCCTTCTGGAAGGAGTTTAGGCACCATGATGACTGTCTGTAGGTGGGAGTGGGTAACACAGAAAATAAGGGTAAACAGTGGTCACAAAATGGCAGTGGTTAGCAAAAACCTATAGCTGCTGTCTGGAGTAGATTTTGGGTCATGGCCAGGCTCCATGAGTGACAAACCATGGCTTGGGAGGTGAGGGCACCTAAGAAAAAAAAATACCTGGCAGTGGTTAAAAATGTCTTGCATTTCTTTCCTGTGAGAAACTGGCACAAAATAAATTTAAGGAGCATATTCTTGGAATTACATAGAAAAATACCCTGTACATTTTGGCAGCAGCTAAACATATCCTTAATAGAATTCATATGGGGCCTCAAATGATCACAATGTTTGGAGAGGAGCCAGATAGTAAGTAATTTAAACATCACAGGAAATTAAATTTTAGAATTCAATTTTGCATAAAGTTTTCTGTAATGAAAATGTCACACATAAATTATGAAGTCTGATTATATTCTTTTTTGACTTTTTAATAAAATAATAGAGGCACTTGACAGTCAAGAACGAACGCATATTTTATGTGAGTAGCATTACGTTAAACTAACGTTCTCTAGAAATAATGGAACAGATGTTAACACTGCTATATCAGTTATCAGGTGCTCTGTTAAACAGTTTCAAACACAAGTATTTATTAAAAAAATACTAACAGGATTGTCTCTTAGGGTTATCTAATTCTAGTTTAAAATGTAGATGCTTAATATAATTAATTATACATGTAGAATATATTGTTAAGACATAATTTATTATGTGTGTCCAATTTATACCAGAATATTAATTTAATATGGGCAGGGAAAATGACTTTGGTGAAAATATCAAATGGTTCAGTTATAAATTAAAACAAATCCAAATTTCCACCTAATTTTGGAAGACTGAGAGAAGGAGGATTTTCCCAAAGTTATAGACTTTTAGGTTCTTTGTGAGTTTTAGATTAAACCCAATAACTTCAGGGTTTTGTTATAATCTTCATCTACAAAATGCAAGAATAAAAAAAAAGTAAGCATCTTGAACATTTCTACAGCCTGATCCCATTTCCATAGAAGACTGGCAAAACTCCCATTGACATAAAGGGGATTGATCCTGCTCTTATTTTCTGTTTAAACCTAAACAGCATCTTCCTCAAAGCAAAAAAATTCAATTGCATTTTCTTCTCCAAGGATCACATGGACCAAATAAATCTTCAAGTCCTTTAACCCATCATTGGGGTGTAATGAAATGGTGAATTTTAAAAAATAATGTAAAGAGATTTCCTGTCTAAATTACAAAAGGACAGATCCTACCTTTTGCTGTGTGAAAGCACTTAGGGGAGGGGGAGGGAAAGGACCCCTTGAAGAGTAGGATTCCTGCCTCGCATTGAAGGGAGTAGTAAGGAGGTGGACTGGCTACCATGCCAAGGCCAAAGGGGTGTGGTCTGCTGGCTAACAGGGGCATGACTAAGGAATCTGGCTGATCTCCTCTTCTGTTGTAGGAGTCTATTAATCCACCTAATACCAAGGTTTAGACCCCAAATACTGAAGCTGTGTCTGTGAGGACAAGTGTGGCTCTTTGCAGGCAGAGCTTTCTGTCCAAGATCTGTCCAAGGCTGTGGAACAAACTCCCACAGGAACTATGAACCCTTCACTGCCTTCTGTGCTAGTGCAACCTTGAACCTGCCTTCTCTAACAAATACATATCAGCATGTTCACTTAGAAAAACAAATCTCTACCACAACAGAACACCCCACTGCACACACAATCTTCCTCTTGGAGAGAGGATGAGCAAATGAGTCATGCATGACAGATTTTAGCTGTGTTGCTCAATGCACGCCTGAAAGGTGCTCCGATGCTATGATGATGAAGGCAGTATAAAAACCTACATAACAGAATTTGGAATCCTACATGGAACTCTCATGGAATCTATGGGTTTGATAAGTTCTCTTCTTGCGCTGATCACAGGAGTACTCTCCAGAACTTCTGTGGACTAAGTGAGACAGTTCTGTTAGCACTAAGCCTGCGGATCACAGCTACCAAAATCCTTCCCAGCTTACAGAAAGAAGGCACTGGGAGAACAGTTCAGTGAGAAAAGCCCTTCTAATTTCCCCCCTAAAAGTCAGGAATGGGATGAGGGAGAAGTAGATAACAGTGAATTGAATCACAAAGAGCCACAAAAGGACTAGAACTTCATCTCCTGACACTAAGTTGTGATATTGGCTTCATGGTGTAGCATCAACACATGACGACACAGAGCTGTGCTATACATAAGGACATTTGTTTTGTGACCATCTCTGCCTCCAGCTGATGAAGAGGATCACCAGGACTTCAAAGTCGAGAGTCACTAGTTTATACAGTTTACATAAAGGGGTCAACCTTCAAAACCACTAGTCTTGTAATTCCCATTCAGTGAACAAGAGTCGCAATGTTTAACCCCCCCCACAACTTCAGTGTCTATCCACCCCAAGCCAAGCATGCGTCCTCACAGATTCAAGTTCCCTGGGCCTCTGTGTTGCTACTCCAGAGAGATGTGAAAGTTTAGGGAGTGTATAAGCTTGAGTCTGGAGTACTCCCCACCCTAGGGCAAAATTGATTTCAGTGGAAACTTCCAGGGGCGCAGCACCTTTGTATAAATGGCCTGATTTTTTCAGTTACCTACCTGTGGATTTTTGAGCCTAACATTTGTCCTAAATACACCAGGCTACACACGACTTATCAGTACAATAGAGGAAAGTTCAGCAACATGTACTACTTGTCGATATAACAGACACCATATTTACCCTAGGGTGTCACTCTAAGCTTGGACTGTATGTAAGAGTAATGCCACCACCATCACAGTCCTTTGCAGACCTCTCTATATTTAACCCTACAGCAAACCCCTTATGGTAAGTTTAAAAACAAACAAACAAAAACCAGTTAAGGAGACTGAGGCCAACAACTCACTCACGTGCCACCAAAATCTGTGCAAGGGCCATGAAGAGAACTCAGGCCTTTGACTTCAAGGTCTGTACTTTACCCATAAGACCATCCTTTCTTCATGGATAGAATAGAATGTGCTAGGCTTGGTGGCCACTTTCAAACTTTGACAACCATTTTTCCTTTTTAGAGGTCCCTGGGTCTTCTTTAGCAGTGCTGGATGACAGCAGTGAGATTTCTTCTACACACTGAAACAGCACCTGTCTTTCAATTGCTTTGATTTCATTAAGTTTTATTGTGCCCTGGTCTGCACTGTTTACATTCTTTCAAGACCCCCACAGCTGACCTACAGGGACTGTCTATGAGTTTAGTCAGGCAGGTCTATATTTACTGTTGGGAGGCTCTGCGTATGCTGAGAGGTAGTTCAGTGGACTTATGTTTGGCAGGCAATCGTGGGGAGAATTCCTTTGGGAACTGCAACATTATTCCTTCCCCCATTAACAGGCCCTATGTTGGGATAATTTAATTGTCTGGCCAAGATAGGATGGACATGGTCCTCCCTTGAGCCAATCGATAGTATTTATAGGTTGGCTAGAGGGAGGGAGTAATTCGAAAATGACATGCTGTGTTCCCTCCCAAACTCTAGAAGCTCAGTGTGCTGCCTTTGTAGTGCTCAGTAACTGGGTCTGACTGGGAAGCCCAATATCTGAACTCTGATCCCCAAACGACAAAGCAAATTCCAGTGGCCTCTTGCAACATTTAAGGCCTTATCTTGTATTTCTCACTTAGGGAAATCCCTCATTTAAGTCAATGAAGGATTTGCCCGAGGAAGGCATCTGAGATCAGGCCCTTAGTGGCTTCAGAAGGGCTGGGAAGAGAAAAAGGAAAACCATTTCAGGCAAGAACCACTGTTTACCTAAAAAAAAAAAAATCAGACCTCCATGCTAAATTGTACCCCTGCTCTGTGCTGTCTTGAATATCTATTTTGGAACACTGCCAGGCTTCTGATCACTTCCCAATGCCTCACTAAATGCCAATTCAGCATGTCGGCAGGCATAGGGAAGCGATCGTAGGACTGGCAGCATCCCAAAAATTATCTTTAGGACAGAGCAGCCTGAATGATATCTTTACTTCTAACACGGAGATGTCAAAAAGCTACATCCTTTCAATAGTGGACATTAAACCCCTCCCTCTTCGCTGAATAGACGCCTAAGCTAAAGCTGCCCTTACACAGCTTCAATTTACAAGTTTGTCATAAGTCATGGCGGATATTGCTAACGGAATTCCTCAGCATTTCCTTTAGGCTTCCTGATATAATTAAACACCAACACATACATTCAGAGCCCTTTCAGCACAATCACTGACACATTCCTAAGCTTAATACATATTCAACGTACAAAGCACAGACAAAAATAAATCAGCAATTGCAACTATTTAGATTTTTTGTGTGTGATTTCCTCCTTCTCCTGTCTCCATTTCTCTGAGCCAGAAGGTCAGATTTTTAGTGGTGTAAAATGTCACAGCTCTATTGGCTTCAGCTGAGTTATGATGATTTACATAAATTGAGGATTTGACCCAGTCAATATATAACAACTACAGGCTCTGGTCCTGTGATCAGTTACTCATGTGAGTAACTTCATGAATGTGAGTAGACCAGCTGAACTCAGGGGGACCGCTTGTATGTATAAGTTACTCACATGCATAAGGGTTTGCTGGGCTCAGGTCATAAATAGAAGTGGCACATATCCTGAAATCCTTACTTGGTTTTTAAAACACAGTTCACAAATGTTATAATAGTGAAAAAGATAGTGTCAGTGAACTAGCTAGAATCAATATGGCCCAGTAGATAGGCACCCACCTAGGACTCAGGAAACCTGGTGTTTTTTCCTATCTCTGCCATTGACCTGCTGCATGACCTTGGGCAAGTCACTTCACCTCCCTGGGCCTGCTACCCTTTGTTTGACTTGGCTATTCAGACTGCAACAGGGACTTTCCTCTCTCAGTGCCTAATACAATCTCCTTTGGGGCCTCTAGGCACACTACTGTAAAACAAATAAATAATAAAATCCCATCTTCTACAAGTTGTGAGAGGTGCATTCTACCAATAGGAAACAAATGCATTAGAATCTCTGTTTCCAGTGTATTTCTCCCCTAACATTGCAGAATTAAATAATGCAGAAATTCTGCAGGTAAGACTTTGCATTCATGACTTATGAGATCCTAATTAATGGAATGATGCCTGCTGAAGTGGTAGCTAGAGCAATCACTATTCCATATTAATCCTGGCAGTCAAACCAGGGTCAAGGCCATCTAAATCATTAACCTAAGGGTGGAAAAAATAATTTATCAGTTAAAGCCATAGCATATAATCCCACTAGATTTTGCAAAAGAATTTAAATATTTTAATTAAAAAAAAGAAAAAAGAAAACTTTGAATAATCTATATTCCTATAGTATGACTAATGCTATTTTAATTTGTATTCTGATCTTTCATGTATTTATTACAAGCATTTATATAGTGGCCATTAGAGTCATATCTGGGCACAGGGAGTATTACATTGTTGCGCCTGTTGGCCTGAGTGGTTTGCCAATAGTTGGGGCCTTGCTGGTTTGTTTCCCTTAGGAGGAGAAACTGATTACATGAGTCAGGTATGTCTTTGTGCAGCCCTGTTTATTTACAATGAACGTACAAAACATCTTCCTTACTCACAATTTTGAAGCCTGACTTTCCAGCCAGTCCTATGCCCCGAAGAGCTCTGTCTCCACTCCCACTGAGGGCCATGCTTATGTCTGCTCCTCTTGCTTCCTGTTGCTTTCTGCCTCTGACCGCCACAAAGACAAATGCAGCTGCAACCAATTAAATGCCCCAGCCTCCGCCTATGCTATCGGTTCCTAGGACACTCTTATTCTCCCTGAGTTGGTTCTTGCACAGGCCTTCACATGTTGCCTAGTAGCTTGGGTTGTGGCTTCTACTGTTTTAACTATCTTACTCCATAAAGGAGCTTAATTGTTTCTTCCGTTTAGCCAGAATGAAGGGTGGCTTAGCATGCCTATTAGCTTTAAAGAGATCAATGGTTGCCCATACATTAAAGATATGCTTGCTGATAGTAACACCTTGTTGCATAGCATATTTTAAAGCTGTTTTGGGACAAAGTCCTTGTATTCTTCTTTGTACATTTTCAGTGGTGTAGAAATAATATTGATGATGAACATTGAACCACATGTCACTGTACATGCATCATTTCAATAACTATTGGTCAATAGTTTTCCTTTAATATTGTACAATTATACAAAGCAAATATTTTTGCCCATCATTTACAAAATGAAAGTAAGTTCTGCTATTTAAATTACTTGTAAAAATTAGATTGGGCTCTTTGCTAAATGTCTTCTCAAGCAAACTGTTCAGAGGGTCTTGATTCCAGGGGGTGTCATCTCTCAGTGAGTGTGCACACAAGGAGAATATACTGAATCAAACCTATGGCGATAGAACGGACAGAGGACTCAGGTGCATCTCATGGAGGTTGGAGAGTTTTGGGGGCATACTGGATGAACGGAGCATGGCCCCAAACTCTGAAGGGTCTTAAGATCTTTGGCGCCCACATCTGTCAGTGGTGATGGCTGAACTTATCACTTCCAATAGGAAAATATCTCCTTTGGGATGCACGATGCCAGTTTTTGCACAGGCTTTTGCCTTCAAATGTGCAGTGAGAGTGAATGCTGCTTGGAGCAGTATTTATTCCTGCTGGGCTAAGAGGTCAATAGGTTGTGGTGTGTGGCTGCTGCCCTTGCCCATTCCCTGATATTGCCCCTCTTTAACTACAGAGTCCCTTCTTCATAGAGGATGTGGATGAAGTTCCATGGGTGGGTGAAAGAGGGTTTGAGGTGGGGTGGGCTGTTAACTCACTGCTGTGATATGACTGCTTTGATCAGAGCTGGGTTTTGTTTGAGAGCGAGGCTGCACAATTTGTATTTGCACATGTTTTTAAATAAAGGCAGAGCTCCCAGAGCTTTTAGATGTCTACTTCTTTATTATTTAAAATTGCAAATAAACAGACACATACTATAGGTGTTAAAATTCCTGGACCTTTACACATCTGCTCAAATCCCACACGTTTTGGCAGGGCTGGCCATTTAAGAAGCCAGACACCAAACAAGCGTGTGCATAAATCTGGTCTAGCAGAAAGTCTCATATCTGTCTAGTGCCACTGCTGGACAAGGAAATCCGGCTGGCCAAATTAAATGGGTCCCTGCCCCAACAATCTCTTGTATTGCTCATGCATGTGGCCAGCCCTGCAGTGCAGCCCATTGTGTACATCCAGTAGGTGTAACACCTTGCAGCACAGATACATATTGGGTCACAGACAGAACATCTGCCCAGAAATGGGAAAAAAATCTAAAACTGCATACAGGCTCAGAAAAAGGAAAATACATGGAAAGGTGAGCCCTTAATAGTCTGGAATTCCTGTAGTTTTACAGACAGCTAACAGACTTCTCAGCGGTGCTGGATAGTACAGCTACATGGCAAGAAGCTGGCCTTCCACATTTATGCATTAGTATTTTACAACTGATATATTGTTATGAAATGCTGAACAGGATTCATATTTCCATACTGGGAGCATTTTATGCTGTGCACATTTTAATGGGTCCTAGCAAAAAGACAGCAATAATAAAGGGTGAAAAATACATAGTCCCATTTTTTAAAAAAGGACAATTTAAATTGCTTTGAAATATAAAGTGGGTTTGTTTCCTTGGATTTAAATTGGTAAATTATTTGAATTTCTCCACCCCTAGGTGAATGATTTAGATGGCCTTGACCCCAGTCTGACTGCAGGGATTAATGTGGTATAATGATTGCTGAGGCTATCATTGCAGCAGGCATCATTAATTATCCTTATTGATTGTAGCTTTCAAAGATAAAGCATTATGCTGACTGGAAAATACCCTCTTCCTGCAAGGTCAAGGCTAAAATAGGGTAGCTAAATAATTGCATTAACAAACAAAGAAATAAAAATAACCTCCCAGAGAACTGTGTAATTAAGATCCAATTACTAACATTTAGTCTTGTTTACAAAATGACAGAGTTCTTCTTGTCAAGTCATTTTCCTGAAAATTGCTTCAGTACATGATAATTGCATTACAGCAGGTAACTGGAAAAGAGCATTAAATGGGGGATCAGTTTCCTTGAATATGTGCTACTTGCTCCCGCTGTCTGACTTACTCACCTACAAAAGTGCAAGGGCCTAGAGGGACTTGTCTAAAAATACTAATGATATGTTAAATGCAATGGGTTAGATGGAGGAAGTCATAATTGGCCTCAAATCCTATTATATTTCTTTTGGATAGTATAATGGAGCTTAAAGATATCCCAAGGATGTTATCGTAGATGTCTTTCACTCCCCCTTTCTCCTGCTACATCATTTTTGGCTGCAATAATAATCTTGGTTTTAAAGGGATATTTGGCTGTAATTTTCTCTGGTGTAAGAGATAGGTATTAGACCTACATTGCTATCTTTCACAGCTCCAATGCTGTAAAGAACAAGATACTTTTAGAAATGTACAACAAAATTCACACTGAACAAAGTAATGCACTCTGCTTATATTTTCCTTGATAGAAACTACCTGTACAAAATGGTTAGCAAAATCATTTTGCCACACATTTCATTTCTGTTTGGCACTGAGTTGAAATTGTATCTGTACGGTCTGGAAAAGATACATTTGTAAGAGACACCTCCCATCTGATTTTCCAGCTAATATTTCAATATAGTGAACCAAGAAAAATACACAGTATGTACAGCACAAGTTATTAATGAGCTCAAGAAAGACAGTGTGGCCCATTGTGTTGAGTATAGATCTGCATCAGAATTGCTTCAGTTTTCATCTCTGCTCTGTCACTGACTTGCTTATGGTTAACTTTTCAAAAGCACCTAAGGGATTTAGAAGCCTACATCCCTCGTTCAAAACTGACAACTTAGGAGTTTAAAAGTCTCATTGAAAATCAATCTCTAACCTTTAGTCTCTATGTCTCAATTTCCCTGTCTGTTGAATGGGAGTAATAATTGTTACCTACTGTAGGTCACAGGAAGGATTGGTGTATTCATTAGTTAATGTTTGGATGGGGCTATCAACAAACATGTAAGTGCTCTAAGTATTACTAAAGCGCTAATAGTCTCTCTCATTTAGGTGTAAAGTGACAGCTGCTGTAGTGAAGCTCCACTAAATCACAGACTTCAAATCACATCCGCTGATGTTCATAAATTACTTTGTATTTCTTTTTGCAAAATTTGCCTAGAGTATCAGTTTATTTATGTTTTGTGATGTGGTGTGTGATTTGATAGAATGTGATGTGAGTTTGTGAAGTGCATTTTAGGCTGAAACATTTTTTTGACATCCATTTAATTATAATTATTGTAATTTTAAAATTTGTTTTAAGTAAGAAGCAGACTATCTGACATGCCAGTTCAGTATAGTCAGTTTACTCTTGGTCCTTTAAAAAAATAACCAGACTTATACAATATTTCTTTTTAATGTAATATACCTTTTCAGTTAAAATAATTACACAAATATACTTCTGGCTTAGTGGTTCTCGAACTTTTGTACTGGTGACCCCTTTCACACAGCAAGCCTCTGAGTGCACCCCCCCTTATAAATTAAAAACACTTTTTTATATTTAACATTATTATAAATGTTAGAGGAGACACAGGGTTTGGGGTGGAGGCTACACTTCATGACCCCCTGAGGGGTCCGTCCCCCCAAGTTTGAGAACCCCTGTTCTAGCTAATAAAGTAAAATCATGAATCTCTATCATCTGGGACTATTGCCTCTATTCTGTCCATCGGGCCTGTGCATTGTATACAGTTGCAGGATCATTTTGTGCCATACTTTAGCCTGAGGTTGCTGACTTGTAGACAAATGGTGCAAACCATTACTCAGCCATGTAGTTCTTATTTACACAAGCAGTCCTATTCACTTCATTAGTGGCTTCCATAGCAAGTGATTTCAACAGCAGCACTCACATGCTTTTCATAATCAGGGCTTTTGTGTCTAGAGTGTAGAAATATAGTGCTACTGTCAACAGCTAGGTGGAGCATCAGTGCCTAGATTCTGTGGTAATTTGGGACCAGATAAATCCCTGTGGACATATTTCTGTATCTACACTTAATGCTGGGAGTAGTTCTTACTACTGCAAGAAACATCACTGCATTCGCTGAGGCCATGTCTACACTACAAACTTTGCTCGATGCAAGTTATGTTGGTGTGAAGTTGCTGCAGTCAGTATATAGCTTGTGCGCATGTATACTTGTGTTGGCGCTGCATGTACACTCAAAAAGCGAGTGTGTTGATGTGAAATGCAGTGTCCACCCTGTGGCATGATACCTTTGGGGGAATGTTCGCAATGTGTTGTGGGATCCCCCTGAGTTGCGCAGGGAGGGGGGATGTTCTGGGAGCAAGTGGTCAAGTTCCCAGTGTGCAACTTTCTCCATCTTATGCCATCCCTATCCCATAATTTTTGCTACTGGTCAGTGGGAAATAATTTTGCAGTTGGAAAATCCACAATGGGGGCCGCTGTCATGCGAGTTTGCAGGGCCATTAATCATACCCTGCTACATGGGAATGTGACTCTAGACAATGTGCAGAACAGCATGAATGGATTCGCAGTTATGGATCTCCCAAACTGTGGTGGGGCAATAAGTGGCCTGCATATCCCTATTTGGCCCAGCCCACCTTGCTCCAGAATATATCAACAGAAAGGGCGATTTTTCTATGGTTATGCAAGCATTTGTGGATCATCAGAGATATTTCACTGCGCTCAATTGTGGGGCTGGTCAGGGACGGTGCATGGCACTTGCATCTTTAAGAACATAGGATGCTGCAAACAGGGACATTTTTTCTCTGACCAGCAGATTGCCATTGACAATGTTGAAATGCCAGTAGTGTCCCGGAGGGCCTCAACCTACTCCTGGCTCCCCTGGCTAATGAAGCCATACAAGGGGCCACCCTGACAGAAAAGATTCAACTGGCAGCTCAGCAATTGCAGAAAGACAGATGAATCTCCTGTAGAACTTTGAAACCCTCATATTTTGTCAGTAAATTAAACAATTCATGGTCTTGCTCCCATTTTTTCCACCAGGATGGAAAACCTATCTGCTCCACTGTCCATTGGCTGAAAAACAAAATTCTTAATTTTACTATTGCTTGGAGATTAAACTCACTTCAGTAATGGGAGCAGCCAAACTACAACTATACTCCTTCAGTGCAAGCCCAAGTCCCTGTTCTTATATGGATGATTCTCCTAAATATTTATCAGTATGATGAATGAAGTTCAAGATAAGTTTAATATTAAGATAATTAGTTGCAAGTCTCCTTGATATGGTGCCACCTTTGTCCAAAAGAAAAGTTCCTCCAAAAGACAAGTATAGCAGTCTGCACCATAGACACAAGGTGGGAAGTGAACATCAGAGTCAAAAATAGTCTTATACCAGAGTGTCTTCTATCAGAGGAATAAAGCACGTGCCATTAAAAATATTTCTGTTAATTTATTGTATTGGTTTTTAATTGCACATTAATGTTTTGCACTGTTTTTGGTACATAATCAATTTTTATTTTTTGGAAGATTCTGGGACTGGGAGAGTTATATATACCCCCTCACTCAAATCGTATCTTCCTGAAATACATGACTTGCTCCTCTACATCTCTCAATTCTCTAAAATCTTTGTATACCCCTAGTCATTTTGATAGGACAAGTTAAGTAGGAGTTTCACAGAAGTTGAATTCTATTCCTATTGTCCATTGGGACTACTCATTTGCTTATAGTTAGGCATTTAAGTGTTTGCTGGATCAGGGCCAGAATGCTCAGCACTTTGCAGAACACAGCCCACAATCAGGCTTCCCATATTTCTCCAAGTGTACAGTGGCTGCCTCTAACAATTTAATTAGTGAAAGATGACTCTGAAGAGTATGAGATGTCAAATCTGGCAATTAAAAATATCAGAGCCAGGCAAATATGCAGATTATCATGAGGATTTTAGCAGAGAATAGAATTTGTCTGGAAAGCTAAACAGTGTGATCTGATTGTGAAAATATTTTGAAGGCCTGTGAAATTCTTTCATTTATAACTTATAATAGATTGTTAAAAAAAGTGTGAAAAAGAAGGTACACGGAAAATACAGGAGCACAGAGAGTTTGCATTATTGTGTGGAGAAGAAAGTAACAAAATTTGAAGAGATAGGGGATAGAGGCAAGAACAATGGCACCCATAGCAACAACAACTTCTAAACGAGGTTTAGTCTTCTCCCATACTAGTATCCACCCCCCGTTGATCTTAGTATCACAGAATGTTAACTCAATACACAAGTGAGATGAAAGCCCTCCTGCAGGGACAAAGAGACCCCCACCACTGCAAGTAACATACAATAGCAACTCATTGTTTACTGTACAATGCAGAAAGGAATATAAGATACAGCGGCAAGGAAAGGTCAACAGAAGCAGCATAACCCCTAAACCTGCTCATTCATTTATATGGAATACAGGCCATTAAAATATGGAGTAGGAAAGGGAAAGGAATGGGGAGGATTTGGGGCCAGCAGAGAAACCATGAATAAAATAAAATGCCCAAACATGTAAAATTTTTTACTACACCCTCCGATGAAATAGCACTTGACAAAAATATCAAATTTGTCCTTATGTTTCTAACATGGACAACTTATTGTCCATGCACTGTGAATCAAAAGGGAGAATTTTCCCTGTAGCTTTATGCAGCAAGGGGAGGAGAAGATTGGTGGTTTGGTACTGGATTGGGACTCTCAAAATTTGGATTCAAATTCTCAGTTCTGCCTCAGACTTCTTGTGTGACCATGGAGAAGTAACTTCATTTCTGTATTAGCCCTGGTCTACATTAGGACTTTAGGTCGAATTTAGCAGCGTTAAATCGATGTAAACCTGCACCCGTCCACACAATGAAGCCCTTTATTTCGACTTAAAGGGCTCTTAAAATCGATTTCCTTACTTCACCCCTGACAAGTGGATTAGCGCTTAAATCGACCTTGCCGGCTCGAATTTGGGGTACTGTGGACACAATTCGATGGTATTGGCCTCCGGGAGCTATCCCAGAGTGCTCCATTGTGACCGCTCTGGACAGCACTCTCAACTCAGATGCACTGGCCAGGTAGACAGGAAAAGAACCGCGAACTTTTAAATCTCATTTCCTGTTTGGCCAGCGTGGCAAGCTGCAGGTGACCATGCAGAGCTTATCAGCACAGGTGACCATGATGGAGTCCCAGAATCGCAAAAGAGCTCCAGCATGGACCGAACGGGAGGTACAGGATCTGATCGCTGTTTGGGGAGAGGAATCTGTGCTATCAGAACTCCGTTCCAGTTTTCAAAATGCCAAAACCTTTGTCAAAATCTCCCAGGGCATGAAGGACAGAGGCCATAACAGGGACCCGAAGCAGTGCCGTGTGAAACTGAAGGAGCTGAGGCAAGCCTACCAGAAAACCAGAGAGGCGAACGGCCGCTCCCGGTCAGAGCCCCAAACATACCGCTTCTATGATGAGCTGCATGCCATTTTAGGGGGTTCAGCCACCACTACCCCAGCCGTGTTGTTTGACTCCTTCAATGGAGATGGAGGCAATACGGAAGCAGGTTTTGGGGACGAAGAAGATGATGATGATGATGAGGTTGTAGATAGCTCACAGCAAGCAAGCGGAGAAACCGGTTTTCCCGACAGCCAGGAACTGTTTCTCACCCTGGACCTGGAGCCAGTACCCCCCGAACCCACCCAAGGCTGCCTCCTGGACCCAGCAGGCGGAGAAGGGACCTCTGGTGAGTGTACCTTTTAAAATACTATACATGGTTTAAAAGCAAGCATGTGAAAGGATTACTTTGCCCTGGCATTCGCGGTTCTCCTAGATGTACTCCTAAAGCCTTTGCAAAAGGTTTCTGGGGAGGGCAGCCTTATTGTGTCCTTCATGGTACGACACTTTACCACTCCAGGCCAGTAACACGTACTCGAGAATCATTGTAGAACAAAGCATTGCAGTGTATGTTTGCTGGCATTCAAACAACATCCGTTCTTTATCTCTCTGTGTTATCCTCAGGAGAGTGAGATATAATTCATGGTCACCTGGTTGAAATAGAGTGCTTTTCTTCAGGGGACACTCAAAGGAGCCCATTCCTGCTGGGCTGTTTGCCTGTAGCTAAACAGAAATGTTCCCCGCTGTTAGCCACAGGGAGGGGGGAGGGTTGAGGGGGTAGCCACGTGGTGGGGGGAGGCAAAATGCGACCTTGTAACGAAAGCACATGTGCTATGTATGTAATGTTAACAGCAAGGATTACCCTGAAAGAGTGTAGCCACTGTTTTATAAAATGTGTCTTTTTAAATACCGCTGTCCCTTTTTTTCCTCCACCAGCTGCATGTGTTTCAATGATCACAGGATCTTCTCCTTCCCAGAGGGTAGTGAAGCTTAGAAAGAAAAAAAAACGCACTCGCGATGAAATGTTCTCCGAGCTCATGCTGTCCTCCCACACTGACAGAGCACAGACGAATGCGTGGAGGCAAATAATGTCAGAGTGCAGGAAAGCACAAAATGACCAGGAGGAGAGGTGGCAGGCTGAAGAGAGTAAGTGGCGGGCTGAAGAGAGTAAGTGGCGGGCTGAAGCTCAAATGTGGCGGCAGCGTGATGAGAGAAGGCAGGATTCAATGCTGAGGCTGCTGGAGGACCAACCAGTATGCTCCAGTGTATGGTTGAGCTGCAGCAAAGGCAGCTGGAGCACAGACTGCCCCTGCAGCCCCTCTGTAACCAACCGCCCTCTTCCCCAAGTTCCATAGCCTCCACACCCAGACGCCCAAGAACGCGGTGGGGGGGCCTCCGGCCAACCAGCCACTCCACCACAGAGGATTGCCCAAAAAAAAAGAAGGCTGTCATTCAATAAATTTTAAAGTTGTAAACTTTTAAAGTGCTGTGCTTAAAGTGCTGTATGGCATTTTCCTTCCCTCCTCCACCACCCCTCCTGGGCTACCTTGGTAGTCATCCCCCTATTTGTGTGATGAATGAATAAAGAATGCATGAATGTGAAGCAACAATGACTTTATTGCCTCTGCAAGCGGTGATTGAAGGGAGGAGGGGCGGGTGGTTAGCTTACAGGGAAGTAGAGTGAACCAAGGGGCGGGGGGTTTCATCAAGGAGAAACAAACAGAACTTTCACACCGTAGCCTGGCCAGTCATGAAACTGGTTTTCAAAGCTTCTCTGATGCGTACCGCGCCCTCCTGTGCTCTTCTAACCGCCCTGGTGTCTGGCTGCGCGTAACCAGCAGCCAGGCGATTTGCCTCAACCTCCCACCCTGCCATAAACGTCTCCCCCTTACTCTCACAGATATTGTGAAGCACACAGCAAGCAGTAATAACAGTGGGAATATTGGTTTCGCTGAGGTCTAAGCGCGTCAGTAAACTGCACCAGCGCGCCTATAAACGTCCAAATGCACATTCTACCACCATTCTGCACTTGCTCAGCCTGTAGTTGAACAGCTCCTGACTACTGTCCAGGCTGCCTGTGTACGGCTTCATGAGCCATGGCATTAAGGAGTAGGCTGGGTCCCCAAGGATACATATAGGCATTTCAACATCCCCAACAGTTATTTTCTGGTCTGGGAATAAAGTCCCTTCCTGCAGCTTTTGAAACAGACCAGAGTTCCTGAAGATGCGAGCGTCATGCACCTTTCCCGGCCATCCCACGTTGATGTTGGTGAAACGTCCCTTGTGATCCACCAGAGCTTGCAGCACTATCGAAAAGTACCCCTTGCGGTTTATGTACTCGGTGGCTTGGTGCTCCGGTGCCAAGATAGGGATATGGGTTCTGTCTATGGCCCCACCACAGTTAGGGAATCTCATTGCAGCAAAGCCATCCACTATGACCTGCACATTTCCCAGGGTCACTACCCTTGATATCAGCAGATCTTTGATTGCGTGGGTGTCAAGGTTCCTCCCCCACTCTGAACTCTAGGGTACAGATGTGGGGACCTGCATGAAAAAACCCCCTAAGCTTATCTTTACCAGCTTAGGTCAAAACTTCCCCAAGGTACAAAATATTACACCCGTTATCCTTGGAATGGCCGCTACCACCACCAAACTAATACTGGTTACTGGGGAAGAGCTGTTTGGACGCGTCTTTCCCCCCAAAATACTTCCCCAAAACCTTGCACCCCACTTCCTGGACAAGGTTTGGTAAAAAGCCTCACCAATTTGCCTAGGTGACTACAGACCCAGACCCTTGGATCTTAAGAACAATGAACAATCCTCCCAACACTTGCACCCCCCCCTCTCCTGGGAAATGTTGGATAAAAAGCCTCACCAATTTGCATAGGTGACCACAGACCCAAACCCTTGGATCTGAGAACAATGAAAAAGCATTCAGTTTTTTAAAAGAAGACTTTTAATAAAAAATAGCAGTAAATAGAAATAAAGAAATCCCCCCTGTAAAATCAGGATGGTAGATATCTTACAGGGTAATTAGATTCAAAACATAGAGAACCCCTCTAGGCAAAACCTTAAGTTACAAAAAAAGTACACAGACAGAAATAGTTATTCTATTCAGCACAATTCTTTTCTCAGCCATTTAAAGAAATCATAATCTAACACATACCTAGCTAGATTACTTACTAAAAGTTCTAAGACTCCATTCCTGTTCTGTCTCTGGCAAGAGCAGCACACAGACAGACTCAAACCCTTTGTTTGTCTCCCTCCTCCCAGCTTTTGAAAGTATCTTGTCTCCTCATTGGTCATTTTGGTCAGGTGCCAGCGAGGTTACCTTTAGCTTCTTAACCCTTTACAGGTGAGAGGAGCTTTCCCCTGGCCAGGAGGGATTTCAAAGGGGTTTACCCTTCCCTTTATATTTATGACACGCCCCCCAAATCTCAGCTAGGGTGAAACACTGGCTGGGATTTCTTCCTGGAGCTCTAGGAAAAACAGAGTTAATAAGACACATGCATCTCTAAATATACTACCAAGTACATAAAGACTAACAATATTTTCCACATCTCAAGGACGATTTTAACCAGTTGACTCTGGGAAACTTTCACGGGAGAGTGCATCAGCCACTTTGTTAGAAGCTCCTGAGATGTGTTGGATGTCGAAATCAAAATCTTGGAGAGCTAAACTCCACCGAAGAAGTTTTTTGTTAGTTTCTTTGACGGTGTGAAGCCACTTCAGTGCAGCATGGTCGGTTTGCAGGTGGAAACGCCGTCCCCAAACATATGGGCGTAGCTTTTCCAGAGCGTAGACAATGGCGTAACATTCTTTTTCAGTGACTGACCAGTTGCTTTCCCTCTCAGACAGTTTTTTGCTGAGAAACACTACAGGGTGGAATTCTTGATCAGGGCCTTTCTGCATTAAAACTGCTCCCACACCACGCTCGGATGCATCTGTGGTTACTAGGAACGGTTTGTCAAAGTCTGGGGCCCTTAGTACAGGGTCAGACATGAGTGTCGCTTTAAGCTTGTTAAAGGCCTTCTGACACTTTCCGGTCCACTGAACAGCATTTGGCTGTTTCTTTTTGGTTAGGTCTGTCAGTGGGGCAGCGATTTGGCTGTAGTGCGGTACAAATCGTCTGTAATAACCGGCCAAGCCTAAGAAGGATTGAACCTGTTTCTTTGACTTTGGGACAGGCCACTTTTGGATAGCATCCACTTTGGCCTGTAGGGGGCTGATAGTTCCTTGACCCACCTGGTGTCCAAGGTAAGTCACTCTGTTTAGGCCTATTTGACACTTCTTAGCCTTAACAGTTAGTCCTGCCTCCCTTATGCGCTCAAGGACTTTTTGTAGATGTTCCAGGTGGTCTGCCCAGGAATCCAAAAATATGGCCACATCGTCAAGGTAGGCGACTGCATATTCTCCTAATCCCGCTAGGAGACCATCTACAAGTCTTTGGAAAGTGGCGGGTGCATTTCGCAGCCCGAAAGGGAGTACATTAAATTCATACAGCCCGAGATGTGTGATGAAGGCTGACCTTTCCTTGGCAGATTCGTCTAGCGGTACCTGCCAGTACCCCTTGGTTAAGTCCAAGGTAGAGATGAACTGGGCCCGTCCCAGTTTCTCTAATAGTTCATCTGTGCGTGGCATGGGATAGTTGTCTGGGCGAGTTACAGCATTTAGCTTACGGTAGTCCACGCAAAAACGTATTTCCCCATCTGGTTTGGGAACTAGAACCACTGGAGATGCCCATGCACTTTCAGAGGGGCGGATTACCCCCATCTGTAACATATCCTGGATCTCCCGTTCTATAGCAGTTTTAGCTTGAGGAGACACCCGGTAAGGTTGGACCCTAATTGGGTGAGCATTACCTGTGTCAATGGAGTGGTATGCCCGTTCAGTCAGTCCTGGGGTGGCTGAGAACGTTGGCGCGTAGCTAGTGCACAGCTCCTGGATCTGCTGTCGCTGCATACGCCCAAGGGTCATGGAGAGTTTCACCTCTTCCACACCACCAGCACATTTCCCTTCGTAGTAAACACCTTCAGGCCACTCAGCGTCGTCTCCTCCCTGGGCTGTAAACTGACAAACCTTTAATTCTCTGGAATAAAAGGGCTTTAGAGAATTAATATGGTACACCTTAGGCTTTCGGTTGGAGGTGGGGAATGCTATGAGATAATTAACAGCTCCCAGGCGCTCCTGGACCGTGAATGGCCCTTCCCACGATGCTTCCATTTTATGGGCCTGGAGCGCCCTTAAGACCATGACCTGGTCTCCTACTTTGAAGGAACGCTCTCTGGCATGTTTATCATACCAGGCTTTTTGTTCTTTTTGAGCATCCTGTAAGTTTTCTCTAGCAAGGGCTAAAGAGGTTCGGAGGGTGTTTTGTAGGTTGGTTACAAAGTCCAGAATGTTAGTTCCTGGAGAAGGTGTAAATCCCTCCCATTGCTGCTTCACCAACTGCAATGGCCCCTTAACCTCACGGCCATATACAAGTTCAAATGGGGAAAACCCTAAACTGGGATGTGGTACAGCTCTGTAGGCAAAGAGCAACTGCTGCAACACTAGGTCCCAATCATTGGAGTGCTCATTTACGAATTTACGTATCATGGCCCCCAAAGTTCCATTAAACTTCTCCACCATGCCATTTGTTTGATGATGGTAAGGAGTGGCAACCAAGTGATTTACCCCATGAGCTTCCCAAAGGTTTTTCATAGTTCCTGCCAGGAAATTAGTCCCTGCATCGGTGAGGATGTCGGAGGGCCAACCTACCCTGGCAAAAATGTCTGCTAGTGCCTGGCACACACTTTTAGCCCTGGTGTTGCTTAGAGCTACTGCTTCCGGCCATCGGGTGGCAAAATCCATGAAAGTCAGTATGTACTGCTTTCCTCTGGGTGTCTTTTTCGGAAAAGGACCCAGAATATCCACAGCTACTCGCTGAAATGGAACTTCAATGATGGGGAGTGGCTGGAGAGGGGCTTTGACCTGGTCTTGGGGTTTTCCCACTCTTTGGCACACCTCACAAGACTGGACATAGGTAGAAACATCCTTGCCCATTCCCTCCCAGTGGAATGACCCCCCCAAACGGTCTTTGGTCCTGTTCACCCCAGCATGGCCACTAGGGTGATCATGGGCTAAGCTCAAGAGCTTGGCCCGGTATTTAGTTGGAACTACCAACTGTCTCTGAGGATGCCAGTCTTCCTGGTGTCCACCAGAAAGAGTTTCCTTGTATAAAAGTCCTCTTTCTACAACAAACCTGGATCGATTAGAAGAGCTGAGAGGCGGTGGGTTGCTCCGTGCCGCCGTCCAAGCTCTCTGGAGGCTTTCATCTGCTTCCTGTTCGGTCTGGAACTGTTCCCTTGATGCTGGAGACATCAGTTCCTCATGGGATTGTGGACCTAGGCTTGGTCCCTCTGGAAGCGATATAGGGGATGGAGCTGTTTCTGTTGACTGTGAACCGCTCTCCGCTGGTGCACTATGTTGGGATTCAGGCTCCGGCTGAGCCTCTTGGGTCGGGTTATCGGCTGCTGCCAGTTCAGGTTCGGTGGGGCCCTCTGTTGTTGAGGTTGCAAGTACTGGATTCAGTGCTGACACGGGGTCTGGTGTTGGTTGTTCGGCTGGTTCCGGTTCTGGGACTGGTTCCGTCTGGGTCTCTGGGACTGGATCCACTACTGCTGTTGCAGACATTGGCCTGGGGTCCAGGTCCATCACCTCTGACTGGGTCCTGATAGAAGTTTCTGGAACAGAGCTAGGCCTCACGGCTTGTTTAGCCTGGCTGCGGGTGACCATTCCCACCCTCTTGGCCTGCTTCACATGATTGGCCAAGTCTTCCCCCAACAGCATGGGGATGGGATAATCATCATAGACTGCAAAAGTCCACATTCCTGACCAGCCCTTGTACTGGACAGACAACTTGGCTGTAGGCAAATTGAAAGAGTTGGACTTGAAGGGTTGAATCGTCACTTGGATCTCTGGGTTGATTAAATTGGGGTCCACTAAGGAAGCATGGATAGCTGACACTTGTGCTCCGGTGTCCCTCCACGCGGTGACCTTCTTCCCGCCCACACTCACAGTTTCCCTCCGCTCCAAGGGTATCTGGGAGGTATCTGGGCCTGTGGACCTCTGGTGTGATTCCGGTGCAATGAACTGTAATCTGTTGGGGTTCTTGGGGCAGTTGGCCTTTACATGCCCCAGCTCGTTACATTTAAAACATCGTCCAGCTGATGGGTCACTGGGGCGAGGAGGGCTGCTGGAGAACGGGGTGGTGGGACGATAAGGGGTCTGGAGGGCTCTTTGGGAGGTAGGTGGGGCTTTGGGCGGCCCCCGGTAATAGGGTGTGGTCTGGGGTGGTCCCTTCTGGTCTCCGCTCCAACTGCGACCAGTTTTCTTCTTCTCTGCCACCTCCACCCATCTGGCTCCAATCTCTCCTGCCTCGATTACAGTTTTGGGCTTCCCGTCTAGGATGTATCTTTCTATTTCCTCAGGAACACCCTCTAAGAATTGTTCCATTTGCATTAGGAAGGGCAAATTTACTGGAGATTCAACACTTGCTCCTGATATCCAGGCATCCCAATGTTTCACAATGTGGTAGGCATGTCGGGTAAATGACATGTCTGGTTTCCACCTTAGGGCTCTGAACCTCCGACGAGACTGCTCGGGTGTTATCCCCATTCTGACTCTCGCCTTGGATTTAAACAGTTCATACTTGTTCATGTGTTCTTTAGGCATTTCAGCTGCCACCTCAGCTAAGGGTCCACTGAGCTGCGGCCTCAGCTCTACCATGTATTGGTCAGTAGAGATGTTGTACCCAAGGCAGGCCCTTTCAAAGTTTTCTAAGAAGGCCTCAGTATCATCACCTGCCTTGTAGGTGGGGAACTTTCTGGGATGGGAAGTGGTACCTGGAGAAGGATTGCTAGGGTTTGTTGGTATATTCTGCTGGGCCTTTATCCTCTCCACCTCCTCCACATGCTTCCTCTCTTTTTCCTTCTCCTCCTCCACATGCTTCCTCTCTTTTTCCTTCTCCTCCTCCACATGCTTCCTCTCTTTTTCCTTCTCCTCCTCCACATGCTTCCTTGCCTCCATTTCCCTCTTGTGGGCAGCCTCCTGTACCTCCTTCTCCAGCCGCATGAGTTCTATCTGTCTTTCATGTTCCCTTTGTCTTTCCTCAGCCTGAAATTTGGCTAATTCCAGCTGTAGTTGAGCTGAGGATTTGGTCATTCTAACCTCTCTGTTTTTAACTAACTTTACACCTGAGGTTTAGAAATAAACAAACAAAACTTGGCTGTAAAATTTTGCTGTGCTGCAATAGAATACCTATTCTCTGATAGTGATTGTCAGCCTACAGAAAAAGACAATTCCCTTGTCTCTGCTCTGGGCCCAAATTAAAGCAAAAAACCTCCAACTACTTGGAAACCTGCTTACCCAGCCCAAAGAAAAAGCAAATGGGTAGAACACACACCCCCTATTTACTTTTAGGAAGAAAAGAAAAAAAAACCTCTGGATTGGAAGATTTCCCTGCAGGAGTTAAGTACCCTGCCTCCAGGCAAAAAAAACCTGCAATTCACAAGATAATCCCCTTTTGTCTCTGCTTGGCCACAAAGCAGAGAGAAACCAAGCTGCTTTCAGTTTCAAAGCTGCTTTCTGGACTTTCTTTCCAAAGAAAAAAAAATTTTCCTTTTTAAAATCTGTATTTCTAGTTCAAAAAATCTCAACTGGATCTCAAATGATTTCAGGTTAATCCCACCACTGTGCCACCATGTCAAGGTTCCTCCCCCACTCTGAACTCTAGGGTACAGATGTGGGGACCTGCATGAAAAAACCCCCTAAGCTTATCTTTACCAGCTTAGGTCAAAACTTCCCCAAGGTACAAAATATTACACCCGTTATCCTTGGAATGGCCGCTACCACCACCAAACTAATACTGGTTACTGGGGAAGAGCTGTTTGGACGCGTCTTTCCCCCCAAAATACTTCCCCAAAACCTTGCACCCCACTTCCTGGACAAGGTTTGGTAAAAAGCCTCACCAATTTGCCTAGGTGACTACAGACCCAGACCCTTGGATCTTAAGAACAATGAACAATCCTCCCAACACTTGCACCCCCCCCTCTCCTGGGAAATGTTGGATAAAAAGCCTCACCAATTTGCATAGGTGACCACAGACCCAAACCCTTGGATCTGAGAACAATGAAAAAGCATTCAGTTTTTTAAAAGAAGACTTTTAATAAAAAATAGCAGTAAATAGAAATAAAGAAATCCCCCCTGTAAAATCAGGATGGTAGATATCTTACAGGGTAATTAGATTCAAAACATAGAGAACCCCTCTAGGCAAAACCTTAAGTTACAAAAAAAGTACACAGACAGAAATAGTTATTCTATTCAGCACAATTCTTTTCTCAGCCATTTAAAGAAATCATAATCTAACACATACCTAGCTAGATTACTTACTAAAAGTTCTAAGACTCCATTCCTGTTCTGTCTCTGGCAAGAGCAGCACACAGACAGACTCAAACCCTTTGTTTGTCTCCCTCCTCCCAGCTTTTGAAAGTATCTTGTCTCCTCATTGGTCATTTTGGTCAGGTGCCAGTGAGGTTACCTTTAGCTTCTTAACCCTTTACAGGTGAGAGGAGCTTTCCCCTGGCCAGGAGGGATTTCAAAGGGGTTTACCCTTCCCTTTATATTTATGACAGTGGGCTACTTGCATCACAGCAGCCCCCACAGTAGATTTGCCCACTCCAAATTGATTCCCAACTGACCGGTAGCTGTCTGGCGTTGCAAGCTTCCACAGGGCTATTGCCACTCGCTTCTCAACTGTGAGAGCTGCTCTCATCTTGGTATTCATGCGCCTCAGGGCAGGGGAAAGCAAGTCACAAAGTTCCATGAAAGTGCCCTTATGCATGCGAAAGTTTCGCAGCCACTGGGAATCGTCCCAGACCCGCAACACTATGCGGTCCCACCAGTCTGTGCTTGTTTCCCGAGCCCAGAATCGGCATTCCACAGCATGAACCTGCCCCATTAGCACCATGATGCATGCATTGGCAGGGCCCATGCTTTCAGAGAAATCTGTGTCCATATCCTGATCACTCACGCGACCGTGCTGACGTCGCCTCCTCGCCCGGTATCGCTTTGCCAGGTTCCGGTGCTGCATATACTGCTGGATAATGCGTGTGGTGTTTAATGTGCTCCTAATTGCCAAAGTGAGCTGAGCGGCCTCCATGCTTGCCTTGGTATGGCGTCCGCTCAGAAAAAAGATGCAGAACGATTGTCTGCCGTTGCTCTGACGGAGGGAGGGGCGACTGACGACACGGCTTACAGGGTTGGCTTCAGGGAGCTAAAATGAACAAAGCGGGTGTCTTTACATCAAGGAGTATTTAAGGCAGGACTTCACGGAGGGTTCCAATAAGAAATGGTGCACCTAAGTTATCGTTCTTATTGGAACAAGGAGGTTAGCCTGGCCTCTGATTGATACATGGCTAGATTTACCTCGCCGCACGTTCTCTGTGAGTGACTGCAGTGTGACCTAGAGGAATGAGTCCCCTAGACAGTGGGGGGGGAAGCAAATGAGTACAAAACAAATCTGGTCTATTTCTTGTTTTGATCCACTCCATCTATCTTTTACATCTTTGGCTGGCAGCAGACGGTGCAGAAGGACTGCATGCCATCCACATCTCATGGCTGCTCGGCAGAAGATGGTACAGTACGACTGCTAGCAATCCTCATCTCTTGCCTGCCTGGCAGAAGATGGTACAGACGACTGCTAGCAATCCGTATCACCTGCCTGCTCACCATAAGACGGTTCAATAGGACTGACTGCAGGACTAAAGAGAATGACCTGGTCAAGTCACTCTAAATTAAGTCCCTGCGCCCATGTCTGTCCAGGGGCTCCCAGCCAACGTGGCCAGGAGCACCTCGGACATGACGATGATGGCTACCAGTCGTACTGTACCGTCTGCTGCCACAAGGCAAGGGGTTGCTGCTACTGTGTAGCAAAGCCGTACCGCGTCTGCCAGCACCCAGGAGACATAGGGTGATGGTTACCTGAGCGGGTTCCATGCTTGCCATGGTATGGCGTCTGCACAGGTAACTCAGGAAAAAAGGCGCGAAACGATTGTCTGCCCTTGCTTTCACGGAGGGAGGGAGGGAAGGGGGGCCTGACGATATGTACCCAGAACCACCCGCGACAATGTTTTAGCCCCATCAAGCATTGGGATCTCAACCCAGAATTCCAATGGGCAGCGGAGACTGTGGGAACTGTGGGATAGCTACCCACAGTGCAATGCTCCAGAAGTCGACTCTAGCCTCGGTACTGTGGAAGCACTCCGCCGAGTTAATGCACTTAATGCACTTAGAGAATTTTCTGTGGGGACACACACACTCGAATATATAAAACTGATTTCTAAAAAACCGACTTCTATAAATTCGACCTTATTTCGTAGTGTAGACATACCCTTAGTGAGCTAACTTATCTATAAAACTTCCTGGTCCCCACCGACCCTTTCTGTGTCTTGTCCACTTAGGCCTCAATCCTGAAAATATCTGTGAAATCAGCAGTGTCCTACACAGATGCAGGTACATAGTCATTTGCAGAATCAGGGCATTAGGATTGCAAACCATTCAAAGCAGACTGTCGCTTATGTGTTTGTATGACACCGAACACAATGGAGTCCTGATGTTGGTAGGAGTTTCTAGGTGCAGTCATAATACAATAGGGTAACCATATTTGAACATTCAAAGAAGAGGACACTCCACGGGGGTGGTATTTGCTCGTGTCCCCCCGCCCCAACTCCACCCCTTCCCAGCCCCATTCCAACCCCTTTCCCAAAGTGCCCTGCCTCTTCCCTAAATCCCCATCCCGGCCCCACCTCCTCCCCTGAGCGCACGGTGTTCCCCCTCCTCCCTGCTCCCGCCCTCCCAGCTGCACAAAACAGCTGTTTCGCGGCGCAAGCGCTGGGAACTAGAGGGAAGAAGTGGGCACTTTCTCGAGTGATCAACATTCACTGTCTTTCTTGAATGATCAACTCTTCTTTGGGGAAAAATAATAATGGCAAAATCCTGGACGTTTTTAGATATTTAAAAATTCCTCCTTGACAGCAATTTAAGAACCAAAAAGCCAGACATGTCTGGGAAAATACGGACGCATGGTAACCCTAAATACAAGTAACAGCATTCACCTACAATTGCCAAGGATTGGACCCCTGGTAGCTGTGTGATTTATAACACAACTTAAGAAGGTTCAGAGTGAAATGAGTTGGTATTATTATAACTGGATAGGTCAAAAAGAAGGGGTTTCCTGGGGAGATAAGTTCATTTTTTAGATTTTTCCCTTTATGCTCACTGTCACATAATAGATAAATAAACTAAATAAAATAAAAACCCCACAATTTTGATTTTTCCTGTCCCTGAGGAAGAGATTGATGACACCATCCAGTCCTCATAAATGGCTCATTCCTCTGGGAAAGTTGGCTTCTCCACTGAAATCCTTAAACACTGTGACAGGGTCGGGCCAGATGGCTATAGGAGAGTAATAGAAGGCAGATATATTAGCCCCAGGCTAAGTAGGTCCCTTTTCCCTGGGTAAGGTAACAGGGAAGGTTCCAGAACAATCAGGAACCTTCTGGAGACAATTAAGACAGGCTGATTAGAACACCTGCAGCCAATCAAGAAGCTGCTAGGATCAATTAAGGAAGGCTAATCAGGGCACCTGGGCTTTAAAAAGGAGCTCACTTCAGTTTGTGGTATGCGTGTGAGGAGCTGGGAGCAAGAGGCACTAGGAACTGAGAGTGAGAATGCAGACTGTTGGGGGACTGAGGTGTACAAGCATTATCAGACACCAGGAGGAAGGTTCTATGGTGAGGATAAAGAAGGTGTTGGGAGGAGGCCATGGGGAAGTAGCCCAGGGAGTTGTAGCTGTCGCACAGCTGTTCCAGGAGGCACTCGAGACAGCTGCATTCCACAGGGCCCTGGGCTGGAACCCAGACTAGAGGGCAGGCCCAGGTTCCCCCCAAATCCTCCCAACTCCTGGTCAGACACAGGAGGAGTCGATCTGGACTGTGAATTCAGAAAAACGGCCAAGCTGAGGGCTGCCATGAAGCTCCAAGGTGAGCAAATCCACCAATAAGTGCAAGACCCACCAAGGTAGAGCAGGAACTTTGTCACAACTGGTGTTAGTAGTGGGATCTGGTGTCCACAGCGCGGCGGAATAAGGAGGGTGTTTGGAAGGGGGAAAAAAAAGGGAAGAGCGTCTATTTTTATTTATTTTCACCACAATGGAGGAGGTAGTGCAGGCACTGATACAAGCCACAGCTGCCCAGCAGGAGGCTACTCGTGTCCAGGCAGCCACCCAACAGGAGACAGTGCGGCTGCAGCAAGAGACTAATCGCCTGCTGATGGACCAGGCTGCTCAAGACCGGGCTATGTTGCGGGAACTGGTAAACCAGGTAAAGGCCCTTACACAGCTGAACTGCGGCCATGATGGGACGCAGATCATGTGGGCCAGCAATTGGCTGCAGAAATTGACGTGGAAGGATGATGTAGAGGCATACCTCCTGGCCTTTGAGAGGACAGCCCTGTGGGAGGCTTGGCACCAAGAACAGTGGTCTGGCATCCTCGCTCCATTCCTGTGTGGGGAGGCCCAGAAGGCCTACTATGATTTGCCTGAAGAGGCTGCGGCAGACTACCCTCAGCTGAAAGCAGAGATCCTGGCCAGATCTGGGGTAACGACCGCAGTGCGGGCCCAGCGATATCATGAGTTGAGGTACCAGAAAAACAAAACCTCGTGGTCCCAATTATATGACCTCATCCATCTCGCATTAAAGTGGTTACGAATTGAGTCCCAGAGTCCGGAGGAGATACTAGAGGTTCTGGTCATCGACCGGTACATGAGAGGACTATCGCCAAACCTTTGCGCCTGGGTAAGCCAGAACAAACTCCCCACCTATGACAAGGTTGTCGTGCTGGTAGAGAGGTGAAGGACAGTGAGGGAGCTGAACCGACCAGTTAAGGAAGAAGCACCCTGGGTTAAACTAGCTGCACCAAGCCCTAGAGCTCAGGTGACTGGGCCACCAGGAGAACCCAGGTGGAAAAAGAGAGCGGCTGAAGGCCCACCAGATGCCACAAAGAGTCAGAGCACTGAGGGGGAAGAGGATCGTGATGTTAGACTACCCAAACCAAGAGACCAGGGAATGTCTAGGGCTCCATACAGATGTTAGGCCTGCGGGGAGTGGGGACACATAGCTGCACAGTGTCCCAATGCCGAGGCGCCTCTGCAGTGTAACCTGGGGAACTGGGCAGATCCATGGTCCCTAATCCACCTTGTGGGGGGTCTCACTAACCCGGCATATGTACACTAGACCAGTGAAGCTAAAGGGGGTAGAGACCATAGCACTGGTTGATTCGGGGAGTGCTACTGCGGTACAGCAGGTGTAGTCCCTAAACTCCCATACCCAGTGCTCAGAGGGAGGGACTTCCCAGGGTTTGGAGACTTACTCCTGCTAGGGGAATTGGAGAAAGGCGGAAGCCCTGAAAGTAGTGAGACATCCACAGTAGACTGTCAACCCCCAACCTTCTCTGAAATATCCCCAGATTTGTTCTCCACTCCCAGACAGCGCAGAAAGACAAAAAGGGAATTAAGGGCAGCTAATGCCTTGGGAACCTGAATACTGGCCCAAAGCCAGAGGGTCGCTCCCGTAGGTAGGCAGACCTGAGCAGCTGAAAAGGAGGCCACCCAGGAGGGAGAAGCACTTGAGTCTGACCCACACCCTAACGCCTCTGAACCAGTAGAGGCAACAGAGACTGGTCCCCTAGATCTCGGGCAGATTAGCCCCGGGAGAGGAAATTTTGGACGGGACCAGGCTGAAGACTCAAGGTATGACAACATTAGGAAGGAGGTGACCAAAATAGATGGGGTCCCAGTGGAAGGGAAAACCCAGGGACCAGGACCCTACTTCATAATGAAGAAGTATCTTTTATACCAGGTTGCACCAGTACAGGGCAGAAGGTACAGCAGATCCTAGTACCCCAAAAACACCAGAATGCAGTATTAAGTCTGGCCCATAGTCATCTTTTTGGGGGGCATTTGGGGGTAGAGAAGACCCTGGCATGGGTCCTGCGACAATTCTTCTGGCCCGGAGTACATGAAGAAGTGCGGAGGTACTGTGTGTCCTGCCCGGAGTGTCAGCTGCACAGTCCCAGTCCCCACTTAAGGACACCTTTAGTACCCCTTCCCATCATAGAGGTCCCCTTCGAGCGAATAGCCATGAATCTAGTGGGACCCCGGGAGAAGACAGCCCGGGGCCACCAATATATACTTGTCATTCTGGATTATGCTACTCGCTACCCAGAAGCCGTCCTCCTGCGGAACACGGCCTCTAAAACGATAGCTAAGGAGTTGGTGGGGATCTTTGCCCGAGTGGGGCTACCAAAGGAGATCTTAACAGACTAAGGTACCCTATTTATGTCGAAGCTAGTGAAGGACCTCTGTACGCTGCTCCATATACATACCCTGAGAACTTCAGTCTATCATCCGCAGACCGATGGGCTGGTCGAAAGGTTTAACCAAACCCTCAAGGCAATGATAACGAAAGTGGTAAGTCGAGACGGGAAGGATTGGGATACCCTACTACCCTACCTTATGTTTGCAATCCGGGAGGTACCTCAGGCCTCAACTGGGTTTTCCCTCTTTGAATTATTATATGGACGCCACCCCCGTGGCATACTAGATATTGCAAAATAAATTTGGGAAGAGGAACCCAATGAGGGGAGAAATAGAATTGACCATGTGTTGCAGATGCGAGAACGGATAGCCTGGGTCACCCCTATTGTACGGGAACATTTGGAAAAGGCGCAGGAGGCCCAGCGAACCCATTACAATCGCCAGGCAAAAGTCCGACAGTTCCAACCAGGGGATCGGGTGATGGTGTTGGTACCCATGGCAGAAAGCAAGCTTTGGGCCAATGGCAGGGACCCTATGAGGTGGTTGAACCCGTGGGGGAAGTAACCTACAAGGTGTGGCAGCCAGGACGCCGGAAACAAGAACAAATTTATCACATTAACCTCTTAAAGCCTTGGCACCAACGAGAGGCATGTGTAGTGGCCCAAGAGACCCAATCCAGGGAAATAATATGCAGGAGCAGATCAGGATATCCACTGATCTGACACCAAACCAGAAGAAGGAGGTAGCTGAGATGATCAACCGATATGAGGACGTGTTTTCAACCAAACCAGGCCGGACCACCGAAGCATATCACCAAATTATCACAGACCGTGGGTCAAAGGTAACTTTAAGGCCCTATCAGGTCCCAGCAGCAAAAAGGGAAGAGATCAAGGCAGAGATAAAAAGGATATTGGTGCTGGGAGTCATTGAAGAGTCCCACAGTCAGTGGTCAAGCCCGATTGTGTTGGTGCCCAAACCCGATGGCACCACTAGGTTTTGTAATGACTTTCGCCGGCTGAATGAGATATCCAAATTCGATGCATACCCCATATCGATGAGTTAGTTGACCACCTGGGCAATGCCCAATTTTTGACCACCCTTGATTTAACAAAGGGATACTGGCAGATTCCCCTTGTCAAAGATGCGAAAGAAAAGACGGCATTCTCTACACCAGAGGGTCTGTTTCAATATACTGTTCTTCCTTTTGGACTGCATGGGGCACCTGCCACCTTCCAGCGTATTATGGACAAGCTCCTACGGCCCCATACCAGTTATGGAGCGGCATACCTGGATGATGTGATTATTCACACCGCCAACTGGGAAATCCACTTAGGAAAGGTGGAAGCAGTTCTGGACATGCTAAGACAGGCTGGCCTCACAGCCAACTCAGCCAAGTGCTATATAGGGCTATAGGGCTAGCTGAGGTTAAATACCTTGGCTACATTGTAGGAAGGGGCATGGTCAAGCCCCAACTAAACAAACTAGAGGCTATCCAAAAATGGCCCGGGCTGAATCGGAAAAAGCAAGTCCGGGCATTCCTGGGTGTGGTGGGGTACTACCGACGATTTATTTCCCATTTTGCTACCAGAGTGAGTCCCCTGACAGACCTGATAAAAGCCCGGGGTCCAGACATGTTGAAGTGAACAGATGCCACAGAGAAAGCATTCATGGATCTACAGACAGCCCTCTGCAGTAACGCCGTGCTTATAGCCCCAGACTTCAACAAAGAATTCATTTTACAAACAGATGCATCGGAAGTAGGACTGGGAGCTGTCCTATCGCAGATAGTCGGAGATGAAGAACACCCAATCCTCTACCTCAGCAGGAAACTCCTCCCGAGAGAGCAGAAGTATGCCGTGGTTGAAAGAGAGTGCCTAGCTGTGAAATGGGCCATGGAAACACTATGTTATCACTTTCTGGGATGATGGTTTACCCTTGTGACCGGCCATGCACCCCTCCAGTGGATGCAGCGAAATAAAGAGAAGAACGCAAGGGTGACCAGATGATTCCTGTCCCTACAACCTTTCCAGTTCACCATACAACACCGGGCTGGAAGCCACCATGGCAATGCAGATGGCTTGTCACGAGTACACTGCCTGATGTCCCAAGTTGCCCAACCCCATAGAGTTGAGCAGAGTGGGGGGATATGTGACAGGGTTGGGCCAGATTATAGGAGAGTAATAGAAGGCAGATATATTAGAGGGAAGAAGTGGGCACTTTCTCGAGCAGGAACTTTGTCACAATACCTTAAGGAAAATTGACCTTGAAAATGTTTTAGGAGACTAAGCATGCTGGGGCCTTTGCCACTCCAAGTGCTCAAGTCAATCATACCTAAGGAAGACAGTGATTCACAATAAGAGGAACAAAACCAATAGACTGATTTCATTAATTAGGGCCCACTCCTACAGGCTTGAGGTCCCTCTGAATTCAGCAATACTTCCCTGGTCAAGGGCTCACAAAATTCGGCTGTTAAATGTGAATATCAAAATGTAAGCTAAAATTAAAGCAAAATAGAAATGTTATTATTTAAATAATGAAAGATTCATCTGTTTGTCTGAAACCCTAAGCACTGTTCAATTATGTTATTTAAAGAACTCCTCTTAGTGGTTCTTATGTTGCCTTAATGTATCATCTGAAATGCTATATGACAAAGAAGGCTTCAATAGGGTTGCATCTTACCAACATTATCTATGCTCCAAATGGATAGCCCATTCACTAGAAGTCCTGGACCAAGGCAGACACCCTAACCATGGCCCACTTATACAAGTCCCTACATTCTTTATAACAACTCTAAGATAGATAACTATTGTAAGAATGATAGGACTATATAGACTATAAGGTCTGTGGGACAGTCTTTCTATTATGTGTTGGTACAGTGGGCACCTGGTCCTTGACTAGGGCTATTAGGCACTACTGCAATACCAATAGAATACAGTTGCAGCAGGTTGCGATGTCAGGATTGTTCAGCTTCATCGACAGAGATGCTTCTGATGCTCTACCACTGACATCCCTAGCCAATATTTCTGTGAAGTGAGAAGCAAACTGAGATATAAAATTCATGGATAGTATATGGTAGGAGATAATGTCAAAGCGGACAGGGTGGGGAAGCTGATATTGTTATTACTGCAATACAAAATACTATACCATTTTAGTTAAAAAATTGGCTACATGTGAAATTTGCTAGCACTGAATATATTAAAGATGAAACCTTTTCATAAAACCATGCCAACATGGGGCTAGATATTAAGGAGTTACTGATAACTGGCTCTAGGCAAATGAGGCAGGTTCTACACAACTGAGTATATGCAAACAATCTCTATTGCTTTATTGTGGCAAGAATGGCACTCAGAGGATATGTCTTCTGTGATATAGAATAAATGGCCTAACAGTACTCTGCTGGGTAATATGCACATTTTACTGAGACCCTGGAAGGATTCCATCATTTCAAATATAAAAGAATGATCCACAGCCATGGCATAAATTGCTGGCCTTAAAAGGCTTATTTTTAGATGATGAGGATAAAATGGAAGATTTTGATGAGATATAGTCTTCTCTTCCTTCCCCAGAAATTAATTGTTCAATTTAATAAACGAACAGGTGGTTCCACTTCAGGCAGAGCAGATGTTAGACTGAATGAATGAAGTCCCCTCTTGTGATCAATTCATCCCCAAGCTATTTCTTTCTTTATATTTTTCCCTTTCTCTTTTTCCTCATCTCTTTCCCCCTTCTTTTCTATCTGATTTATGAGCAGCTACAGTATGAAATGTTTTGTCTGAACTTTATATGAATATTGATGACTGGGTAGTGTTGATTTTGGCTGTATTAATAACTTTTGTGCACTTCCTGAAAATGCATACTTTTCACAATGCAGCATGTACCTGAGGCTCTCCTTGCTATACATTTATTTCCTAGGCCAGTTTTTCAAAAAGTGGCATCCATTTGTAAGTGTGCAACTGGGGTGCACCAATACTTGTATGCCTTTCTTTAGTAGATTATCTACCAAAAAAATTACTTATACACACAGATGATAGAATGAAGTATCTTGGAGAAATGGAGTTTGCATACATAAATTGTTTCACCTCTGTATTCGAATGCTAATGGTCAGAAAATGCATAGGCAAGTATTTGCATGTGCATAAATGGAGGATGGGTTTAGATCCCTTTGAAAATGTGGCCCATGCCTATATGTAAAAATTGTATTACATATTTTCCATGTAGAACTCAAAAATGATAATTTATTTTATGGATAGCTCATCTTAGTGCATGGGAAGGAAGAAAGTATTAGCTGGGGCCTTGGAAAGACTGGAAAATAATAATAGGGAGATAACTTCATAAGAAGCATTATGGGATTATCCAAACATTCAGAACTTTCTGTACTCCACTAGTCTTTAGACTGAACCTTGGTGATATAAAAAATATTCAAGGAGTTAGAATGTGCCTCCAAGATGTTCTGCATGCAATCAACTCTCCAGTTTGAAACACCTTAAAAGAAAGCGTTCAGCCAGGCTGACAATCCAGTGTAATTTAATATTTAAAATTTTTTTGGTAATTTAAAATACCCATGTCAGACAATATACAGCACATAGTTATGTAGACTGGATAATTAGACTGGATGAAAAGCAAATACATCCGCAAGTCAAAGAGGAATGGTTTTAAATATACATATATTGGGAACAATCCTGAAATTAAAGAGAATTATGTATGAAAGTCTTGTAAAACTGAGCCCTTTAGGGGAGATTTTCAAAGGCACAAAGGGCAGGTAAGTGCCCAACTCCCATTGAAGCTCAAAGGGAATTGGGCCCCTAATTCCCATTTGTACCTTTGGAAATCACCTCCTTAAAATTTAAAAACCTTGCAATAAAAAGCCATTGTATGTCTGCTGCCTGTTTGGTCATACTTGTGTCTCCTTTTGTTTTAGCAATGGAGCCAAATTTTTAATTTCCTTTCTGATAATTTCTAAGTTTTCCTGATGTGTATTTGGCTATGCAGTGACAAGAGGCAATAAACAGTGTTAGAACATAATTACTAGTTTCCTATTGGAGGCTTTGGAAGTAAGAGCCAAGTATTTATATTTATTATGTTCTTCACAATAGATTTAAGGACTTGGAAGCATTCAAACACTAAATTCATATAATACATAATTAGTTTGAAAAAAGTAACTTGGCAGTCAGAGCTTTGTTCACACAATTTTTATAACTAGTAATTTTATTACAGAAGTAAAAATAAAATCTGAGATCACAATTTGTTCTTAATAAGGCACCTACACTTATTAATAACTACTAATTTTCAAACAAATTTGGAACACTGTTTATCTGGCTTTTTCACAAGAGACCACACCTACTAGGGGCCTGTAACAGGATAGCTTTCCCCTTTAAGGGCTGGAGGCTGAGGGCCAGCCTACCCCAATTACTAAGTAGGCACACCTGAGGTGATTAAGGGTGATTTCCCCTATAAGAGCAGCAGGAAGCTGCAGCAGGGGGAAGGAATGATCAGGAGGCAGTAGAGGAAGTGCAGAGAGTGAGAAAGGCTCCTTCAGGGAAGACCCAGAGACCAGAAGAGTTTCTCCAGCTATGAATGGCTGGCCTTAGTCTGCTAAAGCAGGGAAGACCCTGAGACACCAGGGAAGTTTTGAGACAGTACCTCAGGAAGGAGGCACTCTGCCTAGCTTAAGGCTGGAGGGAAGATTTTTTCTGTTTAATTTTGAACTTTAAGTTAATAAACGGACCCTAATGAAGGATTTATTGGGCTTGTAAAAGCCTTTTTTTTGAGTTTGAGGAATCAAGAGGAGAAATTCAGTCAAGGGGCTACTTGCAGGGCTATCCGAATGCCACAAGGGGTTGCCCGGAAGTAGGCCATTCCTTGATAGGGCCAGATCATTTCCTGGAGCTCTCTGGATGGTGAGGGCCTCTCATTCATAGCTCTCCCATTGTCCCTGTGGAAAGAGCAGTATTTCCACTGTAGCCTTAATGCAAAGTCTTTCAGTGTCCCCCCACTCCACATAGAAGGGACTCAAGGATGTAACTGCAGAGGTTCAAAGGGATGGAGGAGGGAAGCCAGTGCTCTCCGCTGTACTGTCACCCTGCTCTATGCCTGGATTCTCCTGTGGAAATCCAGGCAGGCCATGGAACATCTATAAGCTATATTACCTTCTGCTAGGTCCCTTCTGGTGCTGCTACTGAGCAGCCCCAGGGGACCCAAACAACACCAGGGAGCAGGGCTAACAGAGCAGCAATTGTCTCTGCAGTGTGGTTCCTACGTGTGGAAATTCCTATGGAATTCTGTGACACACAGGATTGAGTGGAGGCACAGTTTCCATACCTGCAGCTCCCTCCCAACACATCTCAGTAGAGGGAAGAAATGGCCTCATGGAATTTTTCTCCCCCTTGGTCTTTCTGATGGGTTTTCTCCTTGGAGCCAAGTGCTGGCCCAAGATAATTTACATTTTTTGATCTTTTATCGTCCTGTAATGGATTACAATTGTTTGTAAGAGTAAACAGCATGCTAGCTAATTCAGTCCAGTTTACGGAAATGGTTTTTAATTCTAATCATGTGGGCAATACATAGTGCTCTTTAAAATTGTAAGTTAGTGTCGTATGTACAATTCCTACCAAGGAGGAATAGTCTTCAAAGTAATATTTGGATGCTTTTTTGGACCATGGTACAGCTTTCTCTATTGTAAACACGATGCAAAAGAATTCACTGAAGTTGGAATATTATTGTTTGTAAATTAATTTAAGACTTGCAAAGTTAAGGCTATATTACAAACACACACACACACTTTACTCTTTGATTTCCTATGTGAAAACTTTCTAATGGGCAATATTTATAAATCAAACAGTCTTGTGTAGCAGTTAATCTTCTGCATGGACAACGCCAAGTTTAAATCCAGTCCAAATGCCACTTCTCAGTCACAGCTTTAAAGGATTAAAAATGATTAAAGTGGTATTTGTCTACTTGCCTGATACATAAGTTCATGTCAATGTTATCTTGAAAATTGACATTCAGTTTCATCTTTGAGGTGAGAGAATAAGCTGTTGATTACTAGCTTCAGAGAAGAAAATGGATTAGCTATAATGTAATTAGAGTTCTATTCACAAATGATTATTTTAGTACATTGCATAAAACACACGGGTAAGTAGCACATAGAATAAAAGAGTAGAATTAGAAAGTATTTCATTGTGAAGTTTGCATTCGGTCTTTATTTTGCAAAGGGCTACATGCTCAATATATGAAGCTTTAATTTAGTAAGGCTGAAATGCCGTCACAAACAATGTAAGATGCATTTAATCCAGGCTGCACAAGTATTTCAATTGAAATGTGAGATTTACTTTTTAACTATGAGAAAAGATTTGCTCCTGCAAGCCTTGCTCATTTGAGTTACCCTTATTCAATCTGGATTATTCCTGAGTGTAAGAAACACTCAGCTATTTGTTCCAGGATTAGGCCATATTTATATTTATTTTTTCCTGAGGGAGGCTGTTAGGAGGGAGAGAGGATATCTGCAGACATTTTTGAATAGGTCCCCTTATTGCCTCATGTCATCCATTACCTCATGTCACTCAATGTTTCCCAAACCAGGACACTTGCTAAGGGTTTCCTGTTTCTCATTTTTTCTGAGGGAAAGACTAGAGACCATCAGGTTAGTTGGAATTAGGGATGCCAACCTCCCAGGACTGGCCTGGAGTCTCCAGGAATTAAAGATTAATATTTAATTAAAAATTATGTCATGCGATGAAACCTTCAGGAATACGTCCAACCAAAACTGGCAACCCTAGTGGGAATGCAACTGCATAGGAGTTTCTTTTAATTAATCTATTTTACTACTTTCTCTGTAGCAGCTAGCTAGTCTATTTACAGAAAATTAACATGCAAATTAAGTTATTTGAATGATAAGTAAAATAAACGGTACTTGCTTCTTACCCTGAAGGTCTCTAGACTCTGGATCTGATGGATTCCACAAGGGGAGCAAATTCCAAAGAGGAGACTTCTCACCCCAGTAAACCCTGATGCCAGGCACGGAGGGCTCAATTCACTCATGGTTAAGGCTATGATTTAGTCATGGGTATTTTTAGTAAAAGTCATGGACAGGTCATGGGCAATAAACAAAAATTCATGGCCCTTGACCTATCCATGACATATTATAAATACCCCAGACTAACACTTGGGGGGCAGGGCCAGCCACAGTACCAGCTGCCAGGGGCCGCTGAGTAGCAGCTGCTCCAGCCACCCTGGGGATCGCCGGCAGCTGCTTGGGAGGCCCTGGGGTCAGCCACATTGGCCACTGCAGAAGTCATGGAAAGTCATGGAATCTGTGACTTTTGCAACCTCTGTGACAGAAACGGAGTCCTAGTCATGGTATAAGCAGCTTTTATGCCACAGCACTCCATGGAATTGCATTGACTTACAACAGGCTTGAACTTGGACCAGGGTGTTCAAAACCTAGGTTCTAGTTAATGCTCCCCAGTGGACCTTAACAGCCCTGATGGGATACAGGGCGAGAGGGAAGCACTCCAATAACCAGGTCCAGGCAATCCAGGCTTTTAAATACCAGCACCAACACCTTGAATTGCACCTGAAAGTGAACAGTAAGCTGGTGGACAGATTCAAGCACCGGTGTTAAGTGAACTGGAATGAACCACACTGGGACCCAGACAACTCCATTTTCTAGTAGTGGAGCGTTGTGGTGGACTTCAAGTGTGGCCCTGAAAAGGTAACAAAGACAGAAATAATTATTGTAAGGTCTGAACTAGATTGGGGAGAACACTTCTGCATTCTTTATTTTGCCAGTATAGCTTTTATCTCCTGCTTAAAGAAACCGAAGTGAATACTTAGTGAACGAGGGCCGGAAAGCTCTTACAGGCAGCCACTGAGAGGGCATATGATGATGGTGCAGGATGAATCTTCCCACTGTGGCTAAGAGCACCACCTCAGTGATCCTACCATCTCTTGTGAGCACAATTCAAGACTTCAGTGTGCTCTGGGCCACTACGTGGCAGCATTACAATCAAAGGGGACCCACTGAATTCCATGGACATATTCCCATTGAATCAAGTGTGTGTTGCATGGGATCTTTGGCGAGGACAACATCAAATAAGGGGCACAGTCCATGAGCTCTTAACTTGTGCACAGAATCCCACTGACTTCAGGCCTGAGTTTGCCAGTCTAGTTTCTTCTTGAGCAAGTTAAAGTGACAGAACTCAGAGAGGTACTTGTAAAGTGACTAACCTTTAAATGATAGTAATGAGTAGTGAGCTCACTTTCCTTTTAATATAAAGACAGAAATATTACAGCTGTGAATGAAGAGCACAAATGATAAAAAAATGGCTTCCTTGAATTTTTGCTAATTCTAGGACTTCATAAATTAATAAACCCAGAATGCTGTGATTTTTAATGTATTATTTGTCTGTGCGCCTCGTTAGCTTTTAAAAAATACATGAAAGAGCATGAATTGTTCCTGAGGATGAATGAACAATGGAAATCAGTGAAAATGTAACAAATAAATTAATTAAAGGATATACATTGGTGCTAATACAAATGCTTGGTAAATGCCATGAAATATTTTGCATTGTTTTCAGAATAGCACAAAATTTTTTTCTTTTCCATTATAAATTCAATGTAATATTAAGTAACAAGATAAAATGGCAAATTGAACTTTATTACGTATTCATGAATGCAATTTAATACAATTGTTATTTCTGGCATTTGTGGTTTAAAGATATTCCCTTATGAGTAGATGTTATTTTTTAATGTGCAAATTTAGAAATAATGACCTGCGGTTTCACTAGTGACTTAGTGCCAATACTATAAGTTAGGCTAGAAGAAGAACATTCCTTTTCTTCCAAGCCCTGACTGCTGGATAAAATTCTATGAAAGGCAAAGCTTTAATGCCATAACAGCCCATATTAGGTAAATGACATTTATTTTTGACACTGGGCACTACATTTTCACTGGACAAACTAAGTTAGAAAGTGTTTTTCTAAATGTATGAGAGTCCCTCCCCCCCCCTTTAATAAAGGGAAACAGCTGAAAAATTACAAGTGCATTGAAAGGAGATTATTTTCCAGAGACAATGTAAACTCAGAGGCGAATATCCCTCCAATAAATTTAACATACAAAGCTTTCTCCTTGGCAGGTTTATAATAGAACTGAGAGACTTGGAAAACTTGCAAGCTATCTAGCTAAAAAACCCAACCTCTCATTGCTCATGAATCTCAGGAGAATTAAAAATGTTCTTGAAGATTTCTCCATTAAGTACTTAATTGTTCTGTTTTTGTTCTAGGCTTACAATGTCTTTCTCATCCCTTGACTGCTGCTACTATCAGACAGTACCACCAAAACTCCCATACAAATACAAATATATACATTTTGGCAGCTTTCGAGACTTGCTTTTCAAGGTGAGCCTAAAGGGTGAACAGCATTGAATTCACAAGCTTTTCTAAGGGAGTTTAAGAAGAGCTTGTTCATCCCATTCTTCGCTCTGCATGAAACTCACTGTAGCTTTCGGGCTTGGCTCTGCAAATGCTTATGAGCATGAGTAACTTTACTCACATTAGTACTCCCCTTGAGTAATACCTGAGTAAAGTTACTCATGAGTACGCGGTTAGCAGCAAGGAGTCTTTGTTGGTAGGGGATTTCCAATTATACAACAGTGCCAGTGGAAGCTATTCATTTCCTCCAAATGCAGTGGTGCTAACTCTCACAATTTTAACAAGAATCTTATGATGTTTGGTGTTTTTCTTAAAGCCTCAGTTCCTGGAGTAATTTGATTACATGAGAATCTTAGCTTTCATTTAACTCTCCTGGTTGCATAGAAAAGCCTTGAAGATGTGAACTCTAAAGGCTCAAAACCAAGAAGTCAAATAAAAAGAAACCCAAATGTATGTTGTATGCAGGATCTAGTGCAGGCCCTCTGCACTCTTGTGAATTTCACCTGTAGAGAATCAGATTGTGAGCCTGCAAACCTTCACTTGTAATTTTCTTAATGAAATCAATGGCCTGGACCATCCTCTGCACATTAAGTGTCTGGGAGGCATCTGGGTGGAAGGACATCTCTGCCATGCTCCCCCTTGATGAGTTCTTCCACTATTGTTTCCTACCCTACACATCACATCCATCTGTGCAGAAGCCCCATGTCTGGTCCCTAGCAGCCTCCCAGCAAAGGTGATCTCTTGGACTCCACTAGCGGTGCTCCAAGGAAAAGATTAGGAAGCTTTCTTATATTGGTTTGGAAGAATAACCATAGAGTCAATGGGAGGCCTGCCAACTCCTCCTCCCAGACAACCCAGTCTCCAACCTCTCTCATGTGGATCCAGGGCTCACAGAACATACATTGCAGGATCTGGAGGGGGTTGGTGCAGCATCAGCTGACCTCCTTTCTGTGGGTAACTGGGCAGATATGCATGTATGGGGTTCCCTCAGTGCTTGGATCTGAGATAGGGTCTGGTATAATCTGGCGTAGTTAAAGAGGTACAATGTCCTGTCATAGTTATACTGAGACACTGTACCTGCAAAGTACTCTTAGCCCTGGTCTACACTATGGGGTTAGGTTGAATTGAGCCACATTAGGTCGATTTTAAAATGAATGCATCTACACAACCAACTCCATTCTGTCGACCTAAAGGGCTCTTAAAATTGACTTCTGCACTCCTCCCCTGAGAGGGGAGTAGCACTAAAATCAACCTTGCTGGGTCGAATTTGGGGTAGTGCAGACGCAATTTGATGGTATTGGCCTCCGGGAGCTATCCCAGAGTGCTCCAATGTGACCACTCTGGACAGCACTTTGAACTCCGATGCACTAGCCAGGTACACAGTAAAAGCCCTGGGAAATTTTGAATTTCATTTCCTGTTTGGTCAGCGTGGCGAGCTCAGCAGTACAAGTGACCATGCAGTCCCCCCCGAATTGCAAACGAGCTCCAGCATGGACCGAAAGGGAGACACTGGATCTGACTGCTGTATGGGGAGAAGAATCTGTGAAGGCTGAACTCTGATAAAAAAGAAGAAATGCTAATATATATGCCAAAATTGCACAGGGCATGGTGGAGAAAGGCTACAACAGGGACACACGGCAGTGCCGCATAAAAGTCAAGGAGCTCAGGCAAGCCTACCAAAAGACAAAGGAGGCAAACGGTCACTCCGGGTCAGAGCCCCATACATGCCGCTTCTATGATCAGCTGCATGGCATTCTAGGGGGGGACCCTACCACTACCCACCACTGTCCATAGACAACTGCAAGGGGGGAGTCTCACGCAACAGGGAGGAGGATTTTGTGGATGAGGAAGAGGAGGAGGAGGAGAAGAATGCACAGCAGGCAAGTGGTGAATCCGTTCTCCCCGGCACCCAGGATCTTTTCATCACCCTGGAGCCAATACCCTCCCAAGGCAGGATCCCTGACCCTGAAGCTGGAGAAGGCAGCTCTGGTGAGTGCACATTTGCAACTACAGTACAGGGTTTAAAAGCAACAGTGTTTAATGTTTGATTTGCCCTGAAGAACTGGGATGCATTCATGGTCAGTACAGCTTCTGGAAAAGTCTATTAACGTGTCTGGAGATGGAGCGGGAATCCTCCAGGGATATCTCCAGGAAGCTCTCCTGGAGGTACTCTGAAAACCTTTGCAGAAGGTTTCTGGGGAGGGCTGCCTTATTTCATCCTCCACGGTAGGACACTTTACCATGCCAAGCCAGTAGCAAGTAGTCTGGAATCATTGCAGCACAAAGCATGGCAGCGAATGGTCCTGGGTTTTGGTCGCATTCAAGCAACATTCGGTCTTTATCTTTGTGTTAGCTTCAGGAGAGTGATATCATTCATGGTCACCTGGTAGAAATAGGGGAATTTTTGTAAGGGAACAGTAAAAGGACCCTGTTCATGCTGGGTTGTTTGCACTTGGCTAAAAGGGATCATCCCAGAGAATAGCCACACGGTGGGGGGATGGGTGAAGGGATCATCCCAGAGAATAGCCATGCAGTGGGGTCGGGGTAGGTGTGTGCTGCACATCCACCTGAAAACCACAGCCCCTCCTGTTAAATGTGAAACCCAAATGGCATTGCTTGCTATGGGGAAGGATGGCGCTGCAGTTTGAAACCATTCCCACATGTTATGAAGGCAGAAGAAGCCAATCCCGCGTACCAAAAGGCATGGCTGCCTGGAAACCGAATTCTGTTGCCCAGCCGTGTGTGATGTGTCACCATACTGGCAGGCGCTCGATATAAAAGGCAAAATGCGACCTTGTACCTAAAGTACATGTGCTGTCTGCTGTGAATTGCTTGATTCACTGTGAAAGAGTCTCCCTTTTGTTTTCAGAAATGTATCATCTTAAATTTTACTCTCCCTTTTTATCTCCCCCCAGGTGCAAATGTTTCTATGCTCCCCCTATCATCTCCGTCTCTGAGGTTATTGCAGATTAGAAGGCGAAAAAAATGCATTCATGATGACATGTTTTCCAAGCTCATGCAGTCTTCCCGCACTGATAGGGCACAGCTTAATGCATGGAGGCATTCAGTGGCAGAGGCCAGGAAAGCATTAAGTGAGCGCGAAGAGCAGAGGCAGGAGGCGATGCTGAGGCTAATGGGGGAGCAAACGAACATGATGAAGCATCTGTTGGAGCTGCAGGAAAGCCAACAAGACCCCTGCTGCATCCATTGTATAACCGCCTGCACTCTTCCCCAAGTTCCATATCCTCCTCACCCTGATGCCCAAGAAGTTGGGGGGGGGGGGAGGCTCCAGGCACTGGGCACTCAGCCACTCCACTCCAGAGGATGGCCCAAGCAACAGAAGGCTGTCATTCAAACAGTTTTGATTTGTAGTGTGGCTACAATAAGCAATGTAGCCTTGTCCTTCCCTCCTTCGCACCCCTTGTCAGTTATTTCACTTTTTTTTTTAAATTAATAAAGAAAGAATGCAAAACAATAGTTACTTTATTTCCTTTGCCAGCTGTGATCGAAGTGGGGAAGGTGGTTGTCTTACAGGGAATTAAAATCAACAAAGGGGGCAGGTTTGCAGCAAGGAGAAATACACACAGCTGTCACACTGTAGCCTGGCCAGTCATGAAACTGGTTTTCAAAGCCTCTCTGATGTGCAGCGTGCCTAGCTGTGCTCTTCTAATCGCCCTGATGTCTGGCTGCTGAAAATCGGCCAACAGGCGATTTGCCTCAACTTCCCACCCCACCATAAAAGTCTCCCCCTTACTCTCACAGATATTATAGAGCACACAGCAAGCAGCAATAACAATGGGAATGTTGGTGGCCCCAATGAGGTCTAACCTAGTAATCAAAAAGTGCCAGCAAGCTTTTATATGTCCATAGGCACATTCGACCACCATTCCGCACTTGCTCAGCCTATAGTTGAACTGCTCCTTACTACTGTCCAAGCTGCCTTCATGAGCCATGGGAGCAAGAGGTAGGCTGGGTCCCCAAGGATAACTATTGGCATTTCAACATTCCCAATGGTAATTTTCTGGTCTGGGACGTAAGTACATTCTTGCAACTGCTCAAACAGCCCTGAGTTCCTAAAGATGTGAGCATCATGCACCTCTCCCGGCCATGCCATGCTGATGTTGGCGAAACGTTCCTTGTGATCCACCAGTGCTTGCAGCACCATTGAGAAGTACCCCTTGTGGTTTATATACTGGTTGGCAAGGTGGTCCGGTGCCAAGATAGGGATATGTGTTCCATCTATCGCCCCACCACAGTTAAGGAAACCCATTGCAGCAAAGCCATCCACTATGACCTGCACATTTCCCAGAGTCACTACCCTTGATAACAGAACGTCAATGATTGCACTGGCTACTTGGATCACAGCAGTCCCCACAGTAAACTTGCCCACTCCAAACTGATTCCCGACTGACCGGTAGCAGTCAGGCGTTGCAAGCTTTCACAGGGCTACCGCCACTTGCTTCTCAACTGTCAGGGCAGTTCTCATCTTGGTATTCCTGTGCTTCAGGGTGGGGGAAAGCAACTCACAAAGTTCCATGAAAGTGGCCTTACGCATGCGAAAGTTTCGCAGCCACTGTGAATCATCCCATACCTGCAAGACTATGCAGTCCCACCAGTCTGTGCTTGTTTGCCAGGCCCAGAATCGGTGTTCCACTGTATGAACCAGCCCCACTGCTGCCATGATGTCCCAATTGTCACAGCTTGTGCTTTCAGGAATGTCTGCATCCATATCCTCATCACAATCGTCCTCGTGCTGGCGTCTCTTAGCTCAGTTCTGTACGTACTCCAGGATAATGCGTGAGGTGTTTACAATGCTCACAACAGCAGTGGTGAGCTGAGCGGGCTCCATGCTTGCCGTGGTATGGTGTCTGCACGGGTAACCCAGGAAAAAAGGCGCAAAACGATTGTCTGCCATTGCTTTCACGGAGGGAGGGGCGACTGACGACATGTACCCAAAACCACTCTTGACAATGTTTTTGCCCCATCAGGCACTGGGAGCTTAATCCAGAATTCCAATGGGCAGCAGAGACTGTGGGATAGCTATCCACAGTGCACTGCTCCGTAAGTCGATGCTAGCCACGGTATTGAGGACACACTCCGCCAACTTAATGCGCTTAGTGGGAACATACACAATCGACTGTATAAAATCGATTTCTAAAAATTGACTTCTATAAAATTGACCTAATTTCGTAGTGTAGACATACAAGTGTGGATGCAGCTTACGCTGGCAAAACTGTGCTTTTGCTCTTGTAGCTTATTCCAGCTCCCCTGAGCATCTACACTTGGGGCTTTTGCTGGCGCAGCTATGTTGGCCATCAGTACAAAGGGGCTGTATACTGGAATAGCTCTTTCCATATGGGAAGGGAAATAAGATATACTGTCATAAGGCACCTTTACAGTGGTAGAACTGTGTCCATGCTAGGGGTTGTACCAGGATAACTATTTTGGTTAAAAAAAAAATTACCCCCATAACCAACATACAATACTGTGCATATGCCAGGCCTGAGGAGTGAAAAGCAAATACAGTCCTTGGGACAGGTATGAAAGACAATTACTACAGATTAATTTTCAAAAGGCTTTTGAGGTAATTACCCCGATAAAACCCAAAGTGAACTTCACTTATCTTTTGAATCCTGGCTGGTACATTCTTTTCTCATCCTACTTACATTTACTGAACTGGGCTCTCTGTGTTTCAGCTTTGAAGTGGAGGTAGTAGACATTTTTATATAAAGCAAGCTCTCAGTTTGACAGAACAGCAGGAGGCAAAGGCTGCAGATTTCTATTGTAAAAGGCTTTTAAAAGAGGTGATGCCAGCACACAGGCAGCTTTTATCAAATGCAGCGCAGGTGGAGCAAGGTTTCAGCTACTGTATAACAAAAACAAAGGAGACTGGGTTGATTGCAGAAATACCTGCTCACCCACAGAGATGCCATCAGACCAGAAATAGCTCTATTGGGATTTCTCTCTAAAGCACTAATTATACACATACATACAGAATAAAATAAGGTAACAATCTTAATAAATGAAACGTTAACTGTGGAACATCATTAAATGACTAGTCCACTTAACATGGGGCTCTCACGCACCACCTCTAAACTCACACACTTGGTTGGAGATTTCCAGGACCTGATTTTCACCCTAGGTGTGGACATTGGGGCCACAAACGTTCTGTTTTCCCGGTCTGAGCAGGACCTCATATTGGCAAAGGCCATGGACTTCCCTCCGTCTCATCACGGGTCTGAAATAGCAAAACTGGTTCTTGCATGAAAACTTTAGAATCCTTTTAGTTGTCATCCTGGCCTGTGTAGGCAAGCAACCCAACTACACAACCAATGTGACATAAGCAGGTAGAACAATATATTCACCTGATGACCTCTACCATTAGTGCCTTGGCCCTAATCCAGTCCCCACAAACCATTATTCACTGACAAACTATGTCTGATGAAGCACATAGGCAGAATGATGGTGCAAAATCTGCTATGAAACCCCTACAGAGTCTGCACTGTTGGCAGATGGAGTATGCCACCACAGTAAAGGAAGCAAAGAAAACCTTCGTTACCATTGTAATGGCAAACTCAAGATTAACAAAGCTATTCTGTGAACCCGCTAGCCTATATGGACTGCACAACCCACATATTGGACTCAAGCATCTGAAATCTGCAGCCTTTGCCTCCTGCTGCTCTGTCAAACTGAGAGTCTTCTACTTCCAGATCAACCACATTTATATTTATTGGGAATTCAGTCTGAAGGAGCTGTGTACACTTAGTGACTTAACTATTTGATTTTCTATGAGATAGGGCAACCCTCACCTTTACTTGCAATACATTTTTGGCACTGCAATTTTATTAAAGAAATTGCTCCGAAAGGCTCAAGTCCATGCTGCTTTTCCTTTTCTTACGTCCCAGGTCTGTAGAGGTGTGCACAAAATTCTCATGGACAACAATGGCAGATAACAACATGTAGATTCAGGCCCTAACTGATGATAATAGCAGAACACATTGTGGGAGACAGCTCATTTATCTACATGCTCCTCACAGAATTACTCTAGTGTTGGTCCTGTTTTTCTCCTGAAATGCACAAAAATTTTCTATATTGAACCCATCCTCCCTTGATGCTTTCCCCTTCAAGATGCTCTGCATGATTGCCTCAGTGTCCTCTTTCATCACTGAGGTGGTACACTTTTGATGGACCCATTTCAACAGAGCCAGGTTTATGGTTTGTAGACAATCATCTGTTCTCCTCCTTGAAATGAATTAAGAAACTGGAACTTGATCATGCAAATCCTCAGCAGATCCTCTTAAAGTCAATGAGGTTTCTGTGCCTGGAGAACTTGTACGATTGTCCCCTTCTGGGAAAAGGCATAGGAGTCTTCAATTACTTTTCTTAGACCTTGAAGTCACCTTCCCTTGTCAGATAATTGATACCTTTCATATTCTGAACCTTACTGGCTGATATAATTCTGATCTTGTCACCCATCTTATTTTAAATAGGAAGGTGCCGTTTATTTCTTATGTATATACTATTACTTTCTGTTCTGTACTGTGGTTTATTTTCTTATATCCTTTTCTTCCTTATTTCCAGTTCCAAGGCTTAAACTTTTTCTAGCTTGCATTTTCCCAAGATTCTCTATTTATTTTAGGGAAAAATCCTTGTGCATTCAGAAATTGGCCACGTAAAATTGCACCTGTACTTTCATAGGCTGAGTTGAGGCTTCTTTAAAAAAGTAAGGCAGAGGATAAATAACCACATTTACCTACTTTTTAAAATAGTTTAAGCCTTCTGTCACTGGATGTCTCTTAATTCTAGAATAATCTCAGATATAGACAAATTAAAACAACATTTGAGATTAAAATATACATAGTAGTAGATTTAAAACCTGGAACCCAATTCCAAAACCACTTTCAATTTGACACCACAATGATTTATTACTTGTATGATTATATTGGTTAGGTAGTAGCTCCTCAAGAAAGAAATCATTCAGTTACAGACTCAGTAAGGAAGAACTTTACATACCGATGCAACATTTTTGAAAAAAGCACCAAAGCTAACACCACACCATTTTCCAAGGTATAACTGCCTACGCATTCAGTTAACAGACCTTATAAGACTATTTATATGTATTGTGACAAAGTTCCTGCTCTACCTTGGTGGGTCTTGCGCTTATTGGTGGATTTGCTCGCCTTGGAACTTCACGGCAGCCTTCAGCTTGATCGTTTTTCTGAATTCACAGTCCAGGTCCACTCCTCCTGTGTCTGACCAGGAGTTGGGAGGATTTGGGGGGAACCTGGGCCCGCCCTCTACTCCGGGTTCCAGCCCAGGGCCCTGTGCAATGCAGCTGTTTCGAGTGCCTCCTGGAACAGCTGTGCGACAGCTACAACTCCCTGGGCTACTTCCCCGTGGCCTCCTCCCAACACCTTCTTTATCCTCACCATAGGACCTTCCTCCTGGTGTCTGATAACGCTTGTACACCTCAGTCCCAAAACGGTCTGCATTCTCACTCTCAGCTCCTAGTACCTCTTGCTCCCAGCTCCTCACACGCACACCACAAACTGAAGTGAGCTCCTTTTTAAAACCCAGGTGCCCTGATTAGCCTTCCTTAATTGATTCTAGCAGCTTCTTGATTGGCTGCAGGTGTTCTAATCAGCCTGTCTTAATTGTCTCCAGAAGGTTCCTGATTGTTCTGGAACCTTCCCTGTTACCTTACCCAGGGAAAAGGGACCTACTTAGCCTGGGGCTAATATATCTGCCTTCTGTTACTCTCCTATAGCCATCTGGCCCGACCCTGTCACAGTATATAAAACAGTGTCACCCCTGATAGGTTTAATTCCCTCTTCTAGTTTTATTCAATGAATTATCACACCACAATGTAAGTGCTAATTTCCTTTTTGGAAGGTGCAATACTTTAATCTTTAATTCTGGTCTCATCTGGTAACATACTAACCTGCAGTTCCTTCACTCTGCTGTTTTATTTATATTTATTTTAAAGTTTAGTTTTAAATCTTCACAGTTAGCCAATTAATTAATTGTTTTCTGTCTGTTTCTCTCGAGAATATCCTCAGCTGCAGCTTCACTGAATTCTAATGTTGTTTTCATTACCATTTAGATGAAATTAGGCCCTGATTCTGTAATGTACAATGTGCAGATGGGCCTATGGGTCCCTGCAAAGCCCCAATGACTTCATTTGGGCTCTACCTGTATGTTGTAACTCACATGACTGGGCCTTAGGTTGTAAACTCTTGGGGCATTGATATGTATTTCTGTTTGTACAGCAGTATCCAGTACACTTCTGGACGTTGTAAAATTAATCAAAAATAATGATACACAGTTACAATGAAAATTTCTGATCTTGTCTAGTAAATTAAGTTTTTCACAAAAAAGCATATTACATAATTTAAAAATAATCTAACACCTTGTCCCTCCTGCATGATATAATGTTCTTCTAAGGAAAGTGATAGAACAATAACAACTGCTACGTCACAACTTTTTCAAGTTTTCTTAAGAATTGGAATAATAGTAGATTTTCTTGTCAAGATGAGGATGTTTGAACATGCTGAAGGAAAGAGCTGACTAGCACAAGAAAAGAGGTTGGAATTAAAAGCTTTATGTTATCAAGAGTCTCTGATGTCAGGAGTCACTACCCCCGCACTTTTAAAATATACTTTTAATGAGTGTGTGCCGATAAGCGACTCCAGTTTTGTGCACCTCGTGATAGACAGACAGAGCATTTTTGCACAAAATGAATGAATTCTACATTACGTTTCTCAACAAATCTGCCTACACTTTGGAAACAGATGGTCAGTCTTTCCAGAATGAAATAAGGCAACCTTGCAAGTAGCAAGTGCTAAAGTACATTTTAAAGCTCTAATGTGGCATTGTTTTTCCTCACTCCAGAGACAGAGAGAGCATGTGCTTTTGGTCCAAGTGTATGATGCTGATTTTACCACCACCTTCGAGAGCCCTGTATAGTTGGTTAGTTTTGTGTTCCATCATACAACCCTGGAGAACAAGACATAAGCTTGTTCCTTTCCTTTTAAACTTATTTAAAAGTAAAAAAACACACACAACTACTTTGTCTTGCAGGAGTTGGAACAAAAGGGAAAGACATTAGATACGAAGGGGCCAACTACTGCTTCCATTCAAGTCAGTTGCAGCAGACCTCCCATTAACTTCAACTGGTGCAAGATTGAGTCTAAAGGCATGTTATTTATTATATTATGTACAAAGAAAGTGAGTTTTGAAACATTGACTTGTATATGAAAGTATTGTTAGACAATTTAGATAAACAGAAGTGTCATTTATTGTACTGTGTACCTAAGTGTTCCTCTGTTAGTCTCTTGTCCCTGCTGTGTGCATAAAGAAGCATATTGTATTAACACACACACCAAAGAAAAAGATGCATCGACAAGTGAAAACATTAAACATAGTGATCATTCATGCTTATCTCTCATGTTCATTACTGCCTCTTATCAGGCAGAGAATGAGTCCTTTTGGGCGCAGCGATTCTGGCCTGAGATTAGTGTTTTCACAGAGGCTGGGAGAAAATACCCCTTTCCACCCCCCTCTGAGAAATTGGAGGCTACTGTCTCACCACTTCCACACATCTGGTAGAGTCTGCTTTTCCCCCAGTAAGAAAATGCTTAGGAAGGCAGGCCTGAGGACACCTGTCTGTTAGCGTTCGGTCACTGACACTTCCTCAACTAGTTAGATTATTTTTGCAAAATTATTTCTGAAAAAGAGTTTAAACCTTAAATTAAAAGGGCTGTTGCTGAACCTACCTTTTGTTCTAGCTTCCCTTTCCAGCATTTTGCTGGGGGGCAGTACATCAATGGAGTAACGACTCTCTAATGATGTATTACTCACTAACAATGTTGGCCAGCTGGAATGGCACAGTGAGCTTTAATTTACTATTTATAAAACTTTACAGCTGTATTTTCATAGAAAGAACAGCTGGCTAGTTGAGCAAGTGTGAAGGAGAGGATGTTAACAGGTAGGCTTGAAAGCTCAGGAGGCCTCCTGAATCTATTTTGAAAGGAGCTAGTGGGGGAGGGGAGTTCATTTACAGGACAGCAAGAACCTGGACATTGAAGCAACACGATACAGGAATAAAACCCTGAAAATTAGGATTAGCCTGCAAAATATTGCATAAGGGATTTCAAGTGAAAAGCAGCAGCTTCAAGCAGTTAAGACCTGAGGTATTTTAATGTGTTGCTAATTTTGCATAATATGCAGCTTGTGTCTAAAGAAGAAGGCATGCAATTAAATTCAGTGAACTAAAATATTATGCCTTTGTATCCCAGGTCTGTTGTGCCTTAAAATTATACCAGCACTCCTTTGGTTTACAGACTGGTTCAGCTTGCCTCGCTCCTTGCTTTGTCCATCTGCTCCTTTTTTATCAGCAGGCTAAATATTGAAATGTTAAGTGAAAATCTCTGGAAGAGAGATCGTATCCTAGTGTCCAAGAGCCTGCCTTGGGATCATGCCTCAGTTTCCCTTTGTCCAGTATAAACTAGTCCAAAACAAGCTTTTGTCCTTTAAGGAACCTTTTTTCCAGAGGGCTTCATTTATTGGTAATGGAAACTGACACAAGTAAACCTTACTTTTGGAAACAGCCTTAGTCTCTAGTTCATTTTCTCTAAACTCTTGCTCTTCTCCTCCTGAAAGCAGCCGTATGTCCCTTTCTTTCTGGGCCCACATGTTCCTGCCCCTCTATGTTGGGGTTACCAATCTATCCCTCAGAGTTGCTTCTCAGCTGGCCAGCACCACCATGGGGTATGTATTCTCTCAGACAATGCCTTTCAATTCCTTGTTCCCTCCCTGGGAGATAGACGTGTAGTTACCAGTTCCCTCCCTGGGAACTCTCTCCCCCTTCTCCCTCAGGTAGCTATTTCCTCCCCAGGTGCTTCTGAATGACCCATTCCCTTTCTAGGGACCTTTTAGTTACAGGCCTGTCCTCTCTAGAGGCACTGTTCCCTTCCTTCTTTGGGGAGACCTGCAGGCCTTCTTATAGGGATCAGGTACTCCACTACTAACTGGCCAATAAGCCACCACCTGGCGTACCCAGTTGCTACCAGGTAGCGTTCAGAGGGCCATCATAGGCAAGCAAGACCATGATTCCCTTTGAAGGGCCACTTGCCCGCTGACTCCTACCTATTTCTCAAGAAAAGGATATATTTGTGCTTAAGGCACAGGACTGGGAGTCAGAAGACCCACATTCAACTTCCACCTCTGTTACAAACACCCTGTATAACCTGGATATTGTGATTTTGTAGATATAATGATCTGCACTTGCAGACTCCTTTGCAGGATCAAGGCCTAAAATGGCAATACTACTACATACCAATCTCACTGCATGCAGTAAAGCTAAACCCATTGATTTTTGTAAAGTGTTTGATGTCCTCAGACGGAGGGTGCTGTAGAAGTGAATGAGAAATTATTACCATAGAAATGAATGAGATAGCAGCAGCAAAGGGCTGATGGGAACATGCTCAAGTGACCATGCTCACTCAGGAATGCAGGATCGTGGGCTTGCTAAAAATACATAGGTTAATTTTAAAGTAGGTTACATTTTGGGCCAGTCATCCATGACAGTGTCCTCTTTAAATTGTCCATTTCAACTCGCGCTCAAGTACCTGTGCTATAGTTGCACTGGTCGGAATCGCTGGATACTAGTGCTTGTGTCAACTCTTTGGGCCTGCTGCTTTCAAAATCCTATGTAGAGTATAGCACAAAGGTTACAGGGGAAAAACCTGTCTTCTCCTCTGTAGCCATGGCGGGTCCTAGACATAGTGTAACTGATGTGGTTTCAGAGAGAGTGCGAGAGTGTATGTGTGTCTGGATCCTGGTAGGGAAAAGATTTGGTGCACAATACCTAGTAGTAAAAAATCAGCTAAGTTTTCAGTATGCAAACCAGTGGCAATGTAGTTCTTAATCCTGCAAGATGATTTATTTGAGTTGACCTAAAGCCCATGTGAAATCAATGAACCTCCATGGTAGGGTTCTGCCTGCATAGGTCACCTTGGACAGTAAGTATATGTGCCCATCCAGATGACATGTGCCAAAGCAGAACAAATGCTGGAAGAAATCAGCATATGCTACAGCTGGCATATGGTACAGCAAATCTATTGTTTCTATTTTTCTCCTAACAAAAGATACCACTTGAGTATTTCTATACTTTCTGCTCTGTTTTTTAATGACACCCCCACACTGCTATGCTTAGGGTACTCTCAGCATGGCTAATACAAACATTGACATTTCAATTATTTATAACAAGGCTATTAAAAAAATCATACTGGATTACATTTTTGGATGGAAGATCTTGGCTCGAGCACATTTTTATAAAGTCAGCATCTCAGCTTTTAAAAGTTATACTTCAATATTAAATATGATGTTTGTCAGCACAGAGTCAATAAAATCCCTTTAGATAGATCTAAAATAGCCAATATAATAAGCCTATTTCTTTCATACTAGATACTGTACTTATACTGGATCTAATTCTGCAGTCCTTATTGAAATCATTGGAGTTTTGCCTGCCCAAAGACTGCCGAATTGGGATTTTTACCTTAAACTTATGTAGGGTTAGATACCCTTGTATAACCCGTGACCAGTGTGTGTTACACATACACCCTGTGTCTGCTCACCATCCACAGAGCCTGAGAGTCTATTACTGTCCCTAGTTACAGAGCCTTGTTCTTTAGCTCATGCTCTTTAGCTCACCTGTCACACTTATGTTGAACAGTATTTTACCCCATGAGTAATCCTGTTAAAATCAATGGAGTCACGCATGGAGTAAGGTGCTACAAAACTGGAGTAAGGGTGTCAGAATCTGGCCCTTAGGGATTTGTAAATGGTGCTCATCCTCTTAGTAAAGATTAATTTGGTAAAGCCTCTTAACTAGTTTTGAGAGCTGCACATTTCCTGAACTGTTTATGCATGGTCATTGCATTTCTTAAGGGTTTGATCATACAGCATGGATGTAAACTGTTGACTGTGTAAGTGCAAGACAAAAAGTGTGAGCAGGAGAGGGAGAACAAGGGAACAGATCTTGCATTAATAAGAACACTGCTGCATGGCTGGCAGGTTATTCCTGACTAGTACATTGTATTTTAAAGTATAACTTACAGGGCCTATTTGTAGAGCCACATGTGGCAGTGCTCCCCTGATGTCCGCACATCACTCTGTAACTGGCCATGTAGTGATTCCCTCCCCCAGCCCCCCCCCCCCGAAGATAATATAACTATAGTAGCATTATCTTGTTGTGCCCCATCTCTGTGGGATCCTCCCCATCAAGATGTGGGTGCCCAGGGCCAGTCACCAGCTGTGGAATCCTCATCTGCATGGCTCTCTTGGAGGTGAGCTGCCATGCAGCAGGGCCTCCCACTAATTCCTTGGCATGTAGATGGAGATATGGCTCCGGAGCCTGGGAGCTGGCCCTATCTCCAACCCCCAGCCCATGGTACAATTTGAAGGAAATTCCATGGGAGTTTAACCCTTTGTGTTGGTTTTTCAGTGAATGGGAGGGGATACCTGAGCTGAGCCTTAAAAAATGATCCTTCAAATAACTTGGAAGATGCAATGCATGTGAACAAGCTCTGAAATGCAGAGTGTAGGCTAACACCACACCAACCTAAACGTTAGCTTCTAACGTTAGAAGTGAAAGATCAATCTGTACTTTGCATTGCCTGGCTTAGTTCCCCCCCTTCCCCAGTTCCATAGTCTTTGTTTTCTGGAGTCGTGGTGGAAGGCTGAAGCAGAAAAAGATATTGCTTTTATGTTACTTCCTCTTACTCTAATCAGCATCCCCCGTGAATCCAAATTAATTTTGTTGTACAGCAGCATTAATGTTTAAACACTGTATGCGGAGGCAAAGCCATCCTTGACTCCCATTTGTACATATTACTAATTGCTGCAAAATTATGGCTTTGAGTTAATTTATATTTGTCTATAGTGCTCTTTCATGCACTGTGCATTTGCTGGGGTACTTTCCCAGAAGAGGGCTCCAGAGATTGAAAGCTTTTATCTGAAGACATTTTTGTAATATTAATAATTACAGTTGAAAGGACAGAAATAAGATCACTTAAACACTTATGTCTCAATTTACTTGATTGCGTACAAGAAACCGGGATCTGCATTCTTACAATGAGACATGTAACACATTGCTGTGGTTTTTACATAGCCCAATAGGCAGTATAAAATTCAGTTGTGTAGTTCAGAGGCCTTAAAGGTGAATTGCAGAACAAAAATGGAAAGGAGAGCTGTGGGTGCGCAATACATCTGAAGATCAGATTGTTAATGCTTTATACCTCAGTTTACCAATCTGTAAACTACTTCTGATAACATTTACCTGTCTGAATGGGATGTTGTAACAAACTCTGAAATCCTTGGAAGCAAAGGTGCTATACGCATCAAGTATTATTACAGTAAGTTAATGCTACCTACATATACCTCCTTTTCAAATAGAACAAAAAGGACACTCCCCCGCCATTGAAATTCATATAGTGTAAAGGGTTACACCATATGAACAAATATACAACTGTTCAAATGTGTAGCTTTCTAACTGAAATGAAATGTCACACTACGATTATATAGTCCGAGTGATTATGCAAGAAAGGACAGATAGTTAAGTAGGAGGCAACATTCACTGAAAGTTCTTGGGCAGGACTGCTTCTCATATATTGTTTCATTATAAATGATACTAAACTTACCAGAAAATTGTTTTGTGGAAGATGAATTGTCAATAGGGATGGGTGAACTGGATTAGGTAGATTAAGCTTTCCAAACTGCTGCTGATCCCTCAAATCAAGCCCAAATAATTGTAAGACACACACACACACACACACACACACACGATGGTTAAGGATGCTTTTCCTCATGCCTGTTTCTTTCCCTCCCCACTTCTTCCTGAATCCCAAAGGCACTGTTTCAGGTGGAGCTGTCATTAAAGTTGTCTGATGCTTCCCACTATAAGCTCCTGTTTTCAGTTGCCAATTTTTAACCAGTTAGGTTGAAATTTTCCATGCTGGGTATCTATCTCAGGCTGAATTTTTGGGAAAGATTTTATCCAAAACAGTTCATCTGTTTCTGAGAATGACGCTGGAAATAATATGTTTGGCTAAGTTAAAAACATTTGTACAGCCATTGTAGTGAGAGGCTCTGGTACCTTAAAATTTGGCAGGGGATAGCCTCGGGGTCAGGGAAGTGCCTTTTGGTATTCCGGTGAAAATCCACCAAATTTGGCCAAATTATAAACCTTTGAAAAATCTCAGTTTTCACATGACGAATAGAATCTTGTTACAGACTGGCCATTAAAAATCTCCAAAGGTTCCATCCACAACAAGCATGTTCGAGTCCCTCATAACTCCTCTGAAGTACTTTACAAATATTAATGAATTACACGTTACATTCCCTGAGATGTAACATTGTACAGAACACACTGGGGTGATATTGGAAGTGGCCAAGCAATGGCATTCATATACTGTAGTACTGTGTTTCATGTGGTTAATGTAAATGCCCATTGTATAAGTACAACGTATCAGGACAATAGCTAACTGAAGTATTTATTTGGTATTAGGCCTGATCGTACACCTTTAAAATAAATGGGAGTGTGACATTCCCCTCTGGTGTTGTCTGGACCACTGATCTGCTAGGTCACCCCAATCCTTGACTCTGGGAGCCAGTCTTACCCTGCTCTGCTGTGAGACCCCCCTCTCCTGGGCTGTTCACTCACAGCCTCTGGCATGGCATTTTGGGATGTATAAGTAGGGGCATTGCCAGCAGATCGAGGGACGTGATCGTTCCCCTCAATTCGACACTGGTGAGGCCTCATCTGGAGTATTGTGTCCAGTTTTGGGCCCCACACTACAAGAAGGATGTGGAAAAATTGGAAAGAGTCCAGCGGAGGGCAACAAAAATGATTAGGGGACTGGAACACATGAGTTATGAGGAGAGGCTGAGGGAACTGGGGATGTTTAGTCTACGGAAGAGAAGAATGAGGGGGGATTTGATAGCTGCTTTCAACTACCTGAAAGGGGGTTCCAAAGAGGATGGCTCTAGACTGTTCTCAGTGGTAGCAGATGACAGAACAAGGAGTAATGGTCTCAAGTTGCAGTGGGGGAGATTTAGGTTGGATATTAGGAAAAACTTTTTCACTAGGAGGGTGGTGAAACACTGGAATGCATTACCTAGGGAGGTGGTGGAATCTCCTTCCTTAGAAGTTTTTAAGGTCAGGCTTGACAAAGCCCTGGCTGGGATGATTTAATTGGGGATTGGTCCTGCTTTGAGCAGGGGGTTGGACTAGATGACCTTCTGAGGTCCCTTCCAACCCTAATATTCTATGATTCTATGTAAGCTGCTCCCAGCTATTTGCAACCGAATGACACTAGCCAAGATCCCCGGTTCCAGACACAACCCTAGGAACCTCCATCTTGCAGTGTCCAGTTATGCCTGCTGGGCGCTGAAAGCTTACATGAGTTCATCAGTTTAACAAATAAATTGATATATACCAGGCTTGTTATCCCAAGGGGAGTCTCTGACGTGCTTCAAACCAAACACACTGCTTCAGGGAGAATAAACAAACAGATTTATTAACTATAAAGATAGATTTTAAGTGATTATAAGTCAAAGTATAACAAGTCAGATTTGGTCAAATGAAATAAAAGCAAAATGCATTCTAAGCTGATCTTAACATTTTCAGTGCTCTTACAAAGTTAGATGCTTCTCACCACAGGCTGGCTGGTTGCTCTTCAGCCAGGCTCTCCCCTTTGATCAGCGCTTCAGTCGCTTGGTATGGTGTCTGTGATGTAGTGGGAAAGAGAGGAAGAGCATGGCAAATCTCTCTCCCTTTTCTCATGTCCTTTCTTCCCTTTTGTCTTTGCCCGCCCCCCCGCTTCAGAGTCAGGTGAGCATTATCTCATCGCAGTTCCAAACTGACCAAAGGAAGGGGGGTGACTCCCTCGAGAGTCCAACAGATTCTTTTGCTGCTGCCTAGGCCAGCGTCCTTTGTTCCTGTGAGGCTGGGCTGGGTTTGTCCCCTACACGCCCCGATGAGGTGTGAACTGCCTTTCTGCTCCTGGAGAGATTTTGCCTGGGCTTATTTTAAGCTATGAGGATACATTTTCAGCCTCATAACTACATACATGAAATTATAACCTGTAACATTACTGTAACAACAATGCTCAGTGCATCATGAGCCTTCCGAAGACACCCAACATGACAAACTTTGCATTGGATATCACACAATCATTTTATAAAGATGAACATGGGGGTGGAGGGTATTCCCCCGAGGGACAGAGCATCACACGGAGTTTTGTCATTGACTTCATTGGAAACAGGATGATGTCCTTTTGCCCACACTTATAAGAACTCTGCCTGCAAAATTGCCATTTGATATGGCTGGGGGGTTAAAGGAAACAGTGGGGCAAAATCAGAGTAATCTACTTTGCTAAAACAGTGCAACGATAAAACCAGGGACATTTAAATTAAGTAGAGTTATAAAAAAAAACCCCACAGATAACATTGCTGGACTAACCCCTTTCAGAACTGACTCTTTGCTTTTCTGCCCAGTGTTTTCTTCCATTGGAACAATGGTCAAGATTCACAGCTGGGCCCAGCTCATGGATGGCCACACAACAGCCAGTTGTGGCCTCCTGATTCTGAGCTGGTTCTACTCTGACTCAGGACTTAGGCTCTTTGGGACTGTTTAAATCTACACTAGCTGGCTATAGCTCCCAAGGGGCTGTCACCCAGATGGGTACCGGCAGAGCAAAGCATGCCCCTTCCCTGTTCAATACAATGTGGGTTACACTATGGGGTGGGGAGTGGCGGCTTAGGAGTTGGTTAAAACTTTCTCTACACCTACTGGGGAGTTCTGGCTGGGTTGGAACAAAGGAAGCAGAGCAGGGCTCACGACTGAGCAGAAGTTCTGTGAAAGGGGGATTTTCAGGATCAGGCCCTGTATTTTGACACTGCCTATTAACAAACTGAAGTGAAAAATATTTGTAGTGATGAAGGTGATGGTATCAGACAACTACAGGGCACAATTCAGCTTTATGATGGAGATAGATACGCTATTGAAATGTTGGTATAATAGAACATTCTTTCTGTAGTTAAAGGAAGACAATGTTTTGTATTGTCATAGCTGATAGAATTATAGCATAATCCTATTTATTGTCTAATAGAGGTTTCTGTAGAAAAGTATATCATAAGAGAAAATTAAAATTAAATGGTTATAAGGATTGTCATTCTTTAAGTACATTTTTATCAGACCATGTGTTCATTCTCTGTGCTAATAGCTTGACATTACAGTGTCAAATTAAACATTAGCCAGATTATGATAATACTTCACACTTTTGCAGCTCTCCTATCTGATTTCAAAAGCCTTTTTCTCCATAAATGCACTTGAAGCTGCTGCTTTATAGGGTTTGGTAGAATTCATTTCAGGGTTAATAAGCCTTCTCTGAACCATTTAACAGAATCTCTGCAGCACCCTATTCTTCAATATGAAATATATTCAGAATACTGAAGACTAATTTAATTAATTTGCCTAATTAATAAAGGGAAATCAAATTTCTTTCTTTCTTGCCAATTGTTTCATGTTAACAGAAGCAAATGTCAGCTGACTTACATATGTGATACAACTGCTGCTTCTACTGAACATAAGGTTATCTCAATGTTGTTTTAGCAGTGCATGAAATTTGATGTCTCTGACAATTCAGGGCCAGCGGTCCATGTGATTCTATAATTACTTTTGCCACTTTGCTTTTGTGGAGTCATTCATTATGAGAATGTTCTTATCTTGCCATACCTCCATGTCATTAGCAACGTTTTAGTGCATTAGTGACCAAATGCAGGTTTAGCAGACAGTGATTAGAGCAATGGAACTGCCAGTGTAGTGAGTGATGTTTGAAATATTGGAATTGTTCTGCTAATTTCTATCAAAATATAAGAATACGATGTCAGCATGAAAAACTGACTCTACTCCAAACAGTTGCTATGGATGAAGACAGTGATACTGTTATTGATGCTGAGAGGTGAAACTGTTCATTTCAGCAATACTATCAAACAGTTTACTATTTTATAACAGTGCAATTGCTTTCACAGTTAACCTCATTAACTCTAAAGGTAATCTTTGCTTTGGAACCTGATATGTAGTGGTGAAGATTTTATTTGTTTAAATAACTAGTTCTTAAACAAAACAAAAAAAACCCACTCACTTTTGATTTTAAACTACAAGGACCCACATCTGTGATCTCTGTCCTAAATTTATACACAGCCTCATTTGGTATAAGATACATTCTGGTATAAGATACATTTGGTATAAGATACACTACAGCTGAAAAATTGCTATTTTATGTGTACAGTACAACTTCAGTTATCCAAATTCCTCTTATCCGAAAATTCTAGTTATCCAAATCCATAGTGTGTCCCCCATGTACCCCTGTTAGTTAATACCACTTCTATTTATCTGAATGCCCAGTTATCCAAAACGTCAGAATGTCCCCAGACCATTTGGATAAATGTGTGTGTGTTTGTGTGTGTATGTGTGTGTGTACGAGAGAGGAGACGGGGAGGGGGGGAGGGGAAGATAGTTTGGGAATGTGAGAAGAATTTCCTAGCCATAGACTCTACAGACCTAGTCCACATAGCAAGTGAAGTCCAAACTTTCTGGGATTTGGCTTTCTTAAACCGAAAAAACAAAACAGTAAGATAACAAAATTCAGTTCAAGCCTGCTCCCCAGATGGCTCCTAGGTTTCCTTCTTGAGGTTGCTCAACCTACACCCCTCGATCCCTTCTCCCCAGACAGTTATATCCAAAATGGGGTTATGAATCACCTGCCTCGGTAAGTTAGCAGATCTCATTTGACACTTTCTCAGTAGGATCCACACCTGCTAACAGTAGTTGGGGCATTTCAGGCCTGTTACAGGGAGCTCTAATTGGGCTAAATGCTGACTTGTGCTGTGCATATGCAAAACACCAAAAGAACTACAGCCAGTAGCCGGAGTGCAGGGTGAGTGTTGGCTGTCTGGGGCCTGATTCCTGTAAACAGTTGCAGAGGAACCATTATGCTGGTGCTCCACAGCATGGTATGGCTAAAAATATGGCAGCCCAGTCACTGCTCCAAAGAAAATATAATCTAACTCCAACATGATTCAGTGAATGGGAATCAAAAACAGAGTCCAGCTCAACACAACCAGTTAGCATGATAGAAACCACAATTCCTTGTGAAAAATAGTGATGGTACCATGTTATCATGTTACAACACACATTATCACTACATCTATTTGTGATGCAACCATCCATGAATATTGTAAAACTCCATGCCCAGTACAAAGCTGCCATCTTATAAGAACACAGGACTCTCATTTTTGTAACACTTACACAACTTAGCTCTAAAAGAAGGTCATGTTAACAGTGGTATTTTCTTCCATTTATGAGCTATGGTATCAGGTCTCTATTCAAAAAAAATCCTCACCTTACCCTCAAAAGTAAAGGATTATGGGACAGATTTTAAAAGGGGCTTCAACCTAGCTTTCAGTTTTGTAAGGGCAAATAATTGCTGGCTGAAATACCAGCATATAGACACTTGTGGGTGCAATCAGGGAGATAGGTATTTAGTAAAATTTTCAAAAGCACCTCGGCACTTAACATCCATTGGCAGGTATAAAGCACCTAGGTGCTTTTAAAAATCCTCACATAGTCTCCTAAAGACATTTAAAAATCCAAGCCCATGTTCATGAGGCCCAAACACCATTTCAGGAGCGCCACTATAGCTAAGGTTGCATCATGACATCTGTTTGAAGGTCAACCGCAATGTTTAGCTAGCTTTCTTTGAAATTTGCATGCCTCTTGAGGGTGCAGGATAGGGTTATTTGGAGTCATTTGAGCATGGGGTCCCAAGAGCTAGAGCTCAAACTTTTGATGTGAAGTGGGTCAAAATGGATAAAATTCAGCAGATTGAGATCAATGTAACGTATGGGACTCACTAAACCTTTGGGGGACCCAAACTGAGAACGGTATTGAAGAAAGTTTACATTGTTACACTGCGCATGCACCAATACAGGAAAACAACTAGAGGGTTTTCATTCCCACCATTTTTTCTGCTTAAAACCTCATCTTTTGCAAGTGCTCTAAAATCTAAACAATTATTTGGATTGCGTTGAAATTTTGTGTGTCTCTTGGGAGTGCAGGGTAACAGTAATGTTCCAAATTTGGGGTCATTTGACCAAAGGGTTCCCAAGTTACAAGTCCCCCAATAAGCTGGTTTCCTTTTGCTGCCTTGTACTGTTAAACTGAGAGGTAGTAATGACTGAAAGAATCACAGACCTTGTTCAGATTGATGGCTCTGAACTCACCCTTCCACTAACATAACAAAGGATAAATTAATCAGAAGTCCCCACCTAAAACAAAAATGAGTTTTGGACTGAATGACTGGAGGTTGCTACGATTTGTGAGTTATGAGTGACAATTTTATCTTGTGGGGAATGTAATCAAAGTATTTTGAGGAAAAAATGAGACATGTGAATGCTTCCTGGAAGGGATGGGGTAATTAGAGGGTGGGGGAACAGGGGAAGAGCAGTTTGGGGTTGCGGCAAGGGAAGGGGGTTATGGGAGGAGTGGGGGTTCAGGTGAAGGAGAGTTGGGGCTTAGGGGGAATGGAGTGGAGGAATGGGACAGTGGGAAGGGGGATGTGGGGGCGAGTGGTAGGGATACTGGGGAAAAATAAGTGAAGGGGCACCTATAAGCTCCCCATTCTCCCTTCCCAAGTGTGTGCCCAGATTGGGGGGCAGGGAGTCTGAGCCTCTATCATTGCCCCATGTGAGTGCCAGGATCTGGAGGGCCATGCCTTCTACAGGAGTGGGATTCCCCATCTCTATCATCTGAGTTGGACTCTGTATGGGTTTGCCCTTTTGAGTATGGAGCTGAGAGGCCCCCTCTCTGCCCCTCTCCCCAGGGGAGCCAGAATCTGGGGAAATCTTGCTCTTTGGAAATGGAGCTGAGAACAGGTATATTTCATGCATTAGAGTTGGAAAATGTGCAGAGAAGGGCAATGAAAATGATGAGGGGTATGGAACAGCTTCCATGTGAGGAGAGATTAAAAAGACTGAGACTGTTCATCTTAGAAAAGAGTCGACTAAGGGGGGATATGATAGAAATCTATAAAATCATGACTGGTGGGGAGAAAATGAATTGGGAAGTGTTATTTACCCTGTCACATACCCCAGGAACTAGGGGTCACGCATTGAAATTAATAGGCAGCAGGTTTAAAACTAACATAAGGAAGTTCTTCACACAATGCACAGTCAGCCTGTGGAACTCAATGCCAGGGGAAATTGTGAAGGCCAAAAGTATAACTGGGCTCAAAAAAGAATTAGGCTATGTCTACACTACAGCTTATGTTGGCGTAACTTATGTTGCTCAGGAGTGTGAATGCCCCCCCCCCCCCAGTGACATCAGAAAGACCAATGTAAGCACCGGTGTGGACAGTGCTATGTTGGCAAGAGAGCTTCTCCCACTGACATAGCTATTACCACTTGTGGAGGTGGTTTTATTCTGCCGATGGGAGAGCTCTCTGCCATTGGCATAGAGCTTCTTCACCAGATGTGCTGCAGCGGTGCAGCCATGCCACTGCAGCACTGTATGTGTAGACGTGCCCTTAGATAAGTTCCTGGAGGATAGGTCCATCAATGGCTATTAGCCAAGACACAACCCCATGCTCTGGGTGTCGCTAAACCTCCCACTGCCAGAAGCTGGGACTGGACATCAGGGGATGGATCACTTGATTAATTGCCCTGTTCTGTTCATTCCCCCGAAGCATTTGTCAGTGGCCAGAGATAGGATACTGGGCTAGCTGGACTTTTGGTGTGATCCAGCATGGCCATTTTTATATCACAGGCTTTAAAGCACTCAGGAGCAGATGGGAGCACCGACTGAGATGAATGGAGCAGTTCACACATCCTCAGAGCTATTGTTTCAGGTTATATTAATCTTAATGGGATGTTCTCATTCAGATGTGAACATCACATGGAGATAAATGGGCCACTTCACATGTCTCAGACCCTCCTATGTTGCAGATGGGAGTGTAGGGCAGTCCTTTCCCTCCCTTGTCCCTCTATCCTTCCTGTTTAAAGGATGATGCTTCTACATTCTCTCAAATTCAGATGGCTGCACACATTTTCTTCAAGTTTTCCATGGCTTGTGGGAAAATAGGATTAGAGAATCACATTTGGGGTCATTTGAACCAGGGTTTCCAGAGATATAGCCCTGGGAAAAAAATAGCAGTTTTCCAAAAAGTTTCTGGGTAGGATTTATCTTTGCGCAGAGCTAGAGATCACACTATTACTCTCATGCGGGTCAAAATGGTCTCAATCGGTCAATGTTTATCCAAGATGGTGCATGGCACCCATTAAGTTATTGGCAGACCCAAACTGTGAATATTAGTTAGGAACAAGTTTACTTCTTCACTTGCCTAGAAGCACAGTCTGGAAGGATTACAGAGCTCATGCACCAACAAAGTGAAAAACAGAGAGGACTCTTATGCAACCACTTTATGCTTGCCTGGGTAGATCAAGGGAATCGTGCCAACCCTTTTACCCTGATGAACACCCCATCACTGACATTTCTAGTCCAAACCTTTGTACACTGATGCAATAAAGATTTAATAACTTACACTGCTTGCCACAAGTTGACTCTGTTATGATATAACATTTTTTTAAAATTTCATGGGAGACGTTTACTGTTAACACAGCAGATGGTTTAACCAACATTTTTGTTATATCAGGTGGGGAGTAGCTGGAGACAGAGGCCTTGTGCAGGAGAGGGCAGGGAAAGAGATGGGCAGGGCTGTCCCTAGGGGGGTGTGGGCCCGGGGTGGAAGTGATGAATCTGTCACTTCCGGGTCCGACCTGTTACTTCTGGGACCGACTGCGCTGGCCAATTGCACCAGCCCACAGGGTCCCCCAAAGCACGGGGCCCGGAGCAGTCACCCCAAGGGACGACTCTGGAGAAGGGAGAGAGGGAGAGGGAGCAGGGTTGCACCATGAGGACAGGTGGTAGGCAAGCTTTGGAGTGACTGATTGAGACAATCTGTATTTTACTAGCCAAGTAGCTAGTTCCTGATCTTGGGGCAGATTAATTTATTGTTTCCAAAGGCCTGGGGTGGAGGTTTGGAACTGACAGCACAAGTACTTTGACCACTGAAGGAAAATAAATTTATGCACTTTCAGGTTGCCAACATGTGAATTCTGCAGAATTCCCGAATCACAAAGTTGCAGAAGTTTGTGGGAGACCAAGGAGTGCACCATCACAGGCTGAGCTGGCTTGATATGCAAATTGTGGGACAATACACACAACTGCTTAAATGACTGACTCCTTCCAACAACGTATCTTTTCCTATTAAAAAAACCTATGAAAAATCAATGGCACAAATGATGTTAATGCAGAGTTAAGGTTGCTTGGTGGTGTGGCCTCCGCTTACAGAACTCTGAGTTGAGCAAAACTCGACCGTGTGAAAGCCAGGAAATGCCTAGTTGAGGTGGTCCATGCAACCTCAACTCTGCCCTCTTTCAGCAATGCACCAATAGACCCCATTAACACACAAACCTTTCCTCTGCCAACCCCACATTTGCTGAAAGGTACAAAGTTCTTCACTTCATTTTACAGCCCCATTCATTCTCACAAACCCTATCAAAGACAAAAGGGGCGAGAGAAAAAAAAAGCATCTTCTTTTACCCTCTTCAAGCAATGCTGGAACATGCATATAGCACATACTCACACTGGCCTTTGGCACTCTTAAGGTTCAGAAGGTTCCAGATCCTGGCTCACACTCACACACTTTGCCAACTCCCCAGAAAGAATACCATATAGACAATTAAGAATCACTTCACAGCCTTTTACATCACAGTCAGTGGGATTTAGACTCCTAAGTAACTTCAGCATCTCTGAATGTTTCCCCTATCATTCACAGCAGAGTTGGAGCTAAATTCTCCACCCAACAGACATACACAGTGAAACAAGCGGCACGTTGAGACTTCTATATTTCTGTCAAAATCTTTTGTTACCTTATCCTTCTCCCACCCCATTTATTTGTTTTGTATACCAGTTGCATCCTAACACCTAGACTATAACCTCCTGGAGGGCAGGGACTGTCTTTGTCTCTAAAGTGACTGGAACAAGGAGGCCCAAGCACTACTGTAATACAAATAATAACTCCTACAAGTATTATTGGTTATAAAACCTTCCACCCAACTACAGCTTTTGCCCTCTGACCTCTTGTGGGAATGAATTGCACTGGCTAACTACATGCAGTAATATTTTATTTTGGTTTATTTTAAATTTACCTGTCCTTAAGTTCATCACATGGTCCCTGTAATGGGGTCTACAAACCCCATACTGAGCTTAGACGGGAGGTGGAGGGGAGCCTCTCCTTTCTGCAGGCAAACAGCTCAGCCAACCCCATACACAGCTGACAGAGCTGCCAATCATTGGAGACAGGGACTCACAGCTGTGCCCAATAGAGGAAACAATAAAGGAGAGAGTGCAGCAAAGGCAGGGAAGGCAGAAAGGCCTAGGACAGCAATGGGGCAACGCTCCTATTCCTCATCCAAAGTGACCACTCTCCCTACAATGTGCATGATAATCAAGGTGGGCCACTTCCAGCACAAATCCAGGTTTAACCAGAACATCGGGGGGTAGAAAAAAACAAGGCCCCCCCCCCCGACGTTCTGGTTAAACTTGGATTTATGCTGGAAATGGCCCACCTTGATTATCATGCACGTTGTAAGGAGAGTGGTCAGTTTGGATGAGCTATTGCCAGCAGGAGAGTGAGTTTGTGTGTGTGTTTTTTTGAAAAAAGGGGATGGGGGGGTGAGAAAACCTGTATTTGTGCTGGAAATGGCCCACCTTGATTTTCATGCACGTTGTGAGGAGGGTGGTCACTTTGGATAAGCTATTGCCAGCGGGGGAGTGAGTTTGTGTGTGTGGTTTTTGGGGGGGGTGAGAAAGCCTGGATTTGTGCTAGAGATGACCCACCTTGATTATCATACACATTTTAAAGAGAGTGGTTACTTTGGATGGGCTATTGCCAGCAGGAAGGTGAGTTTGTGTGTGTGTGGGGGGGCGGAGGGTGAGAAAACCTGGATTTGTGCTGGAAGTGGCCCAACTTGATGATCATTTTAGATAAGGTATTACCAGCAGGAGAGAGGGGTGGGAGGAGGTATTGTTTCATGGTCTCTGTGTATATAATGTCTTCTGCAGTTTCCACAGTATGCATCCGATGAAGTGAGCTGTAGTTCACGAAAGCTCATGCTCAAATAAATTGGTTAGTCTCTAAGGTGCCACAAGTACTCCTTTTCTTTTTGCGAATACAGACTAACATGGCTGTTACTCTGAAACCTCTGAAGGAAACATACCAGGAGTCAGTGACAGTCCCTTGATCTGATGGCATGACTTTAACTGGACACCATGAAGATGGAGGCTTGATTAGTTTTTACTTTACCCTTTACCTTATTTAAATCCTCTCCAGTTCTTCTCCTCCTCAGACTAAAGACCCTAGTTTTTGCATTCTCATCATATTTAAATTTTGCCATATCCCCTATCTTCACTGTCTTTCTTTGGATTTTTGAAAATTCAGGAATGAAAAACCAGCATCATCAAAATTTGAACAAGTAGCTTCAAGGTCTTACCATTCAAATAAATAATTAGCATTATTTGAAGAGAAGTATGGTAAATTTTTTCATTGGGAAGAGACAAAGTTTGAATTTCCCTGAACTGGAACAGAAATGGAATGAGCCTTTCTGCTTATTTTGACCATTGGTACATTCTCAACATCAAGATGTAGCCAAATAAACATAGCATAGATCACATGAATACTTGATACATTTTAAAATCTTTTCCAGTGAAAATATTTTGCACTACACTGCACAGATTTCCTCTAAATTTTCAGAGATACCAGTGTATGTAATTCTGGTTCATAGTAAAACACAATAAATACTACAAATGGTACATCAATTTTCATCGGAGGCATTTTAGAGTAACTTAGTTCATAGTCTAATAATAAATACATCAAAATGAAAACAAAAGCCAGCCCATAAATCTTGTCTATAATCTATATCCTTACTGAGTTGTAAGATATATGGAGACAAAGCAACTGAACTATGTAAAGCATTTTCTGTGCAGCGAGCCCACATCTGGTGGCCTGGATTATGGCCATACTTGCTTATCGGAGAATTTTCTTTATTCCTTTCATTAAATGTTGCAAGAGTATTACAACATTTCATCTGTCAGTCCTAATATTGAAAGACCATATTAGCCTACAAATTACCTGGTTCCTGTCTCACAAAGACTTTGATAGGATTGGACAGAAATCGTTCAAAAAAACAGCACAATAATCTTGTGAAATAAGTTTAGGTTTATCAAAATGTGCAAATGAAGCTGTGAATAGAGAAATAACAGGAACTGAAATAAAATCACTAAGAATAAGAATCCAGTAATGTAATTGGTAAGAAAATAATAAGTCCATAGACAAATCCATTCATTAAACTAGAAAAATAAAACAGTTCCTTAGAGCTATTTATTTTATTTAGAACAGGATAACTTGTTAATTAGGGCTCAGTGACCAATATTGAATCTTAGAGTTTTTTAACTAGACCTGGGTGAGTTTTTGGTTTGCCGGCAGTTCTGGGGAGGAAAAATGGTCCTGTTCAAACTGAATCCATACAATCTAAAAAAAGGTTAGTGAATGGAAAAGTCTGTTTTGGATTGAATGGAACACATAGTTCTATCTGAAGAGTTTGAAACTCCAAATGGGAGGAAGGGGAAAGGGTTCAGGTGAGCTGGAAATTTGGCCTGTCTGCCCCTCCATCATGATGGCTTGGCCAAATTTTAGTGGCACTGTGACCCCATGCACCTGCTTGGTTCCCCACCTCTGCAGTCCTTGCAGTGCCCATGGGCCCTGGGCACCCGCAGCCACCAGGGAGAAGCATAGAAGGGGTACTGGGAACCCCCACTCTCCAGGAGGGTAGGAAGATTGGATCCAGGCTTTTGGTGCTTCCTGGGGAAGCAGAAGGGCAGGAGAAGGATGAGGTCTCGGGCTCCCAGAACTGCCTGGCCCCTGGTGGGGAAGGTGCTCTTCAACCTGACCACCTCTCTGGGTAAGAGATCAGGGTTGGGTGTGGGGCAGCCAGTCTACCAAGCTGGGTGCAGAAGGGAGAGCTTGGAGCCAGGTGCAGGACAATAGGAAGGGAGTGTGTGTGGAGCCGGGTGCAAGGGGACAGCCCGAGTATGGGTGCAGAAGCAGCAGAAGGAGAGCTCAGGGATCCCTTCTTAGGAAAATTCTGGTTGTGCCCCGACACCAAAGGACCTAAAGACAATAAGACACCACAATGTCTCCCATGTCTACCAAGCAGTCTGGAAGGGCTGGTGCATAAATACTTGAGGACTAAGGCTTCATGCCAAGTGATGAAATAAAATTATATGTATAGCAGCGTAAATCTGGTCAGGTTATTTGCAAATACATCCTTAAATTTACAGCAGAAATATTCCTTCCAAGAATACTCTAATCCTCTATTATCTGTGTTGAAATTCTGCAATGTTCCAAAACAAATTTCTACAGTATTAATGGACATGTTTCCATATTTTGAAGCTAAGTGCTCTCTTTGGAGGGCAGTGAAAATTTAGGACAAGAATAAATTTGTCTGCAAAATGACTAGGGGTATTTCCACCATGAAACCTTTCTGACAATCTATCTTAAATGAAAGCTCACTTGTATATCTGAAGGCAGAATTGGGCCCTAAAGCACTGATTTCAGAGTTGGTCAGGTTTACACATCAGAAAAATATTATTTCCTTGTTTGTCAAGAAAGTTAATAGATATCTACTATTCTTTCAAATTTGCAAACATGCCTTGGAAAGCTTCTGTATACATAGTGATAGGACAAGAAGCACTGATTTTCATTATCAGGTCTGACTCTCTGACCAATACATTGCAATTTTCAAAGCTTTGTGGAAATTTTGTGTTGCACAATACAATTAGCACTTCGGTTTATTTCCTAACTGAAGTGCTTCCATCTCATTCACAACTAAGCTGCTCTTTCCTCACTGCTCATTTACCATATAACTCACTGCCTTTATGCTCATGCTCATAAATAGTTCTACTTGTTTTATAAGATAATAGCAGCACCTTATGAGAAAGGAGAGTTTCTATTTGTCAATATTCTGCTTTAAAATGGTACTTTCATTTGCAGAATTGTACTAACCTAAATAATTGCTGCCATAAGAGTGGATTGTTGGTTTCAAGCCATCATGTTCACAGAATCTTTTATAACATTTAGGGCATTTCGGATGTTTCTTTCTACTAGATAGTGAAGTTACTATGATTTTCTGTAGATGTGCATGAAAATCCCTTTTATACAATTGATTTTTAGTTAATTTTAAATAGCAAGATAAACAACCCTATACTAAATTGAGTGTAAATGTGCATACTTTAAAGCAAGGTTAAAGTAGTTTTAAGCGTGGCTATTTCCTTAGCTTGGCAGTAGGGAAAAAAATCAATGTTAATATAATAGGAGACCCAAACCAAATAATTTTGCTTTCATTGCTCCATATAAAGAGTATAAAAGGCTGAATTTACACAGAGAATTTGTAATAGGCAGCCTGATATAACTATTGAATATCAAACAATTTTCATTTGATGTACTATAAAAACATATTACTTTCAATTCAGATTTAGTAGCCCATTCACAAATATAGTAGGCCCTTTGAATGATGATCTACCATAGCAGATCATTTCTAAGGCCTGGATCATCCCTCCCCATGGTAAACCCTACTAAAAGAGGCTTTGGAGGGTGAAATCCCCTCTTTAACCCACAGACTGACAAAGATTCTCAAGGCAGGGACAGTCTGCCAATAGCTGCTTGAACAGTGCCTAGCAAAATGGCTTGATCTTGGTTGGGGCCTCTAGGTGCTACCATAACAAATACACATGAAAACTGGTAAATAATGGCCTGGGCATTGGCACTGATTTTCCATGAGGTGAAATGGTCAGAAAATTACAATTCTGAATAAATAGCATGAGGGGTAAAATGTTTCAGGTCTTTATTGCCATATTTCCACACTTACTTTAGTTTCTTGAGAAAGACATGGGACCAAAGTTGATCCCTTTCTATGTAGGACAGAAGGGACTTCAGATCCAAAAGATTCGACTTTCTCAGATAATGAGGAGCAATGGAAGTGCATGGTGTCCATCAAACTGCTTTTAGAAATGAGACTCACAATGTAAGTGCAAAACCCCCCTAACATATTCAAGAAAATGAATGCAAATCACATTCATGCTGGACATTCACATTTGTCTACTTTTCTTCCAGTGTGTACCAGAGTTTAATAAAAAAATCTGTCCAGCTCGTATGCTGAAGCCCATGTGAGCCCCCAAGTAAGCAACTTTTTGGACCTTGGGTGGGGCTGATTAACACAGAAGCCAAATGGAGGTTTTATTAAACCCAGTCTTATGAAAACCCAGTCTTCTTTCCTAGTGCAGGCCAGACCAGCACTTCGGAGAGAAGGAAAACATAGCGGCTTTCCTATTGCACACCATAACATTTCAATACCTTTACACAGAAGGAATAATTCACAATTAACTTAATTGAATAAACACAAAGCTGCATAATTTATACAACAAAATATGTTCCCCTTCTTTAGTTGCCAAATAGCCTTTCCTTTCTCCTTAATGTTTCCCCATCTTGTTGTAGTCAGAAATCCATCCTAGTGTTGATACACTACAATATTGGCATCATATAATTTTGCATTAAACCAAATGCATAAATTACCCTCTGTGAAGTAAATTATTAAAAAATTATTTATAAGGAAATAATGGCAATGTTCATGTATTTTATTTGTTTAAAACTGAAACAGCACAGGGGCACAGTAAGTAGTATACGGTAGAAGTATTTTTGTAATTAGTCCATTATTCAACATTTCTTGAGAGTCCTTCCATTAAATGTAATAAATATAATAAGTAGCACACAAAGCCTTTTACCATTATTGATACTACATACCTCAAGAGAAGTACTCTCTTCTCTTGCAAGTCAGAATGAACTCATACGTGCTTACTCACAACTGAAAGGGACTTTTTAATTTTCATCAGAGTAAAATCAAGGCAATATTGTACTTTTATCATTTTTTCTTATACTTCATAGTTTATTAGAAACTCAAAGACTGTAAGTAGTAGAAAAGAGATCCAGGGAATAGAACTCACTTGCATAATAAATAGACCACTTAAAAATCTTCAAAAGTTACTTAATTCCTTATAAAGAAAAGGAGTACTTGTAGCACCTTAGAGACTAACCAATTTATTTGAGCATAAGCTTTCGTGAGCTACAGCTCACTTCATCGGATGCATACTGTGGAAGTGAGCTGTAGCTCATGAAAGCTTATGCTCAAATAAATTGGTTAGTCTCTAAGGTGCCACAAGTACTCCTTTTCTTTTTGCAAATACAGACTAACACGGCTATTACTCTGAAACCTGCCATTAATTCCTTATATTTTTCTAGTGGTAAAGCTTGAATCATAAAGTCTTTATAATCACATATATTGTTGACAAATTGTGCCTTCAAACCCTGTCATTTTTATGGAAGCCCAGATTTTCAGCTCCATTATGGCTGCATTATGCTGTTCAGGTACCTCTTAGCAGCCTTAAAAGCTGGTTTAATTGACCAATTGAGGATTCCCCTGCCCTCAGGGACTATTCAGATGATGTAGTCCTCCTCCCACCCATGTGACCAGGGAAATGGGGTGTGGCATCCTGGAGATCTAGTGATTTCTTGGCTGACAGAATGATCACTTAGGGGCTACCCTGAGACGTGGCTTATTTTAGAGCAGCCTCAAGCTGTTCTAAGTTACTCCTTGGTACTGGACTAGTGTCTGGTGGCTTGCGCATCAAGGGAGTTCTAAAGGAGGCTTCCAGCCATTTTTGTATCCCTAGCCCACCCAGCTCTGACATGAAGCTGAGGCCAAACAGCAAGCTCAGTAACTTCTAAGGGGCTGTCGATGTAAAATTGAAAGTATGTGGCAGAGTAGTTAGTAGGTCTGAAAACAGTAGCCTGTTATGCTAACCTTTTCAGTAGTGACCAAAGTTTATGGGAGCCACCTCAGTTCTGGGTACCCAGCTTGTGGGTGTTTCAGATTGGGATCCTGAAAACAGACACCCAAAATCAGTGGCCACTTTTTAAAATGTGGCTGTTAACGACTTTCTTGGAAATTCAGCTCCCTCGCTCACACCCTCTCTCTGTTAAAGTCTTGGTGGAGTTCTTTTATATTCTGACTTTTTAATTTGCAAGCCAGAATAAGGAAATTAAATTTATTAATTTAGTAGAGCTTTATGCAAGCATTTCAGCTGGGCCATGGGAATTATCCTGAAAGTGAATATACAAAGCATACTTATCATTACATTGAAACATATGAGCCAAAGATGTGTGACGAAGATATTACGAATGCTTCAAAAGTGAGAGTATCACTCAAATGGTAGTTAGCATGCACACCCACAAAAGGAAAAAAAAAAAAGAAAGCATTAAATTCTCGGACTTGTGGGTAACCATTAGGTTCTCACAGTCAGTCCGGAAAGTGTTGCCAATGTGGCAATTCTGGGAAAGTAGCATGTATTTTAGGATGGCTTGGTGGAATCTCAAGGCTAACTGCTGTTAACAGGTATACATGTCAAGACCACTCTAGCTTTGATGTAAAGAAGAAAGATGATGGAACTTTTCAATGTACAGTACATATCTGAAGAACAATATAGATAAGTGACATACGGAATTATGCCTCTGTACTATATGTTTTGAGTTGAAAGATAGGGTTTTGATGGAAATGGTTGATCACTGGAATAGGCAGAAAGATAATGCAGACATACTGCACGTGGCAGAGATATATCAAAACAGGAAGGGAACCAAAAGAGATTAGTGTGCAATGCAATTCCCATATTTTTATTTTTCCCTTAGCTATGATAAAGTTAAACTTGTAAATGGTTAAGAGAATGGCCAATATAGCAGTGTGCTCTGTAAATGACAAACTCTGCATGTAGGATTTCCCTGCACTAAGTAGCTTCAGTGACTTGCATTAATTTTTGCAAGCATTTTAAATCTAAAATTGTAAATGGCATTAGCAGATCAGCCCTTTTAAGACAGTTATATAGTATGTGTAAGTGGATAGATTTCCATCACTATATTCAAGTGTGAAGAATGTATTCTAAAACAATGTTGAATTTCACTGAGGACAAAAAAGCAAAAAGGCTTTGTTATCTTTGATATCTGGTTGTTATCTTATTTGCATTTGATAAAACAGGAGCAACTCTGATACCAGTGTATATGAGACAAGAATTTGGCTTTTATGCAACTAATTAGTCAGACCACAATTTTAAAAAATGGGTGCCTAATGCCTTATTTGAGTTCAACTGGATTTAGAGCTGAATGTCCCCAAAACTTAGAGTTGTTGGTTCTGGTACACCCTTATCTAACTGCTTAGTTCAAGGAAAACTATAGTCAAAAGAAATATAATAAGTCAGTTACACTTGCTGAAGTGTTGAAAATACAAAATCTTATTAAGATGAAAGGTGTTTGTTATCTACGCAGGACTTCCCAGGACACTTCTGAAAGACTGCGTGTAGCAAGATGAGTTTTCTAAATGAGTTTTCTAACTTCTTTTTTGGCTCACATTGGTCACTGGTTCATTTCCAGGTACTAACAAGAATGAAAATATGGAATGAATCAACTTTTTCCACATTTTCTTTAACAGTCCTTTTATGAAGAACAGATTTTCCACAGAGGAAATTAAAAAGTACATAAAACTGAGAAACCATGGTGTTGTTGAGAACAGCATCAGCTTTCAATGTCACTTTATAACTGGCAGTGTATACTGTATTCGAATGGCATTAATATAAAGTACAAAGTTTGTTTCAATTAGATTGTTTTTTCTTTGAGAAAAGGAATTATCATAAATCCCTGAAATAACATTTGTCCAAAAGAGATGTGTATCACTACTTTGGAAATCTTTATGTATGTTTCTAAATTACCCTTCCTTGTAAAAGGACTGAATGTTGATTTAATAAATACATTTGGTTTGTGTGTAATTAAAAAAGGATACAGCATAACTTTGATTTCCTGTACAAGACCAACAAATACATTTTCTGCAGTAAATTCAGTCAGAAGGATCTTTCAATTTTGTATTTTTTTTAAATGAAAAGAAAGTTTTCTTTAGCATTTGGATCATATGTCTTTTTGGATGGTATTCTTTTGAATAATTTCTAAAACAATCTTCCCTCTTAGTGCATCAGTAAACATCTAAAAACTTGATATTTGATTAGAGACAATTGATATGGACAGCTCAAAAAGTCAGAACTTTATACAAAGTGAAATCTGGATTGCCATCTAAATATAAACCATATGTAAAGTAGATGCTGTAAATATGCATTCAGACAAACATCCATTGATATTTTTAGTGGAGGCATCTCTCTAAGTTACAGCACTTCTGCACATTACATGCCCTGTGAAGTGTGTTCTGTTTTGTACGCTGAAACTAAGTATGATACATGTTAAAGTTCCTGTCCTTTCCATTATGACACCAGAAGTATAACCTTTATTGTCAATGTCTGAGCTGAATTTTCTAACAGCAGATGAGTGGAAATTCATGGAAATAGCATGTGTTTCACCATTTTCCTTTATTTCTCCCTGAGGACAAGCAGCTGTCAGGTCAGCCCCCATTGCAGAGCCTGGAGCCATAAAGAGCAGGGATATATTTGCCTTGTTCTGAAGGGCAGCTTTTCTGCCGACTGCAGTGATCACATAAATACCTTCAGGCCAGTGTATCTGAGTAATCAGTGAGTGACCTCACTGACAATCTGAAACCACAAAATGCAACTTATGAAGCTCAGCTAGGCAAGCCAGCTAGATCTAGGTATTGCAGTGGCAATAAACAAAAAGGAATGAATTCATTCATGTTCACACTTAAATTTTTCAGGGCCGCATGAAACTAATTCTGAAGACTAATAGTGATATAAAACACTTGTATAGTACTTTTCATAACCCTGTTACCTCAAGTGCTTTACAATAAAATCCAGGGTACCTAATAGAATTTGTTTTTCAATGTCCCTTATCTTTAATCTGTAATAACTGCTGGGTACCAGTCAGATTTTAAAAAGCAAATAAATTTAGTGCTTTTTCATTTGCAGGCTGTGTATAGGGGGTTGGCTGGGTACATACCAGTTCTCCTGGCTTTCCCACACTGTCCACTACACTGTAAGCGTCAGAAGCTATACCACCGGCTGAAATTCATCCCAGTGGGAGAAGGTTACACAAGGTCCTAAAACCCACAAACCTTATGTTAAAGGTCAAATTCAGCTCAGGTAGAGGGCCAGCACTAGGCCTATATGCCACCTGTGTCCCACTTAAATGAAAATATACGGCTTAGCTGGGACCACGTAGAACTTGTGAGTATATTTTATGCCATGGGCTTAAGTAGGCCTTCTTCTGGCCTAGGCTGAATTGCGCCCTCAGTTAAATGAGTCTTACAATGTTCAGGCTCAGGCTTGGTCTACACTAGGAACTTATGGCAATATAACCACGTCACTCAGGGGTGTGGATTTTCCAGACCTCTGAGCGATGGAGTTATACTGACCTAACTCCCAGCATAGACAGCACTATGTCAACGGGAGGGCTTCTCCTGTTGACATAGCTAGCGACTCACAGGGAGGTGGATTCACTAAGCTGATGGGAGAAGCTCTCCTGTCAGCGTCGGTGGGGTTGTCACTGAAGTGCTATAGTGGCTGTGCTGCTGCAGCCCCTTAAGTGTAGACAAGCCCTTCATCACCACTGTGATTAAATTAGGGAGAATTTAAAGAAAAAGTGAGGCTGCGAATTGTTTATAGTCCTGATTATGCTAATTTTTCCAAGCTTGCCAACTATGGGCCTAAACCAACATCCACTGAAATCAATGGCAAGATTCCAGTTGACTTTAATGAGTGTTGGAATGGATGTCGCATTTTCTCGATAGACAGATAAGACAAAGTATCTGTCTCCTCCATGTAATTTTTGCCAGTTTTACATCTTAAAATCATTAGCATCAGGAGGATAAGCATAGGGTGTAACTGCTTAGCATCACTCATGACTCCCCCGAACCTGCAGAATTCACCCTTCACTATATCTCCATGGCATAGACACAGAAGGGATAAGGGGCTGCTGTTAGTCTGTGCATTTGTGAATGTACGATCCAGCTCTCCTATATCTTGACAGGTCATTTCTGTGCCTGGCAAGAATAATTTGCCCTAAGGGCTAGATGTGGGTCCATGGGCAGCCAGAATACAGGTGCTCTATGATGCTGTTTTTGCAGCACTTATTGTGCATGTTTGTTTTTTAATTTGATGCTTGGACTGAATGCTGCCTACCAAGCGCTACTTTGAAGCATCTGGAACACCTTAGCAAGGTGCAGGGAGGGAATAATCCTTTATTTTTAAAAATGCATCATCATTGTGGAAAATAATCCATATCCAACGGGGGCAGGAGAAATTTTACCTTCCAGATGAAGAAATGACAACCAGCACAATGAACGTCCCGTGGGGCAGACATCCTAAAATGATGACAGCTATATTCAGGAGGCTGCCTAATAAGATGCAATATTTCAAAGAAAGCTCTCGACCCAAGTCTACCACAATTTATTTTTAAAATATTATCAGTAGATTTAGGCCTAAATGAATTTCCCAGATCCAGATCAGCCTGAACTTTAAAGGAGCTTAAATCTAGAGCTATAGTTTGGTGTTTAACTCCATTTCTGGACTGCATATGCCACATGATGCATTATTTCTTTCACCATAGTTCCCACCACTCTGTAATCACTGTAGATCTCTGCACTTACTTATATCTGGGAGAGTGATCACGTGCAAGCAGCTTCTTCAAGACTCTTTCAGGAAAGGAAAAGGAAAATAAAATCAAATATAGAATGTCTATCATGGGACAGGAAGAGCATGAAACAATTAGCAAAGAATTTGAAATGTTGAGGGTGGGGGGAAATGTAAAAATAGAGCAAAATATATTCTCTGTTGGGAGAAGTGGGTGGTCAGCACCTTTTAGGATCAGGCCCTATCATTTTACTTTCACAATATAATTTTTTTGACTCTAATAGATCCTTCAACCCACCACCAAAGTTGAATAGACACACTTGGAACAAAACTGTTGAAAAGTCCCAGAAAAGTGGGAAGCTTAAGAACTTTGGATGCCAACGTCCCTTTACTGGAGCTGACAAGCAGGGAACGAAGCAAGGGTGTTGTGGTCAGTGCTTGCTATTTACTCTGCAAGTGGGGCTGAAAGGGCTTTGTCCACTGGGATTACATTTTAGTTTTAAAAGCTTATTTCTTCTTTTCTGGTCTCTTGGACTTTATGCAGACACCACAAAGAGGAAATTAGAAAATGCAAATTCTTATGTACTTAAAACAACATATTCATGGAAATTATTCTGTACATTTATTTTAACATGAGATCCAGGAGCCTTGCATGACATCAGATGTGCCTTTGCAAAAATGTCTTCTTTCATGGCTGTTTTTATTGCAATCCAAGCTAACGTAAGTAGCTTATTTACACTAATATTTAAAAATATTAGTTCTTTCCTTGCCAGCACGACACATCCTTTGGAGCTCCACGTTTCAACAACAAAGGCTTTCTGCACCAGACAAGCTGCATCATCGTTAGCATGGAAGGCTCATCACTGCATCATGCAATGCAAATTGCAGGACATGTTTCTTTATCAGCTGAGCTGTATTTTAATGTTGCTGTCACCTTAAATATTTGTTGCTTGGGCTCAGTAAATGACAGTCATAAAGTGTGGTCAGAGCCAGCATCTTAAGTGTTTTTGATGCCTAATGTACATCCTGATACTGAAAATAAACCACATGGATTTAGAACTAATTATATGCAAGCTATGATAACAGATTTACTTTACAAGCACTATACTGTGATCCACGGCTGTAATAACAAGCTTGAAAAAAAATTACCAAGATGGATAACTATGGATTGTGAAAACAAATTGAACTGGTTTTAGTGGTTTAGTTATTTATTAAAAAAAGGAATACTGAACCAAAAAAGAAAAGGATCATCATGATAAGTCAGGTGACAGTCAACTCTCTCTCTCTTTGTGTCTTTCACTTGCTGTCTAGTCTTGATGGATTAAATCTGTGTCTGACTAATATTTTAATGTTACTGTTACTTTCAAGGGAAAATTAGTTTGTGTTTTTTAAAAAAGTTTAATATAGTTTTTGTACGTTCTTACTCTGAGTCAGTCTCTTTACTTGGCTCTGGGTTTAGTTTAATTTGTTTAATTATAAGGGCTAGATGGAGCCTTTTAGATTCAGCCTTGTGTAAAATGCATTATGCAGCTGTACTGTCCCAGAAGCAGCCACAGGAAGAAATGGTGACTCATTCCCACCTTGATCACGTCTGGAAGTAAGTTAGTGCAACCCTAAAAAGGGTGCAGCTTACTACTCTCGCCTTGCACACCCCCCTGCTATTGGCCAGGTTATGCCAACCCTGCCCTTCTGCAGCACACTGCAGAGGTCCCAGACCCATGATGCTTGGAGCCTTAAAGTGTCCACAGTGCAGAGAATGGAGGGGGGAAAGGGCAAGAAGGTATATCCTTACTCCTAATTACTCTGCACAGCTGCATTAGGGCTGAATTAGTCAAATGTAGCCCTAATGAAACACTGAAAATCTAGTCCCCTGAAAATGTATCATTGGTTAGAGTCTCATCCAAAAGAAAGGCAGACTTGGTGGCTACTGGACCTCAGAAGTGCCACAAGCTCCCTGGGCTATGCAGTGCAGGAATTATACTATGAACACAAGGACTCATAGGCTCCTGACTGTCATGTGTGTCAAACAAACTCAAGGAAATTGTGTCTCTGATATGCCAATACACATATGTTGGGGTGGGGGTCGGAAGAGATGTCTATATTCAGAAACCCAAGGAAGGTTACTGTTTTCCCAGACAGGCCTGTATGTACTGAGGACACCTCTACTTCCTAGCTAACAGCTCCATGAGAAAAGAAGAGGCTATTAGTCCAAAAACCACCCTTCTAATACCTCCAGTACAATGGCAGGCAGCAAGTGCTCAGGCACTCTGGTGATTAGGGGAAGGAGATCTCCTCTAGTGATGAGCAGATTCTCCCCTCCCAACAGGTCTCTTCATGACCTCAAGAAGCATGTTAACCTTTCCCAGCCTGTAGGGCTGAGTACAGGAGGTGAGTACTCCAGCACTAGTAGCCCCAGTTGGGTGTTATTGACAATAGGGAGTTGCAGAGGGCATTAGCAACCCTTGCTTCTTGTCAGCTGGTCTGCAATTCCTCTGACTGACAAGGCTTTTGGTGGCTGTTTGAGGCCGGAACACTGGATACATTGTGCTGGGCCACAACTTCCACAGTTTAAATGTCTGATGAGCCCTGGCTTCTTTAGGTACCCTAGAATTAATTTCTGAAGCATTATAGATACACAGGGCCTGATTCTGGTCACACACTGAGGTAAATCAGGAAGAAGTCCCCCAGAGTCGGTGAGATGCCATGGACACAAAACTGGTGGGAGATCAGAATCAAGCCTTCATTTTAAGTCTCCAACTCTGCAACAGAGCGCTAGCATCACGTGGTCGACAGAGACTCTGAGGAATACCCCACCAGCCACCTTGCCTCCAACTGATTCACAGTCCTGAATGCAAGAGGGGACAAAGGATGTTGTGTAACATGGTGGGTGTAGAGTATCCCCTTAGATCAACCCCCAGCTAGAGCATCAAAGGCCAGCCTTCTCATCATCATTGCTCATTACTGAGAGGCTGGAGATGAACAAGCCTGTTTTCAGTCCTCCCTACCTTTCTTTTGCTCCAGCTGGAGTTGCACTTCCTCCTCCTTATGTTCCCCCTGCCTCTCCCTTCCCTGGCTGAAATGAGACCCTCCAAACACACTTCCCATATATCTGAGCCACCTCCTGTCTACATTGTTCCTGGCCAGAGAGAGCAGCTTACAGGTGGAACCAGATTGCATGGCCTCATCTATGCCTGATCCACACTAAGGATAAAATTGTGTAACATTGTACTCATTTAAACATGCCAGTTAAGATGTTTACTAACATGATACATCTTCCCAGTACAGACAATGTACCTGGCCCTGACTTGGGAGAATGAGTGAGGTGTATTGTTTTATGCAGCCCTGGCTTCTTTACTCACACTCAAATTCCCCACGATGTGTGTGTGCTATTTCAAGTCGGAAGTGTATTTCTCAAGCTGTTCTGCATAAAAAATTGGGCCATTAAATTATGTCGGTTGGGATTTATAGCTTGGGGAAAAGTGTGAGAAATGTATAGGTGAAAAAGTTTGTGCACAACTACACAAAACAAAAAAACCCCTCACTTTGGCCCATTCCACTTATCAGCAGTTACTGGTACTACACATGGCCTTAGGCAGGGCTATGATATCCTCCCGTGTGGGGAACCCCCTTAATGTCAGAGAATAATGGGGTGGTTTTTCCTTGTGTTAAAACACATTAAAATAAAACCTTAAGTTTCCCTTGCTTAAATTTCCCTTTGCAGGTATAGCACAATAACAGAGTGAAGCGGTATTATTACTTGTGTGCGTTGTGCAAAGGGCAAGCTACAGGAGAAGTATCATTCACTTCAAACTTCTACATGCAAAGCAAAGGCAAGAGAATTAGAAAATGATGATTTCTTTGTTTAACTTGGAAAGTATGCACTTTATGTGCTAGATGAAAACAACTCACTTTGAGACCCTGCAGTAACAATAAATGGAAACAAAAATATTTTCCTGGCGCATCTGAGTTTGGGTTATATGGGCAAAACAAAAGCAAAAGCTGCATTATTTGTATAGTTTTAAGGTTTTGACAGATAAGATATGGGATTGGGGTACTAGATAAAGGGGGGACTTTGGGAAGGGTTGAGTAGACCCCCTAACCCAGACTGCTCTGGCAAGGGGCTGGGTCCATGTGACTGGAGGGTTCTATAATAGGATGGGAGTTTGAAAGCAGGTTTGACCGAAGAGGCACAGCTGAGTCGTAGGAGGGACTGAGAGACAGTATGGTCCAGTGACTGGAACACAAGACTCACTCACAAGATCTAGGTTCTATTGCCAGCTCTCTCGCTGACCCGTTGCGTTACATTGGGCAAGTCACTTCCCTTCCCTTTGACTTTCTTACCCAGCCCTCCTATGTCTGTCTCGTCTATTGAGACTAAGCTATTCAGGGCCAGAACTGTGTCTCACTACGTGTTTGTACAGGGCCTAGCACAGTAGAACCCCAATACTACAGTAAGACAAACAGCAGCAGCCACCATATCTTCTTGGTGATTCCCCTCCGCTACCCCAAATGCCCAAAAACTAAATTCTGATCCATGACAGAGGTAGGGTTTACATATCTAATTTATATAGTCAGTTAAAAAGCAGAATCCTAAGCTCCATGGAATTCAGCACAATAGATTTATCAGTTTCAGATTAAAAGAGCACTACAAACTGATAAATCTATTGTGCTGAATTCCATGGATTTCATTTGTGGACATTGACAGCAATGTCACCGTTCTCACAGTTATTTAAAAAAAAAGAAAAAAAAAGATAGATTTCTATTCTGGTGGCTGATGTAGCTTGAAAATTATGTGATTGCCAAACATATCAAGCATCAAGATAATTTCAGTACCAGCCCCATGCTGCTGGCAAAATCATATAGCCTATTAACTCAAATCAAGGAAGAGGTTTGGCTGTGAGGAGATTGATGAGGGATGGGGCAAGGACCACTTAAAGCTTCAGCTTGGGAATGGGGTTTAGTGGACCCTGTGGTGTAACCAAGGGTGCTTACCATATTAGCATCAGAAAGTAGATATGAGGGGTTACTTTTATTTCACAGCATCATAACTACCGTGGCTGCCTTCCCTACAGCACTACAACCTAATGCCAAACGGACATCATCTTATCCAAGTGGACCTCACCTAGTATGTCATTTCTGTCTTACTCATTTTCTCATTTGTTCATATGTATATTCTTTAGGCCAGATTCTCAGGCAAGGCCAAAATACACAGAATTTAAGTGAAGGATAGTACAGAAACGTGGCTTAAAGCTCTGATTTCAACTGCTTTGGGCCTGGTGCTACTGTGCTACTTTCTCCCTGAGCTGAACGCTAACTTGTGGAGGCCTGTAGTGTCCCATAAGGAAATGAAAAACAGCCAGAGTAAGAGAGTGAAGGGGCATCCTGACACACCCACTTCTCTCTAACCCTACCCCTTTCCCAGCAACACTGGTAGCGTGGCAGGATGTGTGGCACAGGATTGCTGAATCACCCTGACACAGGGCTGTTCAGACAGGTTTTGCAGCCACAGTACACTGGCAGTGAGGCACAAAGTGGCTACATCACACCAAAGGATCTGTCCCTTTGCCTCTGTGAAGTTTTATCTCCTCAGCCCATACCTAGGCATTCGGGTAGCAGTGAATCTTGGCTCTATGCTAACCTTAGTCGTCAATGTATAATATGTAATGAAAAGGGGAAAACTCAAAGAGAATTCTGATCATGATTGGTTATATGGGTCCACTTGTTTCAGGCTAAGTAGATTCTTCTGCTTCATCAACTCAGCTTAAGTTTATAGGACCATTTCTACATCTCTTGCCAATGCTCTGCCTAGTATTGCATTCAAAGCACGCTTCTTGCATAGGTGCCAGATATCATCACGGAGAAACTATCCTAGTCGGACAGGCTGGAGATGTGGGTTCAATTCCCAACTCACAGACAGCCTGTAGGATTTCAGGCACTCACAGGCTAACCTGTGACTCATTTCTGCATCTGTAAAATGTGGATAATCCTTCCGTACCTTACAGGTGTCATATGAGGCACTCAGAACTACGACGATGAAGGCCATATGAATAGATAGATACTACAGGGCAACTTAGTGGGTGGTCTTCCATTACTGCAGGTAGATGTGTTAGTTGTTCAATAAAAGGTGCTCTTTTCTTAGTAATTTCTAGAGGTATCATCTATTGAACAATGCTAAAAACCAAGGTTCTGAGATACAATGACTCATTATAGATTAAACACAGCTCTTTTGAAGATCAGGGTTTCTTACCAGGTAATTAAATTCTGTCTACCTAAATGCCGCTGCCATTTCAGCTGGATAAAGTATTCTTCACTTTGTATCCCACTATGTTATTTCTATAGCCTTCATGGATCCTAGCTATAGGCTCCTGGGATTACAGGTCTGCCAATTGATTAAAGGATAACTGAGAAGAAGCTACTGATAATGATAGGTTGGAGATGAGACCTTATATTTACTATAAAAAGAAAAGGAGTACTTGTGCCACAAGTACTCCTTTTCTTTTTGCGAATACAGATTAACACGGCTGTTACTCTGAAACCTATATTTACTATTTCATTTACATTTACAATGGGCATGATTAGGCCATTTAACCTACAGAATTACATTTGAGGATTTGTTTTACAGCAGTGCATATGGATAATGTGGGATCAGTTAACTTCTTTTGATTCAAAATGAAGATGTTAAAGGATCTGTATAATTTTCAGGGGTGTCTATTGTCCTCTCAAGTGCATATGTGTAGCTTGGTTACACACCAGATCAAGGATAAAACAGGCCCATATGTCAGGAGAGTGGCACTTTTTTAGGCATTTTAGCAGATATTTCTGTCTGTTACCTGTCTCATCCCACACATCTTCAGAAACCAGATAGTTGTAGTTATCAGAATGTATTGTTCAATACAGACCAACTTTCTTCTGAAATATTCCAGTTAACAGTTTTTACTGTTCTGCTGCAGAATAACCATTTCAGAGCTGAACCATGAAGTTGGAAGTAATTATTCCTTAAAACACTTTTATAGAAAAGGTTTGCATCAAACCTCATGTTAAAGAGAAGATTATGGCAAATGTTAATAGTTAAGGATCACTTTTTTGTACACACATTATATCCCCTTTTCTTATACAGTAAAGAAATGTTTATTTTTAGAAGTGATATTTCGAGAAAGTATATATTGTATACAAAATATTGGATAATTTTTTAAAAATACTCTCATTCTAAGTGAAATACACACACATAAGGTGCTTTGGATAGACTTTGACTGAATAGACACAATTTGAACTGACTTGAAATAATTTAGCTTTACAGCACCACCTGTAGGAAAGTTGTGTATGTTTGAACAAAAAAGACACTGTCCACATTTTTTATTCTTAAAAATCATGTAATGTATTTGTTTTAGCTTCATAATGCAGTAAAGATAGCATGTCTGAAATTCTAATTTTTGGATCTTTTGGATCTGATAATGTGTTCTATATTTTCCATGTAATGAATATTAAGGTTTTAGTTTGTTTTTATTTTATTGACAAAATACACATCCTACACATATGGCTACTTTCAGCAAGCTCTTGTTGCTATTGGAAAATTTCAATGTGTATACACAAAACATGCAATGCTTCAGCCCAGGTCTGACAGCACTATATGTGAGAATATTGGAGTATATTGTAAATCAGGAAATTAAGCAGCGGTATGCTTTAGCACATCATCTGTACCCTGAAATATCTGCCATTACAGGTGTTTCATGAATAGAGAATTGTAAAACATACACAATGACAAGTACCTCTACATTGGAAGTAACAAATTGGATCTTATGGGGAGTACACATTTTCAGGAGAAATAACAAAAAGAGGTAGACTCACACCTTTCACGGCTAGGTAAATAGTTAAAATCTGACCCAGGTTAGTTGTGACTGTGGAGCTAAGAAAATAATTGAGAAATAATTTATTCAATTAATTTTTCCTTTTATCCTGTTCTCAAGTTGTTACAAACAATTTATTAAGTTCTCAAATGTGTTAATTATTGAAATTATTCAGGTATTTCTTTGGCAAATTGTCCAATCTGGGTTTACTACAATTTATGCCGTCAGTTGTTAAAAACTAATGTACATAACTAATCAACAAAACTTGAATTTCCAGTTGTATATTCTCTTGTAATAATCACAGATTGCACTGCAATGGCTTAACTACAAAAGTCCAATCAGGGAACAGATCCTTCCCAAAAAGCAAAAGACCACCTACAACTTATGTAATTAACTGAACCAGAAGAAATTACATTTACAATCTCATATGCAATCTGAAATTTGCTTCTGCTGAATATTTGAGCATATGAGCTAACATTCCACTTTCCACGAGCATTTGCAGAAGTAAAACTTAAAGGGTTGAATGTTCAGGAAGAGCAAATAAACATAAAATTGGATTTGCCCATCTCCCATCATAATGAATATCCATGGCAATTTCAGCTCCTGTCTTAGCTATCTGGTAGTTCGCTATGCCAGTCTGTATTCCTTTCACAACCAGCATGCTGGATGGCAATCTCTGCTGAGTGCAGATGATTGAATGAATATGTAAACCAGACTATTCTCTAACCCTTAAGGGTGGCGCCTCCGGATCAGGATGGAAGTGGATTGGTGAAACAGTCTGAGTAATGTTGCACCGTTTCCCTTGCCATATCTGTTCTGTGGATAACTAGATCTCAGTAATCAGCCAGCTGAAAATTCAGTTTTCACATCACTAAATTCAGTGCATAGGAGGACAAAAAAAAAAAAAAAAGGATGGAGCCTGATGTTCCCACATACACAGCTGCCCACATGGTGCTCTTGAATTTATTGGTAGATACAGAATATTCTGTTAACCTGCAGATATTTTCTTGCCTTGTCAAAAACAATTGAGGAAGGAGAACACTTGCCAATTCACAGACAGTTGCAGCATGCAAGTACCTAACTATATTCATGGTGTGACGTTAAATAAAAAAAGCAGTTTCATTTGGCATTATTAAGTTTCTGCACTCAGTTAAGCATACTAAACTAACAGATTAATCATCATTTGAAAAATCCAGCTAATGACTGACAAGATTAATACTTATTACTGAATTTAGTTATATCAGGCAGAGTGATAAAAATGTAATTCTCCCTCTTTCTTCAGGGTGGTCAGTAATTAGGTTTTTAAACACAACTGCCAGAACATTCAATTTCCAGGCAGATAACACCTTGACAGTGGAGATTTCTGGTAATTGGAAGGGAGTTAGGTGGGTTCTTGTGGGAGGTAACAGGCTATTAGGCCATTGGGAGGAAACTGGTGCTTTATGAAGAAGGCTGAAGTGGTCAGCTGGCGTGAGGGGAACTTGAGTTGGGCAGCCAAGGACAGCAGGTGTGTTCAGTTGCTGAGAAATGGCAGGAAGCAGCTGGGAGTCACTCTGGGCCCTTTTGTGTGGTAGGGGAGAGTGGTGACCAGTTTACAGAAAAGTAAACTCATCCTAAGTTCTAAAGTGTAATTCACAGAGGATGAGCAATATTTGTCCTTGGTTCTAGAAAGGGTCTAAGAAGTTCAGTTTGAAACAAATATATACAGCCAGAACATTACATGTGCAATTGGGACTGTACGTTTGTGTTGGCACATCATGGGAACAGAGGAAATCCAGGAACTGTATAAGGCCACTTATGAAAGGTCCTCACCACTTGAATGGCCCTACACCTTGCCCCGGCAGCAGAAGCGTGGGGCAACCCATTGTAATGGTCCTGAAATGTCTAGAGGATTTCCATATGCCTTACAGCTGCATAGCACAGAACTGAGTTCTAACCCAGAGAAATAGGAGACTCACTTCAGCCCAATGAGTGCCAAGGCAATGATTTTGTGCAGAAGTACTCAAACATAGATTTTTCTTCTATTGATTGTCTAGAAGAAATACAGTGAATTGACAGGATACTATAGTTTTACAGGAAGGAATTTAGTCACCGATGTAACTGTTAACATACAATACTACATAAACCCTAGAAGTCTGTCTCAGAATGTCACTAAAGCAAAACTTTACATTAGAGTAAAAGAATTTACTACTTGTCTATGTTTGTTTGTTGTTTAAAATAACATGGCTTGGGAGGTCAGTAATTGCCTTTCTAGGCTTGAATTGAAACCAGTTTCAATTGGCGAGTCAGCCATGACAAAAAGTTGTTACTGCTACCGATGGCATGTAAGCACTGAGTTGGTAATCTCAATCAGCACACATCATGTAGGCATTGTATTTTGTGTTACATATTCATCTTCTGGGAGGGTATCTTCTGCAGTTTGCCTAAGGATAGATCTACTATACCTCTGAAGGGTTCATGATCCAGTTGTTTATACATAATTTTGAAAAAGCTTTCTGTAGTGGAGGAAAGTACTTTTTTCACCATCCATTTACTAACAGGTGTTTTTGTTAAAATAAAGCTAAAACCAGAACAAAGAGACAGTACTAAGAAATGAGCCAGTCTGACTTGTGTTTTTTGTAAGTATATGTTTTCAATTAAAATATAAAAAAAGCTCTGCATATGTAGCTGAACTACAGATATAATCTATCTTGTCAGCTCTTGCCGCATCAAAACTGTTGTTTGTTTTCAAAAGTCATCTCCTGAATAAAATGTGAATCAAGTTCATAACCCCACCCCGCCTATTTCCGCCTTCTGTTTTGCCTTTAGACAATCTCTGAACCCTAGAGCAGAATGATATCATCCCTGTACTCTTCAATTATCAATTCCAGCCTTGCTGATGTGCCTGGGACTGGACCAGGAGTCAAGACACTGCTGCTAATAACAACCAAAAATTGTCGGTTTGTTTTTTGTTAAGCTGTGTCTGTTAGACATAAATGTTTCCTTTGGATCTAATTTGTTGTATGCATCAACATATATTCTTGCGGGGGTGGGGGGAGGGGAGAGAAAATAATGGACAGATTGTCCTCTGTGAAGAGTTTATCTTCACGAGGACTGGAAATTCCTCAAGATGGAGAGGAAGGATGGGGTTTACCACCCCTCCCTATGGAACAAGGAAGGTCAACATCCAAATCCAATCAATCTTTGGGAACCCACAGATCCCATGACCACGCAGCAGCCTTCCACCGGCCTTACCCGCCAGGGGTCATGTTTGATTCCTGCAAGGCTGGGCCATGTTTTCCATTGGCTGTAGTCATTTTCTGAGGAACGTTTCATATTTACCCCTCTCAAAGAAATGTTTCATTTTTTAAAAGTCTGATCCTCACTGGCCTTATTCTCCAAAATGCTCTCACTCGGGAATCTGGACAAGAAAACGGACCACTAGTTATTTACAGAGGTAGACTGGAGATTGTTTTCCTGAACACCCACTACAACACAACACATTTGCTCAGACAAGGCCTGACTGAAGGCCCAGAGACTCCACTGGTCTTTGGAGCAGCCACACGGAGCGCAATTTTGTACGTGTTTTGCCCAGTCTCCTTTGTCTGTAAATTTGTATAATATGAGTATATAAAAAAATCTTTATGAAAACCCCAACAGTTTAATCATAGTAGAATAATGTGTGTATGTAGGGTGGAAACCAACCATATAGCACTCAGCAAGTCCAAATTCTTTTTTTAATTCTGAAATTTTAACCCTTGCTGGACCAAGATGGTGGATGAGGAGCTGCAGGTGAAGAGAAGGAGGTGTCAAAGACAACAGAAACACAATATTCTACTTCTTCCCAGCTTTTGATTTTGATCTATAAATATATAGTAGAACTGCCCTCCACTGCCCAGAGAAGGAGGACAGAGTGTTCAGGGATTCCCAGTCTGACAAAAATCACTTCTTAAAAATATTTATCTGTGATATGTAACGTTTGAGAGGTTTAAAAATGTGTTTAAACATTATTATTAAAATATCATGCATCAAGAAACCACACTCGATTGGGCTTTCATTGCAGGAAATCTGTATGGATTTTTTTTCCTTTGTAAATGAATCCAGCCCTTACTGAACATTTCAACATGGCACCTGGAGAGTGTTTCAGAACTGACAGTCATTTCCTATTTGTCAGAAATAAAAATAGGGGATTCAAATCAATGTGTGATTTCACTTGTAACTGTAAATAATAATAAACTGCCTTTGGTTCCAAACTTCTGCATTGATGGCATATCAAAAAAGAACATTTAATGTTATGACAGCACAGATATAGAATTCATCTTCACTCCATGGGGTGCTTCATTACCCATTTGAGGTTTTGGTTTGCTCTACCCCTTCTGAGATACAAGGCCACCAGTATCTCATGAAGATGAATACCATATCCTGTGGTAATGCCATGACATAGTCCCTTTGTATATGTTTACAATACCCACACACGGGCAGACAAAGATAACTGTATGGCACCTAAGGAAAAGCAAAGATCAATGTACATATGCTGAGAATTACAAAGGACACAAAAATAACTAACATACAGCATGACGTAGTAGAAGAAAACCAAATCCAGTACTGAATCTGTTCTCCAAAATTATATTTTCTATTTCACTTTTGCATACTATATTAAGTATGTTTTATACAGAAACTATAGCATACATTGTGTCAAATGCATAGCAAATCAACTTCCCCCAATTCATAAACTCACAGCAACATGGTTCATGTTAGCCTGGTAACAGATGCGTAAATATTTCAAAGCACACATAATTCAGGTTCTTAAGCCATTTGACTTTTGTAAGGACAAAACAGGGCTGTGTTTGTGTGCTCTAGTGACATTACAAGTACACATTTCTGTTTGAGGATATTCGCCTTAGACCTGCTTAATTCATTCGGCCAATTTATTATCTTTTAATTTTTTTTAAATTATTGATTAAAGGACAGTCAGTCAGTCATGGCAATGTAGTAAGCAGGGCTACGATGTATTTCAATACACTTGGGAGTAATACATGACCTCTTAAAAAAGGGGATTGTGGAAAAATTTAAAATATTTTAGACCTGCTCACATCATTTTTATTTGCTCTTCCTGTACAATGGAAAGAGGAAAACACCAACATTATCAGCTCTAAAAAGTTTTAGAATTAAAACGTTTGTTGAACTTTCAGATTTTACTTTGGATGTAAGTGACAGAATAAATCTTGCAGGCTGCATATGTTCTGTTTATATAGACTCTTAAATAAACATTTTGTGATGATTAAGAGTTGTGGCAATGCTATTTCATTTCCCCCTTTCTTAGCCTCCGTAGCTTCCTCCCAGTGTAAGCTAGAGCACAGATCATAATTATAATGCAAAACAGCATCCCACAGCCTTGTTAATACATTTCAAACCTGAAGTTCCTTGAAGTTCTAAGGATTTTAAATTATTGATATTCATTAACGGAATGATTTCCTGTGACATAAATGCACATTACATTCTTTAATGTGCTGGAAACAACTAAAAATGCCATGTCAGAAGTGTTTACATGGCTGTTGTGAAAAATGGTACCTTGCTAATATATGCCTGTTTCTTAAATTCTGTTAGCAGTTGTAAGACAGTCAGATACCACCCCTGGGATCGTGTGCCCTCATGAAACACAATTACAATGAGACTATCTCATTATCTCATTGGCTTTAGCTTACTGTTCTGTTACCATGGTTTCAAATACACAGAGGAGTCTGAAACTAAGAGTGCTGCTAACAAAGAACATATCCTTGTACAATGACATCAGATCATGTTAGACAGAATAGACTTAATTAAATACCCCCCGATGTAGGCCAAAATATAGAACTTGTGTATACTTTTAAAAAATGGAATCTAGCATCTTTTTATGCAGCTGTAAATTTTGAAAATGAATAAAGCACCATGACAGCTTTGCCAAATAGTGACAAAAAGCAACAACAAAGTGATACAATTGAGTTTACAATTTTATTTTTGTATTAATTGTACTCTGTTAATTGTACTCTTACCAGTTCCACTCTTCTTGATCAATCTCTCACCCGCTAGTAAATTTGGACTATCTTGGTCCTATCAACACCATGCTTTGAATTCAGAACATTACAGTCTGGTCTTTCCAACGAACTGCAATGCTGCCTAATGAGAGCAGGACACTCCACCCTATTTGCTGACAGGATGTCTCCTACTTGGACACATTCAGTTACAGGCTTATCTTACCACTGGTGGTGAACTAGTCTGACGTATTGAAAGAGAAAAAACACAACTGTTGATATCATGCACTGCAAGAGCCATGCTGGTTGCCATCCTTTTGATTCATGCCCATCCACCAAGTGCTGCTATACAGTTAAGTGTATCTGACTAGCATAGCTAATATAGCTTCAGTTCAAGTTAAACACTCAGTTAAAAACAAATGTTAAAATAATTAAAAGTTACACTAGAAAAAAACTCCGTAGACAAAAGTTATTGAGCTCAGTGAAGGGGTAACTGAGTGAAATTCTATGGCCTGTGTTATACAAATGGGCAGACTAGATGATCTAATGGTCCTGTCCAGCCTTAAAATCTAGGAAGGAATGGCTATTTCCGTTTTTACCCACAGAACAAGTGGGTTTATCTACTGTAGTAATTTACTTCATCAAGGAAAAAAAACTTTCCCTCATCATGCATTGTCCCCTGAAGAAAATGCACCACCCATAATTCAATCTATCTTTCAATGTTTTGTTTCAGAGTCAGAGCATTAAAAATTCCTCATATCATTTATTTACCCTGGAGGATATCAGGTGACATAATGTGACAATAATGACATCCCTAGTGGTGTTAATTGATTTTGTCCTGGTAGAGAGGGTAATTTGGCATCCACAGCAGCTTCCAGATCATGGACTTAGTGATTGTCTGCCTAGGTAGTATTACTGTTAATGAAGAGAAAACACGCTTTCCTCTTTAAAAGACAGTATGCTAATTATGACAGACAATGGAGTGCCATAGGTCGTTTATTATTTTTAAATAGAGTTAATTCTAAATGACTGACACAGAAGTGTAATGACTGTAAATTAGTAAATGCAATTCCTAGCTCATAAAATCCAATGTCACTATTTAATAAATAAAAAAAGAGCACTCATGAAATATTCTAACCATTTTAACATTTAAAGGTGTGAATAATTAACAACCAGAAGTTAACAACCACGAGCTTGTAAAAGGTCTGATTAAAAGCAATGTTCATTATCTGCCAGACTAACATAGCTCATTGGGTCAACATTTCCTAATTAACGCCTTCTAATTATGGAGATAAAACATATTTTCTTAGTATAATTGTTTTTAAAAAGTCATGGTTGTTTTGAATTTAGTCTGTGGAATAATTAAAGCTACTGCTGAGCTCTAATGGGTTTCCTAATTGTTGGAGGGAAAAGATTTTGGAACGAGCATCATTCAGGCTTATAATAAAATGCTCGGATTCTGGATCCCTAGTGAGCATGGTCTCATGCCATCGGGAGTTTGGCAAACTCTTCCATTTTGGCCATCTGAACTTGTACGAACTCTGTCACCTCATGACTGATTTTTAAAAAAAATGAAAATTGTGCAAGTTTAGTGCTGCTGAAAGATACCAGGAGTGGCAATCATTTGTCCACTTAGCAGTTATAGTAACACCAACCCCCTCACACTGCTGCATCCAATACTCCTCCACCTTGAACTGGGGTACCCACTTCAGAGTCAAAGGGAAGCTCACTCTTCAGTCTTGTTTAGTCTTTGGCCTCTGTGCCAACAAAAGTGCTAAGTAATTCTAATTGTGGTGATGGAGTTTGTGTTCCAGACATTTGTCCACTGGAACTGGTCTGAGATCACCAAACTCATGCCATATAGATCTCTGAAGATCCATTAGCTGATAACTTTTGATCACTTCCAGCCAGGGCTAGATTTGGACCATCAATCTAGAAGTGGAAGACATCCCACTATTAGTCCCCTAAACCAGAGAGTTGCCCTAGGCCTGGCAGGTTTGAAGTCTGCCAGCCACACAGACTGGCCCTGCAGAATACTGGAGGCCATAAAAAGCTGTTGGAGAGAGGCAGGCACACATAACTGCTCTTCCTTCCATAGCTAAGTGATTTTTCTCAGTCTCCCTCCCAATAATTTTGTCGAGTAGACTATAGCTTTTTGAGGCTATATCTAAGTTGGGTTCCCTGAGCCAAGCATCACCTTCATGGTGGTGGTTTACTGGCTAAGCAATTGATGTGGAGCCAGTTTATTCTTACAGATGTGGATCTGAACGGTCATATTTGGGCGTCAGGAAGGAATTTTCCCTTGTGGGGGTCCAGTGGTATAGGAGGGGTTTTCACTACCATAAACCACCTTGCATTGACTGCTGATGCGAGATTTTTGACTAGCCTTTCCCTTTCACTTCAGGAGGTCTCTCTGATGCATGCAATGAAGTTGAAGATAGCCAGGACGATGGCTATTCTGGCTGTGCTGAAGAATATTTGCTTTCAGTAAATATTATCTCTGTCACAACATAAGGAACGCAGGAGGCGCTTAAGTAGACCTGGTTGAATATTGAACTTTCCATTCTGCAGGAAATTCCAAAATTAAAGAAAAAAGTCATTCTTTTTCAGAACAAAAACACAGAAATTGTGACATGTTTCCTGTGAAAGGGAAATGTGAAGAGTTTCATTTCTAAATAATAAAAGTGTTTAGTTGTGAAGATTTTGAAACAAAATTGAGGCTGAAAGCCCTTAAGCTCTTGGCTCAGCTGTGGCTCCCAGCTTTCCATCAGCAAAATGATGGTGAGCTAGGAGCCATGGCTAAGCCAAGAGCATTGGCCTGTGGGAACCATGGCTCCCAGTTCCATGCAAGGGAGCCTGGAAGCCCTAGGGTTCCCTATCCTGGGGCAGTTTGCATGGCAGGTTTGCCCCAGAACCATGGTCCCTAGAAGCCCAGTGCTCCCCAACAGCCCACCAGGTAAGCTGACAGGAAATCAGGAAAATTTCCAGTTGAAATCTGCCCGTGTTTAACTGAGAATTTGTTCAAACAAACATGTTTCTGCGGAGCATTTTAGTTTTGATGAAGTGACATTTTCCTTCCTTGTTTTTAATGGAACATTCCCAGCCAGCTGTACTCTTAGGGTTGATGTACCCATACAGCTCTGCTCATTATCCAATAATGCAGGCTCCAGTTTGGGAACTAGGCTTGGTTTTGTAGACAAAGAGAGGCTAACATGCTAACACATGTTAGGACAAGCCCAATGGCCAAGCACAGATGTAAGGCCAGGGAGCAGAATTCTTTCCCCAGGGAAAGAATAGCTGGGGAGTAGGAAGCTTGGGATACTCGCCATCTCCATTTCATTGGTCATAGGGGCACCCCTAGGCCTTGAACACCTACAGCAAATAAAAGGGACACAATGAACAGATATCTGCCTGATCCCTGCTTGAAGATTTAATGAAGTTGTGGGTCAGGGGCCTTTCTACATCAAGAAAGCCACATGAAGAGTTTTAAACGCTTCATTCACGAGGAATAATTGGCAGCAGCTGATGTTTCAATATACATCTGCTCTTAAATTGTAATTTCTGCTGTTCAGATAGGAAATGTTTGCTTAGGTCCTTATACTGTAACTTTTCAGTTAAATCACACCATTCTGAAGGTACAGTGGGGAAGGGAACTGCTGTAAAAATAAGACCCATTTCCTTTTAAAATTAGTAAGCGAGCTCTTTGGGGGCATCTAATGGTGAAGTATCATCATGTCAACTACTAGATGTTCACACTGAAGCGGATGCTATGCTTGTGCTAAATATTAAAGATCAGGCACTCATAACATGATTTAGACATAAAAAAACTCCTTAATTTAATAGTAACACCCAAGTTGTGCTGGGCTGTATAATTGGAAATATGGAGCTTGCTGGACACCAGCACTGATTTCTTTCAGGACAGAGGCAATATACAAAAAAGCAAAATGTATATTTGCTCCTCTAACAAGAATCTTTATTGTTTAGCAAACATTTGTTTCAAGTCATTTTAGGTGAGCCACCTGAAGAGTAAATTCTTCTCAACATGACAGTAGGCATGATATGAAGCATAGTAGATCAGACAATATATATTCCATCACAGAGTGAACATGTACGGCCATGTCTTTACTGACTTGGGCATATATTTTTCTCTGCCTATATGCATGTAATTCCAATTGACATTAATTAGCATTAGATAAGTTTAGTGGAAGGAGAAGAGATTCCAGAGTGGACGTTAGTGAATCCTTGGCTAAAGAACTTTTAAATATACAAAACAGACAAAGATCAGGAGGAACATTCTTGGCTATATCTTACTTTATTCCTCCCTTTTCCCATCTCACTTTAGCTTGCATTCCATGTGGGAGACTGTAGCAAACCCCAATACTGCCAATCGCAAGCATTCAATAATCATGAGTCAGACCCCCAAAGTTTATGAGCTTGGCTTAAAAATTAGTTTTTTTTTAAAAAATGTTGGGGTTCTTTATTTGCATTCTGGGTTCAAACCCTTATTCTTCAATTGCTACATATTTTGCAAACTCTCTCTACATCAGTGAAGGCTAGAAACTTATTTTTATTTCTGTTTAAATGAAAGCTGACTTTCCTCAGGCATTCCCTTGACTCCAGTAGTTGGAAAAACACATCAATATTGTGGGATTTGCAATAAAATTGCAAGAGTTACCAACTCTGAACTCCTGCAATGGACTCCAGATGAGTGGGACTCAGTATACATGGGTTCTCATCCTGGTTCTGCTATTTTAATATGAATAAATTACTTATTTTCAAATCCAAAAAAAGTTTGTTTTTTTTTAAATTGACTTCAGTAATAGATTAGGTATTGTGAGACCCACTGGTAGGAAAGATTGAAACATAAGAAGTATGGGAATAGTCCAGATGAGTCTGAAAAAGATAAGGCCAATACTTTATAACAGTGTTCACCACTTATCAAGATCTTAAGTACACTTGACACAGGAATGAGAAGAGTTAGGGGAGTAGATGGGAGAATTTCTCCTGTCCACCCAGTGCAGTGTGGACCCCATGGTAAGTAGATCTAAGCTATGTCAACTTGAGTTATGCTACTACTGTAACTCAAATTGCATAGCTTAGATTGACTTTTCCCCGTAGTGTAGACCTGCCCTTAGACTAGTGCAGACAATTCTGCTCACTTTGCTAAAGGGCAGACATTGCTAAGGGCAAATTGACACCCAATGGATTGATCCGTGCAGCGTCCATCCCACTGGTAGTGGAGACAAGTCCTTAGATTGTAAAGTTGCAGCAGAAGGCAATCAAAATGATTGTATTTTGGGGTATGAATTAAGAAAGTCAGAGAGATCCAAGTCTGGCTAATCTAACAAAAGAGAGAGTAAGAGATATATATAACATCCTGAAAGGAAAGGAATTAATGTGGATGAGAGATCAAAGCTAGTTAATAATTCCAAAGCAATAGGTAACAGAAAGACAGCAATTTCAGGGATAAGCTGGCCGATTTGGATATCATAGGAGCCTTTGCCACCAAACTTTCATCCAGAAGTCAAACTGACTCTGAGCTGAGCAATTTGGGGGACTGAGAAAGTTTTATTTTGTTGTACTTTAGGATTCTGGCTGGTCCTAGGAACAGAAGCACAGATACTTCCTACAAAAACTTGTTCACTCTTTTGGCATTTCCAGCTCATCTTTGCAGGCTCTAGTTGTTTGACTTAGCCAGGAAGGTGTTTACTATGCTGAACAGGTGCTTTCAAGTTTAAAATCTTTTACAGTTTTGCCATCATGTTCCTTACAGCTTGTCTACACTTACTGGGGGATCGACGAGCAGTGATCGATGCATCAGCGGTTGATTTAGTGGGTCTAGTGATGACCTGCTAAATCAACTGCAGATCACTCTCCTGTCAACTCCTGTACTCCACTCGATCGAGAAGAGTAAGGGGAGTTGACAGGAGAGCGTCTCCCATCAACATCGTGTAGTGTGGACCCCATGATAAGTAGATCTAAGCTACGTCAATTTGAGTTATGCTATTCACGTAACTCAAATTGCATAGCTTAGATTGAATTTCTCCTGTAGTGTAGACAAGGCCTTACACACATGTGCCACACCTACTACAATTCAGAATTTCTGCACACAAAGGTTTGTCACTGTGTGGAGTAAATTTATGAAGTCAGCTGGGATATATTGGATAAGGGAAGACTCTGGAAGTATAGCCATTAACTAGATATTTGGGGTTAAATAGTGAGATGCTAACATCTGACTTGAAATTATATTGAGCTACCACTGAAATTATGTCAGCGTTTCCATTACAAACTGACTAAAAATTCCACTCATGCTTATTCCTGGCACACAAAGGGGTCTACTTTTACCACTGATGTAAGTATCAGTGATTAGAACAGGAGTGTCATGACGCTGGGATTCTAGTCCCTGCTCTACCAGAGACTTTAAGAGTCTCTCTACTACAATTTGCGCATCAGTGAAACAGATAATACTCCTTGGGTAAAGCCCTGCCCCTGCTGAAGTCAATGGGAGTTTTGTCACTGACATTAATAGAGCCAGGATTTCATTTTATCACAGTGGGATCATGAGTATTAGCACTATTCATACAAGAATGTCAAAATGTTTTGCAATGCAAATGGCAGCAATTAATTTAATAAAATAAGGTAGAATTTATGCAAGCATAATTTTGACTTTCAGCTTTTAAACAAAGTGGGCCCAATCCTACAACCTTTATTTGTGCAAGCAGCTTTTACTCACAGGAGGAGTCCATGGAAAATGAATTACTGGTTTCAGGGTTGTATCTTAAAATCTAGAGTTCCGTGGGGCAGGGCTGTGTTTTTCTGTCAGTCTGTAAAAGTATCATGCACACCTATGGTGCTATATAAACCACAACAAAGCACGTTGATGGTAAAATAGTCCCTAAGGTCTTTGCACATAAGGAAGACTTTTTTTTTTTTTCAAATTTATTTTTTTCAAATAAACACATCTCCCTGTTTACACTTAGGGAAGAGAAATGCAGAATCTTAAAACTCCAAATTTTGTATGATCTTTAGACTTGATTAATCAGCATTTACACTGGATTCATTTTGGCATTTTAGCTCTGGTTATAAAAGTGAGCACTGCCTATGTAGCCATGCTGTTTTTGCCATGGCCTAATGATACAGAGGTGTGGCTACGCTTTAATGATCTGCTTTAATAATTTATCAATGGAGTTTGTAAGTGCTAATTTGCACTTTTAGGGGCATATTCTCCTTTTGAAGCATCCATATAACCCCCCATTAATGTTAATGGGAATTATGATCACATTAAAAGGAGACTGTACCCCTTAGGTGTTTAACATCTGACTTATCTCTTGGTCTTAAATTGCATGGCTGAATGTCATTTCTTTCATTTACTAAAATGGCTTTTTGTTGTGCTGCCACCACATGGCTGCAATGGCAGAGAGAATACTTCAATAAAAAAAAATAAAAATATAAATAAACCTCCACCAGAATACAGAGTGAGTCAGTGCACTTTTTAGATCTTGACTTAAATCTAGTTTTGGATCGTGGTCAAATAAGGTTGACAATTGATCAATTACATTTACATGTTTGCACTCCTAGCTGAGCCACCAAAGAATATGGCATAATTCAACATGGTTGCCAGTTTGCACGAGCAAATACAGAAACTAATTAATTTATACATGCCAGTAACATGCCAGAGAATAAAGAGCACCATTAGCCCTTAGGACCAAATGCCTCCATTATCAAAATCGCTACTAGACATGCTAAATTGTTACAAAAGGGAAAAATTTGTTATACCCCTGGAGACAATCATAAATCGAAGTCCAGTTCATTTATATGGTCTCATTCCTTTGGGTCTCTGATAAACCCTGATTTAGCAATGCACTTAAGTTTGTGCTTAAATCTCATGGACTCCCTTGAAGTTCATGGGATTTAAGCACAAATGTAAAGTTAAGCTTGGACTTAAATGCTTTGTGAACTGGGCCATACTGAGCCAGGATCTTTAGTGCTGTATAAGTGGTGTTGCGCCTTGTGTAGCTGCTTCCTCTTAGCAGTTACCTGCATTCCACCGTCAACGGGATTTTGACAGGTAAACGTATTTCAATAGAAATGGAGGTGATAATAGTTATATACATTAGCTATTGAATCTCATTAATTTGCACAGCTGTCATAGCCTATTCATAGAGAAGGGGGTTTGTCAGCTGCTGAGCTCCATTTTCATGAGCAGCTGACAAAATTTCAGAAGTAGGTAGTCAAAGCTGGCCCTGGTCTGAATATTAACCTGCTTTGCCCTGCTCTGGTCAGGTATTTTTACATTAACTCTTAATCCTTTTGCTGGATTTGTGTAGGAAACTGAATGTTATTTTAATGTACTTTTTGTGTGAATGAATGGATTGGTCTCTCCTTGGTTTGTAAGGGCAGGCCTCAGTGGAGTATATGAACTTCTCTTAGCTCTTAATGTTCCTAAGCAGCACCGGCATTTTACTTCTTATTCTTAAAAAACCCCTCAGTTTGCAGTCAAATCACATTCTCAGAAAAACATCAAGTTAAAGCACGTGAACACATGTGCATAGAGAAATACTGCTTACCATACAGATATCATGCAATGCTGGTATGGGTGAGCTGGTTGCCACGCTTTAGTATGGACCCAATCCTCTGAGGTGTCAAGTGTCTCACAGAAGTCAGGATTATTCTCAATTCTCATTTACCTCACTCACTCCAGTGAGTTTTAGGAGCTGGACAGCCTAACAGGTGGGATATACATGGGCATCTCTGGTAGTGTTCAAAGGCCCGAAGAAGGTTTAAAAAGGAATATTTCTCAACCCTTAAATGTTTGGGGCTTGAACCTACAAACCATTATTCCTGAGAGTTGTCTTGCTTCTGATTGATGTAAAAATCAATATTTCTAAAGCTACTCGTTTTCAAAAAATTAAATGCAGACCTATATACCCTGGGATGAATAAAATATAGGGAGCAACAGAAAAGTTGTTTGTACTTCAGTTTTAGTTTGGCTAAGCATCCAGCCTTTTGGATGCTTACCATGAACTTCTTGGATCTGCAAAACCAGGCAGAAAATCTCAGTGTCCCTTGTGAGATTTCAGACATTTCTGTATCCTTTTATATGGTACCAGTCTTTAGGGCATGGTCTCTTTTTTCTTTGTTTGCAAAGCATCTAGGAAAATGGGACTCTGAACCCTGATTGGGCCCCCTGGGCACTACTGTAATATGCATAATAAATGACGCCACAAGAACAGCCTTTCCTACATTACGTATTGGGTGGCTTCCTATTTTCTGAACTAATTCACTCATCCTCAGTGCTTAGGGGCACAGAACTGTGCCTGCTACTGAATGAGGCATTATTTAAATTGCACCTATATAGTCCATTGTACCACACCCCTTATGTCGAGCCACATCCCCAGTTTCTTAATCTCAAGACATAATATTATACATTTCAGTGGAATTGATTAATGTGGGACAATAATGGTACTAGAAAGACTGATAACTTTACTGGATGCTTTTTATGTAATAAGAAAATGTCTCTATATTGGAAATGCTAATAATTCACTTGACATTGCCTGATCTCCTGGTTATAGAAATGTGTGAGAGGAGAAATTGCATCTACAGACTATTTGGACCTTTATTAAAATATCCAGGAATCAGAAGAGCATGATAATAGCAAAACTCTTTCAGCTACAGAAAGTGTCAGCAAATGGAATGTGTGAGTTTGTTATTTAGGATCTGTGACGATTGAGAACTCTGACTACCCTAAGAAGATCTATAGGATGCTAGTAATTGCTTGATTAATTATGACATATAAAAAACATTTCCAAAGCTACAAAGTCAAGACTTTTTTAGGCTTTTGATGTAGCCCTGCGTAATTGTGAGAACAGACATGGAAAGATGAAGATCAATGCTTTTTTGGAGTCTTGGAGTTTGAAGTTACCAGTGTCAGGGTTTGAGTATTGAGTAAAATAAAAAACAAAACACAAATGGATATTTCAACAGTAAAAAAAAAAAAATCCGTTGTTTCACTTTTTAGGGAAATCCATAAGTATGGAAAGCTACTTTAGCCCTGTCTGAAAGGCAGAAGATAAAAATATGAATATGTTGTTTCTAGTGGACTGGGTATCAGGTTTAATAGTTTCAGACTGGATACTCTCATCAATTTAAACAGCATCCCTGGTTGAATTGCATTATTTCCATTCAGAGTAATTTCATGAGGTGGAGAAGTGAGATCACAGACTCAATATCTTAAAGGGAAAGGTCCTGGATAAGGCTGACACACCAATTTCATTTTTTTCATGACTGCTTATATGGTTACAATGTGGGAAACAATGGCAAGAAGCCATTTTTTCAATGCAACATTTGTCCATGGTACTCATTTCCATCAGCCTAGCCTCTATTGATTTGTACAATGCTTTGTAAATGCAAAGCTCTGTATAAGTGCTAATTTATTATTACTAAGCTGCATCAACATTTGCAAATTATTGGCCAGCATTGGGAAAAATGACATGGACTGATTATAAGGAGCCAGAATGTGAACTCTCTCATTTTTACTGGTAAGCAGTTGCTCTCACAGGTTGTTCCATTGAAGTTTCTTGAGATTACTCAAGTGAGTAACCAGTGGAAATAAGGAAGTCACAATCCAGTCCATGGATGGCACGCTGAAAGTGTTTTATTTATATATGATCATAGAATCATGAGACTGGAAGGGACCTCGAGAAGTCATCTAGTCCAGTCCCCTGCACTCATGGCAGGACTAAGTACTATCTAGACCAGTGCTTCTCAAGCTATCTGATGTGGAGGACAGGCAATTTTTTTCCCAATGTGCGTGCAGACTGGCAGCCGATGGCTCACCGACTGGCACCAGTCCGCGGACCACCACTTTGAGTAGCACTGATCTAGACCATTCCTGACAGGTGTTTGTCTAACCCGCTCTTAAAAATCTCCAATGACAGAGATTCTACAACCTCCCAAGGCAATTGATTCCAGTGCTTAACCACCCTGACAGCTAGGAAGTTTTTCCTAATGTCCAACCTAAACCTCCCTTGCTGCAATTTAAGCCCATTGATTCTGGTCTTATCCTCAGAGGTTAAGAGGAACATTTTTTCTCCCTCCTCCTTGTAACAATCTTCTATGTACTTGAAAACTGTTATGTACCCTCTCAGTCTTCTCTTTTCCAGACTAAATAAATCCAGTTTTTTCAATCTTCCCTCATAGGTCACCTTTGCAAGACCTTTAAATCATTTCTGTTGCTCTTCTCTGGACTCTCTCCAATTTGTCCACATCTTTCCTGAAATGTGGCACCCAGAACTAGACACAATATGCCAACTGAGGCCTAATCAGCCTGGAGTAAAGTGGAAGAATTACTTCTGTCTTGCTTACTACACTCCTGATAATACATCCCAGAATGATGTTATCTTTTTTTACAACAGTGTTACAGGGTTGACTCATATTTAGCTTATTGTCCACTATGAACCCCAGATCCCTTTCTGCAGTACTTCCTAGACAGTCATTTCCCATTTTGTATGTGTGCAACTGATTGTTCCTTACTAAGTGGAATACTTTGCATTTGTCCTTATTGAATTTCATCCTATTTACTTCAGATCATTTCGAATTTTAATCCTATCCTCCAAAGTAATAAACAAGATAAACAATTCCACCCAAAAATGTTGTTAGATTTAGGATTGCCCTGCTGCAGCCTCCACAAAGGAACAGCCAGGTAATGAGCAGGTAAGTCATTCAGCACCCCATCCACACTCCACTCCTTCCCTTTCACCACCCAAAGTCTCTACCTTCATCCTGAGCACTCAAGAGACATCTGTCTTTGCTGAGGCTAGCTTATTCTCACCAGATTCTTGTTTTATGTGAGAATAGCACAGAAATCCAGGGCGAACTCCCTGTGCTAGAAGGGTTATTTACTATATAAAAAGGTGCCAAAATGCTAATTTACCGTAAGATTTGACAGTTTTATTCATATAGCTTACAAGAACAAAGGAGACTCATCCTGGGGTAAGGGGCGTATCATAAATCTTGTATCGACATGTCAACATTTTCATATATATTTGGAAATCTCTTGAGAATGAAAACTCAAGAGTAGAACAAACTTTGGGAATGCGAGGAATGTTTACACCGCCTCTATTTGAAAATCCGTGATGACAATGGTAGGTAGCACACTGCCACTCCCATTATGTGTATCATGTATTCCTCTGGTTGTAGCACTTCTGCTCTTTCCTACCTCACAATATTGAGTTTGTTTAAGCCACTTTGCTAGGCAGTGCAGCCCTCCAGGTGTTTGTTTTCCTGAGTGTTGCAGAAACCAGGACTTTACACACAAATATGAAAGCTACACTTTGATGAAACCTGAGAGTTCTTTTCTGCTCACAATTATGGTGAGTTACTTGGACTGATTGAACATCCTGTCCAAAAAAAATCATTAATTTAGTGACAGAGGCCTACTGTTGTGTGTTTAATGTGCATCATCGCCTCCATTTTCCCACCTAAAGAAGAGATTAAAGGAGTAGAAAACATGGTACTTTGACCAAAGTTCTGTTAGATGCAGACTGTTGAGTCAATGTTGCTTTATTCCTGTCCCTCTCTGTGATTCTCTCCACACAATGTCCATGCTACTGCAAGTGTCGGAGGGCAAGGAGGAAGACGTACAGTTGGTATCAATCTGTCTCCTTCCACTCACATTATAAGCACACTCTTGTTTCTCCTGCTTGCCCCCCCCCAAAAAAAAAACAACAAAAAAAAGCCTCTATCCTTAGTCCCCACCTTCCCCTCCAACTACCACTCACCTGTCTTCTCTTTTCCTCGAGAGTTGTCTTTTAACAATTTCTTCCTCTCCAGTCTCCCCAGACTGTGGGTCGATCTTAGGAAGAAACTCTTATGGAGGGAAGACTTTACACGAACAAGCTGGACACAGAACCTTTATACTTGAACATAGTCATGGCTGGATTCAGTTTGATCATGGTAGGGTACTCCTTAACGGTCCTTTCTCCCCACAGCACTTAGACTTATTCTAGGCAAGTCTGCCGGCAGCTGAGGCCTTCAGGAAATGCCAAAACTGTCCTTTCATTGCTTAGTTAATTTGGTGCATAATTATTGAATTGCTACTTCTCCCTCTTGCTAACTTGGAACCATAATGTATTACTCTTGGTTATTCACATATAGCGTACTGTGTGCAACTAGGCAAAGTAACACTGCCAGAGGAAATTCAATATTGGGATGGTCCTGACCTTTGTGAACTTGACCTCAAAAAATCTTAGATTGCAGTAATGAGAATATTTGGATGTGAGAGAGATAGATGGCTGGGTGCAGAATAGATCTTTCAATGGATAATGTTATATAAGAGGTGTTTGGGATTCATCTGTGTAATGTTCTACATTACTCTATACACTCACTGAAAAACAGAATGAATGCCTCACATGTTAATCATACAACTAGCAGTTGGAATGTGCTACACCAGGGGTTCTCAAACTTTAGCAACTGAGGACCCCCATTTTGGTTTAAAAATTGTTGGGGACCCCCAAGATACCACTCCGCACAGCCCTTGCCCCTTCCCGGGGCCATGCCCCTGTCCCACCCCTTCTCCAAGCCCCACCCCCACTCACTCCATGCCCCCTCTCTCCGTTGCTCCCTCTCCCCAACCCTCACTCATTTTCACCAGGCTGGGGCAGGAGGTTGGGGTACAGGAGGGGGTGCGGGCTAGGGTGAGGCACTTACCTTGGGACACTCCCTCGGGACGCGACCAGCACATCCCTCCGACAGTGGCTCCTAGGCAGGCACCACCTCCAGTTCTTGGCCAATGGGAGCTGCGGAGTTGGCGCTTGGGGCAGGGGCAGCGAATGGAGACCCCTTGTCCCCCACCCCAGGGACGTGGTAAGGACAGCCAGAACAGGTAAGCCTGTTCCCCAGCGTGCTGGAGGCATGCCTGGGAGGGATGGGGAGGAGTTTCTCAGTGGGGCCTGGAGACCCCCCAGGGGTTCACGGACCCCAGTTTGAAAAACACTGTGCTATACAATGTATAGATTGTGCCCCACCTCGGAGTTAATATTTACCATATCTTGTAGAAATTAATTACAAAGAACAAACATTCTATTTATACAACTGCAGTAAATAAATAAATAAAAAATTAAAACCAAACTCTTCATTTGAATTGTTGCAGGCTAAGAAAAGGTAACAGTGCAGCACAGCCTCTGAAGGGGAGAGCCAGTTTGCAACATATTTTGTCTCTTTGTGCTGTTACCACTAGAGACAAAGGGCCAAATTCTAATCTTGGATGCAGGGCAGCAGGTTTCTTGGAAAATCCTCCACTGAGCATGTATGAAAAAAGCAGAAACACGATAGCATGTTGTGAGGGTCTACTGGAAGCGAGTAGCAAATCAGCATACTATGCTAGATGGAGGAGTTAGCATTGCCAGGGAAGCTTTAAGTTTGAGTACTGATTTTATTGATTGTATTACACCAGTGCTGAGAGGCCCCACCTGAAATCAAAGCCCTGTTGTGCCAGACACTGAACAAATGCATAAGAGACAGCCCTTGCCCAGGCGAGCTTGCAACATAAATAGAGAAAGGGTGGAGAAAAGGGAATGTTATCTCCATTTTACACATAGGGAATGTAGAGACAGAGATTAAACCATTTGCCCAAGGTCACAGAGGGAGTCTTTGGCAGAGCAGAGACACAAATCCAGAGGTTCTGATGCCCAGTCAATGGTCTTAACCACAAGGCTCTTCACTGATTTTGCACTCACAGTGGTGCATTATACTGTGTATTTTTTTTTTTTTTGTATTTAACAGATATTTACTGGAAGAACTTTGTTAAGCTGGAATTAATGTAAATCTGACCAGACATAATTCTATTCTTCTGGGGAAAGTATCTTCTTAGAATGCTTTTTAAAAAGCTATTTTTTATAAGCCCACAAAGTCCAAAACTAAGGTGTCATTGTATGGTTTCTGGTGATTCATTTAGGATCATTCATGTTCTAACTCTGTCTCTGTAATATCACCAACCTTCCATCTTCTTCCTTTCCTTTTCTCCATGCCTGTTTTGAAAGTGGAGTCTTTTAAATTAAATTAAATAATTTTCTTTAGAGAATGTTATGAAAAGAAATTTTCATTACCATAAAGACTATATAAGAAATCCGCAGCACAAGGTCAGTTATGCAAGTAAGTTGCTCAATTAATGCTAATGGACTACTCACATGAGTAAAACTATTCAGGTGTGTGAGTTTTTTCAGGATCAGCAGTAAACATTTTACATACAGGACCCACTACATTAGTGCAGCTGATGTGTGGAGGACAGCAGACTATAGAGCACTGGCTTTACTGAGGCATATCTCCGATACTGCATGATCCTTAGCTACCACACTTATCCAGTAAGGCCCATAATTTAAGAATCTAAGTAGCGGAGGTTTGTAGCTTTGTTGCCATGCTAGTTCTGTGGCTAGTGACCCATTGCTCTTGGGAACATTAGGAACGGTAGATAGCTTTAAACAAGTCATTAGTCCCAGAAGAATGTCATGCAGGCTTTAGATTTAAATAGCAAATTCAAGCACATGATGGATCTTGAATTATCCCCCAAAATAGCTAAAGGAACCACTACTTGATAGGACCAAGTGAAATAAGCCAATGTGAAGTTTCTTGGTCACTCTAGTTTGGAGACATGGGGAGCCAAATAGGCATTAGGAAAATACTTCAAATGGAAGAAAACAGCTCAATATTTGAACCCTCATATTTGAAAATTGTGTATGTAATCTGACTTTAACCTTCCAGCAATTGTCTACACTGGGATAAGATCTGGCATGTGCAGTTTTAAGTATATTGTTTTCATTTTGATGAAGCTGAATAGGTGGCTGATAATAAGGCTTAAAGACTAAGAAGACTGCTTTATCTCTCCATAATAATTACACAAGCCATGCACAATTGTGTGTTTGAAATAAACACATGAAAGACATTTGACTGTTGATTTCAGTACGTAACAATACTTTAGCCATGAAAAACTAATCACTTCATTGCTCATCCTGATTAAAAACAGGACAAACCATATAGGCCATATTCACCCTGCAGGCTTAAAGCCATCCTATGCCTCACCAGAGCTGTGCCATGAGTCCCATGATCTATTCCATTCTATTCTACACAGGGTTTCATCCCTGTACTATCTGAGCACCCTCCAGTAGTTAGTTAAGTTGTTTAATACACATCTGTCATGTGTTTGTTCTGGTCCCATAATGGCAAGGACCTCCATCCTCAGTTGTGTTTTGCACTACTGAAGCACTGAAGGAATCAATAATGCAGGGGGGGTCAAACTTTTTGGCCTGAGGGCCACATCAGGTTTCCAAAATTGTATGGAGGGCCAGTTAGGAGAGGCTGTGCCTCCCCAAACAGCCAGGCATGGCATGGCGTGGAGTGGAGTGGAGTGGCTCCCGCCCCCTATCTGACCCCCCCTGCTTCTTGCCCCCAGGACCCCTGCCCCATCCACCCCTCCCTGTCCCCTGACCGTCCCAAGATCCCCTGTCTGCCCCATCCAACCCCTCCTCCCCTTCCTGACTTCCCCCCTGGAACCTCTGCCCAAGCCAACCACCCCTTCTCCCCTGACTGCCCCCCTACCCTTCCTGACTGCCCCCATTCAACCCCCTATTCCCTGCCCTCTGACCGTCCCGACCCCATCCACACCCCTGCCCCCGAACTCCCCTGCCCTCTATCCAACCCCCCTGCTCCCTGCCCCCTTACTGCGCTGCCTGGAGCTGGTGGCTGGTGGCGCTACAACCGGGCCACCCGGCTGGAGCCAGCCACGCACAGCACAGCTCAGAGCACCCGGTCAGGCCAGGCTCTGCAGCTGCGCTGCCCCAGGAGCTCACCGCCCGCCACCCAGAGCACTGCGCCGGCGGCGTGGCGAGGTGAGGCTGCAGGGGAAGGGGCAGAGCAGGGGAGGGGCCGGGGGTGAGCCTCCCGGCCCAGGAGCTCAGGGGCCGGGCAGGAGAGTCCCGCGGGCTGGATGTGGCCTGCGAGCCAAAGTTTACCCACCTCTGCAATAATGACAGACGTTCCACTGGTATTGATCACAAGTTCTGAGTAACAAATATTGAAATGCCCAATAGATCTGGGTTTGATCTTTGTACGGAAGTGCTACATTAGTGAAATTGCCAATGCACACAAATTCAGCTTATCAAGAAAAACCACTTGCAAAGTCAACAGCATTCAAGCTGGGGGACCATCAGAAAGTGGCGCAAAAATACACAACTGGAGGATTTATGGCAAAACCAAGACACTTGCTGTTAGAATACTGGAGTGGTATCAAAAAAGTTATCTAAAAAAAAATCTTGCCTTAAAAAGCACAGGTTTGTGGTTATATATACACACACAGACACACCCTCTATTATATACACACTTACTGTAATTCTGAAAATTAAATTGTTTTATAATTCTTGCTATAAGCATACAATTTAAAAACATTTGCTGTTTTGGGGCACAAAGTCTTTCTGAAAGTTTTAACTTACACATACTCTTGTTACTAGCTTTCTATTTCCTATCATTATAGATCACTGCTTTTTGGGTCATATTTCCTGGACAGTCTACCATTAAATCATGTAATATTTCTTTTTTCTTCATCTCCTATCTTTCATTAAAGGTTTGTTTATTTATGGCTGTCAAGCAATTAAAAAATTGCAATTAATTGCCCTGTTAAACAATAGAATACCATTTATTTAAATATTTTTCTATATTTTCAAATATATTGATTTCAATTACAACACAGAATATAAAATGTACAGTGCTCACTTTATTTTTGATTAAAAATATTTGTGCTATAAAAACAAAAGAAATAGTATTTTTTAATTCACATCATACGAGTACTGTAATACAATCTCTATCATGGCAGTTGAACTTACAAATGTAGAATTATGTACAAAAAATAACTGCATTTAAAAACAAAACAATGTAAAACTTTAGAGCCTAGAAGCCCACTCAGTCCTACTTCTTGTTCAGTCAGTCACTCAGACAAACAAGTTTGTTTACATCTGCAGGAGATAATGCTGCCCGCTTCTTGTTTATAATGTCACCTGAAAGTGAGTACAGGTGTTCACATGGCACCATTGTAACCAGTGTAGCAAGATATGTATGTGCCAGATACGCTAAAGATTCATATGTCCCTTCATGCTTCAACCACCATGCCAAAGGACATGCGTCCATGCCAATGAGGGGTTCTGCTCGATAACGATCCAAAGCAGTGCAAACCGATGTATTTCATCATCTGAGTCAGATGCCACCAGCAGAAGGTTGATTTTCTTTTTGGATGGTTCAGGTTCTGTAGTTTCCACATTGGAGTGTTGCTCTTTTAAGACTTCTGGAAGCATGTGCCACACCTCGTACCTCTCAGATTTTGGAAGGCACTTCAGATTCTTAAACCTTAAATCTGTAGCTATCTTTAGAAATCTCACATTGGTACCTTCTTTGCGTTTTATCAAATCTGCAGTGAAAGCGTTCTTAAAATGAACAACATGTGCTGGGTCATCATCTGAGAGTGCTATAATATGAAATACATGGCAGAATGCGGGTAAAACAGAGCAGGAGACATATAATTCTTCCCCAAGGAGTCAAATTTAATTAAACACATTTATTTTAATCAGCGTCATCAGCATGGAAGCATGTCCTCTGGAATGGTGGCCGAAGCATGAAGGGGCATATGAATGTTTAGCATATTTGGCACGTAAATACCTTGCAATGCCGGCTACAAAAGTGCATGTGAACTCCTGTTCTCACTTTCAGGTGACATTGTAAATAAGAAGCCAGCAGCATTATCTCCCATAAATGTAAATAAACTTGTTTGTCTTAGTGATTAGCTGAACAAGAAGTAGCACCGAGTGGACCTGTAGGCTCTAAAGTTTGACACTGTTTTGTTTTTGAGTGCAGTTAGGTAACAAAAAAAAAAAAATCTACATTTGTAAGTTTCACTTTCACAATAAAGAGATTGCATTATGGTATTGTATGAGGTGAATTGAAAAATACTATTTCTTGTGTTTATCATTTTTACAGAGCAAATATTTGTAATAAAAAATATAAAGTGAGCACTGTACACTTTGTATTCAATGTTGAAATTGAAATCAATATATTTCAAAATGTAGAAAAGCATCCAAAAATATTTAATAAATTTCAATTGGTATTCTATTGTTTAAGGGTGGGATTAAAACTGCAATTAATTTGTTTAATTGCAATTAATTTGAGTTAAATGCGTGAGTTAACTGATATTATCAACAGCGGTAGTTTACTTTACTTGAATTGCTTTAAAAAATAACCAAAAAACCTTTGGCACTTTGGTTTGTAATTGTTAATGCCAGGAAGATCAATTACTTCTTAACTGAAGAAAAATAAACAAACAATGTTATTTAATGTTTAACACAAACTTCATAAGCCAGTATCAAAGGGAAGTTGAATCAAGTGTAGATGTAGAAAGCAGTGCCCTTTCTCAGCTTGGCCATGTTATTTATAGGGTTCATAATTAAAGCTGTTGGTCTGGAAAAAGGTCATCAAGCAATTGTGCAGAGTTATGGCCAGGTGCCATGCATTGGCACCCACCAGAAAAATCGGTGTTCAGCTAGGGGAAGATGAGGTGAAAGAAATCCACCTCAATCTTCGCTCCACCCAAAACCCCTAGAGAGGCTGCTCCACAGACCCCCTCATGGTCAGAACACAGGCTCATACGAGTGTTCATTTTGCCGTGCTCGATTGGTGACCACTCTGGATCTCCCTGGTACAGATAAAGCAGGGTGGACGTAAGCTTTCGGACAGTGAATGTTTTTCTTGGCATAGTCACACAAAGTGTTCAACAGTTAACAAGCCAAATCTGATTCTGAGCTGGCACTGGGACTCATGTTGACAGAGCTGCTGTGCTGACTGAAAACCTACTGGATGGCAAGTTGGGGAGAGAGCTGCTCATTGGAATATACATGCCAGTTTTCATGGTAAAGAACCAGTAATAGTTTCTATTCTGAACAATGGGCCCATATTGAAGTTGCAAGATGCTGTATATGTGGGGTTTTCCCACTCATTAAAATTTTTGCCGCTCCTCTGACTTTTACAAGGCATGCTATAGCTGTGGATTGATCCAGGACTTAAGTGTTTCAGTGACAAAGACTATTTATATCCACACTAAGGAAAACATTCTTCTACCGTGGAAAAACAAGAGCACAGGAGGCTTCAAAAAGTTTTAATATTTAAAATAGGATAAAAAAATTCCGCCCTGCTTTTCGAATAGCAACTACTGCCAAGAAGGTAATACTTTGAATTTCAGTAAGGCATTTGGATATAGTTCCACATGGGAAATTATTAAATTGGAGAAGATGGGGATTAATACAAAAATTGAAAAGTGGGTAAGGAACTAGTTAATGGGGAAGACAACAGCAGGACACACTGAAAGGTGAACCATTAGACTTGGAGGGAGATTACTAGTGCAGTTCCTCAGGGCTCAATCTTGGGACCAATCTTATTTAACATTTTCATTAAAATGACCTTGGCACAAGAAGTGGGAGCATACTAATAAAATTTTCAGATGATGCAAAGTTGAGATGTATTGCCAGTATGGAGGAGGAACGAATATTATATAAGAAATTCAGATGACCTTGAAAACTAGAGAAACAGAAATGGGTGGGATGAAATTTGAGAGAGACTAACAACAAGAATTTGTGCTATAAACTCGGGATGTATCATTTGTAAGTGACAGAGGAGGAGGAAGACCTGAGAGTATTGGTTGATCAAAGGATGACTAGGGGCCGCCAATGTGATGTGACCATGAAAAAGGCGAATGCAATCCTACGATGCATCAAGTGAGGTATTTCCAGTAGAGATAAGGAAATGTTATTACCCTAGTACAAGGTGTTGGTGAAACCTCATCTGAAATTCTGTGCGCGGTTGCGGCCTCCATGTTTAAGAAAGATGAATTCATATTGGATCAGGTGCAGAGAAAAGCTGTTAGGATGATCAGAGGAATGGAGAACCTACCTTATGAGAAGAGACTTGAGCTTGATTTGCTCATGCTCAGAGTCTAATTGATCACCATATCTGGGCTCAGGAAGGAGTTTTTCCCAGGTTAGATTGGCAAAGACCCTGGGATTTTTTCACTGGTCCCTTGCTGGTGTGAAATAGAGTAAATGGTGGATTCTCTGTAACTTGAAGTCTTTAAATTAAGATTTGAGGACTTCTGTAACTCAGTCAGAGGTTATAGACCTATTGCAGGAGTGGATGGGTGAGGTTCTGTGGCCTGTGATGTGCAGGAGGTCAGACTAGATCAGGGTGGGCAAACTTTTTGGCCCAAGGGCCACATCTTGGTATGAAAATTGTATGGTGTGCCATGAATGCTCATGAAATTGGGATTGGAGTATAGGAAGGGGTGAAGGTTCTGGCTGCCTGGGACAGAGGGTTAGGGTGTGGGGGGGGGGGGGAGGAGGGGAAAGGCTCCGGCTGGAGGTGTGGGCTCTGGGGTGAGACTGGGGATGAGGGATTTGGGGTGTAGGAGGGTGCTCCAGCCTGGGATGAAGGGGTTTGGAGAGCAGGAGGAGGTTGGGGTCCGGTGCGGGGGGTGAGGGCTCTGGGGTGGGGTCAGAAATGAGTTCAGGGTGTGGGATGGGGCTCTGGGAGAGGGACCAGGGCTGGGGTAGGGGGTCGGGGCATGGGAGGGGGTCAGGGGTGCAGGCTCCAGGAGGTGCTTCCTGAAGCGGCTCCTGGAAGCAGCAGCATGTCCCCTCTCCGGCTCCTGTATGGAGGTTCAGCCAGGAGGTTTTGCACGCTGCCCCTAGGGTGACTAGATGTCCCAATAAAATCGGGACTGTCCCGATTTTTGGGTCTTTGTCCTGTGTCCCAACCGATGCACGCTCGGGATGCCATTTGTCCCAATACTGCGGCTTCGGCCACTCCGGCTTTTTTGTTTGTTTGTTTTTTGCTTCGGCAACTCTGGCCGCTTTTTTTTTTTCTTCCCCCATGTGTCCTGATATTTTCTCTGTTTAATCTGGTCACCCTAGCTGCCCCGTCCACAGGCACCCCCCCCCCGCAGCTTCCATTAGCCAAGTTCCTGGCCAATGGGAACTGCAGGGGTGGTGCTTGGGGAGGGGCAGTGCGTGCAGCCCCTGGCTGCCCCTAAGCATAGGAGCCAGAGCGGGGACTTGCTGCTGCTTCTGGGAGCCTCGGGATGTGTGCGCAGAGTGGCCTCCGATCCTGCTGCCCCAGCAGGAGCTTGAGGGCCACCTGAAATCTGTTGGAGGGCTGGATGTGGCCCCTGGGCCGTAGTTTGCCTACCCCTGGACTAGATGATCATGATGGTCCCTTCCAGCCTTAAAGCCTCAGTCTATAATACTGAGCAACATAAATCAGCCTTGGGCCTGAGCAACATTTACACACACACACTCTCTCTCTCTCTCTCTCTCTCTCTTTTTTCGGGTTCCATGAGTGTAAGTGAGTTCAGAAGACTTGTGTGAGTAACTGAGAGCAGAATTTGGTCCCTTGTGTGCAACTCTACATGATCAGAATAGGTTCTGATGAATATATAAGCACATTACAAGGACAGAACAAGGTGATATTCAACACAATTTCAGCTTGTATGACCTTCTCTACACAGTAAGTGCTTAATTCTCCAAAGAATTGAGGGCCCTCAACTTCCAGTGAAGTCTGTAGAAATTGGGGCACTCAGCATCCCCACAGGATGTGGCCAGAAGATATTGCAGCATACTGGTGATAGCATATTAACAGTTGGTCCATTCTTCAAAGCAACATATGTTCTAGAATGGCTTGCAATAGTAAAATGTTCTTTTGAAAAGCAAAGAGAAAAACATTAACAGAAATACTATTTCTAAAGAGTAATCCATGTTCCTAAGTATTAGGAGACCATCAACTTTCTAAGAACAACCTTATTTTAAATGAATGATGCATGTTCCACACCATCAGTCCCTCTTGGATGCCAAACCAGGAGTGGCTTTCTGGAAACAGCCAGTTTTAATCTCAACCACATTACTTTAGCCAGCACATCTTTTGAAGGTGTCATGGGAAAATGTGGTTCTCTCTGTGAAGTAGGCATTTAAAAACAAACAAAAAAACACCAATAGGTTTTTCCCTTCCCCTGTTCACAGACAAGTTTTAAAGCATTCAAAACTCAACCAAAATCACATCTCTCCCCTGAAAAAAAAAAATCTAACTTCTTGCCAAGCCATAGCTTCTGCTAGCTTTTTGGTTATAGCAGAAATGATAGAAGGAATTGGTCTTCAGAAAGCTCTGTTTTAGGTGCCTTTAAATAAAGAAAGCTCTCTTTGGTTGTAGAGTGAAAATCAAAGAGGGAAATTTCAAAATTGTGTTCCATTTTAATAAGAAATTCTGAAATTGCAGAATGTCCCACAAAATGGAAGTTTTGGTTCGTGGACAGCTCTAGTAATGACATACCATAAAGTGACCTAGTTAACAAATCCCAAGAAGAAGGTGGCTACTGTTATGTAAAGCATAAGATAGCTGTATACCTTGGATGCAGACCAAATGCCTCACCGCCCTCCAAGAAGTGCTGTTGCCTCCAGCAGCATACTGCATTACCCGACTGGTGTTATCCCACTTCAAAAATGTTGAGATACAGATGGAGACAGTGAATTTCTAACTGTAAAATGGGGCAGATAATACATCTCTACACTAGAGAAAGTTTGAAAGCCTTGTTTAATGTATGTAAAATGATTGAGATCCATGAGTTGATGGTTCTAGAGAATATAATTATTGGAGTTCTGTTCTCCTTTTCAAAGAGCTGCTGAAATATTAGCTCCCTCGTCTGAGCAGTTCAGACTCATGCCGCTGTTGTTTCACAATACAATGTGCTGAAGTGTTAGTTTTGCCACCGACTTCAATATGGGCAGAATCAGCCACTGAGGGCTCAGTTCACCCCACAATGGAAAGAGCCTGCTTATGAGAGAAGAAACCCCTCAAGATGAATTTCAGCTCAGTTTTCTACTCATTCTTCCTTTGAGGTAGGGATGTGGTCTGTCTTCCATTGAAGACATTGGGATTTTCACTGATTTTACCCCAAAGATCTGCATGGCTCTCAGGGGATCTGAGGTTGTAAGAGTCATTCACATAGGTGCCTACTGTCTCAACTGACTTCTGGGCCTACCACCAGTGGCCCTTGTAGGATACCTGCTTCCAGGAACTATTCGTATTATGGTTGCCCCAGAGTCATCCCCTCCCCTTCACCCCCAATAAGGACATTGCAGAGGGGAAATCACCACAAACTAATACAGCAAGAGAGTGGCTTAGCTCGCACTGCTCTGTCCTGCAGGATTGGTCGAAGAAGCATGTTCCTATGCCAGCACATGCCCTCCAGTGCCACAGAGGCACCGTGGAAGTAGTTCCATGAGGTCAGTGGAAAGAGGGAGCATACTGCAAATGCTGAACTTGCCCCTATTCCACATGCACCATAGGGAGGAACCCTAACTGGGCAGTGAGGTTGCTCCTCCATTGTGCCCAATTTCTAAAGACCAAGATCACAAGTTGGGTTCCTTGCTATCTTCCTTTCTGCACGTTATTTAATATAGGTTCATCAAGAGGATCTGTACAGTATCTGAGAAAGTGACAAATTCCTCAGGCACCAACTTCAGGGAAAGTTATCCATAATAAAAGTGTCAGTGTACTACATGCCGTTGGTATATATGCAGTTTTTTTGCTCTGTGATTTTAACCAAAGATAAGGCAACTTATCTAAATTTAATCACAGTATCGCTAACAGCATGGAATCCCATTAAATTTGTTTTTTAAAACAGTTAAAAAAATTTCAGAGGCTCATTAAAATAAAAAATTTAAGTAGGTATTTTTTATTTTTTTTTTCCAGAGTCATCTGAGTCATCGTTAGGGAGATCATACGACCATTCAAATGAATATGGCATATGTAAAAATAAAAAATGTCCTCTCTTATTCTTTTGTTTCCCAAGTGCTCTGTGTGTGTGTGTGATTTGTCTCTTTCCTAATGATTACTAAGTACCCAACAGTTTCCTATGCAGGAAACTTATGTCAAACCAATTAACTTTTAATGAGAGGAAGCCAACTGATCAGTATGTTTTTCTTAGCACTTGAGCCAATAAATTGTGTAGATACACATTTAACTGCATACAGTTGGCACCACAAGCTTTGCCATTGTACAGGAATGCACAAAATATTTATTTGAATAAATTTTGGGGTAGCCAAATGTGGCAACTTAATTTAATAGCATATAATAGCTATGTAAGCAGAGTCAGAATGAGCTCTCCCCTAACATCTGGTGGTGAGCTGTGGAAAAGGACTTCAGGGGCTGATCTCGTTTGCATGGGCACACCAACCCTGCCTAGCATGATGGGACTGCTTGCCCAAATGGTCATTGTGGCTGCTGTGGGATTCCCAGTCTTTGTTATTGGGGCAGGAGCAATAAAGAGTTGTTATCCTGTTATGTGAATCAAGGACAGTAGAACTGTAATTGGCATTTTATGACTAAGGGACTCACCCTCAACTAAGCAGCACTCGCTTAGTGAATTGAGCGGTTGGAGCCAGGTATTTGTACCTGTTAGTGTGGGCCCCAAACACCACTTTGACACTTCCTCTCTCCACTGTGTAATAACAGAGCTAATTTAGTCTCAGTTAAAAGATTTGTTACACGCTGCAGAGCTGAAATCATGGATACCTAGGTCTAAGCATTAGATCTACTTTTGGCTAGTGGTTCTAATACAAGACTAATCAAGGTGCACCAGCAGTGAGTCTCCCCTCCTAACAGCGGAAATCACTAAGACCTGTGTTATTTAGGTGGGGAGCTGAAGACATATTAGTGAACCGCTAGCAGAGAGGCCTGGGCAGCTGCTAGAGAGGCATGACTGGTGGAGAGATGTGGGCAGAGGAGCAGCTGGCGGTGAAGACTGGAGCAGAACCCCACAGAGAGGCATGGCAATCGGTCTTTGAGGGCCTGAGCAGCAGAGCGTGTAAGGTGCCTCCATACTTCCCCTCCACTTCCACCCAGGCTGGGAGGTGAACTCTGCAGCTAAACTGCTGAAGTCTAGAGCTGTACTGACCAAGGACAGCAACTGTGAGTGGGGTGATTTTGGGTTGCTGGACTTAAGAACCCAAAGGGAAAGGACACGTCCCAATCTACTTGGGGTGGGCCTTCTGGTTCATGGTTTGCGTTTATGAACCCTAGTTGTGGTATTATCCCAATTTAATGCTGAGTTGTTTACCTCCTGTAAAAGATTTTTTTGCTACACTGAGACTCTGTGCTTGCAAGAGGGGAAGTATTGCCTCTTTGAGGTGCTCAGGGGTGTGTGTGCGTGTGTAATTTTTCCAGGTCAGTGGGTGAGGGCTCGAGCCAGTTTTGCATTGTATTGTTGAAAAGGGAACCCCTAGGTCCTGAACCTGGCCCTTGTTGCTGTCAACTCTGCCTGGCAGAAGGGTTACACCTAATATAAGGATGTTTGGAAGAAAACAGCTGAGACAAATATTTCAATTTAACTTTGACTCATTTATAGCAGAAAATGAAGGATATTTTTTCTGAGTAAAAATTAAGGAGTTACATTTTAAACACTTAAAATTTGAACAAAGGTTTTGCTGAAATTTAAAAATCAGGAGTTTGTAGGAGTCCCCATTTTATTTATACACAGCCACACCACAGAGCTAATTAAGATTATGTATAAGATTATATTTTAACAAATTGAGACAACAGTTACCCTGAGATTTTGGGTACATCTCAGGGTAACTGTTGTCTCAATTTGTTAAAATATACATCTTGAAACATCTCAGCTTCAGTTTTCCTGGTTTCTGTTTTAGCATGAGTGTCATCACAGCTGTCAAACACACCAATAGCATGAAAGAGCTATTCCATTCAAAACCTCTATTTTCATGCCTTCATTTCACTCAAATGGCACAGAAAAGGTGACTCGCACGAATATTGACGGATGTATAATTCAGGTAAGTGTCAGGGCAGTGAAAATCACTTTGGTTACGTATTAGAGAAGGACCCGAATCAAAAACCTGGGTCTAATCAATGACCTCTAGATCAGAGGTGGGCAAACTACGGCCCATAGGACCCTCCTGCCCGGCCCCAGAGCTCCTGGCCCGGGAGGCTCGCCCCAGCCCCTCCCCTGCAGCCTCAGCTCACTGCGCTGCCGGCACAGTGCTCTGGCAGCGGGGCTGCAAGCTCCTGGGGCAGTGCAGCTGCAAGCCCAGCCTGACTCTGTGCTGCACGGTGGCGTGGCTGTAGCACCGCCAGCCACCGGTGCTCCAGGCAGCACGGTAAGGGGGCGGGGGGGGTGTTGGATAGAGGGCAGAGGTGTTCGGGGGGGGGATGGGGGCAGGGTAGTCAGAGGGCAGGAAACAGGGGGGTTGAATGGGGGCAGGAGTCCTGGGGGGCAGTCAGGAAGGAGAGGGGGGGTTGGATGGGGTGGCAGGAGGAAGTCAGGGGCAGGGGTTCCAGGGGCGTTCAGGGAGAAGGAGTGGTTGGATGGAGGCCGCCAGGGGTTGAGAAGCAGTGGGAGTTGGATAGGGGTTGGGGGCCGGGCCATGCCTGGCTGTTTGCGGAGGCTGCGCCTCCCCTAACTGGCCTTCCATACAATTTTGGAAACCCGATCTGGCCCTCAGGCCAAAAAGTTTGCCTGTCCCTGCTCTAGATCAACATTTGATCATTCAACTTGCGAGCTGCCACCTCACTATATTAAGACTGAAGCAAAACCTTGGATCTTCCACAAGTCACATCCACCTCTGAACTTGGTGGTTCTGGTCCATCTCTCTCTATTTAGAGCATCAAAATAATTAGACAATAACATTTAAGTGACATTAAATTGTCCTCCAAGTTCTTCTGTTTAGATCTTCTGCCTTTTAAGTTTTGTGAAATGAAAACAGGGACATAGAAACTATAGCTACTAATTATTCTAATACACTATGAGCTTTCAAACCTGATTCTGAGCTCAGTCACTAGGGAATCAGGTGCAACTCCAGTAAAGGGTATGGAGTTATTCAGGTGTAAGATTGGTGATAGGAGAATCAGGTCCACAGTCTCCTACTCTAGGTAGGTTGCCTTTTATCATCCTATATTATAGAGATAGCTAGTTACCTGACAACACAAAGCGCTTTAACTAGGTTGACTACAGATAATAATTCCCCAGTGGAAATTTAGATCCTCACATCCTGCCCCTTACTTTGCAGAATAGAACTAAGCTAGTTGTTGATTGCATACAGATCTTATGGCTCCCAAAAAATTTAAATAAAATTAACATAGTTTTGGTTACTGTTCTAGTTATTTCCTTCCTTCCTACAGCATAGGAACTACAAAAAACAGCTTCAAATAAATTTATTCAGATTTTTTTCTGATGGGCCAGAGCCATCCTTGGAAGGAAACAGATTCTTGAACTGAACACCTGATTCCATGTTTTCAGGTAACCATCAGTTCAGATAAGTCATATTAATCCCCATGGTTAGGTTAAGTAACCACAAGTAAGAGGCTAGCAGGTATTTCATACTTTGTACTTCTCTGCTAAGAATGCCGTGAAATTCAGTCTTCTCCTGACAAGGATTTTTGCTTTGAATTATCCCAGTGGGTACCATTGATTTTCACTACTGTGTATGCTACACAGGAGTGTGTGACTGCGAATTCTATATTGGTCTTTTCTGGCCTGGAGGAGGTTTTAAACAATTTGTAGCTGAGATGCTTGCCTATTAGTTTCAGAGCCTGGGTGAGTAAGATTTTATGGGGCAGTATTTTTGCCTAGCTAATGCATTTGCAGCACAAGGTTCATTGCTGATGATATTTGGAATCTAGATACCGTATCAATACCAGCAAGGTTACTTGTAAATGCATTTTCTATAACACAATGAATTTTAACTGTATGCAAAATGTATTATTCTCTTTCAACTAGACAAAGAGCCCATTATGGAAACTGGAGGGAAGTGTTCATTAAACAGAGGTGAAGTTTAGTAAACAGTGTCTTAAAGATTCTCAGCTTAATTCCTTTATCTCTTTGGGCAATAAAAAGCAAGCATGGGGAGGGGGGGAGATTAGAAATCTAGGCCCCTGAGTTGGGGAAAATTCAGACTGTTAGAATCATAGAAGATAGCAGTGTTACTTAAAACTGGAAATCCTACAGCTGGAAATCACAGCACCAGGATCTGTGAAAAGATTTTTTTTTTTTGGAGTGATTGACTGATCAGAGCCATGAGCAGAAAGGGGCAGGAAAGAGTCCCAAAATAGCACTTTTAAGTACATTAAGACAATAAGTCACTGACAGTGAGGACGAAAAAGATGGGGCCCAGATTAAATGACAATATCTTTAGCTCACTGCAAATATTCACTCACTGGAGACATTTGTGCAGTGTGGATACTTACATGACAATCTCATGTTAGTTTATTGGAGTTCAGTAATTTATCCTAAGAACTGTATGTCATCCATGAAAGCTTTCATGCTGAAGTTTCTTTAAGATCAAACTCTTCACTAGGATTCTTTACAATCATTAAAGATCACGTATGATGTTAAAGAGTGCTTATTAGCAGTACTCAAGAGCAGCACAGCACTGTTCAGAAGAACAAGAATGTTCGCGCTAGTGTCATCATACTGTAATTATACAGGGCAATTTAGATAGGCAAAGTATCTTCAATTAAATGGGATATTCTTCATTTGCTCTCCTAGGCTAGAGTTGTGTACTGTTAGAGCCTGATCTGGGAGTTGAGTGTGTACTACAGACCCAGGCCAATAGAAAGTGGAATTTCATTGGTGGAGGAAGAGATTGCATGTAAAAGGGATGGGTTTTTTGGAAGGTGGGGAGAAAACACACACATTTTAGGATAAAAGGCTGCTGCACCAATTCAACCTGTTCTTAGCAAAGCTCAAATGCATCCTGCTGTATCATCCATGGACAGGGCTAAAAGTCAAACCTCTAAGAGACGCTGAGTGTCCTTTTGCTTACACAAAGCACAATCCTGCTTGGGTTGACTGGAGTTTGACTTGGTTCCCTGTGGTTTTGGTGGGTGAGAACTGTCAGGAGAAAGGGATAGTGGTTTCTCTATGGGTCTCCCCCTTTCTTCTGGGTTGGCCAGGACACCACCTAAACTGGTGGGGCTCAGGAAAACCATCAGCCCCTTCGCACTGGAGTTCACAGCTGGGCCTCAGAAAGAGAGGCATGCTCTGGGACCAGCAGATGCCCTTTGACAGCCAGGAAGCAGTCACCTGACATGATTATAGTGCACCTGGGTGCAGGGCTGGCTCTAGGTTTTTTGCTGCCCTAAGCAAAAAATTTGCCACCCCAAGCTCCGAGAGTGCAACTGCCCAAGCAAAAAAAAGGGTGACCAGAATGCCACCCCTAGAATTGTGCCAGCCCAAGCACGTGCTTGCTTTGCTGTTGCCTAGAGCCAGTCCTGCCTGGGTGAAAAGGATTTGATTTTTTTTAAAAGATTGAAAGCAGAACCTTCTCTTGGTGGGGACTTGTAAACTGGTCTGAAATGCTGCTGCAGAGGATATGGTGGGAAGTCAGGCCTCCATGGGCTGACAAGACCAGAAGACGTGTGAATCTCTGGGAACAGTGAGGCTCGGTAGTTACCCATCAGGAAATACTGTATGGTGTACCTAAGCTATTCAGGGACAATGGGGTATACCTCCCCAACTGAGGAGTGGATATATTTTTGGCCTATGTCAAGGAGGAAACTCTTAATAATTTGGGAACCAAATGGGGGAGGCAGCCAAATTAGTTGCTGGCACCTCCTTGTGTGAGGCATCTAGTGCAGATACTAATCCCATAGCAGATCCAGTTCCCTGATGAACCAGAACTGGAAGTGGACTTTGGGGAAGGGATTCCCTAAAGAAGCCATGGAATGGGGCTGGGTCTCCTAATGACGAGTACAACAAGACAGCCCCCTTTTCCCAGCCCTTTAACTCTCATACGAAGGAGGACTGTGGGGGTCCCAGTAATAGGCTAGGGACTGGGTATGGAGGGCTGACAGCAGCCCTCTACCAGGTGGAAACAATTAAGGAAGAAATAGTGACCAGCACTGTGTTAATTATTGCCAGATAATTCCCAGGTGAGTGAAGTTGATAAAGTTGCAGCCTAATTAAACCACATCCCTTGTGACTTGTTGTCTGGGACAACGCTGTCAAGCTTGCAAAGCTGCCAGGCATACCCTCCACTGTGTTCCAGGCTTGAGAAACTAGATCAAAAGATGCTCATCGGTGCCCTTTTTATCCGAAGGTTGTGGGTGCTAGAGATGCTTTAGAAAAATGGAGTTATATCATAGTGTAAACTAATTACCAGTAATTTTATTTCAACAAGAAAAACTACATTACCCCCCAATTCCCCATCAGGTCAAACCCTAAAGATGTGGGGACAGAGGGGAAAAAAACCAATTCATTAGACTTAATCTGTAAGCAGCTAAATCTACTTAAGTGTGATAAGAAAAAAAAAAGAGAGAGAAGGCTCACATCCCTATTGTCCTCATAGCTGAGGTCATGCCAGTTCTATGATAAAAGAGACACTTATGGCTTCTGCATCTAGGACAAAGCCATCTAAAATCCCAGACACAGGACGGAGAAGATAACAAATTATGTAGCATGAAATAAATAGATGTGGATCTGGAGAAAGTCTATTGAAGTGCATGGTCTTTCAAGGATGTCCTGTCTGTGATTTAAACATGTCCCGGCCTCTGGCTTGTATATTATTTTTAAACTCACCTCACTGGTAGTTATTGACTTTTTGGAAGTAGGTGAGGAAGCAATAGGAAAATACTAGATACTTTAGACTGAAGCTGGATCACAATGAGAAATTCATGCAGCGTCAATGGGTAAAATTGACTGATTAGAGACTTTTGGTAGAATAGCTAGTGTGCAGTGAATGCGGGTAGAACAAAAACAAGTCTGTCTTCTTTTATATGTTCCCTTTTCTTCCACTCTATCAATATGTTGTTTCTTCTGACATCAGCTAAATTAATCATTTGCTGCACTCAGGGGTGGCACCACAGGCTACAAAATAACAAAAGACAACAAAAATATTGAAACACTGGAGAGTGTCTGGTGGCTGGTTAGTGCTGTAAATAGACATAGCACGGGTACACCATAGGCATTCCGCCCTTGACTAGATCAGCAGATTATCCTCTGGCAGTATTTGATTAATTTGGGGTGAATTCAGGGATGGCACTAGCCAAGATACTGGGATATCTGATGAATAGAGATGGGCCTGAACTAGAATTTCAGATTTGGCCTCATATGGGTAAACTCCCTCCAGAGAAATTAATCGACAGGTGCATTAAAATACTTAATGGGCATTAGGACCTGTAATATTTTAAAGCATGGACCTTGCCACTATTATTCCTTTGTATTCTTAAAGGGGGGAAAATTGTGCAGGTGTATTTCTGCTCTAATGGAGTCACACGGTGTGGAGATTCTTGGTTTAGCCGGAAATCCTCAAAAAAAAAGATTTTTTTCAAAGTAGTGTTTTTTGGTTTTTTTAAAATCTGCACTAGGTCACCAGTAGTCATTAAAGCTACCCCAATATTTAGGGGATGACCATATCCACCTGTTCACTTTGTTATTGCTGACAGACAACTTTAAAAAAGAGCAGAATCCACCCAGCCTGCTCCTTGAAACACCAGGCCTGTACGATTCAGATGATCTCCATGGAAGAGGCAGCACGTGGCTTGCCAGGGACCAGGCTAAACAAAGGTTAAATGGCATGTCTGATGGGTCCATTTGGTATTGTCAGATTTATGGATACAACTCCCAACTAAGTCAATGAGAGAGCCACGCCATGGATCTCAGTGCAAAACTCAGGCCCACTCACATTAAATGGTACAAATGGTGTGGTCTAACAGCTTATACACAATTTCAAAAAGGAATTGGTTCCTGTTAGTCTAAGCTTCCTGCTGTGTGGCAGTTTCTTCACTTCACATGCAGCTTCCTGTGGCTGCTAAACGAGTCAGTCTCATAAATTTTAATGCTTTGAACTGTGCTTAAATTTAAAGGCAATTAATTTTATGCTGAAATATAAAGCACTGAAATGAAAGTGAATATCTACCAGCTCGACGTATCCCTATGAGCTGCTAATAATCAAGATTGGCATATTTATTTCCAACAGATCAGTGCTACCTAAGATTATTCTACTGTATTGCAAAAAATGGGATTATTTTCCTTTTAAGACTTCAACAATCTAGCAAAAACTATGCTTTTACATGGCCAGCTCTTTAGATGCACCAGTATCCCTTAGGTACTCACAAAAGCAGCTCATTTAGCAAAAAGAGCCAACTACTGAACATGAGCAATTGACTAGGCAATGATGGCATATGGCACATCTACACAATATAAGGGAATGGGGGGACTCTCCTGATTCAAGCCTTTGTTGATGGAAGTAATACCTAAATTAACCTCTGATTGCCATGAAGCAGAAGGGAAATTTCTTTTCTTTGAACAAGCTCAACATATTGAAGAGCATCCCATTGTCGGAGACTGAGAGAGAGGGAAAAACAAGTTTAGACAAACTCCAAATTAAATTTTTTCATTTACAAGAAACAAAAGACACTAATTTCAAGCACTAATATGTGATATACTTAAACACATTGAAATCAATGGGCATTCAGGGTTAATGACACATCAACTGTTGAAGTTATGAGGAACAGATGCAGCAGAAACAAGTCGTTTTTGAAACAGACTAGGAATTGGGGATAAAAGATAAAAAATAGTGAAATTTTCTAATTAATCAAATTATTTAGATTCATGAAACCTTCCACAAGGGAGGGGAGTGAGAGAGAAGGTTGGGGAGAAAATAAAAAAAAACAAAGTCGACAAGAGAAATTCAAATGGACAAATGAAGATTGAGATTGGCTTTATGCCAAATGTTGGTGAAGCTGCTGGGTATTACTATAGGATAAGAGGATACTAGTTCAATCTTGTACTAAGGGTGTAACCTCAGAAAGGTGAGATGTTAGATCTAGCTGTCAAGTGCAAAGAGAGATCTGAAAATTGAGATCTCTAATATTTAAATTATTTTCTTTCAGGTTAAGAAAATAAACAATATACAGCAGAGCAGAAACAGTCTAGAGACTTGAGCAGAAAAGCATCAAAAACACATTTAAAAGAAAAAACCCAGCCCCAAAGGGGGGGGAAAAAAAGGTAGTGTAGGGGATTATAAAAAAAAAAAAAAAAAAAAAAAGGTAGGACTACAATGACCCGGAAAACAGAGGTAAAAGTTCAGAGAGGACAGGGGAAAAAAACCCCCCAAAACATCAACCTGATCAGATTTTCCAGAGGTATTTGGGACTATGCCAACGGGTGCTTTGCTGTCTATGCAGTCCTACCTGATCAAGGAGGGTATCAGGCCTGATTAGCCACTGTTACTTCAGTTTTTGCCAGTGTAAGTCCACTGAAATCAATGGAGTTCAGGTGGCTCTGGGGAGCTGAAAGAAAGAAACCCACTGCCTTTCATACAATATTACTGAAAAATCTCAGGGAAAAAAGTAGTCTCCCACACTGTGCAAAAGGAGGGCTTTATGCCCCTTGGAGCCATAGGAGGCCATGAAAGGTGCTCTAGAGGATTTAGGGTGGTATTTTTAATAGAACTCATCATTGGCTTAACTCTGCTGCCATTGAAATCAATGGTAGTTTCACCTTTAAACTTCAGTGGGAGAAGAGTTAGCCAATGCTAAGAGGTTTGAAAATCTCACCCTTGATGTGTACGTATGCATAAATAACTGCTAATGAGAAAAGAAAATATCAAACCCCTCTTTTTATCCAAAGATTTCAGAGATAAACCTCTCAGTGCTTAAACGAACGGTGGAAAACACACAGCTAAGATATTCACCATCACCACTCCCATAACCACATTGGTCATTGGGGCACCATTACTGATGATCAAACAAACAAATTATCTCCATCCCTCACGATGGTGTGTCAGTGCTTGAGTCTCCGCAAAGTCCATTCTTTTATGTTGTCAATCCATCTCTTCTTCCGTCTACCTCATCTTCTCCTCCTCTTCCACTGTACTGTCCCTTAGAGGATGATCTTGGATAGGCCAGATGATCTTGTTACATGGCCATACCACTTCAGCTTGCGCTTCTTCACGGTCGTCAGGAGGTCTTCATATGACCCAGCGCATTGGGTGATGATGTTGCAGACCTCTTTGTTAGTGACGTGGTCGAAGTAGGAGATGCCCAGGATTTTTACAGAAGTATCTCATCTCTACTAACTATATTTTCCATTCAAGTTCTGCCATAAGGGTCGAAGTCTCTCATGCTTACAGAAAAATGGAGCTGACCAATGCATGCAGCAGTTTCAGTTTGGATTCCAGGGAGATGTTCTTATTCCTCCAAATTGGCTTTAGCTGTGCCACCGCTGCTGCTCTTTGCACCGTTCTTGCCTGGATTTCAGCCTTGGATCCTTCATCAGTGATGACTGCCCCCAAACACTTGAGCTGTTTCACTGTCTCCAGCTCTTGACCACTGACAGTGATATGAGAGCTGATCCCATCACGTTGGTCTGTCAGCCTGGTTTTCTCTGCACTGATTTCCATGCCATATTTTGCGGAGGTTTCACCTAATCATTTCACAAGGTTCATCTTCACTGCCTGCCAGGCCACCAATGTCATCAGCGAACCGAAAATTTGAGATTTGTTCTCCCCCCCACCCCGCCCCTACTGCTGACTGTGCATATGTGATCTTCTAAGCCATCAGTCATTATGTGCTCCAAGTACATGTTGAACAGTGTGGGTGAAAGAAGGCAGCCTTGCCAGACTCCAACAGTGGTGCAAAACCACTGTATTATGCCATTGACGAGAACTGCACTGCTGGCCTTGGCATACCAGTTGTTTAATGATAAGAATAAACTTATGACCAACATTGTACTTCTTCATGGTTGTCCAGAGAGCTTCTTGCCATACTCTGTCAAACGCCTTCTTGAAGTCAAAGACATGGTAGACGTCCTGCTGGTGTTGTAAGTACTTCTCACATAGAACACGAAGGTTGAAAATCTGTTCTGTGGTACTTATAGAATCATAGAATATAAGGGTTGGAAGGGACCCCAGAAGGTCATCTAGTCCAACCCCCTGCTCGAAGCAGGACCAATTCCCAGTTAAATCATCCCAGCCAGGGCTTTGTCAAGCCTGACCTTAAAAACCTCTAAGGAAGGAGATTCTACCACCTCCCTAGGTAACGCATTCCAGTGTTTCACCACCCTCTTAGTGAAAAAGTTTTTCCTAATATCCAATCTAAACCTCCCCCACTGCAGCTTGAGACCATTACTCCTCGTTCTGTCATCTGCTACCATTGAGAACAGTCTAGAGCCATCCTCTTTGGAACCCCCTTTCAGGTAGTTGAAAGCAGCTATCAAATCCCCCCTCATTCTTCTCTTCTGCAGGCTAAACAATCCCAGCTCCCTCAGCCTCTCCTCATAACTCATGTGTTCCAGACCCCTAATCATTTTTGTTGCCCTTCGCTGGACTCTCTCCAATTTATCCACATCCTTCTTGAAGTGTGGGGCCCAAAACTGGACACAGTACTCCAGATGAGGCCTCACCAATGTCGAATAGAGGGGAACGATCACGTCCCTCGATCTGCTCGCTATGCCCCTACTTATACATCCCAAAATGCCATTGGCCTTCTTGGCAACAAGGGCACACTGCTGACTCATATCCAGCTTCTCGTCCACTGTCACCCCTAGGTCCTTTTCCGCAGAACTGCTGCCTAGCCATTCGGTCCCTAGTCTGTAGCTGTGCATTGGGTTCTTCCGTCCTAAGTGCAGGACCCTGCACTTATCCTTATTGAATCCTTACTTCTTCCAACATGAAAGCCAGCTTGTTCTTCACCGATGATATTCTCTGCTTGTGGCTTCAATCTGTTCAATGTGACTTTCAACATCATTTTGCTGGGATGGCTAATTAAGCATATGGTCCAGTAATTGACACAACTGCAGGTTGCCTTTCTTTGGCAGAGTGATGATTAGTGACTGTGTCCACATGGAGGGCCACTCACTGGTCTGCTAGATCTTGTAATAGATGTACTCACCAAGATCTGCAGCTATTTCTCCTCCACCTTACCTCATCACTCTCGTTACAGCGTGTATGGTAACACCCATTGTTTCATGTTCTCTGTGTATATAAAATCTCCCCACTATATTTTCTACTGCATGCATCCGATGAAGTGAGCTGTAGCTCACAAAAGCTTATGCTCAAATAAATTTATTAGTCTCTAAGGTGCCACAAGTACTCCTTTTCTTTTTGCGGATACAGACTAACATGGCTGCTACTCTGAAACTTATTTCTCCTCTGAATTTCATCAGTTTGGCTGTGATGTTGTCAATACCTGTAGCCTCTCTGTTCTTGAGTAGATTTCACAGCTGTCTCCACTTCTTCACGTAGTATTGGAAAGTCATCCTCCTCTGTTGAATCTAGGCCGTCTAAGACACTAAGATCTGCATTTGTCTGGAGGTTGTATAGATCAGAACAGTAATTTGTCCACCTATTGAGGATGTCCTTTTCTTCTGTAAGACTGTTCCCTTCTTTGTCTTGAATTGTGTTAGCTTTGGTCCATCTTTCCTTCGTCAGATCTTTTACAACATGGAAGTCTCGCTTGCTATTTCTATTATTGAAACATGCATCAATTTTCAATCATTGTTTTTCAGTCCATATCTCCTTGGCCACCTTAATTCCTTTCTGCCAATTGCTCTATTTATCAGTTCCCTCGGTGCTGTTCTCGTCTCTCTTTTTCTTTTCTGTCACACATTTGTAGTATTCCATTTGTGACTCATGGTTTTGACTTCTTCTGAGGTTTCCTGAAGATGTCCATTGCTGCCTCATTCGTTACAGCATTGAAATTGTTGATCATTATGTCTATGTCTTCCACTAGAGCAAGCAGCGGGTCAAATTTTCCACCGATCATTGCTTGGAATGACTCTGCAACGTTTCAGTCTGAGTCTAAATCAAACTTGGTTCTGGTGAACTTTTGCCCAATGATTTTCCTTAGCCACAGCCAAAAAATTTAGCATTACAAGGTTGTGATCACTTCCAATATCAGCGCCAGGAAGCTCCTTGTTTTAGCTCCCAGAACAAGATCGGTTTTGCACCATGATGTAGTTGATCTGGCTGTGATGTAGACCATGAGGTGCTTGCCATGTTGATCACCTGGATGCTTTATGTACTCCCAATGTGTTTGCAAGAACCAGACTGTTATAGCTGGCAAAGTCCAAAAGTCTCAATCCTCTCTCACTGGTTACCGCATTACAGAATTGATTACCACATTACAATATTCTCGCCAATCTGCCTGTGTGTCAGCACCTACTTTAGCATTCCAATCTCCTTGTACAGTCAGGATCTCTTTCTTGTGTACCTTATTGATGTCTTGGAGCTGATTTTAAAAACCTTCAATTTGCTCATCGTCATAGTCTGTTGTAGGGGTGTAGACTTGTGCCACTGTGATATTAAACAGTACTGCCTTTATTAAAGCCTGATGGACACTGAGAAGCATCCTAATACTGAATTCTTGATATCTTAATGCCCAAGAAATCCTATGCCATTGACATGTTTGTCCTCTCCACTGTAATAGAGTACATCACCTTCTTCTGTTAGTACCTCTCCAAAGTTCTTCCATCTGACCTCAGATTCCTAGGAGGTCCCAGGTATATTGTTTCATTCCATACATGAGTTCTTTCAACCTCCTTATTTGTGTCAATGTCCTTACATTCCATGTGGCTGTGGTGATGCTATCTCTTCCACGGATACTCTTTGCTGGGGTTACACCAGTAGTATACTTGTCACGTGTGCCCTGGTGGGAGATGGATGGTGCGGTCGTTATTAACCCGGGCTGCAATCAATCTGGTATGGACATAGTTTACTTGATCATATGGTGTGTCTTGGGCAAATTTCTAACCTGGTGGAGCCCATCCCTCTCCAGGCAGCCCCCTTTTAGTTGCCTCCTACGACATGCAGCTGTGTCCCCACAGGGGACGCAGTTAAGGTATTACAGTGAAATAAATGCAATTCAGGGCTTTTAAGTTATGAAGTCAAAGACTTTCCACTATCCAAATTTGAAAGACATTCATGGTGAACCTCTGCCCTTTGCTGTGTCTGCAAACAGGAGTGTAAGAGGGTGCATGTAGGTATCACAGTGGATGCCATGGGACAGATAGAATCCTGCTATGGTACAAGTGTGCTGGCAGCTACACCAATGCAACAAGCCAGGGAATACACTATATCCCACTGGGGTATGGTTCATTGTAACCATGGCTATGTCTACACTACCCCCCGGATTGACGTTCTGGGGATCAATGCACAGAGGTTGAGTTAGTGGATCTAGTGAAGACCCACCAAATTGACTGCAGATCACTCTCAAGTCGATCCTGGTACTCTACCCCGAATGAGAAGAATAAGGTAAGTTGACGGAATAGTGTCTCCCGTTGACCCAGCATAGTGTGGATCCCACGGTAAGTCAACCTAAGCTACGTCGACTCCAGCTATGTTATTCACATAGCTGTGCGTAGTTAGGTCGACTTACTGTGGTAGTGTAGGCATAGGATATCTGCAGAGTGGCTGGGAGGGCACTTTGCAGTGCAAGTTAGACACTCCCCAACTCTGCTTGAGCTAGCATGCTAAAAATAGCAGTGTGGAGGTGGTGAAATGGGTAGTGGATTGGGCTCTGTACCCAAGGGATTTGGCAGGTTTGTACTTGAGTGGCTAGTCCAAGCTGCCTCCTGAGCTGCCACAGCAACTCTGCTCAAGCTGGCAAAATAAAACTAGCGGATCTAGTGCAGGTCTATCCACACAGGGAAAGGCTCAGCCCCCAAATGAATAAAGTGCATATGTGGCCATCAGTGAGAATGAGCAAGTAGGTCAGGCATGCATACAACTCCTATTCTGAAGGGCTGCAAACATCTCTGCTCTGCTGAAGTGCTCCAAGAGACAGCTGTCCTGTGATAACCAGAGGTCTTTTTTGATTGATGTATGACCAGCTAGGCAATGTTATACATACTTGGCATTTCTGTGCTCGTCATGGCAGAATCCGAGTACAAGTTTTAGGCTTGAAGGATTCATAGTCTCAGAGAGCATCACTCCTCTTAGGAATTCCAAAATGCCAGCTGTTATGGAGCTTTATGGCGAAATCAACTGGGAGGGTCCAAACTCTCAGCATGAGAACTGGGCCAGGTACACGTCAGTATGCACAGGCAGTTGGGCCAGATGAATACTTGGGTGCTCTGGTCTGGTGCATTCTGGAAGATCCTGGATGTGTCTTCCGAGTGTGGGGGGAAAGAGGTTTAGGATGATGACAAATGTGGCCACAAATTTAATAAGAAACTGGATGTGTATGTCTTCCTTTAATTTTAGGATTAAGTGCTGGAGTTTGATCAAGATTTTATCTACTGTAAATTCAGGGCTAAATGATTTAAAAATGTTAGAGCTGTACTTATGTTCTGCACAAATCATACTTGTTAATTCCCTTTCATCTCATTACAAAAAGGGAACCACTGTAATATTTTTGGTGGAGAATTTTATATACCAGGATATGGATTTATTCAAATTTACACATATGTATATCTATATTTTTTGCAGTTGGCATCATACCAAAAAAGAAAAAAGGGTTGCAGGTCTTCAGAGCACAAGGCAAAATGAAGATTGGTATTTGGAACTACTCAGTATTCAATGACATTACTTACCTTGTGCACACAAATTTAATTCATTTTTGATTGATCCCATAATTACAAAATTTGTTTAAAGCTGTTATATTATCTCCTTATTTGACACAATATGGCACAATTTTGTTATAGTATTGAAAACCAAATAAGACAACTGCAGTTGGTAGCATTTCAAAGAAATACTCCCTTTAAGATGAAATCAATCCTGTTTCAAGTTTATTCCCCTGCTTTATGATTGAGGCTCTAGGGGTGTATTTTGCTGAAAAGTGTCTTTTTGATTTTTCAGAAATTCTTTAGATTAATATGCAGCTGTCATTGCAAGGCAAATCTAGATTTGCTTTTATGTTTTTCCTCTTTCCCCAGGCTGCAACTAGTGTCTACCTCTCCAGGAGAAACCGTCCATTCATTTGTGATTGGTGCTCCTTATAACAGGTCAGCAGCAAAGAATTCGTCAACTGATATTCATTTGAAACATGACACATGGCCCGTTTACATTGACTGAATCCACTGCTTTGCTTACTATGGTCAATATCTAGCGGTTACTAGGTTTACTGCTCATTGTTAATGCAAGCTTAAAGTATTAGTCCATAAAAAATAAAAAAAAGTGTTTTAGTCTTATGCTTTTTTCAACATACCTTTTGAAAATTCATTTAACTTGCAAATCATGTACAATAAACTTTCTAAGGGGATATTTCTGAGTAAATAAATGCTGAAGGCCATAAGTGATGTTATATATATTTAGCCACCTATTCTTCCCACAGTGCCAATCAGGATACTTTTCAGAGTAGCAGCCGTGTTAGTCTGTATTCACAAAAAGAAAAGGAGTACTTGTGGCACCTTAGAGACTAACAAATTTATCTGAGCATAAGCTTTCGTGAGCTACAGCTCACTTCATTGGATGCATTCAGCGGAATGATTTTTCCACTGAATGCATCCGATGAAGTGAGCTGTAGCTCACGAAAGCTTATGCTCAGATAAATTTGTTAGTCTCTAAGGTGCCACAAGTACTCCTTTTCAATCAAGATACTGTTGCTGTTACTGCAATGACATCTGCATTTTGCTGTTTATTTCGATTGGATTCTATGTACAAACATACTTGGGTCATGCTTGAGATTGTAGCTGACAGGATACAAAAGTTAGTATTGTTTGAAATAAAAATAAATGAAATGTTTGATCTTCTCTGGCTATGCATTAATAAGTTGTCAATTTGCAGGTTGTTGAAGGAACTTAATTTTGATACCATAAGCCTTCTGGTTATTGATTATGGAATGACTGATTATTTGTGGTTGGTTATTTGGAAAGGGATTGTGCTGGAAATGGGATCTAAAACTATAACCGGTTTTTCTGGATGCAAACCGATTTGTTAATAGGACAACAGTTTAGTTACTACATTCATTTACTCAGGATAGGACTCTTATATTAGTTCAGATGGGTAAGGGTCAGATTCTGATCCCCTTACTCCTGCTGAATTGTACCTCACTTCACAAATAATTCAACTGAAGTCAATGGGACAACTTTTGTAGTGCGGTGCTGAGGTAGATAGGATATATCCGGATTTTAGTAAGCTTTTTGATACAGCTCCACATGACATTCACATAAGTCAGTCAGGAAAACGTGGTCTAGATGAAATTACTCCAAGGTGGGGGCACGACTGGTTGGAAGACTGGATAGGTTCACTGTCAAACAGTGAAGGTGTATCTAGTGGGGTGCCGCAGAGGTCAATCTTAGTTCCAGTACTATTTAATATTTTCATCATGAATTGGAGAGTATGTATAAAATATGCAGATGACACCAAGTTGGGAGGGTTTACAAGCACTTTGGAGAACAGGACCTTGATAAACTGGAAAACTGGTCTGAAATCAACAAGTTGAAATAAAGAGGAGTGCAAAGTACTACACTTAGGAAGAAAAAAAAATCAAATGCACCACTACAAAAAGGGGCAATAACTGGCTAGGTGGTAAAAAGAATTTTGGGGTAATAGTGAATCACAAATTGAATATAAGTCAATGGGATGCAGTCTGAGAAAGGTGAATATAATTCTGGGGTGTATTAACAGGAATGTAGTATGTAATATGTAGGAGGTAATTGTCCACTCTACATAGCACTGATGAGGCCTCAGCTGGTGTAATGTTTGATCCTGAGCACCACATTAGGAAAGATTTGGACAAATTGGAGCGAGTCCAGAGAGAGAGGGACAATAATAATAAAAGGTTTAGAAAACCTGGCCTATGAAGAAAGGTTCAAAAAAACCTGGGCACGTTTAGTCTTGAGAAAAGATGACAGAGGGAATCTGACTGCAGTCTTCAAATATGTTAAGGACTGTTATAAAGAGGACAGTAATCAATTTTTCTCCTTGCCCAATAAATGGAGGACAAGTAGTAATAGGCTTAATTTGCAGCAAGGGAGATTTAGGTTAGATATTAGGAATTTTTTTTTAAACTATTAGGGTAGTTTCCAAGGGAGGTTGTAGAATCCCCATCATTGGAGGTTTTTAAGACTAGCTTGGACAAACACCTATCAGGGATGGTAGAGGTTTATTTAGTCCTGCCTCAGTGCATGGGACTGGACTGGACTTCTCAAGGTCTCTTCCAGCCCTACATTTTTTTCCCCATAGATATTAAGGTCAGAAGGGACCATTATGATCATCTAGTCTGACCTCCTGCACAACACAGGCCACAGAATCTGACCCACCCACTTCTGCGATAAACCTCTCACCTATGTCTGAGCTATCTAAGTCCTCAAACCATGGTTTAAAGACTTCAAGGAGCAGAGAATCCTCCAGCAAGTGACCCGTGCCCCATGCTATAGAGGAAGGCGAAAAACCTTCAGGGCCTCTTCCAATCTGCCCTGGAGGAAAATTCCTTCCCGATGCCAAATATGGCGATCAGCTAAACCCTGAGCATATGGGCAAGATTCACCAGCCAGATACCCAGTTAAGAATTCTCTGAAGTAACTCAGATTCCATCCATCTAACATCCCATCACAGGCCATTGGGCCTATTTACCATGAATATTTAAAGATCAATTAATTGCCAAAATCATGTTATCCCATCATACCATCTCCTCCCTAAACTTATAGAGTTTAATCTTAAAGCCACACAGATCTTTTGCCCCCACTGCTTCCCTTGGAAGGCTATTCCAAAACTTCACTCCTCTGATGGTTAGAAAACTTCATCTAATTTCAAGTCTAAACTTCCCTATGACCAGTTTATATCCATTTGTTCTTGTGTCCACATTGGTACTGAGCTTAAATAATTCCTCTCCTGCTCCGGTATTTATCCCTCTGATATATTTATAGAGAGCGATCATATCTCCCCTCAGCCTTCTTTTGGTTAGGCTAATCAAGCCAAGCTCCTTGAGTCTCCTTTCATAAGACAGGTTTTCCATTCCTTGGATCATCTTAGTAGCCTTTCTCTGTACCTGTTCCAGTTTGAATTCATCCTTCTTAAACATGGGAAACCAGAACTGCACACAATATTCCAGATGAGGTCTCACCAGTGCCTTGTATAACGGTACTAAAACCTCCTTATCTCTACTGGAAATACCTCTCCTGATGCATCCCAAGACCGCATTAGCTTTTTTCACGGCCATATCACTTTGGCAGGTCATAGTCATCCTGTGGTCAACCAATACTCCAAGGTCCTTCTCCTCCTCCGTTATGTCTAATTGATGTGTCCCCAGCTTATAACTAAACTTCTTGTTATTAATCCCTAAATACATAACCTTACACTTCTCACTATTAAATTTCATCCTATTACTATTACTCCAGTTTACAAGGTCATCCAGATCCTCCTGTACGATATCCTGGTCTCTCTCTAAATTGGCAATACCTCCCAGCTTGGTATCATCCACAAACTTAATTAGCACACTCCCACTTTTTGTGCCGAGGTCAGCAATAAAAAGATTAAATAAGATTGGTCCCAAAACCGATCCCTGAGGAACTCCACTGGTAACCTCCCTCCAGCCCAACAGTTCACCTTTCAGTATGACCCACTGTAGTCTCCCCTTAAACAATTCTTTATCCACCTTTCAATTTTCATATTCATCCCCATCTTTTCCAATTTAACTAATAATTCCCCATGTGGCACAGTATCAAACGCCTTACTGAAATCTAGGTAAATTAGAACCACTGCATTTCCGTTGTCTAAAAAATCTGTTACTTTCTCAAAGAAGGAGAACAGGTTGGTTTGGCACGATCTACCTTTTGTAAAACCATGTTGTATTTTGTCCCATTTACCATTGACCTCAATGTCCTTAACTACTTTCTCCTTCAAAATTTTTTCCAAGACCTTGCATACTACAGATGTCAAACTAACAGGCCTGTAGTTACCAGGATCACGTTTTTTTCCTTTTTTAAAAATAGGAACTATGTTAGCAATTCTCCAATCGTACGGTACAACCCCTGAGTTTACAGATTCATTAAAAATTCTTGCTAATGGGCTTGCAATTTCATGTGCCAATTCCTTTAATATTCTTGGATGAAGATTATCTGGGGCCCCCGATTTACTCCCATTAAGCTGTTCGAGTTTCGCTTCTACCTCGGATATGGTAATATCTACCTCCATATCCTCATTCCCATTTGTCATGCTACCATTATCCCCAAGATCCTCATTAACCTCATTAAAGACTGAAGCAAAGTATTTGTTTAGATATTGGGCCATGCCTAGATTATCCTTAACCTCCATTCCATCCTCAGTGTTTAGCGGTCCCACTACTTCTTTCTTTGTTTTCTTCGTATTTAGAAGGCTATAGAACCTTTTACTATTGGTTTTAATTCCCTTTGCAAGGTCCAACTCTACTTGACTTTTAGCCTTTCTCACTTTATCCCTACATGTTCTGACCTCAATAAGGTAGCTTTCCTTGCTGATCCCTCCCATCTTCCACTCCCTGTATGCTTTCTGCTTTTTCTTAATCACCTCTCTGAGAGGCTTGGTCTACAACTCCTGCCTATGAATTTTTTCCCCTTTCTTGGGATGCAGGCTTCTGATAGCTTCTGCAGCTTTGACTTGAAGTAATCCCAGGCCTCCTCTGTCTTTAGATCCACAAGTTCTTCAGTCCAATCCACTTCCCTTATGAATTTCCTTAATTTTTGAAAGTCAGCCCTTTTGAAAATCAAAAACCCTAGTAGCAGATTTATTTTTGTTTATCCTTCCGTTCAGTTTGAACTGAATTAGCTCATGATCACTTGAACCAAGATTGTCCACTACAATCATTTATTCTATGAGATCCTCACTACTCACCAAAACCAAATGTAAAATGGCATCCCCTCTAGTCGGTTCAGCAACTACTTAATGAAGGAATCCATCAGCTATTGCATCTAGGAAAATCTGAGCCCTGTTGTTATTACTAGCACTCATCCTCCAGTCTATATCTGGGAAGTTAAAGTCTCCCATGATCATGCAGTTTCTATTAGTATTTACTTTATTAAAAACATTAATGAGGGCTATCCATATCCAAATTAGATCCCGGCGGTCTATAGCACACCCCAAGCACTATCGCAGGGGAGGCTCTAGTAGTTTTCTTCCCCAATGTGATTTTTGCCCAGACGGACTCTCTTATCCATTCCATCGCTTCTTATTTCTTTACATTCTACCTGATTGATACAATGCTACTCCACCACCTTTACCTTTATTTCTGTCTTTCCTAAACAGCACATACCCTTCAATACCTGGAGTCCAGTCATGACTATTGTTCCACCATGTTTCTGTTATCCCTATAATATCTGGTTTCACTTTCTGCACCAGTAGCTCTAGTTCATCCATTTTGTTACCTAGGCTCCTCGCATTGGTATACAAACATCTTAATTTTTTTTGCTTTTTGGCCTTGCTCGCATGCTGTACCCCATTAGGCACGGTCATTCTACAGCCAGTATGACCTATTAGACTGGTATCCACACTGCCCTTCCTCCTTATATACATTCTCCTACCCACAGCTGTATCCTTTCTTACTTTGTTTTCTTCCCTCTCATTACTAAAATCCGGTGTGGAGATTACCTGGACATCTCCCAACCATCTCCCCCAAATTCCTAGTTTAAAGCTCTCTTAAATCATCAGTTGTGCCGGCCTCCATCCTAGAAGTCTATTTCCTTCCCCACTCAGATGAAGTCCATCCCGAGAGAACTGTCCTCTGTCCATGAATGCCTCCCAGTGGCCATACATCCCAAAGCCCTCCTTATAGCACCACTGCCTAAGCCATCTGTTGATGGTCATAATCTTGTCACAGCTTTGTTGCCCTTCTCTAGGCACGGGCAGAATCCCACTAAAGATCACCTGAGCCTTGATTTCCTTAAACGTCTTCCTCAGCCTAGCATAGTCTCCCTTGATACGTTCCAGTGAGAATCAACCGGTATCATTTGTTCCCTCATGAAGGACAATCAGTGGGTTTCAGAGTAACAGCCGTGTTAGTCTGTATTCGCAAAAAGAAAAGGAGTACTTGTGGCACCCTAGAGACTAACCAATTTATTTGAGCATGAGCTTTCGTGAGCTACAGCTCACTTCATCTGATGCATACTGTGGAAACTGCAGCAGACATTATATACACACAGAGATCATGAAACAATACCTCCTCCCACCCCACTGTCCTGCTGGTAATAGCTTATCTAAAGTGATCATCAAGTTGGGCCATTTCCAGCACAAATCCAGGCTTTCTCACCCTCCACCCCCCCCCGACACAAACTCCCTCTCCTGCTGGCAATAGCTCATCCAAACTGACCACTCTCCAAGTTTAAATCCAAGTTTTAACCAGAACGTCTGGGGGGTGGGGGGTAGGAAAAAACAAGGGGAAATAGGCTACCTTGCATAATGACTTAGCCACTCCCAGTCTCTATTTAAGCCTAAATTAATAGTATCCAATTTGCAAATGAATTCCAATTCAGCAGTTTCTCGCTGGAGTCTGGATTTGAAGTTTTTTTGTTTTAAGATCGCGACCTTCATGTCTGTGATTGCGTGACCAGAGAGATTGAAGTGTTCTCCGACTGGTTTATGAATGTTATAATTCTTGACATCTGATTTGTGTCCATTTATTCTTTTACATAGAGACTGTCCAGTTTGACCAATGTAAATGGCAGAGGGGCATTGCTGGCCAGCAGGAGAGTGAGTTTGTGTGTGTGGTTTTTGGGGGGGGGGGGTGAGGGGGTGAGAGAACCTGGATTTGTGCAGGAAATGGCCCACCTTGATTATCATGCACATTGTGAAGAGAGTTGTCACTTTGGATGGGCTATTACCAGCAGGAGAGTGAGTTTGTGTGTGGGGGGGTGGAGGGTGAGAAAGCCTGGATTTGTGCTGGAAATGGCCCAACTTGATGATCACTTTAGATAAGCTATTACCAGCAGGACAGTGGGGTGGGAGGAGGAATTGTTTCATGATCTCTGTGTGAATATAATGTCTGCTGCAGTTTCCACAGTATGCATCAGATGAAGTGAGCTGTAGCTCACGAAAGCTCATGCTCAAATAAATTGGTTAGTCTCTAAGGTGCCACAAGTACTCCTTTTCTTTTTGCAATCAGTGGGTTCTTTCCCACTCCCTTTAGGACCATCTTCAACCTCAGGTCCACATCCCGTAACTTAGCACCTGGAAGACAGCACACCTTTCTATTCTCTGGATCAGCTCTGGTCGCAGGCCTGTCTATTCTTCTCAGTAAAGAGTCCCCGATCACATAGACCTGCCTTTTCCTGGTGACTGCTATTCTCCAGTCTATCCCCGTTCCCTCTGGCTGCAAGTTCTTTCCATACTATTCTCCCTTGTAATCCTCTTCAACCCATCCTGTATCTTCCTGGGACTCATATTTGGTGTAGTGTCCATTGACTCCCCTCCTTTTCCTATAGGACTAGGCGCTCTTCTCTTCTTCCTTGCCCTACCACCTTCAGTGACCACCTGCTGAGCCCCTTCATTTTCCAACTCTGCAAACCTATTCTTGAGCTCTATTTCTCCTTCACTAGCCTGTCTTTTCCTCTGCCTGGTTCTTTTAGTCACATGCTTCCACTGTCCACTTTCCTCACCCAGCAGTCTCCCCTCAGAATTCCTCAGTCCTGCTTCCATCTGCAAGTCTGAGCTTTTTCCTTCAGCTACCTCAGGTCTTTGCTCCATAATCTGTTCAAACCCCCTTCTAAACTCAACCAGACTTTCCACCTGCATCTCCAGTCCTCGGATCTTTTCCTCCATCAGCTCTATCAGACGGCATTTCATGCAGATGAAACTCTTTCCAGGTACTCCTTCCAGGATCATGTACATACCACAGCTTCCACATCCAGTCATCCTCATTGTGTCTTCCACTACATGGGTCACTCCCACTGCTGCCTCTGTATCGGTCATAGCCTTCCCACCTAAATCCTGTTAATCTGGGAAACACAAACCACACCAAAACACCACCACCCACAGCAAAAACAAAACCCCAAAACAAGCACCACAATACAAACTCCCCTTACAAACTCCCACTCAAACTCCCCTGTTTACAGCTCTGTTTGCTAGCTCCTGTGCTGCTACAGTTGTCTGTATGAACCTAATCCTAAATGAGTTTATCCTGATATTATTGTAGGGTGGGGTTTTTTGCCTCCTCCCGGTGCAATGAGCTGTGATGTCCATCTACAAACCTGGAGATTCCCCAACAGCCTAAGGATGCTGGGTGATCCATGGACTACCAGACTATCCATACCCTGTGCCCAGTGTCCCTCATTGGGGTCACATTGCCAGGGATGATCCCTAGTCCTTGCTGCCCTGAGACTCACTACAAAAATTGACCACCACCATGTCTCTAAGGGAAAGGCAATACAAACTGGGGTGCTCTCTGCAGGGCCAGTTGGGGGATAGCATGCTTCCCTGTGAACCTATCCTTACCCATCCGGGGCTGCCCATTTCCCCCCTGCAAATGCTAGGAAGAAGAGGGTAGAAAAGAAAATGCTGTAAATGGAGCTGACCCACCTTTCACGCAAGACGAACGAGAGCTGAATGAGGAGGATCCCCGCCCAGGGACAAAATCTGGCCCAATTTTATTTACCGCACCACACCCACTCAGACTGCTGTGTGAACTAGTGAAAACAAGAACTGTAGTACACAAAATCCTGGAGTCGGTGGGAGGGAAGCAAAAATAGCAGGTATGGATCTGGCATCTATACATATATATATTACTAACATGGGGGACCAGAGTGGTTTTCCTAGATGGCATGTTTACATGCTAACTCACAACAGGTGCTGCCGGCTGGAAATCATTGCTTCTTCTGAACTTAACAGGCTGTTATTTTAATGTAAAGCAGGAATATTCTCACATGTTCTCATGTTATGTTTTAACAAACACATGTAATCCAGCTAAACACTATGCATGAATATAGTATTGTATGCTAATTTAGGGCCAGATCCCACTCCAGTGGGAATGTTTCCATTATTTCAAGGAGTGCAGTTCAGGGCATTAGTTATAAGAATTAATTTCAAAATTTACTACTATTAACTGAAAGCAGAAAATCCACGTTTTAGTGCATGCAAAAGATGCCTTTCCAATGCATTGTGGTAAATAGACAGTGTTTATACATGTATTTGAAAGGTTGATACCCTCTGCCCCTCCCTCCCACCCCATATGCATATAAATCTTTTGATCATGGTTTCACTTTGCAATTGTTCAGCTTAGAGGCCACTCAGAAATGCCGTGCATAAGCTGTACAGTGCTTTGTGGCATTAAATTACTACATAATAAAGCTTGTAAGATGGCAATGTACCAAACACTCTTTTCACATATAAAGTCAGAGGTGAAACAGCATCCAAGGACTAGGAGCCCTGGCTCCTAGAACTTGAAGGAAATCCTATACCAAGATCTATGATGAGAGGAAGTATATTGTGTCAGCGTAACATGCAAATACATCTCCTAAACATTTATTTCCACATGTTTAAGAACATTGCGACAAATATTATTGCACTGACAAACAGAATTCTATCTGGAAAATATATTAGATGTTTTATATTACTTACCTATAGTGCAGCTTTCCACATACACCATTATATTTAAAAGCATTAAAAACGCTGATAGATTGGTACAACATATAGAATACAGACTGCACAGAGTAGTTTCATTAAGGCTGTTTCTATTCTGGCTGAATAATTCTGTTGATTCTTCCACTTTAAGATAGTCTGTATCTAAACTGCTTTCCTAAAAATCTTCTGCAACCATTAGATTTATATGATGAGCCAAATATAAGAACACAAAGATAGAGAATACAGTACTATGAGTTTTGCATGCAAAACTGGTCTCTCCTCAAATATGACTCTTCATCTCTTTGTACTCTTTGGTTTTCCTTTTTCCATCTTTCTGCCTTCGGGGCAAAGGCAAAGAGCTGGGATGGACCAGGATAATCTCAAGTTTATTAAGGTTTGCAAGTGCAAAAATATTTCCAATATTAATGTTTTTTAAATAATGCAAATGGTGTGCAACTTTAAATAACAGCTTCCATAAGATAACTCTGGAAGTTGAAATGCACTTAAAACAAAAATAACCCAAGAACTCAAATACATTTGAACATACATAATCAGAAATAAATGTACATTTTTTTTTGCTCTTTAGCTTCCTTCCACTCCAACAAAAGAGATGCAAAGGGGAAGGACTGAGATCCCATCAGTTTGTGGCAGGACTTCCCTCAGAAATTTGGCATACTTTCTGGGATGAGATTTCTTTTTAGAGAAAATAATTATGGCCCCAGTTCTTCCATGGAACAAGTTAAGCTGGGCCCCTGAGTCCCAAATGGATTCTATCTGAGTGCAAAGGTCCATACTAGTAGATCCCGATGAACGATCAAGGTCTTAAGAAAAAAAAAAAGAGAGACCTCCCCTCCAATAGTAAGACATTTAACACTAGCCCAAAAGTGTAGCTAATGGTAGCTATATGGTCATATTACCAGAGGTACTTTAATATGACAGCTACTGTAATATGAACTCACTGGTAAGATTACTCTCAAGCAGAATACCATAGGTGTCTTGTTACATCCCACCAATTACAAATAGGTGGAGCAGATGGCTAGATAGTAGACAGATTGACAGAACTCAAAGAAATATATAATCTATATGGACATGAATGATGAAAGACTGACTTCAGATAATTTCTTCATATAATTGACAAAAGCATAAAGTATCTCCTAAATCTGTGATCCTGTGAGCCAAAAGAACACCACATCATGGGAAAAGAACAATATTTTCCTAAAAGGACTTCTAAAAGGGGACTGCATCTAAAGCCATCTGGGACAGCCACATGGATAAGTTTACTTTATACCACGGTCTTCAGCACTGAAAAGCATCACTGGGTAAACTTTTCCAGAAATGGATAATAAAAGACCTAAGCCATATGGCCTACTCCTGCTCCCATTGAAGTCAATGGAAATTTTGCGATTCACATGGGGCCTCGGGGCACTTCTGCAATATTAATATTAAACAGTATTAATGGTAAGAGGAATTGAACTTCAATAGAAGAGACGACAGCTCATATCCTTTTGGTGACTAAGTACAGATAATCTGGGCTCCATCATCATTAAAACAAGTGATGTAGGATTAAAAGAAATATTTTTTCATACAATATATAGTTATCTTGTAGCAAATTCCATAGGCTATCACTGAGGCCAAGAGTTTAGCCAGATTCCAAAAATGGTAAGATATTGCTATGGATAAGAAGAGAGTGTCTAGAAATATAACAAAAATATTGCCAGACAAAAGCCTTGAAAGGGATAGAAACCCTCAAGCTTCTGGGGATGAACCAATCTCTCTTTCCTTGGAGGCAGTTTACCCAATAAACTTCCTACTTGCAGGGTTTCTTCCTCTGAAGCAGCTGGTACTGGCAACTGTTGGAAACAGGATATTAGATTAAAGGGGTCACAGATCTGACTCACTATGACAAATCTTAGTATCTTAAAGTAGTTAACAGTAAACTGAGATTTCCTCATCTGGCACTCTGGACAAAGATCTAAAATCCAGATATTATCAAAAACTTAATACATTTATTAAATTTGCCCAAAGGACTGTACACAAACTAAGAGGAAACTTTGAGGATTACCACAGCACATCCGAAGTTACACAGAGTAGCAGGGACTAAATATTTTAAAAATGAGTGAGTCTAAAATTCTTCAGGAGCTCCCACATAAAACCACCAACTCTTCTGTATATTCAAAGAGCGTCACCAATTACACATCAAAAGCTCCACAAATATTTAGCTACAGCAGTGTTGCACACTTCCCAAAGCACCAGTTATAAATAACGTGTCATAAGACATCAGTTCTAGCCTATCAACGGTATAAGCTTGATTGAAACATCTCATGATGGTCTCATCTAGCAAGGAAAGTTTGCAACTGAATAGCTACAAAGTTCTCCAGCTTTAGGAGTGTTTTATTCCATTGAAAAGAAGGGCCCCTAAACTAGCCTCCCTGAAAGGGTACAAAAGACTGTTCTTTGCTCCATTACCATCAGGACACTCTCTTGTATCTGTCCAATCCCAAAGCCATATTTTTCATTCTGAATGGAAAACACCCTAAAGATGCCTCTTCTTTTTAACATGGACATTAATATTCTGCAGACTGTGTCCCACTTATTAGATAAAAAGATAACTCAGAACACAAATTTTAGTGTGTGAAAACTGCTTCTTTGCTCTGATCACTAAATACTGTGATCAAGGAGGACTGTCTACTCCACCAATCACAAAATAAACCCCATAAACGTTTATATTACACCCCCCCATAAGAGTATTAGACTTCTGTAGAGTTCTTGCCCATTAGAGGGAACTATTCAGATTCATAAGCAGAAGATATTTAACTTACAATAAGCTAGTCATATAGAACAAATGTGACATCTCCTTTTTGTAACATAGGGATGTAGAATACATACATATCATACTCATGCTGTTGCCATTGAAAAATTCTTTCATAGACAGACATCTCAGTTTTATGACGACAGCCCAGAGAATTAAATCAGAAATATTCTCTCCGAAAGTTACATAGCACCCAAGGGCAAATCTCAAAGCTTGCTGAGCACCCTCCAACTCCCACTGACTGATATGAGAATTGAAGGTGCCCAGCACCTTACTGGATTGGGTCCTCAATGCACAAAGCATAAAAAGCAGCCATCAGGATTCTCTTCTCCTGAGTTCTAAAGCTCCTTATACATTGCTACAAACTCTGTGCGGTTCTCAGAATGCTGGAGATGTTCCTAGGAATGCTGGATGGATCTATGACCAGTTTCTTTGAGGTATTCAGAGGATGCTTATTAGAAATGTTAAGGTTTGCAAGCAGGCAGGAAAGTCTTAGGAAACTGATGTAACTTGGAATATGCATATCATTTGGAGAGCTGATGGTATATTTAATTTAGTGCAGATTGAACATATTAGAAGAATTACATTTGTGTGATAATTCATCCATGTTTTCTTTGGCATCCATACAGCTTTTGTTTGCTGTTCGCAGAGCTTAGGAATCCTAACGATTTACACATGTTTTGGATGAAGTATGAATCAAATACATCTTGTGCTTATAGTGTTTTACATTACTCTAAATTATACATCTGTCATGTTTGTTATTAAGTCACTACAGTTTACATTGCATTATTGCCAACAAGGAGATATTACAGTGCATACGAATGTCTTGCATGTTCCAGCAGGCGCAAAGTACATTGTTTTCCCAATATTCCTCTTGAAAGATCACACATTATAATCACGGTATACAGTATACCATGTAAAATGATCCCTATTTATTTCATACAATAGATTCTGTGTCATTTAATTAATTTAGACTAAAGAGGAATGATCAGCGTTCACTAACAACTTTTCCTTTGGGACTGTAAATGAAAAATCCTCATTTTATACAGCAGCCAGAGCAAGGAAAGTGCCTATGGAGACAAGGGTTGCATTGAAGGAAAAAATAACCCCACTGCCCCAATTTGTTTTCAATATATATTGAGTTTATAAAATTGATCCAATAGATCTTATTAAAATGGAATTTTCAACACCACATAATACACTAAATTGACCAACTGAAGAAAATATTGACACCGTAAACATCCTTAGGAAAGGGGAAGATTCCAAATGGTGGGAAGGTAAAGGTTTGTAATTGGGAGTAAGAGGAAGAAATTAAAGCATGTCAAGATGGAATAGCAGGAAAATTGAGGACAGCAATATTGGCCTTTAGAAACATCTCTGTGGGGAAGTGGTGGAAGCCCCATTGCTGGACACATTTAGAACTAAACCAGACGAAAAGTACTTTGGGCAGGGGGGAAGAGAGGAAATAACCAACAACACAGAAGGGAACAATTTGCACAGGTTGCAATAGGGATGAACTAGCAGACCTAACAGGGCTTTATCATTCATGTTTTGAGATAAATAGCTCTTTAATAATTTGTAATATGTGCTACACACTGGAGAGACTATATACTAGATACAGTCAATTCCCATGAAGGTAATGTATGCCAGTCATGTTCATAACGGATAAACATATCTGATTAGACAGCTGAAATTATATTACATGGATAATGCTTTCCTTTTAATCCTTGTGTTGATTTAAAACAAGGTATTTCTGAAAAAACTATTTTCATTAGAAATGTTTATGGTGTATGAAGCAACATAACAGTGGTTGCCTGAAGTAGTGCTGTATTTTAGCATTCTTGTCCCTGTAGAATCCATTTTTATATTATGGAAATTTCTGTAGACCTTAGGCCATGAGTATTGAACAATTCTCACCTTTCACAGCTTTTCATTGACCTACAGTACAATATAGGGGTTTTTTTGGACATAAGAGAATCATTGACAACCTCTATATTACTCCAAGAGACTGTTTATCCATGTGATAGAGAAGGCTTAAGCCTACAGTTAATTAGAAGCAGATTATTGATGACAAACCTTTAGTCAAACAAATGGAATAACTTTGTTCATTATATACTTTAATATCATTTCAAAATGATGATTTAATTGGTTTCTTATAAGCTCTGAGATGGCACCATGATTTTTGTTTTCCAAATGGTCTTGGTCAATAAAACCAGATTGCAACAGAGCAATCAAGACTTCTAATGGGATGGTTGAATTTCCTACTGTTGATGTTAATACATAATTATTCCAGGCTGCTTCATGCTCTTCAGCCATTAGGTGCTGAGGAAGGCACCTTGGCTGTTGGTCTTCAGACTTCCTCCCATGGACTTTGGAGAAGGTGCGGGAGGGGCTGAATGGTTCAGTGACCACTAGGCCTGCAAATCCATGCCCTGTGAATCCATTCTAACTTTAGGTCCTCTCCTTCCGGAAATAACCCTGCACCACAACTAGGTGTTTCCCCACCACTAGGCACCCAAAACTTCACTCAGGAACAGAGGTGGAGGAGGACATTCTAACCTGTGGAGCAGGAACCTGCCAAGCTAAAAGCTAGCTCATCAGCATTAACCTGCACTGGAATTTCATCAGGAAGGGTAGGGGGTGGGTAGCAATGCTAAGAATACTAACTAATTCCTCTCCCTCCCTCATCCAAGCCATCTCTCCTCCACAAGTGCAGGTGCCACAGGCCAAACCAGAAAGATCAATAGCTCTTATGTGGTCTGACATCCCCACATTACTCTGTCCTGGCACCATCACCTAAATAGGTACATTTAGTTAGTCATGATACTGCACTATTTTTAAAGTTCCCAAGAGCTTTCATTTATAATCAAAATAATACTATAGAATCTCCTCCAAAATCTTTATAAAACCGAGAGTATTGTAAAAAGTTTGGCAGATGTGTAATGTTAACAGGATTGTGGTATTTTTTTAAAAAAGGGGAGATTACCATACTTGCAGAGCCTGATTGTAATCTTACTTACCCCAGTGATAAATCATAACTCCCCTAGATTTCATGGGGATAAATCCAGATTTACGCCATTGTGAGATCGGAATCCCACCTTCAGCTTCATTCTTTTGTCACAGGTATTTGAATCAGGAGAATCACCAGAAAAGTCACTGGAGTTAAATCAGTTTTATACTAGTGTAAATGAGAAGGGGAAAAAAAAATCAGCCATTTTGATTTCTAGAAGTCAAAAGGTCATCTCATATCCTTGAATGAAGGTACCCTATTAATCTAGGAAGCATTTAGCATAATGCTTCACATGCTTGTGACCTGTATACCAGATACCATGCTAATATCACAAACCTTTACTGTATTTTCTTTTGCTCTTATTTTTCCACAAATTATACCTACATACATTTACTGTAAGCACTATTTTCAGCATACATTAGTGAACTATTTTCATCATGAGTAGCATAGCTTCTTTTTCCAAAACATAATCGTTCTCCTTGGGAAGGATAATGTGTACCAGAGTCACAGGTTAGCCTCTGCAATTCTCTTCAGTAAATTAGCTGTGGAAAAAAACTCTCATTGCAGCCTTCAATATTTGTAGTGTTTAAATATAACCACACAGCTTTCATTTGATATAATAAAAGATTCTCATCTGTATTACTAGGTTCAATGTAAGTGGTTTGCCTCTCAAATGTATTATAGTTCATTTCATATTTAGTGATTCAATAATAGCTTAAATTGTATACTGAGGTCAAGTACAGATATTGATCCATTTAAACATAAATACTGCTATTAATTAGAGATGGGGTTGAATTGGAATACCTGGTCCATCTGGGGTCCTGCAAGCACCATCAAAATATCGAAAAAGGACTAAAAGGAGTGGAGTAAGTGCTTTTGTACCAAAGAAACTAGCTTAAAAGTAACTTTTACTTGCAAGAACAAGTATTGCTTTAAAAGTATTCAGCATATACCTTGGTATGAAAGAAGCTTCCTTCTTAAGATAAGACAAACAGAGATAGAGGACAGTGAGGAGGTAGGGAATAGCTTGTACCTAAAATAAGATAGAGGGAAGGAAAGCATTTTTCATGTTCATGTGATAGGTTATTCTGGACATGGGGTAATATGGCCTTCTACCAGCAGATGGAGACAGAAAAAAATACACTAATGTGAAATACACGTTTTCTGTCTCCTGATCGGTGAAAGAAAGAGTTTGCTCTAACTGATGCAAGTTTTAGTGAGTTCTTCCTTTTTGAATGTGACGTTTCAGGCTCTCACTGTTTCTTAGATAACCCACTGAGGCCAGGCAGCAGTACATGAAGTTCCAGGTGCTCAGAAGGAGAAGTTATAAACGTGATGAATTAGGTCAGAAGAAGCTGCACTACAGCTGCAGTCAGAAGTCATACTTCTGAGGCAGGCCATGATGGGGGAAAGAGTGGTAATGGACTCTTCCCTATCCCTCATATCAGATATTTTCCTGTCTATGCTTGGGTCAAAAACTTTCCCTCGGTTTAGGGGACCTCAAGGAACAAGGAATCTCATTGAAGTGTTAGATTTGCATCCACCAATGAAAAATATCTCAGCTGAAGGAAGTAATTTCTGAAGATGTAGGTAGTATGCAGTAGGTAGTGCACAGTTCTAAGCACACACCCTCATAGCTCAGAGAGTCTCTTCCTAGGATGTCAGGACTTCCCTGCTCATCTCTTCAGGGGGAATGGACTGACTATAGGGACGGGGAATATAGCACAGAAAATTTTCTGGGGGCAGGGGTCGTTGTCTTAAAGGAAGCTAAGCTGGAGACACGTGTGATGGGGCAGTTTGGCACAGAAACATTCAGGAAAGTATTACAGTAACGGTGCAGGCAGTGGAGGCCTACCGGCTGATTTGATTGAGAGGGTTTCCAGTTTCAGCTGTGGAGTCTGCAATAAGGTTTTATTAGAGACACTCCACTCTGACAATTATTTGCATATTTAATTGGGATAGCGGCAGAAAAGTCAATTCCATTTAGGCTGAATAAAGAGCTCCCAGTATGTAAATTGTGGCTGCGTTTTGAACATTAATGGGCTTGGATGGTGTTCAAGTTTGGACCAAATGCTTCATTAAGTGTTGACTTTTTCATCTGGTTCCCAAATAATAAAAACCCTTTGCCTTAGGATAGTGCTTTCCATCCCAATAGTCAAAAGTGCTTTACAGGGGAGGCAAAGTATTACTTGCATTTTACAGATCAGAAAGGAGAGGAGCAGATCAGTTAAGTGACTTACTCAAGGTCATACAGCAGGATACAGCAGCTCAGTAGCAGAGCTGGGAATAGGACCCAAGTCTCTGGACCCAGTGTCGTGACCTCAGTATTTATTTATTAAAAGCTATTCTAATTCTATTGCCTTTTCTTGTGTGATGGCAGCTCCATATAAATTATTGACAAGAACAAGAGTGATAATGGGCTGTGCTTGCCACTAACGACAGTGTCTTTTGGCTGCTAATGCATCATCTGCATCTATGGCACTATATAAAAATAATAAATTCTACATTATAAGAAGTCTCAACATTTTGCAAAACAACAATTCTTGCCACAGTAAAAAACAAACACTTAAATAAGCGGATTAAAAAACCCAACCCAGACTACATAGGAAAATTGCTTTTTCTAAAGTGATAGCTATGTCATGCCAACAAATTTTGGAGCAGTCACTCCTTTGCTGGCTATTCAGTTCCATCCTGTTGGAAGCTTTGGCTATTTCTAAAAAAACAAAGATGACAAGAACTGCTGTAACTTTTAACATTTTATCCGTAAGAATTATAGAATATAAAAAATGTTCCCACTGCTTTTTGGAAGCTCCCATTAGATTTGTAAATTTATTTCCTGATAAATTCTGTGAGACAGGAAAATGTACAGTAAAATAATGTTTAAGTAAATGTTAAACAATGAGATTTTATGCCAGGGAGCGCACAAGTCCTGTCCATTCCTTTGGGGTTAGGACTATAAAATCATTATTAAAAGAGAATTGCATAGCTGAATAGGTCAGTGGTCCATCTGGTTGAGGAAGGCAAAAAGCACTAATATGCCTATTGTTCAATGCTATTACATAAAGGAAAATATCTTCCTGATCACAGCATGCGATTAGTTTGTTCCCTGTGGGATCTGAATTGATAGCCCTTATCATTCTAGAAGAGTGAAGGTAATGGCAGATTCTGATCTCATCCATACAAGTGTCCTATTCTTCTTTGAATCATATGTTGCATAATGTTTGGCAAATAGTTGAAGACAGATATAACTATATCCTGAGATATATCAGGAAGAATGTTTCTTCAAAGCTAAACTCCATTAGGCATTCATCCTAGCTAGGAACTTTATCTCCTTGTGTGAAGGCAATTGTCCAATTTACCTTCAGCAGGAATGTCTGTTTTCCCACAGTTCTGGGATCATCCCTTCCTCAGGCATCCCAAATCAAAATTGCTCCAAAAAACCTCTGAGGGTCACTGTTTGCAACCTTTAATTGTGGAGAACAAGAGTAGAGGTCATTATAATTAATACCTTTGTGGTTTATTATCATACTTGTATCAGAAGCAGCTCTTACCTTTTTAGTCTGAACCTCAAATATTATCTTTTTCTTCTCATGCTTAAGTTGCCATGCTATTAGCCTTCTGGGTTTATTCCCATGGTCATACAATTTGGCTCTAGAGCTCATCATCATGTGTTCTGTTTGTTCTGCATGGATGAGTGAAAGTTATTGCCTCAGAGCCTATAGTGATTCAAAGCCCTGACTGTCTTGTGTTTCAGCATGTTTAATCCAGCTGCTCAATCTATATCTTCAGTTCTTTGCACTGTAGTGTTTGTTTTCCTCTTTTGCCAATTTATAAGCTATGAAATGGCCTTTTTAGAAGCCCTTAACTAAGGCCTCATTAAAATCATAGGTAGGCCTTTTGTTTATTCATTCTTTTAACGTTGTAAAGGACAAATTCTTGCCTTTTCTTCTGTGAATGTTGGATCTGGGTGGATGAGAGAGGACTTGGAAGAGGGTCTTGTCTCATGTTTCCTTCCCTACAGCCCTGCCTGTCAGAGATTGTTGTAAAGCATCTATTCCCCCTCAGCCAGTGGTTCTCAACCAGGGGTCTGGGCCCACACGCAGGCTTCAGGGGGGCCACCAAGCAGGGCCAGCATTAGATTTGCTGGGGACCAGGGCAGAACGCTGAAGGCCCACTGCATGGGGCTGAAGCCTGGGGCCCTGAGACCCACAACCCAGGGCTGAAGCCTGAGCAACTTAGGTTTGCGGGGCCCCATGTGGCAGGGGGCCTGGGCAGTTGCCCAGCTTGCTATCCCCAATGCTGACCCTGGCCTTTATATGCAGAAAACCAGTTGTGGCAGAGATGAGCTGTGGAACTTTTAGAGTGGGGAGGGAGGCAGAGAGGCAGGATATAGATCTGAATTGTGTGGGAGCCTGAAAGGCCTCACTCCATTGCAAAGTGACATTACTGAACAGGGAGCTCCAGCAACCCAATTAGCAGGTCTCTCAGTCTGCTCAGGATCCAGGACATCCACTTCAAAATCTTGGAGCATTGCTCTCTACCTTGCCTACAGTGTCAAGCGAGTAGATTGTGGACACTACAAGGTGACCTAGGTACAAGACCTTTTTTTTAAAAAAAAAAAAAAGTCCTGTACCCAATCGTTTTCAGTGACTAAGGTCAATTAAGATTTGCTAATTTATGTCACTGGACTTTCTCTTGATTCCTTGGTATTACTTTCTATGGTCCATATTGCACAGCTCTTTATTTACTCTTTCTACTTGCAACATTACATTAAAAATCACCCTCTCTATCCTGTCCGCACACACATACTGTGCAGACCAGCACCTTCAGCTCCAAACAATTTGAAGAAAAGCCCTGACGTGGACATTCTGATTGTTTAAAGCAGCAGATAATCAAAGAACAAGTCAACATTGGAAATTGCACCATCTTTAACAATCATTTGCATCTAATGCCCAAGATAAGAAAGGAGAGTGGGAGGGTAGGGGAAGAATGTTAAATGAGAGAATCAGCTCAGGATTCAAAGAATAAGTGTAGCCCCAAGTGAAAAACCTGACATAAATACAAAGACAAGATAAACAAAACCCACTTTTCAGAGCTTATCCATCATTGTCAAGAGTTTCTTACAGTATAACCATCATAAGCAATTCAGAAAACTGGCGGGTTACTTCAGATACTATTTCTATATCTTAAGGATATCCTTTTCTGAAAGCATCAGCAGCACACAAAAATCTTTGACTACAGTATTCAACACATTGAAAACTTGCTTGGATTTGTGACAGTTTCTTTACATAAAGATAAAAGAATTCAGTTTCCCTCATTATATGGTACCAAAAAAAAAAAAAAATCGCATTAGGAGCTAGTGGAATAGCGTTTAACATAGGTCTATATCCTGCACTTTTTTTTTAAAACCATGAAATGGTACATTGAAGAAAAGGTGCTTAAAATAAAATACATCCTTAAATCTGTGCTGGGAACATCTTCATGATACAGTGTTAGTAACAGTTAGTAGAAATTATATTTTGTCAGTCACATTGTGATCCGATTCAAAAGTAAAATAATGTGTGTTTTAGGAGTAGACAGGTTGAACTGATATAGGCTGACAGAGTAAAAGAGAAAGTATGCGATAAAGTTAATACATCTTAGGAAATATTGTAATATAGAACATTCCTCTTACTTCTGAATGTGTATTTGAACTAGAGATGGGACTGAAGGCCCACAGACTTCAGTGTAGTTCAGATCCCTACCTAAATGCCTACAACTCAGTCCTATGTCTAATTTTAACCAGACCCTGTGGTCCAAATTTAGCAGTGGTGCAAACTGGTCAAGAAGTGCATAGGTGGTAGAGTACTGTAACTTGCACTGATGAACCTGACATTCATTGGGTCAGGAAGATGTGTGTAACTTACAAAAGTGCAGAACAGGTGGCTGCAGCAGCAGGTAACATTTTCCTTTGGCGTCAATATGGAGTCATTGTCCCCACAATGGTGCTAGATCACAGTGCTGCATCTTCAACACGTGGTGTAGACCAAGGTCTTATCCACTTGGGTAAGAGATCTCATGGCACTTTGTGCCAGGATAGGGCCAACGTTCTGGTTAAATTCCAAGAAATTACAATCTGCCTACTTAAATTCTACCTATGGCTTCTTGTAGCAGGGTGCTGGTGCAAAAGCACCTGATTAGTCCCTGCCCCGTCAACTCCAATCAAGGGAAGCAGATTGGGGCTGATGGAAAAGGCCTGATGCCGGCCTGAGGATTGGTGACACCTGCTGGCCTAACAAGCCAAGGGCTATAAAGGCTGGGAGGGAGGTAGGAAGCAGGGGGCAGCTAGGGAGAGAGCTGGAGGCTGCCTAGCTGAAGGCTAACTCTGCCTGTTGAGGAGGTGACTAAACCTGTAAAGCTTGTATATAGAGGACACTGGTGGTGGGACAACCTTAAGGAAAGAAAAAGACATGGGTGTTGCACAACCCTGAAGCCTCTCTGAGCCTTATTGGGGAGAGCAAGCGGGCTCTAGGAAGAGGGGTGGGTCACAAACCCTGTTACACTTCTCTTCAACACGGCAAATCTTCAAATGGCTGGACTGAACCTGTTGTGTTACTGTGCTGCCAACTGCTAGCCCAGTGGTGTCTGCATTCAGTGGAGTCTCCTCTGGCTTCACCTCCCTCTGTTGAGTCAGACACAGTATGATGATTTTTACCCATTGCTGAAAATTGCCTGTGTCATATTCACCTCTCAGCTTTCAGCAACCTCTATTGGCTGCATTTCAGTTTTGGGTGAAGGGATTTCTGTATATCTACACACAATTTGTAAATGGGAGCATTTGGAATGGAAAGTACCATATGAAAGTAATAATGTTCTAATATATTGTTTCATTAAAAATAGATCCTGGAAACTGTTTTTCCTCAAGTGGAAATATTTGCTTAAGAATGCGACAAATGTTAGTATTGAGCACATGCCCAAATCTTGGTGTGGGATTCAAACCCACAGTTGACCTTATGGTTTAAGTGGTAAAAGTGCTACCAATACAATTTATATAAGGAAAGTAAGGGCCTTACAGCATCCGATGAAGTGAGCTGTAGCTCACAAAAGCTTATGCTCAAATAAATTGGTTAGTCTCTAAGGTGCCACAAGTCCTCCTGTTCTTTTTGCGAATACCGTCTAACATGGCTGTTACTCTGAAAGCGGTGGTAGTACAGTAGTTGAGCACAGCAGATGCTTCCTTTGATTTCTGTTTGAGAGAGTCATATCCACTAACACCTTATCTCCTCTTTTTTGAGCACAGAGCTCCAATAGTCCACTGTCCTCTATGGGATGTAAACGTTATGATGAAACCCTCAAAAAGAGAGAGGACCTTGGATATCGAAAGTCATTTTGTGGCTAAGGCAGAGAACTCAGTGGACGAGAGAGGTGGGAAGTTACCACCACCAAAGGGTTAGGGAACACAGAAGAGCTGCTAGATTCTGTGCAGGAAAACAGCAGGCAATATTTCCTAATAGGATTCCCCCAAAAGGTATTTTGAGTTATGTTGCTATACTGTATTACTAATCCTTCTTTGAAACGTTACTGCTGACCTTGGTTGAAAAACAGGAGGAGTCCAGTATTTATTATTTTCTAATTTTAAATTTCAGGTCCTATCCTGCCCTGTGCAGTTAGGCCCAGAGCTGGCTTTGTTCAGACCTTCTCTCCTATCAGAGGAAATGAACCTGGCTGCTGACCAGGAGGCAATGGGATCAATCAATAAATCCCTGATGGGCAGCTGCTGCTCATTCTCAGTCCTGGAAGAATCAATCTGGTCCTCTCCTTTCTGCTAGATGAAGCCTCCAGGAGAGATTAGACTCCTGTACTACTAACATACTTGCACAATCAGCTTTACATCTGCTCAGCTAATGTATCCATGAGATGTCATAATACCTGGGAGAGGAGTTCCTGGATGAAAAAAGGGAGAGGAAGACTCTTCAGAGCTAACCAGCACCCTGACCAGGCCCATCACTGAAGGCATCAATCCTTTGGCTGTCAAAATAGGATCATCATAGGATTCATCACTGCTCCTTTGGAACCAGGCAGAGACAGTAATAAGGAACAGCTTCCTCCACCCCTGGCTGGCTAAGAGACTGCACACTTTCCAGACAGGGGCAAGCAACCATAATCCAAAGAATTATAGTTTCCTATGGAGTCCAGGGGCAAAGGAGGTGGGGTGGAGAAAGAGATTAGAAGGGATAACTTTAAAATCTCAAGAGTATAAGCAGCTAAACTAAAGAACAACAAGAGCTTGGTTTTTATGCTACCTTAAATCCAGTATTGTGGCACTTCAATAGTACAGCAATTAGCACTCTCTAAATAGACTGAGCCTTCATTCATTGCCTTCCATAGCACTCCCATGATACCAGATCCACTGTGAGTAGTCAGGTTTGGGGAGGGTACATGCACGAGAGATTGAGGACATACATAGGCTCTCGAAAATCTAAAGTAATTACCATTATGGTGCAATGGGCTAACATAACTCTTGGAGATGTTCTGTGGTTACTTGCTGCTGCTGCCACAGCCCAGAGGTCCACACATTAAGTTGTTCATTGGAAATTACCCAGAAAAGTAGTACCATCACAGCAATAGCAGACATAACACAGTAGGATACTACAGTGGAGCTGGAAGGAAGATGAGGAGAGGCACCAAGGATGAAAGTTACAGCTTGTGCATCAGTAAGGGGTGTGAAATCTTTACAACATTCGAATAGCTTAAATTCCAAGCATTTTATAGCAAGCACAGAAATTGGCCCCATTTTTGAAAATTTCATGCTAAATTAGCATTTTCAAGCAAAAAACAATGGGCCTGTTTTGAATAAAGTAAGCAAAATTGTGCATGGTTTTGCAGTAAAATTACCATTTTTGTGAAAAGAAAAAAAAAAAAACTTCAGAGGTGCAAGAGAAATCAAATATCCTGCCATTTCACATACCCTATCCCTTAGCCTGCTCCCCACTACTGAAATTCCCCACTGGGGCTACCTAATTCCCACAACTAGAGCCCCTTATCCCCCTCCACAAACTCTTGAGAGAGTCATGTGGGAGCAGCAGATACTTAATGGAACCATACAGATGTGCTCGAAAAAGACGTCACTCCCTCTTTGGCCACAGCATCAATGGGCAAATTAAGTTCACTGTGGGGAGCAATAAGATGGAAAGGTCTCCATCCAAACACTTAATGGACAATGCTTAGAGTAAATAAGAGATTTCTCCAATGGCAATGTATACTGCAAACTGATTTAATACCCAGCATCCTCATCATGAAGAGACATCACAGATAGTCTGGGTCTTGAACAGCACCAGTTGTTGCAGGACAATAATTTTAATCTTCAATGCCGTACATAGTTCTATTGCTCGTGTTCAGGGCTGTTATTAAAGCATTCTATCACTATTAGTGTAAAATGTGTTCTGGGTAGCACAAAAAATCTATTTAGTTTACCATTGGGTGTGTATACGTCCTGTTCTAGTAGAAACACAAAGCTGGTCTCAAGTGAAGATGGTACAGAATTATACCATATGGAGTATGACGCGGTGCTTTCTGGTGCATCCCAAATATGCAATATGATTTCTGGTGGAACAAGGGCAACATAATTAGCTCCTCATCAACCAGGGTCATTCTACCAAAGGTAATGAGGAATCTCATTCATAGAAGTGTTCCAGATATCTGAATACAGTGAGAAGTCATGGATTTTAAGTGACTTGCAAGTTAAAACACATTTTATCCAACAGAACACTAAAGGAATCATTCACACAACCTATTAACCATCTGAACAGAGGCAATTCTGTAAACAGAAACAAGTGTGGATCTATGTTATACAATACAGTGTTACACACAATATAATAAAGCTAGAATACTTTACTTTATTCTTTATAAAAATATAGGGATGGTTCTGAACGGCAACATCTGGGAATTTCTGAATCCAGGTTTTTGGTATAGGCTTCATTTTAATGGCACTACCAGAAAAATCTTTTGAGCCCAATTCACACAAAACTACCTACATAACAAAACACTAAAGGGTACAAGTCAGAATTTTGTTCCTGTAGGAGAGGGATCCTAGATTGCACTGTGAGCCAGTGGTTTTTGAAAAAAAGGCAGGACAGACTGAGGAGAGGAGCCTACGATCAGATCAGTAAGTAGGGACTTTGAAAGATTGCTACCGTTTACATCACACCAACATACAGAGGCATCAATCAAGTACCAGCGCCCCACTGTGCTAGGTGCTGTACAAACATGTCAGAAGCATCGCTATTTAGTCACTAACTACTTCTGTCAAAAGACATTTGAGACAGGTTTCCTAGCTCATCAAATGGAGCTGCTTTGTGATCTGTGTATGGGAGCAACCAGTTATCTGGTAAAGCCACAAATGCTGTGGTAAAACAAGAGCAATTGTTTACATTCCAAGAACACAACGAAGATGTCAAAAGCCAAAGAGCAAGAACTGTGCTGGATAGGATTCAGGGCAAAGTGCAGATTCCATAAGTAAACTGAACTCTGACATTTTTTCTGGTCTCTAGCACAGTATGGACCAAGTCCTGTTTCCACTGAAATCTATGGTAAAACTTACAATGACTTCTGTGGGATCAGGAAGCAGGAGAGAGCTGTAAGCCATTTGTTTAATTACCCGTCAAAGTATTACAGTATAGTTAGGATCTTGTTCTTGCTGGTATCTTTTCCTCCCCCCTCAAAACAAGCATCATTGCAGAGAGATGGGCCCTTATGGACAATGAGTAAATTAGCAAACACTGATCATAAAAATATGCTGTATTTTTGTAAGACTCTTTCAATTTCTTTATTAACAAGGACACTTAGGAAAAATCTGTGTCTGAGTTCACAGCCACCAGAGAGATTTTTCCCCCCTCCTCTCCCTTGCCCATAACTAAAAAAAAAAATATTTCCAGTATTTCTTCTCATCCATTTGCTGTAGGTAAATGAAATACATACAGTAGATCAATTAGATACAAGCTGATCCTCCTATTTATTTTGGACCAAGTGACTTCAACAGGGGTACCACAAAATTAAGTCACATTTCACCTTACCATGTGAAAAGGTAATTATCAATGTCAATTATACTCCAGCAGGTCTGTGACTGAGGATCTAATTGACAAGGAATAATTACTTCTGCCATATGTAAGTTAAAATATAGTCTCACTGTGAGCAAGGACCATGCAGGGAATGGCTGGGTTGTATGGCAAGATCAATTTTTACTTTCATGTTTTTTTAAGCATAGATCAGATGTATGTTGCCCGCAATAGATGAAAACAGGCACTCTATTAAACTCCATCTCCCATTTGTGTGATTACTTCCTAATCCCCAGTAAGAATGGAGAACTTGAAAACCATAGATGAGAGACTTTGCATGGCTTGGACAGGTTACTATAGCTGTAAGAAATGGCTACTTTGTGCAAAGCAGCTGTTTGAAGAGGAAAGAGAAAGTACCAAACAAACAGATTCAAGGGATGGAATGAATGCTCTTCAGACCAACCTGGTAGAGTTTCCCTCGCTCATGCACTGCAGATTAACAGAACAACTTGTGATGTAGTGATCAGGAACACAAAGGAGGAGAGGCCTGTTAATCAGGCAAATAATATCAGCAGACAGCCCAGATAAGCATCTTGTAAAGCACAGCACCATCCCCAAGTTCAAAAGGATACACACAGAACAGTGATAGATGGCATGTTAAAAAGATCTTGTTTAGATGCAGTCATACAAATGTATTTTGCCGTGGGAGAGTTACTCTGTCCTGAGAAGAGCTGGAGAAATATATCAAAGCAGAGGAGGAGAAGAGGAATACTGTCTTCAGGGGATGCAGTCTACATGGAGGCTGATAAACAGATTTTTATGTTACTTCATTTTGGAATTGCAATTACTCCATCTAGTGGTCAATGATTAAAATCTTCTCCAAATCATAGCCATTGGTCAGTATTTGTCGATAAAAAGTTATCACAGTGATCACTGAAATACTTAATGTTTTACGTTTAACTGTTGTCTTACTTCTGTATTTTCCCCATGTACAATTTATTTGTAATTCAGTTTACAGCTGTGGTGGTATTTGCTTTGATAACTTCCACTTAAAGTAATTATACCAACATTGTTAGTATTCTGTATAGAATTAGAAGGATATTTGTTTATCATGTGGGCTGGTTAACTATTCTTTATTAAAAAGAACAAAGTAAGTTTACAAATTCATTCTGTTTAAGAAAATTGTTATGCCTCAATCCACCTTAAACATACGCTTAAATGAAAGTATGAGTAGTCAGTCTCATGTACTTCAGTTTTATATGAGTAGTCCCAGCAAGTATGCACTTAAGTGCTTTGCTGAATTGCAGTTTTAGAATATATCAATTTTTGATCAGCTAAACTCTCATAATATCTTATGAACATGCTAGTGTCACAGATACTGCACCAAGCCCTGATCCCCCTCCTGTACCCTGAATCCCGCATTTCTGGCTCCATCCCAGAACCCACAACCCCAGCCCAAAGCTGGTATCCCCTCCCACACCCCAACCCCCTGCCTCATCCTGGAGTCCCCTCCCATACTCCAAACCCCTTGGTTTCACACACACTCAGCCCGGAGCACCCTCCTACACCCCAAACCCTTCATTCCCAGTCCCCAGAGCCTGTGTAACCCACACACCTTCTGAGTGTGGTGTTCTGTCCCATTTAGTAGCACCAAGACCACAGAGAGAGAGAGAGACACACACACATATATGCACGCGTCTGCTCTACAGTTTTAGCAAAGAACCAGCCAGTTGGCTTTTAGCTCATGCAGTAGAGGCTCATGCACTATGCTCCAGAGGTCCCCAGTTGGATACTGTCACGGAGTCCCTGGGCGATGCTCTGAAACTGCTCCCCATGAAGCCAGTCAGGACTCTGGGGCAGTCGCCTTTCTGTGAGCAGCCTGTCTTCAGGACACACAGCTCACACATCTTCCACCTTCCTGGGTCTGACCTCAGAGCATTCAGCATCCTCTGCCCCTCCGTGCGCTTCCCACAGCGAGTCCGCTCAGGCGGGGCTCCTGGGGAAGCCAGAGGGTCCTGCACCCCAACTTCACAGACAGATGTGACTCTCAGCCAGCCAGTAAAACAGAAGGTTTATTAGACGACAGGAACGTGGTCTAAAACAGAGCTTGCAGGTGCAGAGAGCTGGGTTCATTTTGGAGGGCAGTGAGCCAGACAACCACGTCTGCACTTCACTCCATGTCCCAGCCAGCCCCAAACCGAAACTCCCTCCAGCCCCTCCTCCTCTGGGCTTTGTTCCTTCCCCCCCCCCCTCCCGGGCCAGGTGGTCACCTGATTCCTTTGTTCTCCAACCCTTCAGCTCTCACCTTGCAGGGGGGAAGGGCCCAGACCATCAGTTGCTAGGAAACGGGGTGTTGGCCATTCTCTGTGTCCAGACCGCTGCACACACCTGCCCTCTAGGGCTCTGCAATGATCATACAGCCTTACCCCACCATCTAGATACTTAAGAACTGCATAGGGGAAACCGAGGCACCCCCACAATATTCGGAGGAAACATTAAGAACAGTCCCACTTCGTCACAGATACTGCCAGCTGTCAGCATTACACCTGCACCGCCATCTGCAGCCCTCGCCTCCGCCCCCTGCACCGCAGGCCCCTGAGCCAGCCAGTGAAAATGAGCAAGCAAGTGAGGGGCAGGGCCTCGGAGGGGTGGGGCTTCAGATGTTGCAGGGCAAGTGTATTTGGTTTGTGTGAGTGGAAAGTTGGCAACCCTACCAGAGACCAGGAAAACAAAGAAAGCGCTTTTGTCTTAAAAAGGCTGTGTTTAAAAACTTAGTCAGGGCCATCTTTCTGATCCAGCAAATGGATAGGCCCTTCTGTTCAAGGCCCCAACCCTTGTGAAACAGTTGGAAAGACTTTGGCCTACTAGAGCTCCATAAGACTGATGGGTGACCTCTGAACCTTTTAGCATGTGTATAGGAACTTCTCTTGTTTGTGTGTTTTTTCTCTGTAATACTTTTGCCTTAATAATAAGTGTGCTCTTTTAGAAAGAGCCGGGTGGTAACTTGTAACTGCTGGCAATACACTGTTCATAGCCCTTGGAGAAAGCAAAGCACAGGGGCTGACTTTTAGGCCAACTGGCATACTGAAGATATTGCAGTGTAAGGCAGGGAGCCTTGCAGCCTTAAAACCCCAGTCGGGGGGGAGAGATGCATGTTTCCACCCAAGAGAGGTGATGACTGAGAGCTGAAAACGAAGTGGGTGCCCTCAAGGGACCATGGAGGGGGAATACAGGTGTGGTTACCCTGAAATTATGACAGCTGTATCCTAGATAGGAGAGAGTCTTCTAGATCACTAGGGAATGAAGGAAGCCAAGGAGAAGGAGACTGCAAAGAATCTACAAAGGATAATGGGGAAATATTTACAGTGTGGTTGCTCTTCATATATATTATGAAGAGGAGGCAGAAGCAGAGGTATAAAAAACCCAACATCTCAATAAATTAAAATTCTATAAGAACCACCAATATTGAATTGCTTTTATCCAGTACATAGGGAGAAACTGAAAGCACTTGAGCTACCAACAAAAATATGTAAGTGAACTTGATTGGCCCAACTGAGCAAACTGGGCCAGGCAGCCTATCACCTTCCTGAACCAGCTAAATCCCTTTTATTCTGGGGAGATGCTGCTCAGAGGGTGGGTGGTGTTTTGTTGCTGCCCTCTATTGCATTTCCATTGAATGGAGAAGGTACAGAGCTTAAATTACCAACAAGGCTCTGTAGTTGCTCAGTCAGGAGGACTCCTAAGGAGAGGACTGCATGAATATAGCCCCCTGGATAATCTCTATAAAGGCTGGTTCTTTAAGGGACCCTTGCATAAATGAGATTGTAGCCTTTCCATTGTGTTGCAGCTTGTTCTGTCATTGAGGCTCTGCCATAGGGACCTCTGCCAGACCTTAAAGTGGCAAAAAACTAAAGTCTGACCAAATAATGCTTGCTACAATGCAAGTGTTTTGATTTATATTGTAAGCTCTTTGGGGCAGCCGCTATGCCTCATCCACTACTGCAACAGAGAACTATAAGAGCAAATGTAAAAGCACTACAATACAATCACAATTATTGGCAATTTAAAACTATTAAACACACAAAAAATGATCAAGCAATATTGGTCTAAATGTAGAAATTGTGAAAGATTAAATAAACTTCCAAGCTTGTGTGTGTTTGTTTTCTGGAGGTGGGGCCATTTAGGTTATAGCTGTCACTAACATGCAGAAAAGTGTGTGTCTGTGTGTTTAGAAATGAGTATATTTCATTTCTGGTTGGGTTGCAAAAAAGTCAATATAAGAATTTTTAAGAATGGTCAAACAGTCTTTGTTGTGGGTTCATAGCAATGCCAATCCCTGTAATCACCTAAAAATAGTTAGATATTTTGAAACTACAGATTAGTTATATTAGGCTTAAAAATCATCTGCCCTGAATCCTAGCTCAATTCCTGATATGAAGTACAACTTTGTTGTTTTGAAAAGTGAACTGCAAAGAAAAAGAAACGAAGAAAATAATTGTATTTTTTACTATTACTATATTTTTAACAAGCTATGCTTATATCGGTAGCATAATCAGCCAAGTGACGAGAGCTCTTATATATTCAACAGCATTTCTGTTTGCTTGCAACATGCTAACTTTTGAATGCCACATCTGATCTGTCCAATCTGTCCACCATTTCTTGGTTCTTCACAGATAAAATTACAGTAGAACCTCAAAGATACAAACACCAGAGTTACAGACTAACTGGTCAACCGGACACCATGTGAGACTGGAAGTAATCAAATCAGGAAGCAGCAAAGATAAAAACAAAATCCCCAGCAAGTACTGCACTGTACCTGTATTGCATCTTAATGTTACGCAGAACTGGCCTGCCTGTCCCTACGCCACCCACCCTCACAGGGCAGCCACTTACAGCAAGACGCTGGGGCTGCCAGTCTAAGGCACCCGGAGCCAGCAGAACAGGAGCAGTGCTGGGGTCTGCTCAACTTTCACCCCTCCCCTGACCGGCGGGGGGGACGGGAACGTGCCATTTTTACCCTGCCCTCACCAGCCGGGAGGGGGATGGACATGCTATTTGCACTCTCACACACCTCCACACCACTGGGATCTGGAGCCAGATCTGTGCTTTGTTCAGAGTTATGATAACCTCCATTCCTGCAGTGTCCATAATTTTGAAGTTCTACTGTTTATATTGGGCTGTGAAATGCTAAGATTTGACAAAAGCTTTTATACTAAATAGGGGTCCATATTTTAAAAAGTGGACATACAAATATACCAGGAAAGAACATACAACATTAAACCCTCCCATGTTCCCTCTTCATGCTCTTCCATTTGCCCACAGCTCAAAGAAAGAATGGGAAGAGGGAATGCTGTACATGAAAATCCACTCGCCAAACAAGTAATTATGTGTACTCTTCGACATCATTGACTCAATAAATCTATGTCCAAGTCTGGCTCAAATAAAAATAAGTGAAAATTAAATCCAGCAAATACTGAATCACCTCATACAATCCCCTCATGCAGAACCCAGGCAAATACAATAATATCGTGTTCTACTTCACTGAGTCAATTCTCAGGGCAGCAACATTTTTATGAGAAGATTTGTATCTTAAGATTTCACACTAGGAAAGTGTTAGAAACCCCCTTTCTCCTCCGCCACTCTAAAGCATTACATTTTGTAAGGGAATACTAATTAGAGCCCCAGTCCAGGCAGCAAGCGAGGAAAGTAAGTTTTCATGTGTATAAAATGTTTACTAGAGTAGAGCAACAAATCTGCTCCGCATCGGCTGGAATAGCGAAAGATGACAAGGAAGCATGAACCTACGAGGTAAATGGCCAGAAACCAAAGCCAGCTAGGCTGCAATAATTCAAGAATGAAAGTTTCTATCACTTCGTTACATGCTTAAGAAGTCAGAACACACTTCTGCACTTAAACAATGTCTCAGGAGTTATTTATAGAAACAAGCAAACAAATGCAGATGCGGGAAGCATGGTGAAGAAATACGTACTCTTTCCAAGCTGGTCATATTTTGCGTCTTAGGAAATTGGCTCTACTATGAGCCCCAGTGCAGGCAGGTGTTTATTTATTTTTAAAAAAAGATGTTAAAATATGGATATTTCACCACTGGTAATGTAAACCTCTAAAATTCTCAACACTGTCTCCACTATTCTGCAGCAGGAGCAATAATCGTTGGAGAGGCATTTTCAATATATCAGTACCAAAATCTGCTGAATATCTGGAAAGCTAGAAAACTCCTTCAAATAGTAGAGGACCATAATAGTGTCATTATCTTTTTTTTTTTTTTTTGTATTGCAAATGAAGAGTTTGCCTGTTGCAACTTTAATGGGATGTATAAAACCTTAGAATATTGATTTACTGACAACTGTTGAAAAGAGCAAGTAGGAGATGAAAACCCATTGTTTGTTTCCATTACCATTTGCTGCAATTATACATTATAGGAAATCAAACAAGCATCTTAAAATGTCCAGCTTCTCTATATTTGTACGTTGACACAGTAACGTAGAAGCAGCCAAATAATTAAACTTTTTAAAAAAAAAAAAAATCACTCCTTGCACTTTAAGCTACTGCAGGGAGAAAAGTATTCAAAATACTTCCCAACCAAACTTCACCACAGCAACCTAAACATAAACTGCATTATAGCATCAAAGAAAGGGTGCTTAATAAGTGGCAGGTAGGAGGCTGCTTTGAAAATGCATTGCATGTTTCTTTGTTTGCATGGGTGGTTATTAAACTCTACTTTGTATTTTCAAGAAGCCTTTTTGCACATGGAGCATAGGGTGTTCAGATAGCACGTGGGAAAAATCAGGACACAGGGGTGGGGAGAATAGGCTCCTGTGACAGGTTTCAGTCGGTCCTCCGAGCCCCTAGGGGCGATGGAGAGCTATGGTCCCACTGGCAGGCCTTAGTCACACCTTTCAGGCACTGGGGAATTAGCAGAGGGAGCACCGGCCCGAGTCTGCGGCACACAGTTCTGCTACCCAAGGCAGGCTGGTCGGGGTAGGGGAACTCAGGCCCACCCAACTCCACTGTGTTCCAGCCTAGGGCCCTGACAGTGGTGGGCGGCGAAGGTCCAGCCGCTTGGTCGGGGGGGCCATCCGCGCCCGCTGACCAAAACACACCCACCCCATGGTGCAGTTCTGCCCCTGGGCTACTTCCTACCCGGTCTCTCAAGCGGGTCTCTCCGGTCCCTCCAGCTCATCCGGGTATTCCGCTGCTGGCAGCTCCAGCTCCCTCTCTGTGTCGGACTCACGCTGGCCCGGGCTACAGCCGGGCCCCTCCAGATCCTCCGGGTACTCAGCGGCTGGCAGTCCTGGTTGCCACAGGCCTTCCTCCCAGTCAGGTTCCTCCTGGATCGGCAGCAGGATCGCGAGGGAGCAGCCTGTGTCTGTCTCCCTCCCTGGTGCTCTCCTCACTAGGCAAAGGGCCCTGCCCTTTGTACTTCCTGTCCCACCCCTCCCCTTCCGGGGATTGGCGTAAACTGGGTCTAGCCCCTCCCACTCAGGCGGAGAGGGTGGCTCTTTACCCTCTGGTTCGAAGGGAAGCCACCCTGGCTCCCAACAGCACCTATATAAGACAAAGCCCTGAATACTGGGACTGTCCCTATCTGGTAACCCTCATGAATAAATATCCCCACAACATTGCCGCCCCATCTATTCTGCTCCTTGGCAAAGGCACAGAAAAGCTGCATTTAGAAATATATATTCAACATGTTTGTGCACATCAGGCCAGTCAGTCACCCCAGTTAGGCAATGATGCCACCAGAAAAATCTATCAGTCTCAGACAAGGGGTGTTACTTCTGGCAGGGTGGCTTCTTCCCTCTCTCACACAAGATTTCTGCTCCCAAAGCTGACTCCCTTTACAATCTTTATTATTTTGCTACATGTGCCATTACCTCAGTATTTCCAGTGCTACTCTCGAATACTGAGGTAACAAAACTGGGGGGACGGGCTTAAGCATCATCACTGTGTATTATTTAGTCATTTTTCTTCTTTCTGCGGCTCACACACACTCCACATTGTGTACACGGTGCTTAAAGTGGGAAGGTCACAAACCCTGCAAAAAATTTTTCTTTTAATCAAGCCAGGCCACCGAGTGGGGCACTTTAAGCACAGTCTTATAGCTGTTGCTCCCAGATTAGGATAGGCCCCCCCGCTTTGCCAAACACTTTTTTCAGACTACTGTGAGCACTGTGAAGGAGTACTGTGGCACCTTAGAGACTAACAAATGTATTTGAGCATAAGCTTTCGTGAGCTACAGCTCACTTCATCGGATGCACTGTATCTTCATCTTCCTCGGTCTTCACATGACATATCCCAGCTGCTAGCACCAATAGCCTACAGGGCACTGCTCTCTCTTCCCACTGCCAGCAGTCCTCTGCGCACCGGAGCAGGGAAGAGCAGCACCTTCTTCCTCAAATCAGACCTGTTCTCAACAAAATGGCAAATAACAGCTTTTCCCTTCCCTACCACCATACAAAGAGGCTCCTCTGATCCTGAATAGCATATTGGTATGAACCTATTGCTCTACCTCCAGGACCACAGCTAGAGTGGGATTTTGTCTTTTCTCTCCATTCCTGTAGTGAATGTTGCAGTGCTAGGTAACTGGCTGCAAACTTTTTTCCAGCCTTGCTGCCTGGGACATGGCAGTGTGTATGTGTGTGTGTGGGGGTGGTGGTGGCGTGTTTGATAGAATTTCCCTCCCACTGTGACTCCCTCAGTTAGAGGCAAAGTAAGGACAGCTGATACATAATTGAAGAGCCAACAGGAGCATGGGGCCTGTATCAACCATTTGCTATAATGCTTAAAAGTTGAAACTGACCTGGCCTGAATTTTAATCCTGGTTTTGATATTGATAATCATCCCTTCAACTCTGTACCTCAGTTTCCTCATTTATAAAATGGGCATAAAATATTAGCTAATCCTCACAACACCCCAGATGGCTAATCATTCCAAAAAAATGTGTTAAGCGGCTGTCTTGAGTGAAGAGTTTTCATAGGAAAGTGGCCTTTTTTTAGAAAATGAAATTTTAATAAAAAATAAATATTCAGCATTATGGTCCATTTTGAACACTTCCAAACAAAAACTTTAAAATGTCCTTTTTAATTTGTGAACCTAATTTTTCAAACCAGCTCTGAAAATGTTCTAGAAGTAAATATAAAATCATTGCCGAGAAAATTTGTGGATGACAAAGTCTGGCAGAGTAGTAAATAATGAGGAAGACAGGACAGTCCTACAGAGTCATCTGGTGTTTTTGCTAAACTAGGCCCATTCAAACAAAATGCATTCTGATACAGCCAAACACAAGGTCATACATCTAGGAACCAAGAATACAGACCATACCTACAAAACGGGGGACTGTATCTTGGAAAGTACTCTATGATTTAGCAAAAAGAAAAGGAGTACTTGGGGCACCTTAGAGACTAACCAATTTATTTGAGCATGAGCTTTCGTGAGCTACAGCTCACTTCATCAGATGTATACCGTGGAAACTGCAGCAGACTTTATATACACACAGAGAATATGAAACAATACCTCCTCCCACCCCACTGTCCTGCTGGTAATAGCTTATCTAAAGTGATCAACAGGTGGGCCATTTCCAGCACAAAGCCAGGTTTTCTCACCCTCCACCCCCTCACACAAATTCACTCTCCTGCTGGTGCTAGCCCATCCAAAGTGACAACTCTTTACATAATCAAGTCGGGCTATTTCCTGCATAGATCCAGGTTTTCTCACATCTCCCCCACCCCCATACACACACAAACTCACTCTCCTGCTGGTAATAGCTCATCTAAACTGACCACTCTCCAAGTTTAAATCCAAGTTAAACCAGAACATCTGTGGTAATTTATAAGCAGTCTGGATTTGAAGTTTTTTTGTTTTAAGATAGCGACCTTCATGTCTGTGATTGCGTGACCATGATTGCCATGTACCAGCAATGTGCCAGCATGTGCCAGCAATGCCCCTCTGCCATGTACATTGGTCAAACTGGACAGTCTCTACGTAAAAGAATAAATGGACACAAATCAGATGTCAAGAATTATAACATTCATAAACCAGTCGGAGAACACTTCAATCTCTCTGGTCACGCAATCACAGACATGAAGGTCGCTATCTTAAAACAAAAAAACTTCAAATCCAGACTCCAGCGAGAAACTGCTGAATTGGAATTCATTTGCAAATTGGATACTATTAATTTAGGCTTAAATAGAGACTGGGAGTGGCTAAGTCATTATGCAAGGTAGCCTGTTTCCTCTTGTTTTTTCCTACCCCCCGCCCCCCCAGATGTTCTGGTTTAACTTGGATTTAAACTTGGAGAGTGGTCAGTTTAGATGAGCTATTACCAGCAGGAGAGTGAGTTTGTGTGTGTATGGGGGTGGGGGAGATGTGAGAAAACCTGGATCTATGCAGGAAATAGCCCGACTTGATTATGTAAAGAGTTGTCACTTTGGATGGGCTAGCACCAGCAGGAGAGTGAATTTGTGTGGGGGGGTGGAGGGTGAGAAAACCTGGATTTGTGCTGGAAATGGCCCACCTGTTGATCACTTTAGATAAGCTATTACCAGCAGGACAGTGGGGTGGGAGGAGGTATTGTTTCATATTCTCTGTGTGTATATAAAGTCTGCTGCAGTTTCCACGGTATACATCTGATGAAGTGAGCTGTAGCTCACGAAAGCTCATGCTCAAATAAATTGGTTAGTCTCTAAGGTGCCACAAGTACTCCTTTTCTTTTTGCGAATACAGACTAACACGGCTGTTCCTCTGAAATCTATGATTTAGGGATCATAGTCGAGAAACCAACTCTGTACTCTGGTTGTGATGCCATGGGGGGAAAAAGAGCTAATGTGATCCTTGAATGTGTAAACAGGGGAGTGTTAGGGATGTATTGATACTGGAACACTGTATTGAGTTCTGGTGCCCATGTTCTTAAGAGAATGTTGAAAAATTGGAGAGGCTGCAGAGAAGAGCCACAAAAATGATTTGGGGGCTACAAAAATGCCTTACAGTGAGAGAGCCCAATCTCTTTAGCTTATCAAAAAGAAGATATTATAGTATCTAAGTACCTTCATGGGGAGAAAACACCAGATTCTAAAGAGCTCTAACCTAATGGAGAAAAGCAGAACAAACCCCCCCCCCCCCCCCCAAACAAACCAACCCCAACAACTGGAAGTTATAGCAAGACAAATTCAAAATAAAGCACAGATTTTTCCCAGTAAGAGTGATGAACCAGACAGTGGAACAAGCTACTACAGGAAGGGGCAGATTGTCCATCTCTGGATCTATTCAGATCAAGACAGGATGCCTTTCTACAAGATATGCTGTAACCAAACACAAGTCGTTAGACTCAAAGCAGGGATAACTGGTGACATTCTATGACCAGGACAGAGAGGAAGTCAGACTAGATGATTTAATGTTCTTTCTAGCCTTAATCTAGGAATCTGTGCTTTTGAAGTGCTATATACAGTAGATGCTAATTATTAAGGAGTCATATGGCTTAATTAACATCAGTGGGTGGTGCATGGCTAAATGCCCAGCTAGCTCTGAAATGAATCACCTCAGTGATTGGGAGGTGAACAACAATGAAGTTGAAATAGTTCTGTCCCTTCAGGAATAGAGACTCTAGTTTGAGCTCTAGCTCAGCTTCAGATTTCTCAGTAAATAATTTAATCTATTTTACTGATTACCAATACTGATATTTAATCACTTTGTTCATGGTAATTGTTAGGATCTAAAAATCAGACTGCTTGATTTTAATGGTTTATCATTAGGGGAAATTCCTACTTGGATTAAAATGGCCTTCTTCCAACTATCGTGGTAATTTATAAGCAGTCTGGGATCTAGCATGATGCCCACCTCAACAGTAGAGGGATAAATGCCTCAGAAATGTATGCCATATATTGACAACATCTAGAAAGTAACCATTTCGACTGGTACTCAAATACTACAAGAAATGAATACTGAAAAATCCCTGTTCTGTAAAAAAGCACAACACAAACAGCTGGATTTACCTTTCCTAGTAAAACAGGGACCCATTAATACTTTGAATGTCAAAAGAATTGGCTAGAAATACTCATGAACCAGAATTCAAAGGAAAAATTCAACAGTCATTTTCACAGAAATGAGGCCTCACAGCTTAGAGTCATTTCAAATAATGGAATATGATCAGTTCTAGGAATTCTGTCTACAACTGTACCCTTAAAAAAATTCCCGTGGCCCAGCTGCCACATTTAGTGAGAGTTATTTTTACACTTATACGGAAATACAAAAGACAATTAAATCTGCAGGGAGCCCAAATGTACTATGACATTTGATGGACCAGGAAAATTAAACACAGGACCTGATAATGTGATCTACTGGATCATTACAAAGCTTATGCGCTAATAAATTTGTTAGGCTCTGAGGTGCCACAAGTACTCCTGTTCTTTTTGCGGATACAAACTAACATGGCTGCTACTCTGAATTGTTACAGTGCATCAGACAGTACTTACCAATTATTATAGCATCCTTGTTCACAGTGTTATCGCTAGGAGTCTGCCTGAGTTTTCAGTGTAAACCCTCTTTTCTCAAGTGATTATATTATATGTGGGCCATATAAATTCACTCAGAGAGCTTGGGCCTGATCCTCCAAACTTTTATGAGAAGCCCCACCAGGTCCTCCAGAGGGAGATAAATGCAATTGGACATTGATTTCCAGAGGAAGGGCTATGTGTATCCCCCCTCATCCATAGCTCCCCCACCCCGAACCCTTTACCCACAGAGAGGCCAGATTGCATGGAGCGGCCTCTACAGGAGTGAGGGCATGGGGGGGGGGGGGAAGGGGGAGAAGAGGAAGAAAGGAGGCAGTCAGTATGAGATGAGGCATAAAATGGAGGAGTCCCCTTTCTCTATTGAAGTGGGAGACACATTCAGAGGGTCCCCCTCCAGATGCAAAGATGGGTGGGGTTGAGGGAAGTAGCCCATAGAACACAGCCCAAACATCATGAACAGAAGTCAACATCTGAGTCAGAGGAACTTCCCCTCACCCTCAGCAACATTAAACAGTCTGTATAAAATATCTTGAAAAACTAAAGCATTCCAGCCTCGCTCTGAATCCTATTTGCTAGATTATCAGCAATCTGAAAACCAATCACATTCCATATTTCTTAGTGTTAAGGCTCTAAAATAGGCTGCAACTTCCAAAGTTGGTTAACATTTAAACAAGTTATTGAAGGCCCTCGTTTCACTTGGAAGTGATAAACACTGATGCCACAGAAACAAACACATAATGCACAAGATTTTTTTTTATGCAAAGCTACATCTCTGGCAGGCTGTGACTAGGCATCTGGAACCCTCATTAGTCTCTCAAGGAAGCTATGTTTGCCCACTGGGAATCATCAGTCAGAAAGAGCACCAGCACAGGAAGAGCCTTCCTCAAGCACAACTTAGAATATAAACTCAGGACCTTGTCATCATTTTGTCTGCATTAGTATGAATAGGATATGAATTGAACAGTTACAGAACCATTGCTTCCCAGCTGACAAAAAGAACCTTCTCTTTCCTTTCTTTGTAGGTAGGGCTCCACAATTTTTTCTCCCTGGACGAGATTCTGAGCTGCAGCAGAAGCTTCAGAACCAAATGCTGCTTTCCTAACAATTTAAACTGACCTGTGCCCTTTAAAAGGAATACAGAGCTTGGGAGCATTAACCAAACTCCTTAACCACACAACTGAATTCTTTTATGTGAAGATTAATAATTTCTAAAATCCCTGACATAAGAAACCAGCAGGAGAAATATTTTTACTAGAGGAAGGACTTTAGTCTGTTTACTTTGGCAGGTATAGGGCTATATTACTATAGGGCTAGATTATATAGTGGCTGATGAAATGCAGGTACTGACCAGACTGAAGGTGAAGTTTCTCAGGAAGTCTGCTGCATGGAGTAACTAACTGGGAGAAAGGGGGAATAGAATGACTAACTGCTGCTGTTGACCTAAGCATCTTATGTGTCTTTTCCTTGTCACCTACTAGATTGTATTTGATGTCTTTTGCTTTTTAACTGCCTATTAATAAGCTGTGCAGTTTGAAAATATCAAAATCCTGGGCTCAAGTAGTTTTTTTTAAATGTGGAAACCTTGACTAGTAAACTGCAGCCCCTTAAGAAAATCACAGCACAGATATCTGCATCTTGGAATGAGGAGAAGGTACATCTATAAGTGAAGCTAAGTAACCTAAAGTGCAGTTTATGTATTTTTCCAGTATGGATGCTGCTCTATATGCACCCAGTCAAGACCAGGGTACATTTCAGATCTTCAAGCCAGCATGATGCAAAGCTAGTATCTAGTATGGCCTGAAGAAAGCCCCAATACAGGATAAAATGAATTTAGCATGAAATAACCAAGGATGGGGGGGGGGGGGGGGATATCCACCATAGACAGGGAAGAGAGGAAAAGAGAAACAGAGCCCTCTAATACTGTAGTTATTGACAAATTTGCTATATATAAAGGTTATATGCTACCTCAATTAAATGGACCCCCCACCCACTTTTCAGGATAATGCTAGTTCCTTTATAGCTATACAGTACATAAGGCATGTTTTTCAACCCCTGTCCTCTAAATAGTCTATAACTTCTGTAAAGGGTGGGGGGTGCTTGGCAGACAAAATAATAGACTCTAGCCTGCATACCTTGCTAATATGGTGGAGACTCAGGGCAACTAGAAAAGTGAAGGCATTTCTCCCTCTGAAGCGCAGACTTCTCAAGTAGAAAAGGAATTGATTATACCCAAGTGCTTTACCTTCCTTTCCCTCCTCAGTGTTGGCAGAGAGGCTGTTGTTACCTCAGCTGTCTGTAGTAGTCATTACAGTAATTAGCATAATGAGTATTATCTCTTAAGTTTATTAAAAGGAGCAATCTTTTATTTTAAGCAGGAAGAGGAGGATTTTGAGGGTTCCTCCTCATCTTGTCCTCCCCAACCTGGCAGCAAACACCAGCCAGTTAGAAATAAGGAAGGGCAAATTAGAGAGAATTCTGTTACACACTAGCAAGATGAGGAGATATCATAGGTAGTTACAAAATAACCACTTCAGTATTGCAGCTGCTTCATTCTACCCTATTTAAAAGGCCAGCCTTCCAGAAAAGGATGATGGGAAATACCCCTATAACAAGACAACTCTGCAGTGAGGAATGGAAATAGCAATTAAGTAATTGCTTAAGAAGTAGGAAGGATAGCCAGGTTGATTTGCTGTATGTTACACACCACAGACCTATCTATGAGGTAGTCAGTGAGGGTCACTGTTTATGAATAAATAAAATGATTTCTCTAACATTAGCATTTCTACCTTTAGGCTTCCTATGTAATAATGGAAACTCTACTAAAACTCACCAGTTTTACCCTAGAGGCAATTACTACAGTAAAAGTTGAAAAAAATTACTGCCTTCATCTGGGAAAAAATGCCTTAACAGTTAAGTACAGAAGAAAATAATCTATAGGCAAGTATATAACTACCTTATAACAGGAAAAACCGGTAAATTCTACATACGATTCTGTAAACGGGGAGTAATTACCATGTAACCACTGAGTTGTCTGGTTATTAGAGAAAGAGAACCACTTCAACAAAGCTTCTGTTAGGTAAGAGAGCATGCCATTCTCCCATTCTTTCAAACTATTCTTAATCTTTTAATATTATGTATAATAATATAATATAAAATTAATATAATATTTAATATTATGTGTTTAATATTATAATATATTAATCTTTTAATTATTAATATTAACAAAGGGATGAGGAAGAGCCCTGGTCTTTTTTCAGTATGATAGCAAGAGAGGTTTGCTGAACTGAGAAACTTCTAAGCTTCCAAGGCTGTTAGCCACTAAGAATTGTTATTTATTTGGACATCAAGGGCCCAATTCTTCCTCATATTCATGTTAATAGGAACTGTAATTATGGATGTGAGGGCAGAATTGAACATCAGGAACCTATTGCCTGATATCTAGTACTTTGAAATTTTTGAGAGTCCCTTTGGAATTGGTACAGGTGAGCAAGGATCTGCTGGACAATTAGTCATGTTAGTCATAGTAAGGAGAACAAATGGAGAAATAAAATTTCAATCTCTGACATTTAAATTGAAGATAATCTCAAACTTTTGTGTTTTTTGTCTGGTTTATGGCATCTGTAAGGAAAAGAGGGCTGCAGAAGCAAAAAAAAATTACCCTCTGGAGCATTTTGGATTGCCATGGAGCTCATGTTATCTTTCTTCAGTGCTTCCATAAGTGGTTGTAGACAGTAAACATTGGTTAATAGGAATAGGGAGCTATGAGATCATAAAGGAGTCAAGCAGCAGCAGCAGCTTTTGCCTGATGTTTCCTATGGGTGTAGCTAAACCACTTATTCTAGGCTATTTTGACAGTTTGGGAGGGTGCATAAAAACAATTTTAGAAAATTTGCCAGCATACATAAACTTCAGGAGATGGTCAGAAGCAGTTCAGTATCTGTCTGCTTTATTGACACAAGTAATTGGAAACCCTGTGCAATGACCTTGGGGTCACTCAGATTTAGAATCGTTTTCTTTCGGCTGAAGAGTTAGTTTAGGTAGGTATGCCCTATGACAAGATTCATATTGTGCGTTTAACTATACAGGGAGCCCTAGAGACATTTTAGATGCCTCCTTTAGTTAATCAGGTTTTCATGACAGTAAACAAGAAAACAATGCTATTAATCTTGGATTACAAGAAGCGTGGGGAAGAATTAGTGGGACAGAGCAAGGAGATTAAGTCAGTTTTCTTCTCTTACCCAAGTAGCTATGCTGGATGTTACAAGCATTATTTCACACTCTCTTTCAAATTAACAAACAAGGAATAGCCCTGGACAGATCCTCAACTGGAGTATATTCTACTGATTTCAATAGAGCTATGCTGACTTACATCAGTTAAGGATCTGTCTCGGAGAACAGAATAACCATGGGATGGGCAAAAGAGATGATCAGTGCACTGATCAAACTGAATCCCTATGTATTAATATGGAATAAAAAACACTGTTAGAAATACATGAGAAATAACTATTTATTTGGTTAACAGTTACAGCAAAAGATTTACCTTGACACCTATTTTTATTAAAGCTAAAGTATTCAATTAAAACTATACACTATCCTAAATATATACACATGTGCATGCACACACAATAAATAATGACAATATTTAATATTGTTATATATTAAGATGTTACATTATCTTTCAATATTCTTACAAAATTTACTGTGATTTAGTTTATCACCTATATTTAGTTGTTTCAATAAACCATAGCAACATAAACTCAGGACACACAACACAAAACAGGATTACTATATGTAATGAAAAGGGAAGATAATCCTTGAAGCAATGATACAAGAACAAATGTTAACTGCATTAAAAAGTAACAAGATACGGTTTAAATCACCAGCAAGGGAAGATTTTGGTTAATCTCTTAAATACAGCATATAAATCTACAAGTGAGACAAATTGTTTCTGAATTTATGCAGTGGAAAGATCAAATTCTAACCCACCCTCCCAACAGTTTAAGAAATCAGGAAGTATACATACTCATCTCAAACATACACTTAGAACCTGATGCTGCAAACTTCTCCAAGCAGACTGATCCCAGGTGCGCACAGAAAGCCCCACTAAAGTCAAGGAAAGAATTGCCTAATACTGGTATAAAGAAAAGGAGTACTTGTGGCACCTTAGAGACTAACCAATTTATTTGAGCATGAGCTTTCGTGAGCTACAGCTCACTTCATCACGAAAGCTCATGCTCAAATAAATTGGTTAGTCTCTAAGGTGCCACAAGTACTCCTTTTCTTTTTGCGAATACAGACTAACACGGCTGTTCCTCTGAAATCTAATACTGGTATGTATCTTAAAAGCACTTGGAGGAATACTTCCAAGATACTCAGTGGGATAATTCCACTTGCTCACTACTTCAGCATTTCTTAGTTGTTGTTGCAACTTTAAAACCACAAACAGAAACCCTAGAATTATTGCTGAGTAAGAAAGATATGTTAATTACATTGACCAGTCAATATTTACTGTATCACATTCAGTATTACACAATATAGAACTGTTGCAACTATTTACAGTACATACAATGCTATTTGATGCTACCTACAATATGTAACATTATCATACTATCTGCAAAGTCTTAGGTTTTGTGGACTAATGACTGATTTTAACTTGCACATAACATACTGCTGCAGTGATTAGATCATTCCAACTTTAATGGAAGATTATTTTATGTCTTAATTTAAAAATTGTTTGATCCTTAACATGTTTTTAGAAGTAATACTTAAACTCTAGTGAAAGGTTACAGAGTTAACTTTATTTTCAGTCTGTACATTTGACAGCACTTACCGTACAGACTGTATCCCCACAGTTAATTTTTTTTCTCATTTTATACAGGTGTGACAAGACAGAAAAGGATTTAAAATTTAGAAAATGTAAAACCACAAAATTTAGCAGGGGAACTCAGGGGCAGATGTAGTAACTGAAACTATTATTTTTTAAATTGGATAAGTTTCAAATTAAGTGTCCCTTTTAACACTGTTATCAGAATTTATACAAAAGGAAAATCCTGAATAATCCATATGAAGAGACACAAGATTTAGATTTTTAAAATGGTGAGAATTTTTTTGTTGACAATCTTATGGCAGTTTTTGTCAGCAAAAAGTTTAGTTACTTTTCAATACACATTTTGGACAAAATGATTTATTTTTCCTTGTCTCTATTGCTCAAAGTATATAAAATTAAAGACATACCTCCCAGTAATCCTTCATTAGAAAAAAAAATGCACTCAGTCTTTTATCTCTAATTTCTAATTATTAGACCATATGTATGCAGAAGGCTGAAAAGAGAGGAAGGTTGTGCAAAATGTAGATATACAGTAATTTATAAGTACATTCCACATAACATGCACTAAACAAGTATTATCTTAATGAAAATAACGTGCACACATCAAGAAGAGAACAAATGCACAGAGTAAAATTCTATACTGGACTGTGTGTGAGGCTCCCAATTATTTTAATGGGAATTACATGAACAGACCCATTACATGTTCTTATGCGTTCAGAATTTGGCCTTTGGATTAAAATCACTCAATTAAAGGCATTTAAAGGCTTCGTTCTCCTCTTGAAGTGGATGAAATTCAGCCCTGTATGGAGAGCCCACACAAGGCCTATGCACCACCCTATTCTGAAGGCTTAAAAAAACCTTACGTGATATGCAAAAAAGAAAAGGATAACTTGGGCATCTTAGAGACTAACAAATTTATTTGAGCATAAGCTTTCATGAGCTACGATGAAGTGAGCTGTAGCTCACGAAAGCTTATGCTCAAATAAATTTGTTACTAAAGTGCCACAAGTACTCCTTTTCTTTTTGCAGATACAGACTAACACGGCTGCTACTCTGAAACCTGTCCTTAAGTGATATATATGCATTGTGAGGACTTGTGGCACATGGGTGAATTTCAGTTGGTGACTTCATATTTCCATGTTATCATTAATGAGCTATATATGTGTATCTACAAAATATAGGCCTGCTGTTTACATATGGTGGCAGGATTAAAAATGTTCAGATGGCCTTATAATTTACAGTTTAGTTATACTACATTTTGCCGCAACAGCTTGCTAGGTTGAGAAAATATCTGCACTGAATTACAACAGTATATCCAGCACACTTCTGAATTATTTTACAATATGGAATATACCATGAGATTATATATTCTAGGTATTTTTAAAGCACTCCTCACTGTAGAGCACAACACATTGCAAGAGACAAAAGACTAAACTGTGGTAATTCAGAAGAAAATGTGTTGATTACATGTGCCATCTTAGCACTTACAGTACAGTAGACATTAAATAATATTTTCTTTTGTAGTATCTTCACAATACTACAAAGAATAAGCCACTGACAATAAGCTTGGTCCCTATGCAATTTTAATCTTTACTCTGTGAAAAATCTTCAAGTCCTCCAAATGTAAACTTTATTGAAAAAAAATAACAGTACATAGAGATGTTAGGAATCCTCTTCGTTCACAAGTAATGGTTCCACTTCCATTGCCACTAAACTGGGTCTTCTCTTGTTCTGCTTGCGATACATAATAAATTGTGCAGTCATCTGGATATTTTGGGTAAGAAAATGAACAACATGAGATACAAAGATAGCATTTTCTGCTCTTTTAAGAACAAAAAATTTGACAGACAGGATGAAAACTAGCCATCCATCAAATCCACCAACCAGTCTCGGACAGTGATCACTTTGATTCTTCAGATGAAGGTTCAAAACTCTCTACAGAGTTATGCCTATAATGTTTCTTCCTAGCTAGTTAATGGCTAATTTATGCTCTGATGCATGAGGGTTTATATCCTTATTTTTAATCTGAACTGTGGACATTTCTAAACCATGTGTGTGTAATCCTTCTTCAAATCCTGCTTCACTTGTTCTCAATTATGTCTTACGGCAATGAGTTAGTCAGTTTTACCAACATGGTGTTCTGGGAATTTAAGATTACTATCTTGTTGGCAGTATTCAGAATTTTTTTTAACTCTAAGTGACAGAATACATTAAATTCAGATATCCTCAGTTATGATGATCAAATTAATACACATTGGGTCAGATTCTGGCCCCTATATATGCCACTGGTGACTTGCAGGAGTATAAAGAAGCCACAATGACCTCAGGTGAAAGCCCCAGAACAGGAGCAATGTATGACTGACATTGCCCTACACTGTACCTCCCTCCACCCGTAACCCCAGGCAAAAGGCCATGCTGGGGATGGAACCAGAGAGAGCATTTCAGAGGCATGAGGGAGAGTGGCCACAGTGCTTTGCGCTTGGCCTATTTTAGGCTGCAAAGCAGCCCATAAGCAGATGAAGGGAGTCTACCATACATGAGAGCAGCCCTTGGGGGCCTGCTCTAACTTACTGTAGGGCTACTCTGATCCCCAGCCATATCCAGAATCTGGGAGGCACAGAGGCCGCACTCTAACCTCATATATGCAAATTTGCTCACTTTAAAACACTCCTTTCTTAGTAAAGAGGCAGAACCATGAGGAGAGAACCTGGCTTTCCAGTCACTTTGTGCAAGAGGTTCAATTAAACAATGCATATTTAGTTTTATTTATTTGTATAACAGTAGTGCATCAAGGCTCCAACTGGGAGATCAGGGTCCCACTGTGCTAGGCAATGTAAACATGCACAGTAAGAAATGGCTCCTACCCCAAAATTGTTTCTAAGCCAAATAAACAAGACAGAAGGTAGGAGGAGAAACCCACAGAGGCACTGAGAGGTGACTTGCTGTAGGTGACATGGCAGGTCAGGGCAGAGCTAGGAACAGAATCCAAGTCCAACTCCCAGACCAGCATCTCATCTACTAGACCAGTGGTTTTCAACCTTTTTTCATTTGAGGACCCCTAAAAAATTTCAAATGGAGGTGTGGACCCCTTTGGAAATCTTAGTCTGCGGACACACCCAGGGGTCTGCGAACCACAGGTTGAGAATCACTGTATTAAACCAAACTACTATTAGTGTTTATATCCAACCCTGAAGGGATTTTGGAGGAGGTGAAGTGGATGGGGTCAGGAAGGAAACTTAAGTCATAGGGACTTGCATGAAAGAAGGATACTTCCTCAGCAAGCAAACAAACACACACTCGGATACTTACCAGTCCCAGGCAAACTCCTGCTGTGAGGCAGACTTCGACTCCCTCAGGGAACGGATGGCCAGGATCCCCTGGGGGACTAACTTGAAGGGGAAAGGAGTCCAGGAGAGCTGGCTGTATTTCAAGGAATCCCTGTTGAGGTTACAGGGACAAACCATCCCAATGAGTCGAAAGAATAGTAAATATGGCAGGCAACCAGCTTGGCTTAATGGTGAAATCCTAGCGGATCTTAAACATAAAAAAGAAGCTTACAAGAAGTGGAAGGTTGGACATATGACCAGGGAAGAGTATAAAAATATTGCTCGGGCATGTAGGAATGATATCAGGAGGGCCAAATCGCACCTGGAGCTGCAGCTAGCCAGAGATGTTAAGAGTAACAAGAGGGTTTCTTCAGGTATGTTGGCAACAAGAAGAAAGCCAAGGAAAGTGTGGGCCCCTTACTGAATGAGGGAGGCAACCTAGTGACAGAGGATGTGGAAAAAGCTAATGTACTCAAAGCTTTTTTTGCCTCTGTTTTCACTAACAAGGTCAGCTCCCAGACTGCTGCGCTGGGCATCACAAAATGGGGAAGAGATGGCCAGCCCTCTGTGGAGATAGAGGTGGTTAGGGACTATTTAGAAAAGCTGGACGTGCACAAGTCCATGGGGCCGGACGAGTTGCATCCGAGAGTGCTGAAGGAATTGGCGGCTGTGATTGCAGAGCCATTGGCCATTATCTTTGAAAACTCGTGGCGAACCGGGGAAGTCCCGGATGACTGGAAAAAGGCTAATGTAGTGCCAATCTTTAAAAAAGGGAAGAAGGAGGATCCTGGGAACTACAGGCCAGTCAGCCTCACCTCAGTCCCTGGAAAAATCATGGAGCAGGTCCTCAAAGAATCAATCCTGAAGCACTTGCATGAGAGGAAAGTGATCAGGAACAGCCAGCATGGATTCACCAAGGGAAGGTCATGCCTGACTAATCTAATCGCCTTTTATGATGAGATTACTGGTTCTGTGGATGAAGGGAAAGCAGTGGATGTATTGTTTCTTGACTTTAGCAAAGCTTTTGACATGGTCTCCCACAGTATTCTTGTCAGCAAGTTAAGGAAGTATGGGCTGGATGAATGCACTATAAGGTGGGTAGAAAGCTGGCTAGATTGTCGGGCTCAACGGGTAGTGATCAATGGCTCCATGTCTAGTTGGCAGCCGGTATCAAGTGGAGTGCCCCAAGGGTCGGTCCTGGGGCCGGTTTTGTTCAATATCTTCATAAATGATCTGGAGGATGGTGTGGATTGCACTCTCAGCAAATTTGCGGATGATACTAAACTGGGAGGAGTGGTAGATACGCTGGAGGGGAGGGATAGGATACAGAAGGACCTAGACAAATTGGAGGATTGGGCCAAAAGAAATCTGATGAGGTTCAATAAGGATAAGTGCAGGGTCCTGCACTTAGGACGGAAGAACCCAATGCACAGCTACAGACTAGGGACCGAATGGCTAGGCAGCAGTTCTGCGGAAAAGGACCTAGGGGTGACAGTGGACGAGAAGCTGGATATGAGCCAGCAGTGTGCCCTTGTTGCCAAGAAGGCCAATGGCATTTTGGGATGTATAAGTAGGGGCATAGCGAGCAGATCGAGGGACGTGATCGTTCCCCTCTATTCCACATTGGTGAGGCCTCATCTGGAGTACTGTGTCCAGTTTTGGGCCCCCCACACTTCAAGAAGGATGTGGATAAATTGGAGAGAGTCCAGCGAAGGGCAACAAAAATGATTAGGGGTCTGGAACACATGACTTATGAGGAGAGGCTGAGGGAGCTGGGATTGTTTAGCCTGCAGAAGAGAAGAATGAGGGGGGATTTGATAGCTGCTTTCAACTACCTGAAAGGGGGTTCCAGAGAGGATGGCTCTAGACTGTTCTCAATGGTAGCAGATGACAGAACGAGGAGTAATGGTCACAAGTTGCAGTGGGGGAGGTTTAGATTGGATATTAGGAAAAACTTTTTCACTAAGAGGGTGGTGAAACACTGGAATGCGTTACCTAGGGAGGTGGTAGAATCTCCTTCCTTAGAGGTTTTTAGGTCAGGCTTGACAAAGCCCTGGCTGGGATGATTTAACTGGGAATTGGTCCTGCTTCGAGCAGGGGGTTGGACTAGATGACCTTCTGGGGTCCCTTCCAACCCTGATATTCTATGATTCTATGATTCTAAGGCTTAAAGGTCTAGAAAATGGATACAAGGGGGCATCTGTTTACCAGGTATCTTCACACACACAATACAATGCATGCTCTTATTCACACAGCTTTAGGTAAGACAGTCATACTACCACTATACTTCAAATCCCATTTTACAAATGAATAAGAGCTGCCCTGGGAGGAAACTTGGCACATCAGATCTCTATCGGGAACACTTTAAACAAGTTAAAATAAGTGGTCTAGTAGACAGTAGCAGTGAGACATTTGAAGCTAAGGCATGCTGCTATTTCAAAAAATATTATTACCATAGAAGCTTTCTGGAAGGTGTGGGTGGGTGAGGAGGCAATTCTCTACATCCTGGGCACAGCCCCATGAATTACCCTGCTTTCCCAAAGCTTTACAATACCCCACCTCTGGGGTCCCTTCCATGTAAAGACTAGTCAGGATTTCCTTCAGAGACAGTAGACAAGCACTCTTATTCACTGCTGTGTTAATATGGGGCTGTCTCCCTGCTTAGAGCTGAGCAATTTAGCTGCACAGCACTTCCAGCTACTGTAAGTCAGGAAACCAAGAGACCAGGAATTTGATAGGACCTCATCCTGCAAGAGACTGAGCACCTTCTGAGGGTGCTGAGTGCTTTCATCTCGTGATGAAGCATTAAGAGCACTTGTGGGACTGAGTCCTTCCACCAGTGTGAATAAGGAGTTACTCTACTGAAATCAGGCCGTAGATCTGGGAGTTGGGACAAGTGTGGATCTCCTGCATGCCAGCACAGACTATCATACTTAGCCCATGACCATTACCAGCCTGGTGGCCTGTTTTATGTAATGAGATTAAGAGCATGGGAAGGAACCAATTCCAAATAACTTGCAATGTATAATTTCAGATCAATATTTCCAGCACATATTTTTATTACTAGATGCACTTGTTATTTGGGGATTTAAGGAATAAAATTAAAGACCACTAAAGCTCTTTCCTATGGAAGCATGCTTACTGTTCATGTCCATAACTTTCTCAATGAAAACGGAGGCCTGAGCATGCAGACAGTTTGGCTGGCTCATAGCCATGCTAACTAGATAGAACCAAGTCTTGGACAGTCACTGTGAACTAATGGATCAAAAATTTGTTTTCTAAGTATATAAAGATATTAATGTGCAATATGTGATATATGAAACCGTCCTGAAAAAAACGGATGCTGAGAGAGGAGAAAGTTGTATGCTCAGTTGGGAAACTGCCCTTGCTGAATTGCCAGGTCAGGCTTAGATTCTCTGCATGATGTAATTGAATTACAACACAATGATGTTCTGTAAAAGTATATAATGAATTCCAAAAGGACTGATAAGACTCTGGCTATTGTTGCTTAGCTCTGGCTGACTATACTTATTTTTGGGCCTCTAGTAACAATGTAATCTGCAAATAACTATGCAGCATTTCAATGTAGTTTGCTGACAGAGGCTGGACCTAATGTACTGCATGTCAAATAAAACAGAGATGGGGGAAAAATCTCTGTACTGAGGTCTGTCTAATCTAGGCACAAGGCATTGCTTTTGGGATTCAATTTACAGATAATGACATAAAAAGGTTCAAATGGGGCTGGTTGGGAGGTTTCAAGATGGAAACCTAATGGCCCAATTCTGTCCCTCAGCTACACGGGTGGATCTCCCACTGAAGTAAATCTCCAGGGAAATCAGTTAAAGTTTCATCCATGTGTTTGAGGGTGGATCTGGGAATTAACTACTCTAATATTTGGCATTTTATAGTACTTTATGATGAAGCATAAAGTAACTGCACATTCAGCCAAACTCTTATGCCAACCCAACCCTGTACCTCAACCAAAAGTTGGTGAAGAGTCATGACTCTTCCAATGTCCCTAAAGATGAAACAAACCTGGACCAGTGGGAAGAAAGTTCCAGAATCCCAGCTGATCTACTGAGAATGCCCTCCTGCAGCCAGTTCAGTCTAGGAACTAGTCTCTTGGCTAACTTCAGCTGCTACTGCAACAGACATATGTGCAAAAATTCTATAGTAGACAGTTATGGAGTAACTGGCTGACAGGGGAAGCATATTCCTAACCCAGTCAGTTAGAGGTTGGTTTTGTCCTTGCTGTATCCCATCTAATATAACTGTGGATGTTCTCAGAAATTAACTACCAGAAAAGAAAGTTAATGACTCAAAGGCAGTGATTATCCAAAAATGAGACTCCTTTTCTCTTCTGAAGATTGGGAGCTTTCTATTCCCACCCCCTCTGTTCCCAACAATCAAGAAAGATCCTGCTTGCCCCTTTTTGAATTACTCATGACTGTAATGTGGTGTGTGAGTTTGCTAGGATTTTCTGCAACAAACAGTAATGAAGCTCTCTTTGGAAAGCACTGATTTCCATATCTTGAGGACTTCTCAAGGCAGGAGGTCTGCTTTTGTTTCTCCTTTTCTCTTGATTACAAAGTTTCTTCAAATTCCCCAAGCCACGCTGGAAGCATCTGTTTTCAATGTAATTTGAACTGGAGGACTACTAGGATTGGAATCAGACTCTAATCAAGTCAGAACTGAAAAATGAATGTCATGTGCACACAAGCATGTGCACAAGACATGTGCACATTGTCTTGTCATGTGCACAAGACAATGTCATGTGCACACAATCACAAGCATTCTGGGCAGTTTGTGGCCAATATCAGAGTTCCTCTTAGGAATACATGATGGAAGGGCATGTACAAATATGCAAGTAGTGTACTGTCATGGTGATCAGCATCAAATTCTGATTTTCCTTTTTGTAAGTATAGGCAGTTTTATGTTTCCAGCTAAGGCCAAAATTTTCAGGGCTTTGTTTAGGGAACGAAAGCCTTGTGTGTCCAAACCAGGGCAAAAAGCCATGAAATGCTACAGTCTACTCATGCTAGAGAAGTATCTCATCAGTGATAAAACTACACCTTTTAATTTCAAAAGAGGCAGTTATCCTCAGTAGTAAATTACCACTGTAGTGAAGTTCTGTGTTTGTGTAGTGAAGGACCTTTTACTAGAACTTCATGTCTTCGGATGCCCAGAGGATGGCTGGCTATCCTGAGTGAAGAAGTGAGTTAGTCAATCTGAAGTTTTAACAATTGAACTGGTTATATGCTTTAAGTTGGTTCTGAGACTTCTTTTCACTGAATCCCAACTTTACACTTTAAATATTGTATCCCTCTTCCTCTTGTTAGTTTGAGCTACTGACGTGAAGTTCTCAATCCAGACAGGTCAGGAATACCTCCTTTAAATGCTAATGCTTAGCAAAATTGAAAGCTGGAAAATCCAAGCTCTGAGTTCCATACAATTAGATGGTTTGGAATTCTGTATTTATTAACTCAATTGTTGGGATCTCAGTAGTAGCCAATAATCCACAGAACCTTTTATCTAATATTAAACAGGGAGGGCCTTGGTGTACCAAAACTCATACTACAATTCTACTATTTGCAGTTGCTTAAAGTAGTACAGTAATGGAAGAGGTTAGTTCACATGAAACTACTCTGCCGTGATAAAACCAAGGCTATGTCTACACTATTGCGGTAAGTCGACCTACATAAGAATGTACAGACTGGGTAAGACCAAAGGTCCATCTAGCCCAGTACCCTATCTTCCGACGGTGGCCTGTGCCAGGTGCCCCAGAGGGAATGAACAGAACAGGTAATCATCAAGTTATCCATCCCCTGTCACTCATTCCCAGCTTCTGACAAACAGAGGCTAGGGACACCATTCCTGCCCATCCTGGCTAATAGCCATTGATGGACCTATCCTCCACAAATTTATCTAGTTCTTCTTTGAACCCTGTTATGGTTTTGGTTTTCATAACATCCTCTGGCAAGGAGTTCCACAGGATGACTCTGCGTTGTGTGAATAACTTAGCTGGAGTTGACGTACCTTAGGTTGAGTTACTGCGAGGGGTCGATGGGAGAAAATCTGCCGTCAACTTACCTCACTCTTCTCGTCAGGGGTTGGATACAGGGATAGACTGGAGAGCGATCTGCTGTTGATCTGGCGGGTCTTCACTAGACCCCCTAAATCGACCACTAATGGATCAATCTCAGAGTGTCGATCTGGGCTGTACGTAGACCTGCCCCAAGGCTCCTCTGTGGATGTGTTGCACTTAAATTCATAAGGCTACTAAATAGGAGTCCAAATTCAGTTTAAAATGGGCTGGTTTTCCTACAACTTGCTGTATTCTCCTTCCTTATGCATATCAAGGCCCTCCTGGTTCTTTGACTGGCTTTATAGACAAAACATGGAATTTTAACTGGCAAGGATAATGGGGTAGATAGTTATACAGGTGGTAAGACCAACAAATATGTTACCATTCACAAGACTTATGAAACAAAGGCTCAATATTGTTCAACAATTTGCTCTTATTAGTATTTTACGATCAACAAGAACAATCATCTTCCTAGAATGAGTGCACATATATAGCAATAACTAGCACACTGGAAACACACACAATACAAATCTGAATTAAGAGAGAAGTTCATTTAAGACCAAACTCCTTCTGTCAGTTGCAGCAGCCTGGCAAGCTAACCTATGTTGTAATATGTGCTATTGTGCATGACTCTTCAAAAATAATAGCTTACCTTAAGATACACTTAAATGCATGAATGCATATGTTTGTGCCCCGGGTGATGCACTTAGTTTTATGGACAACTGCAACATATGTCCACTACATATTATGTTTTCAAAAATATCTTAATAAGCTTCATGTTTGTCCTTTACCTCTAGATGAATATGGCAAGAAGTTGATTTAAGATACCTTTAAAAATGGGCCAGTTTCAGTTATAATCTGCCTTGTGCACTTGGAAATAATTTGTGTGTTTCTCAGGTATTAAACACACATTAGCCATGCACAAATGGGAGGGCCATTGCGCACGCCTAAAACTGAAAATTTAGTCCACTGTGTATTGACTACAAAAAGTAAAGCTATCCAATGTAGCTTTAATTTGGATACCTTATTCAAAGTTACTGGCCATCTTATAAAACTGGGCAAATCATTTTTAAAAAGATGACGTTTCACAATCAGTTTAGATGCAGAATGAAAGCCGTCCAAAACTCCAATTCAATCTCAAATTATTGTCCAATATTTAAAAACACACTTTTGAGAAACTCTTGCTCTAACTGGAAAAGGATACAAAAATATCTAGAAACAGAACTCCAAAGCTCCCAATGAGCCATGGAAGATGGTGTAAAAAGTAGAGGTTTCTGAGAGCCTTAGCTGCAGGCATCTTTAAAACAAGGCTCAGTCCATAAGTACAGTTTCCCATCATGGCTAATGCAAACAGCAGGTAAGATGTGCCTTCTGTGGACCTTCTCTGGAACTACAAATAAATATTAAAAAAAAAAAAAAAAACTTTGATAGGAAAATAAAAGTTGTCACATACATTATTACAGTGATGAGTTATGGATATTTTCCAGTTATTTTACTTTCTAACATGCCCCCACAAATTCAAACACTTATTCTTTTCCAGCTAGAAAACATTTACCTATGTTTCTAATGCTTCTGCCTCCATTAGATCTATTACTTTCTGCACCAGAATAATCTAAATCAGTAGTAACGTGCATAGTTCTGGGGAATAATGCATGTTAACTCCTGCAGCTGCAGACCAGAATGGGACTCTAGCACATTATAAAATGTTACTGTTTATTTCTTCAGAAATCTGTTACTCCCTCCCTTTCTTCGGTGGAACATTTTGAAAATGCTTTAATAGCTTACTTCAGAGAGGCCTGTTGGATTGGAAATAAACTGTACTTCACGGTGCCAAGTTTTTTCAATGTAAGATCAAAACGCATTCCAATGTCTGTTCTCTGCATATATAAAATCTTTCACTCATTGATAAGGCTAAGATTTAGTCACAGGTATTTTTGGTAAAAGTCATGGACAGGTCACAGGCAATAAATAGGTTTCAGAGTAGCAGCCATGTTAGTCTGTATCCGGAAAAAGAAAAGGAGTACTTGTGGCACCTTAGAGACTAACAAATTTATTTGAGCATAAGCTTTTGTGACCTACAGCTCCCTTCATCGGATGCATGCAGTGGAAAATACAGTGGTTCTCCAAGTACTCCTTTTATTTTTGGGCAATAAATAAAAATTCACGGCCCGCGACCTGTCCATGATTTTTACCAGAAATACCCCTGACTAAACCTCTACTTCTGGGGCCTCGTTGCTCTGGGGGACAACCTGCTGTAGTGCTGGGGGTTGACTGTCCCCTGGCCGCTGCTGCCAGGGACTGCTCTCTGGATGCCACCCCAGGACCACCGCTCTGGCCGCCCGGGGACCGCTGATGCTTGGGCAGTTCCCAGGGCACTCTCAGGACCACTGCTCAGGCGCTCCCCAGAGCCAGCCACACAGGCCGCTATTCTGCTGCCCGGGGCCGCAGCAGTGGCTGATGCGGCTAGCCCCGGGACAGGACAGCTGCTCAGATGCTCCACGGGGCCGCCCCAAGGACCTCTGCTTGGGCGGTCCCTGGGACCAGCCACACCGGCTGCTCCTTGCATAGTCCCTGGAGCCAGCTGACTGGGGCTGCCTGAGCAATGGCTGATGCAGCTGGCTCCGGGGTGGCCCCCAGGACTGCTGCTCAGGCGCTCCCCGGGGGCTGCTCCCAGGACCATTGCTCAGGCGGTCCATGGGACCAGCCACACCGTCCGCTGCTCAGGGGGTCCCCAGGCCCAGCTGAACCTGGGCCTCCCGAGCAACGGCCGGTGCGGCTGGCCCTGGGGACCACCGGAGGAGCTGGTCATGGGTCACTCCAGCCTTGGCCAGTGCTGCTGGCTGTGGGCTACCTGAGCAGGGGCTGCTCGGGTGGCCCTGAAGTCAGACACACCAGCCCCTGCGGAAGTCACAGAGGTCATAGAAAGTCACGGAATCTGTGACTTCTGCGACCTCCATGAAAGGATTGCAGCCTTATTCACTGACAGTAGGAAGATTATGAAATCAATAATGGGATTTTTGAAGTCATAGTGGATTATGTTTTAACTCACTGTACTCTATAAAACTCTCTACATTGTTTACTTACTTATTTAATAGAGAACACTTGGCAATCTAGAGATATAAACTGTATGTTTGCTTTTCATGTGCAATGCATACCTCTGCCCCCACCTTCAGATTCAGATCTACTTCTCCTGTCCTCTCTGAAAGATGTGCAGTTTTCCTTCCTTGCCTCTTCCCATTTCAGATAGTTCCAAATGCAAAGTTCAGATTTCAAATGGAAATGGAAGTTTGTGTTCAATGAGAGGAAGATTCCAGTGTATCAAGCAACAGGAAGCATTATGCAATTTAAGTGAACTCTCTCAAAAATATACTTACGTTTTTATACAGCTGGGGAAATCTAGATCCCAAGTAAAACATGCAAGATACATAGCCACAAATGAAGCCTGACATTTCTATCATACCAAGAGTGTTCTGAAAAACCAACAAAAAACACAAAGATTTTGTTTAAAAATACCTTTTAACATTTCAAGAGGTTTTAACTTACAGTTTAACTTCCTCTCAAGGCCTGCATTATGGCCACTGACTTTCTGGAAAGGGACTGGATCAGAACTCCCTTCAAAGCAGTTCAATGCTGCTGTAAATGGCCAAAGAGGTGACTGCTAGAAAGAGTTTGATCTTTACCTCAGAGTGGTGCACATTAGAATCAAAGCTAGTTACATGCAACAGTTGGGATTTAATGCTAAACATTAATGCAAAATGCATCTATTCTCAATAGTGAAAGAGCTAGACTCGGTGATTAAAGTCAAAATTAAGAACTACAGCAATGGCCAGCGAAAAGCAAAGCACATTGTGGCAAGAAAGCACGACACTTAATGACTTTTCCACTGTGTTCAACATGAATTGTGTTAATTTCCCCACTCTGCTACATTTTGAAAATAAGGCTTCCCTGCTGAGCAATGTAGTTTGGATTACTGTATAGGTAATAAACCAGCACTATTACGAAGATCAGCAAAATGGTGGAATATACCCCTCCAGGAGTGCTGGAACAATTTTTATAGCGGGGGGGGGGGGGGGTGCTGAGAGCCATTTAACCAAACTGTGAGCCATGTATATAATGGAAACCACATAAAGCCACTGGCAGCACCCCTAGTTCCATCACCTATGTACCGCTCAACTCTCGTATTAGGCAACAGCAGATACAAGTGTAATTTCTTCCCACATCAGAGGCTAAACCAGGGTTTCCAGTCTCCAAATGACTGCCTATGTTACCTAGTATCAGTGAAGAGAAGGTGCATTCATATGTTACTCTAATTTAATCTACAGAGTTATGCATTCTAATATAGCTCCATTAGTAAGATAAAGTGCATCTTAAAAAGCGTAAATTCATAGCTTGCAAAATTCAAAAGAGGGATAATATCCTCCCAAACTCCTGCCCCTATTCAGGAGAAGGGATATTACATAACATGAACTATGCTCCATTTGTTTGCACTAAGTCATTACTTCATGTACATCTTTTTCCTCAGTAGGCAGGTACAATAATTGAAATAATGCAGCAGTAGCCTAGAGCTAGGAATGCATCAAGAAATATTCTCAGTTTGGGAGAAGTGTGAGATTATGGTCCTCACTCTTTTGAAGGAAAATCTAAACAGGTTGGGTAGAGGGGAGAAGAAAAGGAGCCTGCCTTCTTTCAGAAGATGGAAAAATATTTCTTTAGGTACAAACTATGAAAACAATGCAAGCTGAAAGCTTGCATGAGTGCACTCAAAATTTCTTTAGGAGAAAAAAGAACCCCCAATTCACTGTGACAGATTTTAACGTCTCAGTTAATATTTTCAGGCCACAAATTTAAAAGAAAACAATAGTGATTTTTATTACTGCCTTAAATGACTACAGAAAAATTCAGTTAATTAGTATATGTAGCTAAACAAGTTAATTACAAATAATTATAATCATTTCAGAATTTCCACTCATAGAAACTGGAAAGCTGTGTAATGCCTAATTGCCTGCATTTTAATAACACCAGCTGGAAATACAGCCTGATGTCAAACATCAAGACAGAAAGACTTAACTGCAAGACATCTCCATGGCTGTTTTTAGGCAACTTCTATATTTTGGGGTGGGGGTTTGGCAAGTATCGTTCAAACAAATACCCATAATATTGCGCACACAATTACTAAAGCAATTAGGATCATCATGCAAATTCCTAAGAAGCATATCCACAATCCTTACCAAAATTTTATTTATAGTCTTTTTGTGAAGGCGGGACGTTAACTAAAAAACAAACTACCTTGCTAGCTTCCAGCACAGTACTCTGGTCTTGGTTTCGTAGCAGTAGCTGACTGGGTAAAATTACACACAATGTTATACACATCAAGACCCAGGTTACACAGAAATTCTTCAGGTTTATGCTGCCTACAATAAAATACAATAAGTCAGCTGACAAATGACTTGTTGGCTAGTAACATTGCTATTTGCTTGTAATTTAGCATATAGAGTTAAACATCTTCAAGTGAAGACAAGTTTCACATTCAATCCACTTTTTAAATTAGCTCCTGCTAACACATTCAGGTTTAGCTAGTACAATAATCAAAAAGTTGCTAAATACAATAGAACAGAACACTTTCTTTCCACAAGTATTGATTAAACACCCCAAATACAAAGACATTTGGAATGTAAATTTCATTCCATTTGTCCCAAAGGCTTTGCTGTTAATACAGGCCCATCCAGCAAAGCACTTAAGTACATGATTAACTAAGCATATGAGTGGTCCTACTCAAATCAGTGGGATTACCCATGCTTAAAGTTAAGCATGTGCTTATGTGACTTGCTGGATTGGGGCTATAGTCACCTACAAAGGATTTCAAAATAGCAGAAAATATTATAAATAATTCAGTAGATAAGGTAGCTCCTGTATTATAATACAGTCGTGCTTACTGGCTCCAGATGATATCAGCACTCCACTGTGCTAGAAGCTGAATTGATATATAGCAAGAGAAAGTCCCTGCCCTTCGAGTTTGCAGTCTAAACAGCCAAGACAAAGGACATATTACTATTGCCATTTAACAGATGGGGATCTGAAGCACGAAGACTAAGACCCAGATATTTAAAGATATTTAGCTGGTGCTGCACTCATCTAAACTCCTAAATCCCTTTTGAAAATTAATCAAGTCTCATAAATCAATTAGACTTTGCAATATTGAGCGCAGCACCAGCTAAATACCTTTAAATATCTGGCCCAAACCGACTTGCCCAAGGTCACACACGAGTCTGAGGTAGAGCTGGGAACTGAATCCAGATCTCTGGAGTCCCACTCCACCACCTTAACCTGAAAACTATCCTTCGCCTTCTAGTTAGGCACGAGTGTGACTGAAAAGTGGCACAGCAACCGGACCTGTGAATATCCTTTTATTTTTTTAAGGTTATGAAATAAAAACAAAGAAAATCAGAGCTAAGGACACACCATGTAATTTTAATCTTGATGTGGTTAGATATTGCATGGATTTAAGAGCAGTTCCATATCTGCTGCCCTTGGTTCTTTATTCAGCTGGGCACGTCTAAATTGTAACTCCGCTTTTTATTACCTTTGTTAGACCTTTAATTTTAATATTTATATTTTGACTTAAAAATGTTTCTATTGATATAGTCAGGTATGCTGTTTTTCCTGAGCTTTTACAATTTGAACAGAACTTTGACTGCTATTGCAATATAAATGGAAGACTGAAAATTTTCCAAGATTAAACACTATAATTACTTGCAGGATTTTATGAAGCAAATCAAGTAATTTCATTCCTTTTCCATTGGGTCTTTTTGACTATGTATAGTTATAGATACAGAACACATGAAAATGTCAAGTTATTTTATGCAGTTAGCAAATACAAAATAAAAAGTCCAACTTTGATCAAAATCAGGGAAACTAATTGAACATAACATAATGGAAAGAAATGCAAGCTTTCAATCTTCTTTTACATATGTTTAGATAGCTGAAAGTAGATAGTAAAACTAAGGAATAAGCTAAAGCAAGCAACTAGATTCCACAAATTATTGCATTTTTTAAACACCTATATAAAGTGACAGTCTTACACAGAAAATACTCACAGCTATTACAGAATTTTGGCAACTAGGAATATGTAACAAATTTTGAACAGACTAGTTGAACTTAGGGATAGATATAAATTACTCTGCAAAAATTGTAAATCATGCCCTAAGGGGGAAGAATGAGATTTTCACAGGGGCCTAAGAACACTTGAACTGGGATTTGGGTGCTCACCTCCTTTTAAACCCCTCTGAAAACTCATACTTGAAAGTTTAAGAAAAGAATATCAAGGACCAAAGTATTCCACTTCATATTGTGGGAAATGAATTAATTGTTGAAAATCTTACATTTTGTTGTCTTCTGATTCTTGAGCTTATAGTAGGCAAACTGTGAGATCACAATTATGTCCATGTTAACATAAAAGATGGCAGTGACAATCTAAAAGAAATCATAAGATGCACCTTCTTATACATTCAACAAAATAGGATGGTCTTTTTGGAAATGATTTACATGATGTAGAGAACACAGAAATGATAAGTGCCAAAAGTTTGCAAAAAAGCTGTTTAGGATACAAACCAAGTTAGGCTGCTGCAGAGCACTGTAGTATATATTTACAGGAAGGCAAATTCCTGGTCCTTAGACCTGAGGCAGCACAGAGCTTGAGCTACGCAGTCTAACTACTGCTACAACTGCAAAGGTTTAAACAGATTTTAAAGGAATGTGGCACAATCCCTATCTGGGCTAGGTGTTAATCCCTTCCCTTACCCAGAGATGTGTCTCTACCCCATCTGGGCGCCAGAAGTTCACTTAGGAAGGCAGGGTGCACGCTCACTGCCTCCCCCATACGAAAAGGGTGTGGCTGGCTGTCCTGCTATTGCCCAGCTGGGGAGATAGAATGGGTAATGCTGCCTGAACAGGGATCTTCTGCAGAACTGTGTTACAAACTGGAATTAGTCTCCACCCAGTCTTTGTCTCCCCTATGGCCTGTGACAGCCTTCCAGCTTACGAAGCACATTTTTTTTTAAAGCAAGAGGGGAAGGGAGATCAGTAAAGGCAGAAAAGGTTGCAGATCCAGCTAAAGTATCAATGCCTAGCTACATTGGTATTTTTCACAGAGAAATCTTCCTATTCCTACAATAAGTACTCTTTTCAAGTTATTCACGGATAAACCCATCTTTGACCTAGTTCCTTTTCTTTACTAATAGACAACGGGCCAAGGAAAAGGGGCAAGAGCTTCAATTTAAAAGGATATATTTGGAATCTCCATCACTGGGGATTTTTAAGAGCAGGTTGGACAAACACCTCTCAAAGATAGTCTAGATAATACTTAGTCCTGCCTTGAGTGCAGGGGACTGGACTAGATGACCTCTCGAGGTCCCTTCCAGTTCTATGATTCTAACTTGGAGAACTGGTCTGAAATCAACAAGATGCAATTTAATAAAGCCAAGTGCAAAGTACTTAGGACAGAAAAATCAAATGCACAAATACAAAATGGGGAACAACTGGTTAGGCAGTAGTACTTCAGAAAAAGATTTTGGGTTATAGTGGATCACAACTGAATGTGAGCCAACAATGTGATGCAGTTGTGAAAAACCTAATATTCTGGGGTGTATTAACAGAAGTGTTGTATGTATGACATAGGAGGTAATTTTTCTGCTCTTCTCTGCACTGCTGAAGTCTCAGCTGGAGTACTGTGTCCAGTTTTGGGGTCCACACTTTAGGAAAGATGTGGACAAACTGGAGACAATTCAGAAGAGAGCAACAAAAATGTTCAAAGAGAGGCTGACCTATAAGGAAAGGTTAAAAAACACCGGATATGTTTAATCTTGAGAAAAGAAGTTGGGGGGGGGGGGGGGGAAACCTGGTAAGTCTTCAAATATGTTAAGAGCTGTTATAAAGAGGACTGTGATCAATTTTTTTCCATGCCCTCTGAAGGCAGGAAAAGAAATAACTGGCTTAATCTGCAGCAAGGGAGATTTAGGTTAGATATTAGGAAACACTTTCTAACCGTAGGGACTGGAATAGGTAACCAAGGGAGGTTGTGAAATTCTCATTAAGGATTTTAAGTACCAGTTAGACAAACACCTGTCAGGGAAGATCTAGGTATAGTTGGTCCTGCCTGGGTTGGGCGATGGACTAGATGACCTCTCAAGGTCCCTTCCAGTCCTACATTTCTACTATTCTAGAACAATTTGATTTTGTTGTTAGACTACAAAAAGTTAATTGACTCCACTCACACTCAACCCGACTTATGAGGGAAACTTACTTTGAAAATAAACTGGAAAATTCCCACTGAACTTCTTATCAAATAAAGCCCATTTAGTCTACTTAAATGCTTAATTGTGTGAAATGGTTTATGCAATACAAGTAATAGTATAAAGGGAACTAGTTCGTGATACAGAATCACTTCTACTGTGCTAACGAAGCCACACAATACAAACTTATAAAAGGGTGATGAGTAGATGAAGAGAGCAAACTTGGCGATAATTTGCTTTTCTAGTATCTGTCTCTCCCTGCAACAGCTAAAAATATATATTTTAAAAATGATAAATCATCATGTAGAAAAGCTGATTACCTGAATTGGCAGTTGATTTGTTAAATAACAGCCTATGAAATTTGTAAGGTCCCCACCAATCCAACACAGCAAAAAGCCCAGAGAGAGTGCTTGGTCCACTTTTCCATTCTGATAAGCAACATAAAGTTGACTATGAAAAAAAAATCACAAGAGATGCAAACATGAAACATTTAACTTCTTTAAATACATTTTACTTTAAAAAAGCCCAGTCACAAGGAATTTCCTGTAGGGGGACTAAATGACAAAACTAGTATTTTGAAAAAAATACGTCCAGCTCAATATTTCTGGTTCTCTTAAGCCTAGAAATAACAGGCTCAACCTGTCCCCAATACTGCTTGCTTGCATGTGCTATTTTTCCATGGCAGGGAGTGAAACACACCATTTGAACAACATAACCAAGCTATTAGTGTTTGATGTACCATGCTGTAGTAACCATCTTTAGTAATGTTGAAACTGGAAAAACATTCACATTTTGCAATAAAATGGCGAGGGATACACAAAGCTTCTATGACAGAGGGATGAGAGTCTATTAGCAGTTTAATGCAATGCTCACCAACGTCACAGTTTTAATGTAAAGGTGTCTTTCAAATAATATTTCAGAGGCTGAATGGCTCAAAAATGGTTTTATTCTTCATGATTTCCAGACACCCTTTACTAGTTCAGTAACTAATATTCTCCCTATGTGGAGACATTTTCACCTATTCAGCTCCTGCTATTCCCTACCTGCATATTTGAAATATGAACCCAGCATAAGCACCTCACACAGCACTGCAGAAATGCTGACCGACACTCCGTTTCTGACCCTTTCTCAGTCCCAGTGTTCATTGACCAGGAGCAGCAGGATAGTATGTGACACATAACATGTGGTTTAAATAATATTAGTCCACTCTCCACTAAAGACTGCAGGTGTGTGCACACATGCAAGTGTAGGAGAGATGAGGTGAGGGTGACATAGGCCATGTACATTACCACTTCTGTTGGCCAAACTTATGTCCTTCAGCCATGTGGGGAAAAAAACTACCCTCCTGAATGACGTATGTTTGGCTGGCATAAGTGGTAGTGTGTACTGTGCTATGTTGGTAGGAGAGCTTCTCCTGCTGACATAAAACCACCTCCATGAGTGGCAGTAGCTATTTTGTCAATGGGCGAGCTCTCTCCCATAGGCATAGAGTGGCAATAGGAACAATCTTACAGTGGCGCAGCTGCACTGATGCTGCCGTAAGCTCGCTAATGTAGACATGGCCCTATTCTCATTTGCTCTCAGCGGCAGAGATTTGTGTCAGATTGGCGCAATAAAATAAGTACATCAAGCTCTTTTGCCAACCACCAAATACTGAAATACTGTTCTAAACATGAACATCATACTACTTTGGCATATGCTATTATGCAGATGGAAACAGAAATGTATCCAAGATCAACTTTAAAAAGGCAGCTTTTGAAAAAGGCTTCAGGCAAGATTACTCATGTGAATCTGAAGACTGCTTAAGATTTTAAACTTACGGTAGTGCAGCAAACAGAAAACAGACAATGGAAATCAGTCCTATGACAACGCTCCAGTACTCCCACGCATTTTCTACACATTCTTCCAAGAGATGCCAAATCCATGGTGTTCCATTTATACACAATCTCCTATTCTCTACTGAAGAGATATTGAAAGCATGTGTATACAGCTGAGGAGCCATCATTCAAGTGCTGAGATTCAATTTCAGATGTTTATTTTTGGCTCTGTTTTTACCCCATGCAAATCCACAAATCCGTTTATCAATGCTGAATATCCTCTCTCTCAAAAAACCTCCACATCCAGACGGATGACTTGATATAGCAGATATTTCCAATCTTATAAATGGACCTGCCAAATTCAATGACACAAAATACAGCCAGTGTGACTATATCAATTTAAAAGACCAGATCAAAGTTTTCAGTAATTTGGCCACAGGAAACATTGTTTGGGAACATAAAAGTCAAACAGAATAAAACTGCAAATACAGACTCTAATCCATAATGCACTTGCTTATATTTACTGTTTATTAAAAAGGAAAAATGGCATTGTCCAGAACCAGGTATTACACAAGCAAATACCGTACAGGTTACTCCACACAATGTACTAATGCATAATCCTAATTTACGTCACCTGGTCTGCCTTTGGTAGACTGACAGTTGTGCAGTGGTACCAAACTTTAATATATCTGTAATGTGAAAAAACTGTACACTACAGGGTAATGTAAATCAAGCAACTCACTTACCCTTCAGACGAAAGCCAGGTTTTGAATCCAGGCCTCTTAGGGTAAGATTAGCCCACTGAAATAATGGGCTACCAAATACCCTTTTTAATGATAATGGGTCAGATTGTGAACCCCTCATTCACATTTGTGAATACTCGCTCACATGAATACCCTCACTGACTTCAATGTAACTGCTCATGGAAGTATTGCTTACCAGTGCAAATAAGGGCTTCATATTCTGGCTCTCTGATATCTCCAAGCATTTAAGAAGAAATCTGTTACATCAGAATTTGTTCATGATGTCAGATAATTAAGAATAGGATTCTGTTTAAACTTGGTCTGGAGTCTAAATCACATAATATTGATTTCTTGTAACTTTCCAAATAAGTCCTCCAGAATATATTTCTTTGAATCAGGCCACAAAACATCACATTCACAATGGATTTCTAAAATTTGTTTTCCCTTTATTATAAGTTTGGCAAGTTTTATATTTCTGTATTTCAAGTAAAATACCCAGTATTTCAAACTTGTTTTTTGTTGTTTGCTTCAGCTGGTAAGTTACATTTCTAACTTGAAAGGCTCAAGAAACACCAGTTTTTCTAAACACAAATAAGGCATGCCTCAGCACTGAGTAAAATTAAAACAAATGGCTTTCAGGAAGTACAAGTTTATCTTCAGTATGCCATTGACCAAGTAACATGGAATGAACTAGAAAACAAGCTTTCCAAGGGTGTTGTGGAGGTGTCAGTAGCAACTCCAGAGTGAAGTCTGCATGAAGATACCACAGATACAGAGTCTAAATTCCATATATCATACGCGTGGGAATGGGGCTGGGAGGGGAATTACATGCCTCAGCACCACACTGACAAATCTTACTCTTAGGTTAATGACAGAATTTCAAGAAAGTCATTTCAGGTTTCTAGAGATTTTATACACACACTTCCAAGTGCATAACACGAATGATTAATATCTGTGTGAGAGCACACTGTTCCACTATTGGTAACACAGAACCATGTTAGATTATGTAGCCAGTCTGTAAGGGATTGGGTTGAAGCTATTTTTACAATACAACAAGCTATTTTCAATATCTTTTGAAATCTTACAGGTTGATGGCATAAAATAAATGCTGTACATTATAAAATTGGGATTAGCTTTACCCTCCCAGGGCTTGTTCTATACTTCCATGAGACCTCTGGTAGCTGTATTGTCATAATGTGGTGCAGGCTGGGGCATCACATTGCAGATAGAGCTGGATGGCCTTGGGGGGGAACTGATGTCACAGCACCTAAAAAAAAAAAATATATTGACATTGTACTGAATCCCCCATTTAGCCTGGCTAGTGAATGGCTCAGCACTTACTGCTGAGGTCACTGATCTTTGTAGCCATTTCTGCAAGTCACTTTTAAAGTTTAACAACTGTGTGTGGATGGTGACAGGGGAGACAGGCATGTTTTAGATACACTTGCCTGATCTTGCACCACTGAAGTCATGGACCACACCAATTGTTAGGCACAATGCCAAAGGGCAAGTATCTTCAGTCATTCAGAAAGTATTATTGTTGTGAGAGATTCTTACATTTTCTAAAGGTTGGTTAACTAGTAATTATTTAAAAAGGAGTACTTGTGGCAGCTTAGAGACTAACAAATTTATCTGAGCATAAGCTTTTGTGAGCATCTGATGAAGTGAGCTGTAGCTCACGAAAGCTTATGCTCAAATAAATTTGTTAGTCTCTAAGGTGCCACAAGTACTCCTGTTCTTTTTGCGAATACAGACTAACATGGCTGCTACTCTGAAAGTAATTATCTGTGCACCCACGGCACCCATATAATCTGAACATTTAGCTGTCAGATTCCATTTCTTGCAATGCCTATTTCACAGATCTGTAGAATGGGCTAGATAAATGAGCAATTTGATTAAACACTGTTCAAACTATGGTTCCAATCCTGTAGATCTATGTGGGTATTCAGTATAAGCAAGCTAATAAGGACTCAGTCACCTGACTTCATTGTAGGTTAACCTACCCTCTTCCACCATGCTGCCCCTGCCCCCCACCCCCAAATAAACAAACAAACCTGCAGCCATTACAGAAAACCAAACACTTCAAAAGCTGGTGCAGACTACATGGGCTCCAAACGCTTCCCATGAATGAAATCCTTGTCTTTGGCCTCTTGCCACACAACACATATAAGGCATGTGGTTATTTTGGGATTATTTTTACTTAACATTTATGTGGTACCCTACCTTCAGTGTTGGCAACTCCTGTGAATTCGTTGTAAGTGTTGCAATAATTGCTTGTTTCTCTTAAAGCTCCAGCTATTGGAGTAATTTTGCACAGTGCTTTGCAACTCTAAAAGTCATGATGACAAAATCATCAGCTCTGTTAGATGCTGGGACCTCTGTATGCTATCCACCCAGCCCTATTCCCTATGACAAAGTTCTGGGGAAGGCTTAAAACCCACATTCTTCTGTTGCTGCTGGGATCATGCTATTCCTAGACCAGGTGAGTGTCCTTTTGTTCCTTTCTGGGGTTGTTTTAACTCAGTTCAGTGTTGCATTGGGAAATGCACTGTAATGAACAAATTCTCATATCTATTAATGATGGTGGAATATTGCAGGATTTCCTGGGCTCAGACCAGTTTAATCCACTTGAGGAAGCTAATACACCTTTTTGTCCCTTCTGCACAGAAATTTTAAATTTTTTCCAACAACTTCTTAAAGCTCATGAGGTTACTTTTTTTCAATTAGGTTCCTCAAAACTGACTACGTTCCCTGAGGAGAGACAAGAGGATAAGACGATAGGTACAACAGAAAGAGAAAAATGTGTTGTCTGAGTCACCAGTGATAATAAAAGGAAAAGAAAATGTAAGGAGGCATCTATCTTTTGCTTTCATCACAACTCTTTACGTGCACAACCCAGTATTTCTGTAAGAGGGTTAAAAATTTTTTTTCCTCTAGATATTTTACTGGCTTTTCTTTTGAGATTACTATACATACTGTAGTTACTGCCATTAAGTCCTTGGAAAAATTATTCTCAATTACATGCTGTTTCTACCATAATGAATGACTTAGAACACAGTACTCAGATCTCAGAAAGACTTGTAATAAGGGCTTGTCTACATGAGGAAATTGATCAGAAGAGCTACTGTGCTTTAAATTCCCACCCTACCTTATCCCAGAAAACTTCCCTAGGTAGACAAGCCCTAAGATCATATTGAGGAGAGGAAGGCAGGCCTTGTAGTAAAGCGGCTGTATTAGGACTCAGGAGATCTGCCATAAACCTCCTGTCTCTCCTTGGGAAAGCTGCAGGCAGGCAAATTTTCACAAGTGGCCACTGAGTTTTGAGTGCCTCTCTTCTTGGATACCAAGCAATAAGACTCCCTTACAGGTGCCTGACTATGAATTTATGTGTTTGAAAGTGGTCGTCGTCGTCCCCCCCCTCAGTTTCAAATAATAATATTAATTAAATCCAGCTTGAGATTTTGGAAGGGAAAAATCAGTTGTGCAGTATTTGTATTTACGTATTCCTAACAAAATCAGTGGAACTAGTCTATGTGATAAGACTTACAACTTATTTCATTCACTTGATCCTCCTATTTTACTCCTACAACTCTCATGTTCCTATTTTCTTTAAATAATCCTTTTACTGGTTGCATGCTCTCAGCATGGGTGATTGTCTCTTTAGGATCAACAATCAAATATGTATATCACATTTGAGGGAAAAAAAACTAATTTTTTTCAATAGGGAGCTCCCAGTTTATCCTGGTAAAATTCAGCTGGAGAAATAAAGTCAATTTTTGAAAGGGGACAAGCCATCCAGGAGCAAGGTGAGCAGTAGTAGCATGTGAGCTAAATAGCCATCTCACAGGTACATTGACAGACTGAGAACGCTGGGTGTAGGTCAAACACAAGCTGCCAAAATCCATCCCAGAGGCCCTTTCCCAGTCTTTAGAAGAACTGGAATTCTTTGAAGGTGCCACAGGGGGAACTGGCATAAAAATGTATGGAGGTGGTTATTAAACTTTTTTGTATTGTGATCCCACTCAAACAATATCATTCTCCTAATCCTGAGCCCATATCTTCCCCGAGGCAACTACAGTATTGGGTCAGAAGAAGAAAAAAGTAATGAGGATGTATTTAAAGCCAGCAAATGAACATAATTTAACTTTAATCTGGATGCTGCTGTTATTCTGTTGCACACACTTCACACCAGAGCTCTCTCTATTTCCTGTGTGGGAGAAGGGCCAGAACTTTATATTTAGTTCATGAACTCTCCTTCAGTTTGCTCTGCCCCCATGTGTATTTGCTACTCCTCCCTTCAGTATTTATTCGGTGCCCTCTGTAAATGCGATCCGCTGAATTTACAGCACCGAGGCCAAAGAAAGGTATGAGGCAGACATGAATGGCCAGGGCCAAAGGGAGATCAAAGTGGAGCTGTTTGAGGGAGGGAAAACAAACCCAAGAGGAGGGCAAGGCACCAACCCGGCAATAGCTACCCAGCTTCCTTCAGGCAAAGGGAGGGAGAATCCCCAGTCCCAGGCTGAATCTCACAGGTCTCTGCCTGCTACCTAGCTCACCAGAAGGTCCCTTCCGGGGGCAAAAAGTCCCTGTGGAGAGGGAGGGGAGGAAGTGAACCCCGAAAGCACAATACAAGAGCAGGGATCCCTGGGGCTACCCCCCTCCCCGCCTACACGGGAATCCCGGCCCCGCAACGGACCCCACTGCCGAGACGGGGACTCCGGCCTCGTAACCACCCAGCCCAGCGCGGGGAGGGTCCCTCTGCCGCCCAAGCCCCAGCGCAGCCCCACAAGCCCTGCGCGGCTCCCTCCAGCCGAGCCCCAGAAGAACGGGGTCCCTGTCTCCGGCCTCCCTCCAGCCCCTCGCCTCCGCACGCAGCAGGCGAGCGCGAACCTGCCTCTGCCGCCCCAGCTCCGCGGCGGCAGCGCCCGGCCCAGTCCAGCGCCTTCCCCAGCGTCCCGCCATCCGGCCCGGCCCGGCCCACAGGCCGCTCCCCCGGCCCCGCCCAGTCGCGGGCCCGGGCAGCGGAGAGCAGCGGCGGCCGGAGCGGAGCCAGGGCGCCCTCTGCAGGCAGCGGGGGGTATCTGCCCATCACAGGGCGAGCACACCGACTCGGCACACAACGCAGACACTCGCTGACGCAGTGTCCACCCAGAGGGAACCACACAATTGGCATACAGACAGTACACACACAGCTGTGCTCATTGGCACCACCCACAGCCATGAACTCTGTCACATACACCAACCTACTGACATCACACATTGTAACCCAACATAAACAGACCTATAGAAAACATACCCATAGGCACTGACTCATAATACACATGTAGCGACAACATACACTACTAGAGTCCCTGGGCGGCCCTGATACACCAGTTGCCACAGACACATTCCATAGACACGTGGCATACACTCACAAGAGAGGTATCCGTACACACCCTGAGTCAACAGACCCACACACAGAAGTATACCAGTAACGTGGAACACTATGACAGGTTTCAGAGTAACAGCCGCGTTAGTCTGTATCCGCAAAAAGAAAAGGAGGACTTGTGGCACCTTAGAGACTAACCAATTTATTTGAGCATAAGCTTTCCTGAGCTACAGCTCACTTCATCGGATGCATACTGACATGCATCAGATGAAGTGAGCTGTAGCTTACGAAAGCTTATGCTCAAATAAATTGGTTAGTCTCTACGGTGGAACACTGTAATTTCATTTCCTATTGCCACACTTAACCGCTTACATCAGTGGCAGAGGACAAGAGAAAGGATTTTCATCTCCAGCTGATTTGTGCTTTACGGTTTCTACTCAGTGGCTTATGACACTTTCAGCTGCCAAGGTCTGAATATCTAACCTTTTATTTATTTATTTTTAACTTTTTTGGTGCTTAGCATATTCTGAACAATTTGTAGGAGTAGGCCACTCCCTGACTTCTACAAAAAGAAAAGGAGTACTTGTGGCACCTTAGAGACTAACCAATTTATTTGAGCATAAGCTTTCATGAGCTACAACTCACTTCTTAGCGTGCTTTTTTTGATCAGGTGGTTCCGCAGTTTCTTTGAGAGCGTATGGCACAAGCTGTCAGTATAGTATGTATGCCAAATAACTTTACGCTATCACCTAGTCATAAATGAATTTGTAATGATTTGGTTTCTAGTACTGCCCTCTGCTGGATGGAATATATATTTTACCACATACTTTTTATGGGGTGATATCAACGCGATAAACTGCAAACCCTTGTGATAAATCACATTTATCATGCACCACTGACTGCCTCACTTGCACTTTGCTCGTTAATCTATCTCCACTATGACTTATTGCAAAACCCTGAGCCATGTTCAAACAGCTGCCAGTTTTAAAAAATAACTTCAAATCTTGAACCACTGACAGGTTTAAGGTCCAATGTCCCATGAACCTAAAGGTCTAGAAACAAGTGCTTTGCCTTACTGGAGAAGCTGGAAAGTACTCTGCGATTTTTACAACTGTTTGAGGCTCTGATTAATAACAGTGCTGAAGCACATGCTTTTCTGAATAGGGATGCTTTATTAAATCAGGACAGGAAATGATGGATACTTCATGCAAATTACTTGTTGTACTGCAATGGCTGCATACAAATATCATAAAATAACCTCGCACATTTGGCCTCAAAATGTGGCAAATTAAGTTGCATTTGGTTATTCTGCCCTGGACAAGTGAGCTGAAGGAGTAGTTGTTACAGCTCAACTAGAAGAGAGAGAGAGAGAGAGAAGTTTCATACCATCCATCTATCCTAATCTGGTAAATAGTACTGTCACACATAAATAACAGTTCATTGCATGTTTTTGACTAGCAATGGATACTAAAATTAAATTTGTAACATTTGATAGTTTGATGATCTGAGTTCAGTTCCCAGAGAACAGATGTCTATACCTAACACCGTCACCACAGTTGGTACTAATTGACACCCTTCCTGGCTGTGTCAGTAGAAAGGCCAAGCAATGAATGGGAAAGGGGACTGCACTACTTTCTCATTCCTAGAGGCGGATGATCAGCCTTGGTATAAGGAGGAAGTTGCACCTATTTACTCTAGGGATGAACTTGGTGTGGTCTTTCCAAATCTGGACTGTACTTTCTCTTCCCTGAGGATACACAGAGGGCTACAGTTTCCAAGGCTGTCAGTCTAACACCTTTCACAAGCAGTGAATCCACCAAACGAGAGAAATAAAAATGTACTGGGATTTTTCATGGTTGCTATGCCCTCTGAATACTGTGGTGACATTTCTGATGTCTTTAGAGCCTGTACTTTATATTGCTGACACTTAGTGGTGTCTGCTATACTTTACATGTTACTGGCTACTCTTAAATGCTACCTTAGCATTTCTCTAATAACAGCACAGAGACTATGAGCCAAGATACTAAACAGTCTAATGTACAATCCTGTGATCTTCATAAGAGGTGTGTTGTAAAGATGAATATTTAAAAAATATTTTAATAGGGAAGAGTATTATATAAGATACTGAATGTTTAATAAACTTTTACTTTCTATTTTCATTGAGAGTCTTTATATCTATATTGTTTGAGGCTTGGATAATCAGTATACGGTTGGGAAAATGCATAAAGATAGGCTTTTGGGTCTATTGTTCTGGTTTAATTGCGGCTCAACCAATGATTCACTGTTGTTTTTGGCAGCTGAGCAGACTTTGCCTGGCACTGTAAATTTCCCCTGTTTATGTCTATGAGACTCATCTGTTGCTGACTGGCAAAAGCAGACAGCTTCTTATACATGTACAATAGGAATTAGACTTGTAGAAGGAATAGTTTATGTGCCTTACAACAACCTACCTAAAACACTAATATAGCATCCATTACCATAGTAGCTGAATGCCCTACTGTCTTTTTCTTCACAACACCCTTCTGATATAGGGAAATGCTATTATCCCGATTTTAAAGATGGGGAAATGGGGCACAAGAAACTAAGTGACTGTGTGGTGCACTATTGAACATGGGTCTCTTAAATTCTAGGCTAGCATCCTAGCCCCTGTATCATCCTTCCTAAGTTCCTATATGATGATTACTTATGTCAGAGCTGGTCAGGAAATCATTTTCCCCTACAAAAAATGGATTTTTTTAAAGTGTTCAACAACCAAAAAAAAATCTATTTTCAAGTTTTCACAAAAACCTGAGTTCTTTTTGATTAAATGGATTTTTTTGGTGAATATTTCCATTTAATCAAAAAGCCATATACCAGCAAAAAACGTTTTAATTAAAATTTTTTGGCCATCTCTAGTGTCAGTATAGTTAGTTAAAAAGGGAGGCATTATTTCAATTTCAGTTTTAAAGATATAGGACACCATTTTCCAAGCTAAAATGATCTACATTTCACCATCAAAATGACATGTATATGACATTATGTCCATATGCCTTGAATCTCTTGAGTTTGTATTATAATACTAACATTTATATACCCTTTCTCACAAAAAGTCATGGGATTCCTTACCATATGAAACTAATTATTTTATACTAATCTGATTAAACATAATTAGTTTAAGTTTGGCACAATCAAAAGCACATGAATGCAGGGCCTTTTAATGGAAAGTGTTGGGCAACCTTAACTATAGGCAGGGCTACCAGCTCTGCTTTTAATATATCTGGTCTATTTGGATCTTACTTCAGTCATTCCTTACAAAGGGTCTGAGTCCTGTATGCTCTGTCTGTATGGAATTCTCACTGAGAGCCTATTATGCCTGGTGTTGCCCAGCTGGTCTTTGCACCCTTTCAAATTCCACTTAAAAGATGTTTGCAAATTAGTATGTGAAATACAATTTGCAGGGTTTGAAGTTTGAATTATCCAATGATCAAATCCTATAGTAAATCCATAGGCAAAATTTGGGTTTGCATGGATTCACTCTGGTTTGCCAAAACCAGAAATGGGTTGGGTTTCAGCAGTGATGCAGCTACAGACTTTGGAGCTCAGGGAAATACAACACACCTTGTAAAACTGGATTAAAATTGTTCTGTGGGCCAAAGTATAAATAATAATGACATTATGCCCAGGAATGAGGGGAGTTAGAGAAGATGATAGGCTATTGACAGCTGAACAGATAAAGATATCAGGAGAAATTGTTGTTCTTCTGAGTTTTCCAGCTGATTCATGATACTCAATTTAAATGCAGGTTTCAGAGTAGCAGCCATGTTAGTTTGTATCCGCAAAAAGAAAAGGAGTACTTGTGGCACTTTAGAGACTAACAAATTTATTTGAGCATAAGCTTTTGTCAGCCTCCCACTTTCCCCTGAGAAATCGGCTGAAAATGTCCTCTGCAGAACTGGCTGATCCTTCTGAGCACAAGGCCCAACCAATAGGAACCACAAGCCTTGTTTTCACAAGTGCTGAGTACCTGCAGCTCGTATTAACTGCAGTTTGATTTATAGGTGCTCAGCACTTCAGAAAATCAAGACCCTTATGACTTCTAGCATGTGAATTTCCATATGTGACCAGCCTGAAAGAACCAGGATTGAACTTGAACTACATTGCAAACAGTAGTCTGATAAAACATACAGACAATAAGAGAGAGCAAAACATTTAGCAATATACCTCTACAAGCAGTTCATGAACCCAAACAAAATTTGAGCAAACCAGTGACAGATTCTGGAAACAGTTCACACTCAATCCAAGGAATATTTAGAGTATTTTGATGATTCTAGTTGAAATATCCATACAGCTCTAATGCCCAGGTCTCACAGCCCAAGTCAGAGGTAAGTGTACTGGTAATTGTAGATTTTCAGTTCTTTTGCTATTCCATTGTTTGTGTAGTAAAACATTACCAGGGGCCAGTTTACTCAGGCTTGAAAATGTACGTATCTCTTGAGTCATGAACTGCAATTCCTGATGTCCACTGAAAAAAAATGTATAAGGAGAAGATGATCTGGTGAATGAAAGCCAATTATTTTATAAACTACATTTTAAAAAAAGTACTGTACAACATTATATATTTATAGATACAATTTTGTTCAAAAAGAAAAGGAGTACTTGTGGCACCTTTCGTGAGCTACAGCTTATGCTCAAATAAATTGGTTAGTCTCTAAGGTGCCACAAGTACTCCTTTTCTTTTTGCGAATACAGACTAATACGGCTGTTACTCTGAAACCTGAATTTTGTTCAACTGTCACATCACAGAATGAATTATACATTAGTTCGAGGGATTTAACATTTATGAATGTCTTTGTTGCCTTGATATTAAAAAATAAAATATCTTCATTGTCTGTGTTTGCATGACATGTTAACTTTTGTATAGGTAGCACAGAGCAGAGGTGCTGTAGTTACCAGCCTCAAAGAGACATTATATACACAATGGGGCTTATCACTTTTTAAAGGTGAAATAATGCCAACATAATTTTGATATGTTCTTTTTTCCAACCCTGGGAAAAAGGCAGTGATATTGTTACAATTAAAATATTTTGAATTTATGTGGTAGGAGAAAATGGAATTGATATTTGAAATTATTTAGAAGACGGTGCCATCTTTACCTAGCCTACCTGCTGCCAGAGTTGCAAGAGTTGGCAAAGCTTATTGGACTAAGCAGAGCTACTGGCAAGAATTAATAAAAGTTTGGAATTTGGATTTAAAACTAAATTTAAACCCAAGAGATTTAAAGATGGAGTTCAAAGCTGTGTTTCATCAGATTTAACCCTAAAAATATTGAGCCAGCTTCTCTTGTATAACCCTACTAAAGTCAATAGGTTATATGCATGTCTTTGACTTCAATGAGGCAGCGTTCAGTTATGTAAGCAATGAATTTAACTCATAATCCCTATTTATACTGTCATGGGGCCTTATCTTGACAGGTGTTGAGCATGAGGATCCTGATCTAGTGAAGCACGTGTACATATGTTTAACTTTAAGCACGTGTGTCTCAATCTGAAGCCCACTGCAGCCTATGGGCATACTCCTATCCATTTCAATGAGTAGTGGATCAGGCTTGTGCATAGTATAGAATTCAGTGGGATTAATACTCACATAGTTAAACTTTTAAGTGCTCTGCTGGATTGGGATCCAGGACCTCAGAGTAGCTTACCTGGAAACGGTTAGTATCAGGCTTCTAGTTTGTATAATTTTTATCTCCTTTCCAGCTCTCTTCCTTTACTCTTGTTCTTTTTGACAAGCAAGAATCATGGAGAGTCATTTTCTGTTAAGTGAAGAGCAGAGGGGTAAACTAGCTTGAGCAGAAGGAATAAACAACTTTTATGGTTAAACTCAATTGGACTGGATACTGGAATTCCAGCTCCTAACCTCAGATCTAAATTGCTCCATTGCCCCATGAGTCTAGCTCAGGGGTGGGCAAACTTTTTGGCCCACGGGCCATATCGGGGTGTATGTATGGAGGGCCAGGTAGGGAAGGCTGTGCCACCAAACAGCCTGGCCCCTGCCCCCTGTTCACCCCCTCCCACTTCCCGCCCCCTGACTGTCCCCCTCTGAACCCCCGACCCATCCAACCCCACCTGCTCCTTGTCTCCTGACCGCTCCCTCCCAGGACCCCCTGCCCCAAACTCCCCCCCTCCCCCGGAATCCCACCCCCTATCCAACCCACCTGCTCCCTGTCCCCTGACTGCCCCCTGGCCCCTATCCACCCCACCCACCCCCTGATAGGCCCCCCGGGACTCCCATCCAACCCCCCCCGTTCCCCGTCCCCAACTGCCGCAGAACCTCTGCCCCATCCAACCGCTCCTTGTCCCCTATCTGCCCCCTGGGGCCCCCTACCCAACCCCCTCATTGCCATGCGCACACCACCACTGCCCCATTACCATGCTGCTCAGAGCAGCAGGAGCTCACAGCCCCGCTGCCCGCGTGGCGGCATAGCTGCGGGGACGGGGGACATCAGGGGAGGGGCCAGGGGCTAGCCTCCCCAGCCAGGAGCTCAAGGGCCAGGCAGGATGGTCCCGTGGGCTGGATGTGGCCCGTGGGCTGTAGCTTGCCCACCTCTGGTCTAGCTGAAAACCTCCCCACACTAATGCAATTACAAAATGATTATAACTAGTTCTCTGCTGAGTATCCCATGTACAGTAGATGTTTTGAAATGAGTTTGCACTTTGCCAATGCAAGATTAAATTTGGTTGAAATACCATTTATCTTTGAAAGTGTTAATCTGATTTATCTCTATTTTGTACTTTTTCTCCCTAATGTATTTGACAGCGAAATTGAATCGTTTTTACTGCAGAGCTGAGCATGAAAGGTGAACATTCAATTTGCTATTTCTTGATTTTTATGCAATGTGTATGCTTCAGTACTCGATAAATTCAAACCTTGTGGGAAAGAACTACAGAATCATATTGTGAACACAAAGGACCAGATGTTGGTTTATATAATAGAGATTATTGGTTTGCATTTTTAATTTACAAGAAAAAAATTGATTCTCTGCTATATATTGTGAAAGTTCAATGAGTCTTATTTGTATTGGAGTACTCACTAGTAGCTGTGTGACATTTTGGTGGGATGGAGGTGATAGGATTAGCCAGGATGCAGCAAAAAGGGCATGGAAAGAGGAAATAACAAAGACTGGAGATGTTTGGGAATCATGGATTCTTGGTGAAGCTGGGGCCCATTCTGGATAGAATTGAGGAGGTGGTAGAGATTATTAACTGGCATTTATCTCTTTATAGGCCAGTGGCAGTTCATGTGAAAGAGACCTGTTTAATTATGATAATTTGTTATTTCTCTCTTTTTAAAGCTCAGTAACTTATTTTGGAGTGTCTACACCAAGCAATGCAAATACCAATGGGAGGGGAGACAAGTATTAAAACTGTATTCTGGGCTGAGAAAATGCAGAAAAAAATTCATGAAATACTAAAATAACCTTTTGAAAAGTGCTAGTTTATGATTAAATTGTGTGTGAAAACTAGGTATCCTAGGATTATGGAACTGTCTGTAAAACCTGTTCTCCCAACCTATATTCCACACAGTTACGTTCACAATTTTTTTACTCAAATCAAAAGTTAGACGGGGTGATGTCAAAATAAGGCTTACAATAGAATATCAATGTACCCTTAGCTAGCACGTCGCGACTGTACCTCCATAATAATAATAATAATAATAATTAATAATAACACAATCCTCTAAACTGTGAGGATCTTTTATCTGTACTGAAGTCTTCTACTGCAAAACTAGCAAGCAAAAATCTGTACCAGAAAGGAAGCTACATAGCCACATTGTATCTGATCTGAATTCAGGTAAATAATTTCTCTTCAAGAGATATTTTCCTTCTCCCTTTATTTTTTAATGTCTGCCTTCCCCGAACCACTAAGTAAATGTTACCATAATTTGTTTTTGGTGCTCCAATTTAAATTATAATTCTTCAGGGAAGAAATTTTCTTCTTATTTGTCCTTAAAACACCATGCTCCCCTGTAGAACTACATAAATAGAAATTGGTAATGCATGTTTGTTTCATATGCACAATTCCTCCTGAGATCAGTGGAACTCTATGGCTTAAGTGTGTGCTGATACATATCTAGTTTTGAGAAGAACTTTGCCCTAAATTATCGTTCTGTCTGTTTGAAAACTACTGTCTGCCAGCTGTCCTATGTGAAACATTTGTACTTGCATAGTATATTAGTAACTGCACCTGCTAGGGGCTAGAGATCTACCGTATTGCAGGGGCATCTCCAAATTGTGAGATCATTTTGCTCTCTAGTGGCTGCAGCTTAATAATTAGGCACTATAGCCAGGATAGATTGCCACTCGAGGGCAATGTGGGCTCACGTTTTAATCACCACTACTATAGCATGTATATTTAAATTAAATATTTAATTGTTTAATCAGCAGAGAGCAACTATTTCACACACTTTTAGACATTGTATCCAGAAGAGGGTGGCTGTGGAAGGACAGAGAGAAAGACACATATACTCACATAGCATGTTATAGACACTTATTGCTTTTCTCTCTCCCCCCTTATCTTTTGAAAAAGTTAGGAAAATTCCTGTATTGTTACTTCTGTAATATCGATATTGATATACGTACCTTAATATCCTGTGTGGTTGGTACCACCAGTTCTGGAGGGCAATTCTTATGATTAATCACTTACGTTACGGTAGTATTTAAAGGCCCTAATCAGAATGAGAGTATTGTGCTGGGTGCTGTTCAAAAACAGGTAATGAGACAGTCTTTTCCCCAGACAGCTCATTTCCTGAATTCCTCCTCTGTAACAACCACAGCCCCCAACAGACTGAGCCTTTACATCTGTGTAGCTGAGAGCATCAGGATTTCTTAGTTAAATATCTAGGCTGGCTCCTTCTCCTTGTTTCCAAGTGCTCTTACAAGACTTCTTGCTCTTCTTCACAGAGAAAAGCCTAAGCACCTGTTGAAGCAGCTGGAAACAAGGAGGTGGAATCAGTGCCATGTGAGCACATAGTTCTCTATGGACCACAATTTGGGAACAACTGCCCTACATATTTTTCAGGGTTCCCTCCCAACTCTGAACTCTAGGGTACACATGTGGGGACCTGCATGAAAGACCTCCTAAGCTTATTTCTATCAGCTTAGATTAAAACTTCCCCAAGGCACAAATTCTTTGCCCTTGGAGGGTACGCTGCCACCACCAAGTGATTTAACAAAGAATCAGGGAAAGGACCACTTGGAGTTCCTATTCCCCCAAAATATCCCCCCAAGCCTTACACCCCCTTTCCTGGGGAGGCTTGAGAATAATATCCTAACCAACTGGTTACAAAGTGATGACAGACCCAAACCCCTGGGTCTTAGGACAATAGAGAAATCAGTCAGGTTCTTAAAAGAAGGATTTTATTTAAAAAAAAAAAAGTTAAAAATCACCTCTGTAAAATTAGGATGGAAAATAACTTTACAGGGTAACAAAAGATTCAAAAACACAGCAGACCTTCCTCTAGGCTTAGTTTCAAAGTTACAAAAAACAGGAATAAACTTCCTTCCAGCAAAGGAAAAATTCACAAGCAAAACAAAAGATAATCTAACACACCTTGCCTGGCTTTTACTTACAATTTTTGTAATATGAAAGACTTTTAGGATGGTTTATCGGAAAAGGAATTTTCTGACCTGATGCTTCTCTGCTTCCCAAGAGAACACCCACAACAAAGCCTTCCCCCCACCCAAGATTTGAAAGTATCTTCTTTCCCCATTGGTCCTTTTGGTCAGGTGCCAAACAAGTTATCTGAGCTTCTTAGCCCCTTACAGGTAAGGAGGAATTCTAAGCTACTCTTAGCTGTATGGTTATGACAGTATTACAGTGAAATTGCTCTTAAGCTTCCACACGAGGAGCCAGCAAAGGTTGAATAAATTTTTACTGGATACCAGTCCAAAGGTCCTTGCTTAAGGCAAGTGGTCTTTGGTACAGGTTTCAACCCATGTGAGTACATTAAGGATGGAAAAGTATGCAACAATCCAAGAAGTGAAGAATGCAGCTGAACTAGTAAAATACTCAATTTGTAAAGCACACAGCTCAAATTGCACAAATCCAACTACTCAGTGAAGTTTGATCAGCTCAGTACAGTATATAAGAATCCAGCAACTGAGTTATACAGTTCAATTAGCACAGTTCATAAAGCATGCAGCTCAATTAGTGAAGCACTATATGTAGGTAACAATGTGCGTGGAAATCTATTATTCCAAGTTATTAAGATATGCAGCTCAATCAACAAACTATGCAGCTGGATAATTAAAATATGTAATCTGATCCCCCAAATATATATACAAAACTGACTAGTTAAAATCGCAGTTTGTGCATTAATGATAGGGAAAATTTGCTGAGTCCATAAAGGACTACATTGTATGTACTGACAATGGCTTTTGTTTCAGTTAAGGATGAGCAAGCTACAACACTCTCTACAATGAAATCAGGCATAAAGAAATTGAGTGTGCAAACTTTTTCTACTTCTGATTTACTTTATCAACTGTACTGGACCTAGGTACATAGCAGATGTTGTCTTTTGTGATGCAGATGAGCTGTTTCAAGCACGACAGACTAATAATGTGATTTGTTTATTGCTGCTAAATAAGGTTTCCAGACAGCACCACATGCACACCCTATGATTGCATGGCTACTGCTCTGAGACAGTGTCTGTTTTCTGGAGGCTACAGGCGCTATCCATTAGCTTTTTAGTCTTTACTCAGGAAAAATCTCCCATTGACTTCATCAGGAGTTTTGACTGAGTCTGGACTGCAGGATTGGTCTCCTGGAAATAAGTAGCTACTCTCAAAGTGTCAAAGAATATTAGTGTGGTGTGACAGTAATTTAAGTGGAATGTAAGCAACACTTAGTGTGCAAAAATAATCATTAGAATGGTTAGAAAGGAGGTTTATTAGTTAATATGGAATTTGGTAAAATATTAGGCTAACGTAAAACATTTTATCTGTCAGGACAACTTCAAACCCTGCACAAAATCTATTTAAATCTATGAAATAATATAACTGTTCTGTTCTCAAATATAACATTTGCAGTCAAACGTTTTGTCCAGAGATGCCTGTGGTAAATTGAAACAAGGGATTATTTAATACACTTATGTGCCCCATTTCGCCCTACTTTATCTAGGCCAGAACATTGCTGGAGGGAATGTCTGTTGGGAGAGCAGGAGACTATTCTAAAGCCCACTGAAGTCAATGGGAGTCTTTCTACTAGTTTCAACCCACTTTGGACCAGGCCATAGGTTCCCAGAGTGCAGACTTCTCTCCACTCACAAGACAGAATGCAGCAGGAAGAGGCATCCAAAAATGTGGAGGACTCAGAGCTGAATCCTAAAAGAAGCTGGATATCTCTTTGTTATGTCAGGTAGAATGTACAGGTATTGAGCCTAATCCTGTAGTCCTCACTCAGGTAAAATTCCCAACGGGTGAACTAGGTATATGCCTGATTAAGGACCAGGTCCACCAGTGCAGAATACTTTACTGAGTACTTTAATGAGCTACATAATAGTTTGGCACATAAAAGATACTTACTTTACAAAGGAAATGTTCTCACAGTTGCTCCAGGTGTACACTGGAGTCAGTGGACCTTTTTCTGGGTTAATTAATCCACTTGGATTCAGTGGGAATACTCACCAAGGGCCTGGTGCTGCAAGGTTCTTAAAGTCCTCAGTTCCATTGACTTGAATGAGAGTCCATGATGGCACACAGCAGAATCGGGCCTGTAGTAATGACAAGTAGCTTAAGGAATGGTTGCAGGGCTGAACCCTTATATCATGGTAGCTGAGAACAGAATTTGACCCCTTGAGGTTCCGGCTACTTACCTGAACTGAAAGCAAAATTGTTTGAGATTCGCTAATCATTAGTCAAACTTGTAAATTATTATTATTATTATTATTATTAGGCGGTATTTGCAACTTCTTTAATATTTCCATCAGTGTTTTGTATTACAGAAGCTACAGTATTCTGCTTGTTTTTGCTTGCTAACTCTTGTGATACAAGAGGTTTCTGGGACCCAGTTAGGTTGTGGGGAGACAACCCCATTCTTGATGTTTTTATCATTGCTATTTGTTTAATTGTAACAAATATCATGCTTTAAATGGCATCACTCTGACTGTGAAATTAATAGAGCTATCAAAACCCAAGTTGTTATATAACAATGGTTAATTATTTACAAGCCAGTCTGAGCTAAAGCAGTCCTGTAGCTGTCAGCATTGTCATTATTAAAATTAAAATGCTTTGTCTGAGTACTAGATAACATGACTCATTTAGGCTATTTCTCTTCACCATCATTGTTCAGTTAGTCAGATACAGCAAAATAGCATGTACTTTTTTCCCCAACAAGATGTTTACTCCAAGAAATCTAATAAATACATAACAAAACAAATAGTTTTACTAGTTTCTTTCAAAAAAGGACAAACTGATCAAAGCTATTTAATTAAATGTTAAAGCTGAGGATGTTCTAAAATTGGGCAAACTATTTACAGTGAATCATTTATTTGATAAATTTAGTCCTTTTTTTCTAGTTGTGAATTGTATGTGAAAAGCCTTTTGATTTTTTCATTCTTTGAAACTGGTCAACAGGCTCTTTGCATGAACATATTTAAATTTACAAGTTGCTCAAGAACATTTTGCCTCACCTCTGCATTTGTTTTTATTTTTAATTCATGGTATATGATTGGTCCCTAAGGTCAGATGGTATTGCTTCTGCTCCCTGATTGGATGATTAAAACTTTTATAAACAGTCTGAGGAAAATCAAAGAGATTCAAGATGGCCATCTAAATATTTCTGCCATGTGAATACATCTTACAAGTATTCATTTTACATGAACATTCAAGAGAACAAAAAATTACTCAAATGAATGTTCACAGAAAACAAACAAAAAGATTTATGAATAATGTTGAAGCCAGTTGAACATTAACAAGAAGAGAGGGTGAGCTGGACTGGAACTTACCTGTTTGTGAGTGACTATGGCAGTTCAGTAGGATACAAGCATCCTATTAGATTTGACAGCTTTCGTGCCCTTTATGAAATGTCAATCCTGCTGCATATTGAGTGGAAAGTGTGCCTGTAATAAAAGGAAGGACATGGTAGCTTTTTGTGGTCTCTTCATTTTTATGTTGCATGTACTATGATGAATAATATTTACATGGGTCTTGGTGGTTCAATGTGCTAGTGATCTTTCTAGAAAATGCTATTACATGGTGTTCCAGAATCTGATTTCTTTATTTTAAGAAAAATTAAGTCTCTAATTCCTATGTTCACAAAGATAATCTGTGAACAGAAGGAAAGGGTGAGATTTTTCAAAAGACCCTAAGTAATTTAGGAGCACAAGTCCTGTTGATTTTCAATGGCAACTGTGCTCCTAAGCTACTTATGCCACATCTATACCACATACTAGCGTTGGTGGTTTATAGTGTACATGTAGCTACATGTCACAGTGAAAAGCGTCTATACTGCAGTGTGTAGGTACACGTCAGTGAAAGGCTCGGGCAGAGGGGAGGCCATGGGGAAAGGCTGCCTTTTCCTGCTGCCTTCCCACCGCTGGTGCCTTTCCTCACTGATGGAGTCTTTCCGGCAGCAGGGAAAGGCTCCAGCAGCAGGGAGGCAGCAGGACACTACACGGCTGAAAATAGCAGTGTAGATAGGGAGCCACAGGTTGGACAAATAGAGAGATGTGTAGGGTTTGTATGCGAGTACATATCCACATCCTTCAGGTGCGTCTTTAAACACCTAAGCCTCAGAGTCTACACTGCTATTTATACCCATGCTAAGGGGGCTACGTGACTATGTACGCTACACGGCCATCAAAGGAAGCACACAGTGTAGACATACCCTAAGGCACTTGAGAATATTCCACACTAAACCAATGCTGTGATGCCTACAGATGGGGGAGCATGCCAAAGGGGAAGCGAAGTTTGAGGAGTCCCTCAGTGCACATATGATAATATTTCGAGCATCTCCACAATCTACTGTGCATGGAGTCTAATTCTAGCATCTCATTTGGACCGAGCATGGAGAAGTCCCTATTTCTCTATTCAATCCCCTAATAATTGCTGAGTAAATAAAAAAGTTAAAAAAAAAATCTGATCTGATAATCATTTTAGCTGTTTGGCTGCTGCTAAATAGCTTATATCACAGGTTCCCACATCTTAATAGAGATTGTTTTGTGAGCCACATACCTTCACATCTGTGACCATACTGAGCACCTTTGAAACAGTTAACATTGGGTCTCCTTTCACTCTATACTTACACCTCCCTTATTTGTTTTGTTCCCCTCAGCTGGAAACAAGGAGAAAAGGCAGAACCCTGTAATCAGCCATATCTCTGTGCATGTGACCAACAATGATCTGCGCAGGACAGAACTGGAATCCCTGTCTAGATACAGCCTGGTACAATGCACCTTCTCCATTGCTGATTGTGTTAGCGATCAGTACATTAAATGCAATGGAAAAGCAGCAGCAAAAGGGTTAAGATCTGAATGTGTCTAGGCTATAAAGTATAAAGCTAGGGTTGCAAATCTTTTTTGACAGGTATTCTGAACAGTGATTAGGTATTGAAGCCTCTAGCCAGAATTGTCCCAAGGCCACTCCTATTACTTTTCCCAGTAGTACACACCAGTTTTCTTTCCAATGGCTGTCTCTCTCACCCATAAATGCTTCTCTCTTTTCCCCCCACAACCCTGTTCCTTTCTTTGTTGCCTGGCGTGCCCTCCTGCCTGCTATTGTTCATGTTTTGCTTGTTAGTCTATCAGATATTCCTGTAGCACACGACACTTGCATTAATTGCAGCGAAAGGTACACTTCACACTGGGACCACCTACTGCGCTTTACCTCATGACAAGAACATATGGCGATAGATGGAAGGAGGTGGTCAATGCTTGTCTTTTGTTTTGTAGCATAGCAGACAAGCAGAAGGTCGTACCTGTGTACATATTTTGAGGACTGTAATTAGCTACATTCTGACTGTACAGCTTTTATGCGTGACTAATATAAAATAAATATAAAGATACTTTGCATTTCTACAGTTCCTTTCAGATGATGAGGGAAAAGAATGTCACAAATATTGGGGGAAATGCCGCTTAGATTGAAGCTGATAATATCAGTCAAAGGCAGACTCACAGTGGGAGAGGAACTGAGCCCATTAACTAATTCTTACAACAGCCTGTGTGGCAGGCAAGTACGATGGTTCCCATTTTAAAAACATACTGCTGAGGTGCACGGAGGTTCAGTTACTTGCCCAAGGTGACCCAGTGAATCAATGGCAAAGCACGGAATAGAACCCAGGAGACCTGACTCCCACTCTTCTATTTCAATAGCTAGATCACACTACTTCCTGGGACCTCACATTTTTTCATAATTTATTTAGAAAACAATTGTTGTGTGTTTTTCCTCTGGGTTTTAATTTTTGAACTCTTTTGCAGAGGTATTAAGATAACAAGCTATAATTTATATAGTGAGGCATTAAAGCAGAGGCTTGGCGAACACATGATCATATTTTATTTTTAAATTAAATAGGAATTTTCCTCAGGATCTTTAAAAGTAAATGTTCACTTGTTAATTTTCTGTTTGGTTACAAAGGCCATTGTTTGAATGACGAGGGAAAACATGCTGTCAGAGCTGTTTACAATGCCTATAAATGAGAGAACAGACTGGAGGGGATATGCATTAATGAGCAAGGGGATTCTGAGCAGTGGGCAATAATGAGCACAGTCTTTGAAAATATGTCCTTGCAGTTGGCTGGAATACTACCTTAGGAGTGCAGAAGGACATACACAAAAGAAAACTAATATTTTCAGTTGCACTTCTGAAGACACCTTTATTTCATTTCATATCCTAAGTAGGTCCCTTAAAATGAAATCTTGGGAAATTAGGACCTTATTTTTAAGAATTGATACTGGAAAATCTTCCTTCGCTGCCTTATGGGTCCCAATCCTGTAGTGATTTCCACATATATTTACCTTTACCCATAGTCCCAGTGATGTCCGTGAGCCTGCTGTCAGTGAGTAAAGTTAAGCACATGCTTAAGATTTTGCAGGATTGGGGCCATATATTGCAACAAGACTACTCATGTAAGTGGATTAATGAAGCTGACTTGTATCTCAGTTTAATAGTAATAGGCACTTTCATAGCACCTTTCATTTAAAAATGTCAAAGCAGTGTACAGTCATTAGGTATTGTACTAGTAATGTGATTTGATTTGTTTAAAAGTCCTCTTAAAGGTAAAACAGACTGAGAGAAAATAAATCTAACTATTTTATTAGGTCCCCAAACCAATATCAAAACGTATGTGTGGCCTTTAAAATGATTATTAAATACAGTTAAAACAAAAGAGTTGAAAACCAGCTCTTCCTTTACTTACCTGCTGATAAATTATGATCTTCAGCTGCAGCTCTCTGAGTGCCATTAACAGCTACTCAGTTTTGGATGTTGTCTGCCTTCATAAAGATTTTGTATTTCCTAGTATCACATGCCAAACCCCCAGAGATTTAAGAAGAAGCATGTAGCAGTCTGACCTATTAGTATTAGTGATCAGGTATGGCAGTGAAAACACAGAAGCCTGACCTCAGATCTTGACAGGAAAAATCAAAAGCCTTTTCAGTTCACCTTCAGTGATAGTTGTTTATGAATCAAGTAAACGGAGTAGATGGCTTTTATCTCAAGGCTATTTCTAATTAAAAGGGTTTTTTTGGCATGGGTTTCTCTGGGTGGCTCAGCAGCTAGGTAGTCTGTACAGCACTCAGTATCAAAAATGGAGAACATATACAACTGCATGTGTCCTATAAAATGAATTTTTAAAAAGAGCATGTGAAAGGTCCTTCTTGTAGCTGTGAAAAAAACAAACGTTCTAACAAAGATGGTACAAACACTTCACCTTCGCCCTCTGTGGGGACATAGCCTTCATTCTCCCATGGCAGGCTCAGAAAGTTTGGCTTTGTTGTGGCACGGAAGAGAGGTTTCCCAATATAGTCTGCTTCTCTTCATGATGCTCCATTTGATGCCACTTCTGCTGTCACTGGAAAAACTTCAGCCTCAGGATCATAATCTGCTGTTGATTGGTGCTATACCCATAGACTTTCATACACTGAGAAGAGAGCTCAGTTTCAGACCATGCAAGAGAGAATATGGTGGTGCATAGCTGCCTTTGGCAGTAGTTGTGGCCAATTCACTGAGAAGCTGTAACATACTTGTCCAAGGAAAGCAGAAGTAGAAAAAGTAGCGAGTCATGCTTTAACATTCAAGGAAAGCATGTACAGTGTATGTGTAAAACACTGCTGGATTTAGAAAGGATTTCTCCAATATAACTGCCAAGCTTTGGATACATGTTACTGTTTGCGTCAGTTAGACTTGCCCTGGCGTTTGGTCTAAATTGGGCAAATGAGTCTGGCTTATCTCAGTTTGATGAATTGGTGTGATACAGCCAGTGCCAGTTGATACAAAATCTTTCCTTTAATAGGCTCCGCTTTTTCTTTTTCTTCCTTTTGGCTTGCCTACCCTCAAAATAATGAGCAGGTTCAATATCTCACTGATTTCTGACAAGAGGCCCCATAATTTATATTAACTTCTAAAACTTCCTCCTACTCTAAGCAGGTTATTCATTAACTGAATGTAACCACTGGCTGTTAGATAAATCCTTTTAACTAATTCAAATTACATATCAAGCTCAGAGAATTTTCACTCAGGCTGCTGCTGAAGCTAAGCTTTGCAAAAAATTAGTTCTGATTTGTTTTTGAATTCTAGAGTTGGGGGAAATGGAAAGAAGATATTTGTTTGCTTGATTCCACATGACAACTCCAGGGTAACTGAATAGACTGTACGGTTGGTTTGACAAGGCTATGCACTGAGCCAGCAGCTTCACATACCAGAGAGAGGGGGCTGAAATGGGGACTCTGACAATTGTAATGGATTTTATCAGACTTTCTCTAAAGACCAACTATTTTGTCTTCAGTTGTTAATGTTTTTCAGAGGTTTCCCTTCTGAGAGGTATGAATAATTAACTTAAATGAATATGCATTTGTGTCGGATTTTTCAACAATGAATAAATAATTACTGCAATACAAATGTACAATGGCATTTCTAAATATTAAATAATGAAATAGTTTTTCCGAGAGAGCAGAAGTTGTATAGTTATTGTTGATTGGTTTGTGTGGATTCAAGTACTACAGTTATTATGCTTGTGTAAGTGTATTACAATAATATACATACGGTGCATGTTGGAAACTTACTTCAAATGCCATAGAGAGCGAAAGCAATGTTTCCCCAGCATGATATGTTGCAGCATATGCACGAATCCTACAATGTTCTTAATTCTCACTCCGGGATTCATTGCATTTTGTTTTATTCCCTATCCCAACCCCACCCCCAGGCACTTTATATAAGGTAATGCACTGTTACTGCCTTAGTTTAGGGCAACTTTGAATAAAATTCAGACTAGAGAAGGCATTGGCCCTGTTAAAAGAGAAGCCCACTGGATTGTCAGACACATGAAGGAAATTCAGGGTTAGTTCAATAATCATTTTTGTAGAGGACTCTATGGGACAGCCACTCTGAATTCATTTTTATTACTACATTTCAACCTTCACTTTGCTAGTGGACTTCTTACAAGCCTATTCCAGTAGTCTCCCTCTGGATTCTTCATTCTGTAAGTCTCTCCACTTTCACTCTCTCATAAATGGCAAAATGATTTTTTTTTTTTTTGCTTTTGTAAGGTTTCAAATTGAGTTCCCTCCCCACCCCACTCCCATGTTATAGAAAAATGACCACAGGGATTGAGATCTCATTCAAGAAACATTTTAAAATACCAGCATTATATAGTATCACAGTGACAATGAGTGTACTGGTATGTGTTCAATGATGTACTTAATAAGTTTCCTTTAAGGGTAGGAAACAATATAATTTTTTTGCTTGTAAGTATAATTTAATTTATATTTAATATAATATTTTCATATATTAGAGATATTCAGAAATATTTACCCAAAAGATATAATTTGTTGACATTTAACAAAATATAAGGTTTCATAAAGTGTTGTCACATAAAACACAATTAAAGTTGGCTGTATGTTGCATAGTGCATTAAACCCCATGACTTTTTATTCTTTATGGTATGTAAAATGTCAAGTATATACTAAGAGTCTGAGTTATATATGATATTTTTCTGTCAAGAAATAAGAGAGTTGTGAAATCAGCCCTTGGAAGTGGAAGTTTATATCTGTGTATTTACTATAGCAGTTATGTCCTGCTTTGGTTGTGTAGCCAAAACTCCCACAGAGGTCAGTGGTAATTCGGGTTGGATTAAGCAGAATCAGACTCTTAAAAACTAAACATTCACTGAAATATAAAGGTATAATAGTTTATGAAATTCAGATTATCATATGAGAAATGCTTCACATGCTAGTTTTGTTTCTGGAAAGAATTATGAAGTTTTGTTCCAAAGTATACAAAGGAGAATGTATATCATTTTGATTTTGGTAGAAATTCCTTTCCTTCAGAGAGACAAATCTGAAGATTCAGTGTATAACTCTTGAAAATATATTTTACAGATGTGTCTCATGAAAATAAAATTTCCAAACTGAATGTGAGAATCAGATGTCAATCGTGTTCCAACACACAATAACCAGAGCAATGTGTTTATAAAACATTCGATCAATTTAAAAAAAATACCTTAAAATTAATCGACTTGTCAATGCTTGCTGCTTCATCTGACAGAGCACAGACTCCACAGGCTTTTTAGTCGAAATGAAGTGTGGAAACCTGTCATGACAGAATGAAAGTGAGAGGCATGTAGAAAACAATAGCTGTCTTGTGGGAAGAATTTAAATGTATGCAGCTAATCCCATGGGAACTGCTGTAGTCCATTCAGACTTTGTGAAAAAGATGCTCTTTCAAAATAATCTTTAACCCTTTCCTTTCACTGAAAAATCTGAGAACTTTATTGAAAAGTTGCAGGACAAAGTGTTCTAGATTAATCAGCCAACGATCTGTAATAATAAAATTTTAAAATCAAATTATTAGAATAACATTTGGGGATATTTTGTCCCAAATATTTTGTCAAAATGTGTATTGTGTATTCATTGTGCATATGAACATTCTGAGGAGACTTTCAGATCAAAGGTAGCTAGGAAACGCACCCAGGCCTGATTTTACTATGCACGAGAAGTACATATGAGAGGAAGGATCCAGTGGTGTTTGGATATTGCAAAGCTTCTGAGATTTTTTGTTTTTATTTAAATTTTGGGATCCCCCCTTTTCCTCATTCAGCTGAACTGTCCTTTCCTGTCAAGGGATAATTAATTAGGAAAAAACATCCTAAGTGATGGGAATGCTGTGTAATACCCAGAATAAGCATTCTTGTTTGAAAATAATTCTGATCCTTCTAGTGTTGCCAGAGGAGTAAAATAAAACCAAACGCGTAACAGCCCAGAACATGCATTTCCCTATATGGGATGCGAAATATACGAAATTTTGAGCTCTGTTTTAAGGTACTAAATCTGCAAACCCTTGCACATGTAATTTACATACATGAATAATCCTATTGAGTTTAATGGGATTACTCACATGTTTAAGCTTCTCAGGACTGGGTCCTAAATGTAGAACCTTCAGTCCTGTAGTTTGGAGTGGCTCCTAAATTTGGCAAAGTGCACCCTCCCATCTCTGGCTGTAGCCTACAATACCTTCTTGTCGTGTCCATATACAATGCTTAAAAGGTAAACATTTACCGATAATATTTTGCCTTTCTGTAGTTTCTTCCCGCTAAGCATGTCAAAGCACTTCATAGAGTTCAATAGATTAAATCTGTTACCAAACCACTGGGGAAAGCAAAAATGATTTTCTCCATTTAATAGATAGAATTACTGAAGCACTGAGAAGTTGTGGCTTGCCTAAGAGCAGAGAGAAAGTTCATGGCATAGCAAGATCTCTGGCCTCCTGGCTCTTTAATTGCAAGATCCCTTAAACAAAGAAATTTCTCCTTCTCTGCTATTCTTTCTCTGTCCCTGACGTGTATATTTAAATCTAAATTATTTGATTTAGACTTAGGCACTCAATAATTCTCCATCAGTTTGAGCACTGCTTATATGCTTTTAGATAACTTTTAGTTCCTGGAACATAAATATTATCTTTACTCCATGCTAAAAATAGAAAGCGAAGAGCTATTGGCTCCCATTGTTAGTTGGTGGCAGAGTAAAGAACAACATTAAAATTTACTGGAAATACTCCAGCTTTAGCTAAATGGGCTGATTTTGTAGCATGTCTACCATTATGCCACAATGCAGCCTAAAAACATAACCATGCATAATGTCCACAGCAAATTGACACATAACAAACGAGAGTGGAGTTTGGAGAAAGGTGGAAGGAGTTGAGGAATTCCACAAGTTTCCTGTTGGATACACTTTTAAACCAGCATACTATGATAGATCTTTTTTTTCAAATGAGGGCTGTCCTAGCCCAATGATTGGCACTCAGCAGATGTCTTACCTTGATGTGTTAGATCACAACCTGGTCCATGGCTTTAGGAGCAGACAGGAGCTATCTGAAATGGGTGTGCTCAACCTACTTCTGAAGCTGGGCACATATTGGTGTGCATTGCTAAGTAACTTCCCTCACAAGATATTCACTGGTCTAGCCCAGCACTCGCTGAAGTGGCCACCATTGAGTGCCTCCATTTTTGGATGTTCAACCTGAAGAAACCTTGGGTCTCATTTTTCACAACTTCAGTTGAAGGCAACTGAGGGTAGTCTGAACCTTTGAAAATTAGGCCCCAAAAATGTCTGAAACTAAGTGCCCCAAATCAGAAATCACTTAGGAAATTTTTTCCTTTCTTTACATTTCTTTTGCATGCTCCAGTTGCTTGGGGCACAACTTAGTCCACAAATTTAAGATTTCCCCCTTTTTTCACTGTTTTAAGTGACATGGCACCATCTGGACAAAAATTAGCAACAATACTTTCATTATCAATCCTTTAAAAATAAAGACTGTGGCTGCAATTCTTGCAAAATTTGCTTTGCTGAAGTATAATATTTTTTCCAGTCCAGCCCACTTATATTTCTAATTTATCTATTTCTGTAGAATCTAAGCACCTAAGCCAATATTAAGACTCACAGTTAGGTCCAGTTGCCTTTATACTTGGAATTTTTATTGTTTCTCTTCAATTATGAGAGCAATTATTTTGCATAGAGGTGAGTTTTGCAACAAACTCTGAAACCTGTCAGGCTAGGTTTCATTCTGATAGCCTCTAATAAGGAGTTCTGATAATAATGCTGTGTCTCCAGTTACTAAGAGATCACCTTGGACAGTAATATCTACAAGGTCCCCAATCAGAGTGCATCTGTCTCAGTGGGTTATTGAAAGAGAAACAGGTCCTTACGTACATTAAAATGGACATTAAAGTTAGGAGTTGGACTTTGATTTAGATCTGGAAATGCATAGGGTACCAGAGAAAGATGCAGAGCACTTAATGTAATGTGTCTGACATTTTTTCTGCTTAATTATTATTAATCATGTTTACTATGGTAGTTGAAGAATAGAGCCCATTGTGCCAAGTACTGTTCAAACACAGAGAAGTAGGTGGTCCTTACCCCAAAGAGCTTACAATCTAAATAGACAAGACAGAGTGGAGGGAAGGGTAGAACACACACAAGCAGAGCGAAGAGTGAGATGGTAGCAAATGGCATGCTTGTTCCACAATTTTTTGTTTTATTTTAGGGAGGTGGGGCTACTTAGATGCTAACTTGTTTTATAACAGAGAACAGAGCTAGGTGAAATAGCATCAAGATGCTCATGAGGGGGGGTTGAGGAACTGTCTTTTGAGGAAGTATTACCAACCACCCTGACCCTACAGGAAATGTTACTTTCATGGCCTATGAAACTGGTTTCCTTGTACAGAGAAGCAAAGAGAATAAAGGCTGTATTTAATCACAAGAATATGCTATGGTTTGCTCACATTAATAAAAATTATCTGGTAATACGAAGCAAACAGCGTAAGCTTGTAATGAACAAGGAAGTGCTTAAGATATCCTTATAGAGCTGAAATGTCCTGCATGTGTACGTCTTTTCAGCAGTGTTACGTAATGAAACTTTTAAAGAGGTTTGTCATAATTAGAGTTAAGACACTGTAGCTTATTGAAGAAAGAAAAGGAGTACTTGTGGCACCTTAGAGACTAACCTATTTATTTGAGCATGAGCTTTCGTGAGCTACAGCTCACTTCATCAGATGCATACCGTGAATCATGCTCAAATAAATTGGTTAGTCTCTAAGGTGCCACAAGTACTCCTTTTTTTTTTGCGAATACAGACTAACACAGCTGTTACTCTGAAACCTGTCCTTATTGAAGAAGTAGCCTCAATTTCAGAGAGCATACAGTAAGGAAATGTCTTCTGGCATTGTCCTTAATATGTTCTATAAAAACTGCAAAATGGAATCTGTTTGAGGCAGGGAGCTAGTCCATTATGAGAGATTGAGATGCCTGATTTTCCCTTTGCTGAGGTATAAATCAGTAGTAAATCCACTAAAGTCATTGCTGTTACATTGGTGTAAAATCAATTTAAATGAGAGGAGAATAAGGCCTGGAATCCTTTTTGTAATCTGGAGATGAAGAGGGTGCCTAAATGGGAGCTGAGCTCTAGGGAAAATCTGGCCCACAGCAGATGCAGACACCTTCACAGGTTTCTGGAGTGTGCCTCAAAACATCACTTTCCTCAGAGAGAGGAAGAGATTTAGAATCTTCCATTTGAAACAGTGACAGCAGAGCCGAATAATATCCTGTGCTTTGGGGACTAAACTGTGCGCATATATCAGTTTGGTCTCTAATTAGTTAGAATATAAACTGACACCAACCTGATGTGAATGTAGGAGGATTTCCAAAGACTGTTTGGAACAGTATTGGCATCTATGGGCCAAATTGTCTGTTGGCGTAATTGCCATTGACTTCAAAGAATTTCACAAGCAGAGAATCTGGCCCTACATATCAATAGAATAGTTGTCTTAAACTATGTTTTTTAACCATATTGCTGGTTAGGGGAGTACTGTAGTCTAGTGATTTGGTGAAGAGGAATAGGAATCAGGACTCTTTGTGTCTGTTGCGGATCTTACCACAGACTGAGTGTGTGACTTTAGGCAAATCACTTACTGTTTTTGTGCACCAACTTCCCCATTTGTAACGTTGTTATAATGATATTTACCAATCACACAGGACTACATGGTATTATTATTAATTATTTTATTAAATTAAATTAAAACAGACAATGCTTGTAAACTTCCTCCTCTGAAATTCAAGTATCTCTGAAGAACAGTAGACTCAGTGACTGGAAGGAAATCCTGGCCCTACTGAAATCAATGGGAGTTTTGCCATTGATTTCATTGGGGACTGAATTTCATAGTTTAAGACCAGAAGGTACCATTAAATCCTGACTTCCTGTATATCTCAGGCCCTTAAATGTAACCCGGTTAGGCCTGTATTGAGCTCAATAACTTGTGTTTCATTTTCCAGAAAGGCATCTACTCTTGATTCAAAGACATCAAGACATGGCGAATGAACCACTTCTCTTGGTAGTTTGTTCCAATGGTTAATCCCCCTCACTGTTAAAAATTTCTGCCTAATTTCCAATTTGAATTTTTTCTGGCTTCAGCTTGTAGCCACTGGCTCTTATTATGTCTTTCTCTGCTGGAATGAACAGCCCTTCAATACCTGGTATTTTTTCCCCCGGAAGGCATTTATAACCCCATTTATTTCACCAAATATCTCTCAAAGAGCTGATCACCATTTAATACATTGTTGCTGGCTTAGATTTGGTTCTGCTCCCACCCCAACAAGGCAGTCCTGGGAAGTTAAAATTCAGGAGCATTGTAGGTGAAATATCGTTTCCAAAAGCCGAAAGGGAGGGTGCTCGCATTTCAGCTAGTAAGATCAAAGTGTGTGTTCGAGGAGTGGACATGGACAGCAGGCTTGTCATGACTCGTGCATCTTTGTAAGACATGTGTGCAGAGATTGTGTGATGCTGTTTATTAAATTGATGATAAAAGCTCACGTAAAGTTCAGGCCTTCCTTTGTATTCATGAGCTGTTTTATGGAATGGCCACAATTATTCTTTGAGATAGTAAAGCTTCTCTCTGGTTGTTTTATTCACTTGCTCTCTTTCTTTCAAAAAGCATAAGCTTACTGGGGTCTTTTTACATTCTTCCCAGGGAAGGATAGCTTTTCACTAACACAGAGAGTTCTGTTTTCTCTAATAGAAACATACTGCACTCACTTTGAGTAGGGTTTGTATTTTGTCCTAGGAACAGAGCATTTCATTCAGATAAGGCCACTCTGCATTTAAGTTCATTCTCGTCACCTGATCAAGCCACTGGTAACTTTTAGGCCGCTTTAGTCTGCATTCCTTGAATTCCTTACTCCTGGCACTGTAATTAACAGCTTCAGGTTCATTGCTTAACAGTAAATTCCATAACTTTCCACTTGTTATGCCCTTGGATGCTGCCTGTTGTAGCACAAAGGCAAAGCTGAATATCAACTCCGAGTTTCAACTCTGCAGCTGTAAGTGCCACTAAAGAATGTCATTGAGGAGTCACGCACAGGTAAAACATCACCAGTTTATATTTGTTGTTCTGTGGATTTTCATCTTCAAATGTAAGAAATACTGAATATGAATATGGTGAGACTGCTTCTCTTCTCATTCATAGCAATGTAATCTCATTGACTTCTATGTAGTTACTCTGATTACCCCACTGTAGTTGACAGGAGAATCTAGTCCACTGTGCTTTCATTTCGGATGATTTAATTTGCACGTTTTACTAGCTCTCTTTCTGTTTTGTTGTGAATAGTCCAGAAAAAGTAAAATCCACTGCATTGATACAAATCTTTGTATCAAACCTATAAAACCTAAAAGAGTAGGCTCACCACAGGATGAATGCAGTGTACTGGGCATGTTGTTTCACTGAATTATTTCCTATGAAGACCTTAGTGCTCTGCATCAGTTTTGACCTTTGTTTGACATTTTACAGTTGTTTCAGGAAAAAAGGCACAACGCTAGTGTAAATGAGATTATAAATTAGCCCGGTATATTGAATTACAAATATAAGAGATCTGAACAGGTCATAGGTGGTTATATGTGAACTGTTTACTTACAATGCTGCAGGTAGAGCTCAAATTAAGGTCCCAGGTGAGATGAGTTTGTGTGGCCTTGACTCTGTATGATGCGTTGTGAGAGACACCTGACTGAACCTCTTTCTTTTAGAATCAACGAGGATTCTTTATGACAAGAATTATTATGTGTACTGATAAAATTTTGCTTTGGAGATAGCCCACTGATATTACATTTGTATTTTTTTAAATCCATACAACTTGAAGCATCTTCTATAATATAACTTCTCCACATTTTTTAAAATGCCATTTAATGGTGTGTCAAAAATAAATGAAATGTGTATGCAACGAGTAGGCATCTTCAGAGCCCTCTTACCCAGGATTGACAGCAGTTCTAAGAGGTAGTATCACACAGGTATAACCAATCAGTGTATGGGTGGAAACTATACATGGGAATTAGAAATACAGTAAAAAGTTTCATATTTGACCATATAATATACATATTGCTTAGGCATGGGATTCTCTATGCTAATTATATATGAAGGATGCCTCAAACCTGTACAGTATACATGCCTTCATTAAGACCTTGCTCCTCTCAGTCTCGCACACATGCACTGAGCCCTCCAGGCAAAATGCTATCCCTGACCTGTTCTACTGCCTGCAGGCTGCTGCAGAGATTGAGTTCCCTCCATATCCCTTAGAGCGTTGCACTTTGGTTTCATCTCCTGGCTTTTTGGTCAATGTGTATGTACAGAGGGTCACCAGTGGACATGGAGTCTCTCTAATAAATTATGAAGAGGGGTCACTACAGATTGAGATGAGAATGTCATGGGCAGGTAGGAAACAGCCTCGATATTGCACGTACACAGAATAAGTGAGATTTATCCATAAGAAGGAATCTGGATGGGATCAGGAGCTGCAAAACCTAAGTCCAGCCTTGTTTTGAGCCATGCTCCTTACAATCAATAACTAGTATGCATAGGTTTCATTTAAGGCACACTCCCTGTCACTTCTAGAGGCTCTGTACAGCAGATTGCTAGCAGTAATGCAGCAGCTTGATTTAATGCAGAAATTCCAGGCAAATATGGTTACACCTGATCCCCTCTTTTGGCTCTTACACCACCTTTCTTACCCAGCCCCACCATACAACCAACCATCCTACAAATAATTCATTCTTTGCAAGATTCTGCATTTACCATGATTATGCTACATGCATTTGTCCTTAAACCTCCAAACACTTTCAGACATGATTTTCTTTCAAAATTTAGAATATTCACTCTTCCCTGTTTGCACACGTACGGGCAAATTCTGCTCAGTTACATTGTTATAAATCTAGAGTATGCCACTGAAATAATTTATACAAATGCCAGAGAGAGCAGAATCTCACCAATAGTCTTGGTATCTGTTAAGAGCTAGACTCAGGAAGACATTTGCAATGTGTAGCAACAATAACAACTTTATTGAACCTACTAACTCATGAACAATGCTACATATTCTCATATCAATAAATTGTGTTGTTTTATATCAAGCATCTATGTACTCATATATATATCTAGTGATATATCTTTTATATAGTACTCCTACAATGATAGCCACTAGTGATTAGGCTGAAGTTGTCTCACTCTGATTATTTTATGAATTTGTTCCATTTATAGATACACCTATCATCAACATTAGGCATATTTACTTATGATGTTTGGGCTCTGGAGGAGACTTTATGGCATGAAGCAGGAGGAAGTAATCCAGGTCACAGTTTCTCTGCTAAAAGAAAAGGAGTATTGTGGCACCTTAGAGACTAACAAATTTATTTGAGCAAAGCTGTCGTGAGCTACAGCTCACTTCATCGGATATGACTTGGAATATTGTGTTCATTTTGTGACATCCCATTACGAGAAGATATTGACAAACAGGAGGGACTTCGGAGAAGAGCAGTAGAACTGATAAAGGGGCTGAAGGAATTTTCTCATGTGAAATGCTTTCAAGAGCTAAGTCTGTATAGCTTTAGGAAGTGGTGGCTGGCCATGTGAAATATAAGATAAGATATTTGAAAAAGGGAGAATAATTATTTATGCAGTGGGGAATAACAAGGACTAATACAATGAAAGTAAGGGAATATTTAGTCAAAATATCAGGCAAATTTCTTGACAATTAGATCTATACAATTGTGCAATCGTTCTCCAAGGGAAATGGTGGCAGCCCTATCATTTGGAACATTTAAAACTGGAATGGACATAAAAAATAAGGATCAATTCTCCTTTGGCTGTGGGATATGACAGATAATCTAATAGCTCATTTCCATATCTAACTTATTGTGTTCTGTTGTGTCAAAGCTCTATATGTTAAAGAGTCACCAAGTAAGTTAGGCCTTGACAAAATAGGGTAGGTTGACACATTGCAGAGGTCTTACAAAATGAAGACTCTGTTTCAGTGACAAAAGGGAGTGTTTTAGATTGTGTTGGCTTAGGACATACCTCTAGGTTGTCAGACCATCATTTTTTTATGTAACAGAGTTGATTGCATTGTGAAAAAATATTTTCTTATTCTTTGCCTTCTCAGAAAAGATTTAATACTGTTTTAAGTGGGCCTGTAACCTTTCTTCTAATGTCTGTGTTTAATTTACTGGGGTCATGTGATGTGTATTTTAGTTTCTTCTTGTGATTATGATGAAATTTGAAGGTTAGCTGCTGTTTGCATATATTTGTGAGTGTTTGCAAATGTACTTTATTCCTCATGTGGTTCATTCTTTTCTCTGTATGGTCTCAATCACACAGTGGCCAACTTTCATGGGGTAAATAAACACCCTAACTTTCACAATAACCCCAGAATCAAGCTAATCCCATTTCAAAACAAGGCCAAAACAAGCCAATATCTAAGAAACCCCAGCACTCGATGTGAATAGATTCTCCTGGCATGCAGTCTGGCACTGTGGTGGGCCCACTGTGCACCCCTGACTCTCTCCCCCTCTTGCCCCTGCTTGCTCCCCCCCCTTGCCTCTGCCTGTTGAGAGCCAATCAGAAAAAAGAAGCAAAAGGCTACAACAAGCTACAAGCCAAAAACTAGCCAACGAGCAACTCACAAGCCAATTAAGCCAAAAATAAGCTCAATTTCTGCATTTTTTTTGCAGGTTTGGCATGTCTCCTCAGTAAGCAGACAATTTCTATCATTGTAGAGCTGCGGATCCTGTCTCCAACTGTATGTGAGGGTATGTCTTCACTACCCGTCGGATCGGCGGGCAGCGATCGATCCAGCGGGGATCGATCTATTGCGTCTCGTCCAGACGCAATAAATCGACCCCCGAGTGCTCTCCCGTCGACTCCTATACTCCAGCGCCACTAGAGGCGTAGGCAGAGTCGACGGGGGAGCGGCAGCAGTGGAGACACCATGGTAAGTCGATCTAAGTACGACTTCAGCTACGTTATTCACGTAGCTGAAGTTGTGTAACTTACATCGATTCCCCGCCCCGCCCATCCCAGTGTAGACCAGGGTTGAGATATTGTAGCCTTTGAAGGGCCATTGCCGTATTCCTGCTCACTATGATTTTATCACTTCTGAGTGTTCAGAGAGCGAACTTTGGCTCCGCTTGCTCTAGATCCTTTCAATATTCAGGCCTGTTGCAGGGTGCAGTCCTGGAACACATCACTGCAGTCACCTTGCCTCTTGGTTATCTAATCAACTCCCATGCACCAAGAGTTTTAAAATAATGTTCCCTCTTTGGGGCTGTAATTTATTAAGTCCTCACAAAACAAATACACAGTTCCTTTAGCCCTTCCTCAGGTCTTCCGATTTACCCATGTTCCATGGGTTCAGGCTCTGGCTCTCTCTCTGCTCCTCACTTCCCTCTGAGCTTGGGAGCTCTGCTGGTCCCACTCTGGCCCCTGAAGACCTCCCCCCAAGTTTTATCCTACCCCCAGTCCCTGTGCTCTGCGCTGCATTGAAAACTGTTAAAATTACCAGCTGTAACTTTAAATTTGAGGGTGTTTTCTTGATCCTAATTACAGATTAAGGAGCACTGTAGGGATGTGTGTGATCTGGGCCTACCTCCTGTCAGTTTGCAACTAGCTAGCCTGGAGTAAGGTGGGTTGTGCCTCTCTGTTTTAGAGAACAGCTTGCTTTGTCTCTCAGGTTTTGGGTTCTTGTGCGTTAGGGTTCTGGAGTTTAAGGAATAAAGTAGTGCTATGTTGCAACTCTCCAGCACCATTATTATTTTTTTTATTGAATTCTCTGAGTGAATGCTATGAACAGAAGATGCTCAAACTCCTCCATCCCTTGGAGCAAGGTCTCCACAGCCCTGCTGCATGGGGCTGTGCTTGAATCCTGCCCCAGCTGATCATCATCCAAGCTTTGCCAAAGGACAGCCTCCATGCAGCTCTCTTTTGCCTGTAGGCTTCCTTTAAGATCAGAGCACTTATAATTCTCAGCAGGTAGTCACATGGTGATCCTTCCCAGAGTGACTTGTTCCTAAAGATACCATGCTTTGGAACAGGGTTGGCTGGTCTCAGGACTCCACTGCTTTTAAAGGGATAAATCAGCCATTTACAAACTCTTGAATGGCCACACTGAAATCAGTAGGATTACTCATGGAGTCAGGCAGGTATTGCTCATCATGCTTAGGGGTATTAAAACCTGGTCCTTGTATTCAGATCAAGGGAAATCTGTTGTGGCTTTTTAGTGAATTGTTCTTGCTGCACTATGCAGGTTACCAGCAACAGTAATATCTTTTCTGTTCTGTTTCTTAGACCTTGCTCTTCAGTATGGTATCTGAACACCACAGATATCTCTTGGTTTATCCCACTAATAGTGATGTCCTGCAAGATTCAGGTAGCAGATCATCCCATCATCAATAGTAAAGAACAGCATAATTTAAAGTAGGCAAGAAATACACAAAGCATGCAATATTTAAAATATTCCTTGTGGAATTTTGGACAGTTGATGTACATAAGGATTTGCCTACAGCTGATGTATGTGGAAAAAGGATTCTTAGCTCATCCTAATTGCTGTTTTTTTTCATACATCAGGCTTCAGTTGTGAAAACCTTAATCACATGCGTAGTCCCAGTTCATCATAAGTAACAGTTGCACAACCTAGCTTTCCAGGTCCAGTCCCTCCTCCAGTTCAGATCTGGGGCACTGTTCTTAGCCTGCTGTACCTGTTCAGTGCCCACACACACACACATATATCCTGCTCACACAGTTTCTCTCTGGGCAGAGGGGGGAAAAAGAATCATATATGACAGATGTCATGGCACTTAATACCCTTTTGGAAAGTGCTCAGATATCATGGTGATGAGGATAGTATAACAACCTGAATAGAATGAAATGGAGAAGGCTTCTTTCTTTATAGCTATCTGTGTAGACTCTGATTCAGTAATGTACTTAAGCAGATGCCTAACTTTTTTTAACTATTCACATTCCTGAAGTTAGGCACATGCTTATTAAGTACTTTGCTGAATGAGAGGCTAAGTACCTTTCACAAGCACTCATTGAAAAATCTTTGGTGAATCACAGGGTGACACTCCCAGAATTTTGCTAATATGTGCTTTTTTTTTTTCAGATCGTGGCAGAAGAGGTCTCAAAATGTGCAAAAGGTTTACTGTACCTAGTAAACTGCTGACTAGGTTATGGGTTGCTACATCACCAGCCTCATTTGACTGAAGCACATGGTACAAACAGAGATTTGCCTGACTGGCAGAACACATAAGCCATGCATCATCTGTTTGGGCTGGTTTTGGGACAAAAGGACCTTTCACGTGCAGGGGATCTATTCTCCTTAGATGATGCTGAGATAGAAGGAAGCCTGTCAGAAGCTCTTGAGCAAATAAAAATAATTAGTTCATCTCCAGTAAGTAAGACATGCTCCCCCAATCCTTCTGCATGAGATAATGTATCATGAAAAGAAAGGTCAGAAAACAATGACTGCATAAGCAGAACACCAAAAACAGATAATAAATCTAACCTATTAAAAACCACAAAAGTCCTAAACAAAATGTCAGATTCAAAGACTTCAGCTCTTGCATTCAGTTCTCATTCTTCTGAATTTTATTTTAAGAAAAATAATGTAAACTGATCTTGGTCACACTTCATATCAAGAGTCCATTTATAGTGTATTGAAGGTTAATAAATGATGAATAGATGTTACAGTTATGATATGGCTACGAATGAAATAAAGAATGCATGTGCCTTGGGGCAAGAACATAAATACCATCATTTCATTTCTGAGAGGATGACACCCAGATCCGCAGCCCTTCTAAATTTTGTTCTGATGGAATTGCCCCTAACAAGAGGAGTCCCTGCATTGGTTGTTTTCTCAGCTCCATTACAGCATTTTATAAGCTTATGAAGGAGACAGAGCAGCATATGAAATAATAGGTTGACCTGGTACTCGGCACTCTTTGTGAGGGTAGCTTAAATTCTCCATATTCTGAGCCACCAGTTCACGCCTTCAAGTGTGCTCTCTTTGCTAGCTTATCTTCTGCTCTTGTGTGGGACTCCCAGAGCAGCTGACAGATAACCTATCAGCATGGTCCAGTACTGATCTTTCGTTAATCTGACCAAAAGAGAGTATGAAAACCAGCACACTGAAGGGAGTTGGATCCACAGGCTGAAGGATGGTTGTTGATTGGAGGACCTGAGACTGAATGGGAAGTGCTCACAGACACAGTCATTCCAGGGCTATAAATTGCTATCACGCAAAGACATGGACATTTTCTTCACCCACCCACTGCCTGGCAACCTTGATTTTCTTTTCTCTGAATCCATTCTGTTTTTAGCTTTTTACCTTTTCTCAATTTCACCTCTTTCTTTCTCTTTCTCTTCCTCTTCCGCCTGCCCTTTTCTTCTAAGTTTTCTCCCACTCCTTCTCTCACGCACCCCCTCCTCTCGTATTAGTAACTTCTTTTAATTATTTGGTTACTTATAGCGTTGGTTATCTTATTATAGAGTCAAACTTCCCTCCCTCCCTGCCACATTGTGATGTTGCTGAATTCAGCTGCTAAGTACTGTAGGAGTTGGTAGGAGACAGACAAAGATAAGATACTCTGAAAGCATTTTAAGAAACTATTTGTTTATTGGTTTAGATCTCTCTAACTCTTCTGTACCATGGATTCATATAGTTTAAGGCAAGAAGGGACCATTAGATCATCTAGTCTGACCTCCTATATGTCATGGGTGACTGAATTTCACCTAGTTACCACTTCATTGAGTCCAATATCTCTTGTTTGACTAAAGCATAACTTGTGGTAATGCTTGAGTCAGCCCAATCCATTCCTCAATTATATTTCAGAGCAGCCTTGAGCCTGAGCCATTTTGAAAACCCTTAAATCCCCATAGTGACCACTTTTGATTGGAATATACATCAGCTTGCAGAAGAGAAATTGTCAGCTGTAACAAGACCCTAATATATTGAACTAGGAAATGTACGTGCACTTTTCTGGATGCATATATCATAGTGATTTTAAATGGATTTTGGCAACATACAAACCTCTAACTTTCAGAACTTTTGAACACACTGTTGCTTGTGGCCACAAATGCTCTAAATCATCAATTAGGGAAATCATTGTGCAGAGACAATTCTTTCCTTGGGTCATTTCTTTGACAGCAATTACTGTTGCACATTTTTCCAGAACATTATTCAAATCAGTTTAGCTCTTGACTCCGCTTATTCCTGGTATATTTCCACTAATGGCATATTATCAGCATTTGCAGATATCCCTCCTATCATAGTCCTCTGAGACAACAGGACTGAATTTGCCACTGATATTTTGTACTAAACTGCTAAACCATGCGACATCCTAAAGAACAAAGGATTTCTTGTGCTTCTAAATTCCCTAAGGCTAATTCCCACTAGAGGGCAGCAGTGCTCAGTGATATACTTCATTATTGCTGTGGAGCAAGGCTTCTCACAATTTTTAAATTCAGATTTTGAGCTGCCAAGGTGTATTTATGTTGGGAGACTCCTAGAGTTGCAGAGTATTCTGCTGTACATCTTTCTATGGCCAAAAGGCAGCTAGTGAATACAAATGCAAACTTTAGTATGGATCTCTTGCTTGTTTCTGTTTCCAGCCAACACCTTACTGGCTATCTTCATATTATTCTACTTCTGTTTTAATCAAAATTTTATCTTAAAAAATAAAGCAAACTCTTTTTAACAAGAGGAGGAGAGATCTCCTGGAATTGGAAGGAGGAAAAGCCAAATTGCAGGATCAGATACATTGGCAGGGTAGGTCAACTGATCACCCCAACAGCTTAAAACGTACATCCAATGTGCTCATTTACACCAGTGTAAGTCTGGAATTACTCCACTAGATTTAATAGAGGTACTCCAGAATTATCCCTTTGTAAATGAATGTTGAATTTAGCCCAAATTCTTAAATATTTCCATGGCTAGCCGGTAAAAGTAACGTATTTTTTGATGAATACTTATCTTGTGTTTGGCCTCTGTGCCTCTTTGAGGTAGAATATTATAGTTTAGCATGAGTGTTAGTTGTTGTATATACTGTGTCTGAGTCTCCATTGTAGTCATTTACACTAGTGCAAAATGGATGTTTTGGTAGCATTTTGTATCTAGTTTGCACAGATGAAAATAACCACACAGCATGCAGGGAAACAGAGAATCAGGCCTGCTGAATCAATTTCTGTTCTTAGTTACACTATGAATCTGAAATATCTCCATTTACATCTGTGAGTCTAAAGAATTGCATAACACAAGTTATTTGGACTGCTTGATGTAATTTTTTTACATTTAAATGTTTTAATATTATAGTAATATACAAATAGAAAAAATATAAACCAGGGATTTCAAGGCACATACATTCACATCTATTGAACAGGGAAGCCATAGCTTCAAAATGGGGGACTACAAAAATTCACAATCTTAATAATTTAATCCATATTTTTTTTGTAGGAGCACAAATTATTCCTTTGTGTTAAATTACAACTTGGAATAGTTAAAGACCTATGACGTGATTAGAGTTTTGCTCTCAATATTCTACTTATTTATTGTATAGATGACATGAAGAAAATGGAGAGTTAAATTAATTTAACATCTTCTGGTTCATTTTGTGGCATTCTTTAAAGGATGACACTTCATTTGCACAACACAATTTTGTAACCCATATTTTCTTTAAACCTAGGACTACCAGACTAACGACAATGACCAAGCAGTGGTGGAAATCTGTATCACTCGAATCACCACTGCTATCAGGGAGACTGCATCCATAGAAAAACATGGAAAGGCACTTGTGGCTCTCTGGGAGTCATGTTTAGAGCACAATCTAAAACCTTCAGGAAAAGATGAGGACACACCACATGCAAAAATTGCGTCTGATATCATGAGTTGCATTTTGCAGGTAAGCCTGGATCACAAGAAATGCCATATCACTCACAGTGTCATAGCTTAATAGCAACTGTACTTAGTTTTTCTTGGGGTGTATTGGAGTGCTCACATTTATTGAAAAAGCCAAGAATTGGATCTTCATGTTAATTTATACTATTAAATGTATATGATGTATACTGAGGCCAAGTAAATGTTTTAGCAGCATTCTTATCTTTTGAAATTTTGTGTGTGGTGAATTTCTCAACCTTAATGTTGCATGAACACTAGACGTTTGCATCTTACATAAAAATTAAACTGTGAAGGATAGTATTGTAGCAGCAGCAGCGGCAGATGGGAAAGACAATTCATTCAAAACCCATTATTTTCAAGGCACTTATGACTCTTTGGAAGAAAAGTATCATTTGGGGCAAAGGTTGAAGAGGATCCTTTAGCTGATAGAAATGCTGCCTTTCAAGAGTGAGGATCCCATTTAAAGGCTCAGTTGTGATGCGGAGTCCAGATGCAAGATTGGAAACTAATTTATGGGCCAAATTCTGACCTTGAACACACAGCTCAGATTTTGATCCTTTATCTGCTTGGAGAATCTTTGTTCTATAAGTAGTTGTTTTTGAACAGTCATATGTTTTAACTGAAGCAGGCTCCTGATTGTTTTTCCAGTAGAACATATAAAGGGCTGTGGGACTCATTTACATAATAGTTTCTGTGTAAACAGAAGGTCAGTATGGAAGGTCAGTATCAATGGTGGGAAAAATTACATGCCACAGGCTGGTCGTCAACATTCAGTTGCCTGCTTCAGTGAGAACACCTAGCTATGTTCAATGGTGTGAAATGTTTCTCCGGTCAGAAATAGGGTTAAAGCCAGAACACTGGGTCCATATTTGTATATCGCTGGGGTACCACTCTCAGGAAACTAACGTTACATATTGTTATAAATCTGAGTGCTTAGTGTTAGGTACTGTTATGTTACCTCACTGTCTGCCTTTTGGTGACCTAGCATAAGCAGGCACAAGCTACAGAATAATGAGGCAGGCATGAATTCAAAGTAAGCAAAGCAGCTGAGTCTGTTTACCAGTACAGAAGGGTATAGATGAACCTCCCCTCCTGCTGCTGATGACACTGTTACCTAATGTTTTCCTCTCTAGGTGCAGAGGGGGGATGGGCAGACATACCTCTGAACAGCCTTCACTTATGGAAGAAGTTACACCCTTTGCGGGCTGTGTGAGTGTGTATCCTAAGGAACACACTCATCCAGCCTCCATACTAACTCTGCTACAACACCTACCCCTAGCCCTGGATGACCTGGAGAGAAAGGATCAGTAGAGGGCACCATAATGTCTAGAGAAGTGGTAAAGGACGTAATATCCTGAGTTCGGGGTACAGCTTCAGGACAGAGCCAGAGGCTTTGTATGAGCTGGAGCAGCAGGTCGGGTGCAGCATCCTGGGAGCAGGCTACGGAAAGAAGGCCCAGCAGCAGGCAGCCTGAGAGCTGGCACTGACAAGCTGAGAGCCAGCAGGAAGCAGACTATTAGTCAAAGGAGACCAGCAGCAGGGGGAACGTACATGCGCAGCAGCTGCCTGCAGGAGGAGTACAGGACATGTGGAGGGCAAGAGGACACTGTGTAGGAGGCCCCAATAAGACAGAAGAACTGAGTGAGCTCTGGCAGGTGGTTGAATCTGCAGCCAGGGTTTAATTGCCCCTAGGAGGGATAGGCTGGAGAGAGTAGCCTAGGTACTAGCCCTGACAAACCTTATGGAACAGCTCCCTTTTTACCTCTCTATGACCCCTTGGGCTGAGTTATGAACTGTTGGGCTGACCTGGACATCCAACTGTTGAAGCCATTATTTATACCCTTTATTTCTGTCAACACTGGTAAAATAATCCTCAATGGTTTATTCAGAATGGCAGACTATTAATGGGGACCCATCAATGACCTTAATCTGTACAGCCTGGGTATGTTCCTCTCTGGGGAGGGATATTGCAGTAAAAATGAGGAAGTGGAAGCAGGCTGGAATGGAAGAAAGGAACCGAAATTCACTGAGAGCCTGTTACAGGAAAGGGAAGTGGAGTTGTCTGAGAAGTTTATTGTTTACCTTCTATATGTGTAGTTATCCTCGGCTGGCCCATGCCGAATCTTCCCAGCACACTGTTGTTTCTTTGGCCAGTCAGTCTTCTGAGTTACCTGCTTACCCCAGCACTGATGTGTCAGCTCTACATACTGCATTTCATTGCTAAGATCCCTTCATGCAGTTATCTTATTATTGCCAATTTGTCTTCTGCACTGACCGACTGGCAGCAATGTGCCAGGTTTGACTCAGACTTGCTCTTTAAATGAACTTCTCTACATCTTCCCAGCGAATGCTGGTTGTTGAGAATGAGGTATCTTCTAGTGTGTGTCACTCAGTCTTTCCCTGTAGTTGCTGAAGCAACAGTACTAAAGACCTTGGTGTGTTAGTGTCTAGTGTCCAGACTACTGCTCAAATAGTTGCCAAAAGGTCCCCATTATGACATGTTGCCCTTAAAACTTCTTGAGATTAGTCATCTAGTTTGGCTCTTGGTTGGAAGTGTTGAAAGTCCAAAAGAAGCAAAAAAAGTGAAAGAAAAAAGAACCCCAAATGTGAATTCACTTCAATGAAATTGCAATTTACAATCCTCCATATGCCCAGTTCTGTTCTTTTCAGTTCCCAAACTCTGGGAACAGTTCCAAATGAATTAACAATGAAGAAAGAAAAAAAAAATCTACCTGAAGCTCAGATAGGTGTTGATCTTGTTGAGGAATATAATTCCTGAGATCAGCAGAATAAGTCTCCATTGTCTTAACTCTGCTTATTATTATAACATTGTCAAAATAAAGCATTGCTTATTTCCTAGATGAACTGTATTTGTTAGCGTTAAATTTATTCTATTAGTTCAGAGTACACACCGTAAGGGCCTGACTAAAAACCCACTGAAGTGAATGGGAAGACACCTATTGACTTCAGTGAGCTTTGGATTTGACCTTTAGTTACATGTTAATATATTTACATGTTAGGTACAGATAATATATTTTGAGACTGGAAAAATATGTAGCAAGAGTTTGCTATACAGATAATGGTAAAGTGGTCTGTAGCTTTTTTAGTCACAATCAATAGTGGGGTGGAGGGAGGGAATATGGAAAGGCTGTTAAGCAGTGGGAGTCCCTGGGAGGTGTTTGTCTGGCTGACTCAGCCAGAATTTCTCTGGAGCCTCTGATTAAGGCTCTGATTGGCAGGACCAAGAGCTTTGCTACTCTTTTACAGAATGTAATGAATAATGGTTAAGCTCTGGCTGTCGGTGCAGAGGAGGCTGGGACACTTCCCCACTAATAAATGACGATCAAATCCAATTTTTCTTAGAACTGGATGAGTCTTTCTGTAGATAGTTCAGACATTTATGTTAAATGACAATGCATGTTTGAAAGTCTGTGATGTGCCAAAGTTCACCATAGGGCATGGGGTAGGCAAACTCTTTGGCCTGAGGGCCACATCTGGGAATAGAAATTGTATGGCGAGCCATGAATGCTCACAAAATTGGGGTTGGGGTTTAGGAGGGGGTGAGGGCTCTGGCTGGGGGTGTGGGCTCCGAGCTGGGGCCAGAAATGAGGAGTTCAGGGTGCGGGAGGGGGCTCAGGCTGGGGTGGGAGAGTGAGGTGCAGGGGGGCGGTGAGGGCTCCAGTTGGGGTGCAGGCTCTGGGGTGGGGCTGGAGATGAGGAGTTTGGGGTGTAGGAGGGTGCTTCGGGCTGGGACTGAGGGATTTGGAGGGTGGGAAGGGGATCAGGGCTAGGGCAGGGGGTACGGGTGTGGGGAGAGGCTCAGGGGTGCAGGCTCCAGGCGGCACTTACCTCAAGCAGCTCCTGGAAGCAGCAACATGTCCCTTTTCTGGATCCTAAGCAGAGGTGTGACCAGGTGGCTCTGCACGCTGCCCCGTCCACAGGCATCTCCCCTGCAGCTCCCGTTGGCTGTGGTTTCTGGCCAATGGGAGCTGCGGGGGTGGCACTTGGGGCAGGGGCAGCGTGCAGAGTGGATCCCTCTGGCTGCCCCTATGTGTAGCAGCCGGAGGGGGGACATGCTGCGGCTTCCAGGAGCCGCGTGTGCAGCCTTCGACCCTGCTCTCTGGCTGACGCACTGGAGCAGGCCAACCCCAGACCCCGCTCTCCAGTGGGAGCTTGAGGGCTGGATTAAAATGGCTGGCAGGCTGGATGTGGCCCATGGGCCGTAGTTAGCCCACCCATTAGAGGGCATTATGCAATCCACCCTCCATGTGTTTGCTGTATTCATTTTTTTAACATAAAAAAATCACTCAGAATCAATTAAAAAGAAATCAAAGCTGAGAACTTCTACAAATACATTTGATGCTTTTAGAATCACAGCTACACCATGTGTTACTTTACAGAAGAAAGAACAATTTGAGTTTTTATATAATCCATGAGGGACAGTTGGAAAAGTAATGAATATCTCACACCTGGATTGAATGTTACATGTTCTGTTGATATTAGCAGCAGTTAGGTCCCCAAGGTTTGCAAACTTTGCTACATTATATTATTGAAATCTGTTTTTCATTGTCACCTGCATATTTTCATAAGTGAACAGTCATGTACAGATATTTATTAGGAGCAGCTGAAACCTTACTCTGTGCTTCCATTTGAATTAATATATTTTCTCTGGCAGCTAAGTATTTTATCATCCTTATTAGAGACAGCTTCCTCTTCTGTTCTGTTTTCATAAAAGAGCTACATCCTAGCCAAAGAGCCAGATCATATCTGAAGTGAATGGTGTTGTGGGGGTGGACATGGGTGTATAACCTGAAGGCAGAATTTGACAAAAGCCTGTACCAGTCATAAGTAATAAGGAATTATGTGGATTTAAACATGTTGCTGTGTAAAAACTCCATTAGTTTTAAGTTTAGTGTTGCTGTGTAAAAACTCCATTAGTTTAAGTGTAAAACTCCATTAGTTTCTCAATATACACACTCTTTTGGCCAGATGCTGATGGTTCCAAAGGGTTGTCCCGGCACCTGGGAATGCTGGAGCAACATAGATACCCTGACCTCAGTCTTTTTCCCCTGGCCACAACTCTTACAAGAAAGGGGCAGTGTAGGAGTTGCTATGACACTCTATACTGCCTGAAGACTCCCCTAGCATAGGGAATCCTCATGTGGTCAGGTAAGCCTGGTTGAGGGCTGTTTTTAAGCACTTGAGCAACACAAAGCAGTCTTAAATTAGGGAATATGATTCATTGGGCCCAATCCTGTTCCCATTGGTCCTATCAGCAAAGGTCCAATTGACTTCACTGGAAGCAGAAATGGGCCAAATGGAATTATTTAGATGGAACCACAATATTTTTTTAACTGTTCACATGTATATTTTTTCACTCAAAGCTACTCCAGACTGAATCATATTCAAATTTCTTTGGAGCGTATTTATTTTTGGTTTGTTACTGTGCTTGTATAAGAGTTTAGCACAGTGGGGCCCTGATCACTGGTTGTGGTTCCTAGATGCTAGCAAACTAACAACACATAATTAATAATAATGTCAAAGACAGTCATGTACTACAGTGTCAGAAAGATGTTCAAATGTGAAGGGATTTTAGAGAAAAGCCACAAAAATTAGAGGATGAAGGAATAATCAAGGGAAAAGTAAAAGAAAGTATGACTCAATTCAGTCCTCAGTTACTTGGACACAAGTCTGATGGACCTCAGTGAGAGTTTATGTATGTGTACTCTAATGGAAAACATAATTTGACAGTAGATGTGTATAGATTGGCTAAACATTTACCATAGGCTGTCCTTGGTGTTTTCAAACATTTAAAGATTGCTATATCTTTTGTTAGGATCAAATTCTAGGTACACATGCAACCCACAGTGACTCATTTGAAGTTGTGCACACTTTTTGGAAGACAGAGTTTGGCCTTAAAGGAGAAATAGCAAACTTGAAATACTTGTAGATGGTTTTTAACATCATGGATAGGAGTTATTTGTGAAGGGACTGGGGAAGGATACAAAGAAATTGTATGGAATTATAAAAGGAAAACAGAAGGGGAGTACTTGTGGCACCTTAGAGACTAACAAATTTATTAGAGCATAAGCTTTTGTGAGCTACAGCTCACTTCATCGGATGCATACAGTGGAAATATAGTGGGGAGATTTTATAAACACAGAGAACATGAGACAATGGGTGTTACCGTACAGACTGTAACAAGAGTGATCAGGAAAGGTGAGCTATTATTAGCAGGAGAGCGGGGGGACCTTTTGTAGTAATAATCAAGGTGGGCCATTTCCAGCAGTTGAAAAGAACAGTAGGGGGAGAAATAAACAGGGGGAAATAGTTTTACTTTGTGTAGTGACACATCCACTCCCAGTCGGATTATCAGAAAATAATTCCAGATGATAAACTGATTAAATTAAATCTGTGAAACAGTCCTGCATTGGCAGAAGGTTAGAGGAGAGGGACCGCCTAATAGGTCTTCTCTCTAATTCTGTTATTCTTTGGTTGGTGAGAATATTAACCATGACATTCTTATTGATGAGTGCATTGCAATGTCAATAATGTTTTTTAGCTCATTTGTGGTTTTTTGAATACGATCTGAGTCCTCTCCAAAGCAGTGTTCTCCTCTGAGTGCTTTCAAAACAAGAGATCCAGACTGCAAGCTCAATCATTCCAGTGTAAATCAGTTCCACTTGACTCAGTGAAGTGACTCTGGGTTTATATCAGCATAAATGATAGCAGGACTGGACCTAGATTACAAATATGTACATTGTTTCACAACTGGACATTATAGCAATGGATGCTTATATTTTGGGGAATTTGGGATTTGTCACATGTCTATATGGAGGATTAGCCTTGAATTTAGCAGTTGGTGTCCAGAAACTAGTGCAGTTGCACCAGAGCAAACCCTTCATACAGATAAGAAAAGTCACGATTTGCACTGTTGAAGATTTACCCCTGCTTGAAATCAGGGTAATCTGCATCCCCACATATTGAAGCTTTCCTTATTTGCATGAGTATAGCTGCACTGATTACTGGCTACTGACTGATGAAATTGGGGCTAATTCCCAGTATAGACAAGGCTACAGTGTACAATGAAAGAATTGAGGTGATAAGCCAGTGACTATATCACTTTCGGTACAATGAGCTAAATAATTCACCTATCAACAGCATATTATACTCTACCCTCCATTTATTTCTTCTTCTGCAGGATGAAATTACTCATTCCAGAATGGATAAAATACTGTATGTCACAGCTGTCAACATTCTAGTATCATTCTTATTGTCAGTTACGTAGTATGTTTGTTACTCCAGTTGTTGAAGTAGGAAATAGGTACACTAGCACCTAGAGCTGCAGTAGTTTGACATTTCCCGACTTACTGTTTTCCCTCTTTAAAGCCTGACTTTAGTGGTGTTACCAAAGAGTAACCTTTCTCTATGTTTTATACAGTTGTTTTCTTGATCACCTGATTTCTGGTTTTCAAATTTTGTCAGCATTAAACTTGATTTTAATCCATTTTTTTCAGCTGCTTATTTTTCAGTGCCCTCTCTTTTTTTTCACAGAATTACAATCAACCTCCAATAATGGCTTTAGCTGTCCCCGTGGCAGTGAAATTTCTGCAGAGGGGTAACAAGGAACTGTGCAGAAACATGTCAAGTTACCTATCCCTGGCTGCAATTACCAAAGCAGATCTGCTGGCTGATCACACAGATGCAATTGTGAAAAGTGTCCTTCAGGGTATGAATATTTTGATCATTCTGCTATGAGACTTTGGGGCCCAATCCTGCAAACCCCCGACACATGGATTTATTAGGATCAGATGCTAATACTAGATTATATGAAGAGAAAGATTTCAAGTAAAGTATATAAAGGCTTACAGTATTTGATAAGCCTTATTGATTAGAAAGCTTTATGGTAGACTGTAAGATCTTTGGGGCAGGAATTATGTCATCCTATGTATGTGTATAGACAGTGCCTAGGCCAGTGGTTCCCAAACTTGTTCAGCCGCTTGTGCCGGGAAAGCTCCTCGTGGGCCAGGCCGGTTTGTGGGCCAGACCTGCTGCGTCTGCAGGTTCAGCCGATCTTGGCTCCCAGCGGCCACGGTTCGCTGCTCCAGGCCAATGGGAGCTGCTGGAAGCGGTACATCCCTCGGCCTGCGCCGCTTCCCGCAGCTCCCATTGGCCTGGAGCAGCAAACTGCGGCCACTGGGAGCTGCGATTGGCCAAACCTGCGGATGCGGCAGGTAAACAAACCAGCCTGGCCCACCAGGGGCTTTCCCTGCACAAGCAGTGGAACGAGTTTGGGAACCACTGGCCTAGGCCATTCACATGCAAATGGACTGCAAATAATAAACAGTAATATGAGACAACATTGTGCATATCAAGCCTTTATCCTTCTTGCTTATACCAATGGCAAAATTCCACTGACTTCAGTGGGAGTGAGATCAGACCCGTTCTCTGAGAGTGTCTGAGGTAAATTTTTAAAGCATTGCAATGGAGTTTTATTCCCATATGTGCTATTGTCTTTAATAAGAATTCTGTGGCTAAATTTTTGAAATTTTACTCTGTGGGTTGAAATTATTATGGTAAAGAAGCAAAATATTATTCCATACTTTTAGAGGGTAATGCGATTTAGCTGAAAGAATTCTATTTACAATAGGGCCTTATTTTCCAGATAAGGATGCTGCCAGCGAGTTACAATAGCTGGTCGAATACTGTGGTGATGTTGTTCTAAAGATGATAGGTCTTAACCCAAGCATATACATTCTGTATATATTAAAAATCTTTGGGATCCATTTATTTTATGATATTATATGGAGAGAGAGCTAAGATGGATGGTAATTTATTCCTTAAACAGTTTGATACCAAATCATTAAGATACTTATAAACTGTGGTGAGAGTTTGCTCTTTCCTGCCTGCAGTTGGTAACCAGTACTGGCTTTCACCCCTTTTACAGTGATGTTCATGAAACAACAGTGGGCCAGATCATCTCACAGAAATCTGTGAGCAGAAAGGGTCTTTGGGGACTGGTCTCCCCCTTTCCACGTGGAAGTATGGGTGCCCTCTCTCTGTCTCAGGACCATAAGAGGGGTGTGAGCTGGTAGGTTGGGCAGACAGGTACACTATATTTATTGCTCTCCCTTTCTAGCCTGGTGTGGAATCCACTTAAAAATTAAAATGGCCTAACTCTTCTGTGGAATCCATCTGTGCAGTGGAAGTTTCCCAATCCCCTCTCTTTAGAGAAATGGTTGGTGAAGGAGTTCCAGTCAGCAGCAGTACTCGATTGGATTCATACCAGGCTGCCAGGGAGCTGAAGCCGGTGAGCAGGAGATCCCAGAGTCAATATGAATGGTCCTGGCCTCTAACAGATCTCAGAGATCCAAGGGTTAAGTGGGGTAAACCCTCTATTTCATGTTACAGAAAGGCAAACCCCGCCATCTTCCCCATAATGATCTGGTGAAAGTTTCACCCATTGTAGCATTACAATTGTGGTTGGAGTAAGACTTTAAAAGACATTATTTCACAATAGGACAAAATGTTGTAAAAGAAATGAATTTACTGTTGTGTCAATGGCTATTTCTTTGTAATGTATTGCATTTCTGAGAAGACATAGCAGGCATAATTAGCACACGCATTAGCAAGTGTTGCCAGTGCAGGATTACAAGGTGCTTGTAACATGGTCCAGGGGAAAGTCAGCACGTTGAATTTTAAAGTTACTACTAAAATTAAACATGCTGCTGTTTATTGGCCTGTTTGAGATTAATATCTTTAAGCCATGTAACATTGCTGAGAAAATAAAATCCAGGGTGAAGAATATTACTGACAAAATAAATGTCTGTCTGGATCAGTAAAGCCAAGACTAGTGTCATTATCATATATTAAGATTTTAGCTTGTATGCTAACATTTGGGGAAACAGTGTTATTAATAGGTTTAGAGTAGCAGCCGTGTTGGTCTGTGTCTGCAAAAAGAACAGGAGTATTTGTGGCACCGTAGAGACTAACAAATTTATTAGAGCATAAGCTTTTGTGGGCTACAGCCCACTTCATCAGATACATAGTGTTATTAATAGTAAGAACCAAACTGGAACAAGAATTGGTCCTTAAGATATAATCATAGATATGGGAAAATGTTGATATTTTTAAAAGGACACAATTGATTTAATGCCGCAGTATGCTGACACCTGCTCTAGTTTTGCATTTATATAATTCCACCAGCAGATGTTGCTATGGTCATCAGAGATTAAAATTCCAAATTAAAAAAGGGAACTCTGAATTCTTGCGTTTAACACACTTTTCCTAGTTATTTGTGTTTTCATCAATAGTATTTCAATCAGGAAAGATCTGGATTTCAAAATGTTGCTAAGAACCATGATTTAAAACTAAGACAGTTTATTGCAGGGTGAGGGAAGGCTAATAAATATGGATGTGCAAAGATAAATGGACACAGAGGGTCTATTCTGTTCTCAGGTGGACTGAGGCAAATCCAGAGCTATCAGTGCAGTTGCACTAGTGAAACTGAGAACAGAATTTGGCTCAATGCCTGAAAGAGTTTGGGAGCTAATGGATTTATGGACATAGTAACTACAGTTGGGAAAATGTTAGGCTACATGACTTATTTATATATTATTAGCCATGAAAAGCTATTTAGGAAGAATGTTTAGCTAGAGTATTATGTTTAGATCAGGAGAGCGAGTTTGTGTGTGTATGGAGGTGGGGGATGAGAAAACCTGGATTTGTGCTGGAAATGGCCCACCTTGATTATCATGCACATTGTAAGGAGAGTGGTCACTTTGGATAAGCTATTACCAGTAGGAGAGTGAGTTTGTGTGTGTGTGTTTTGGGGGTGGGGGGGGTGAGAAAACCTGGATTTGTGCTGGAAATGGCCCACCTTGATTTTCATACACATTGTAAGGAGAGTGGTCACTTTGGATAAGCTATTACCAGCAGGAGAATGAGTTTGTGTGTGTGGTTTTTGGAAAAAGGGGGGAGGGGAGGTGAGAAAACCTGGATATTTGCTGGAAATGGCCCACCTTGATTATCATACACATTGTAAAGAGAGTGGTCACTTTGGATGGGCTATTACCAGCAGGAGAGTGAGTTTGGGGGGGGGGGGGGCAGAGGGTGAGAAAACCTGGATTTGTGCTGGAAATGGCCCAACTTGATTATCATACACATTGTAAGGAGAGTGATCACTTTAGATTAGCTATTACCAGCAGGAGAGTGGGGTGGGAGGAGGTATTGTTTCATGGTCTCTGTGTATATAATGTCTTCTGCAGTTTCCACAGTATGCATCCGATGAAGTGAGCTGTAGTTCACGAAAGCTTATGCTCAAATAAATTGGTTAGTCTCTAAGGTGCCACAAGTACTCCTTTTCTTTTTGCGAATACAGACTAACACGGCAGTTACTCTGAAATCTAACAGACTAACTCCATTTCCAACACATGAATGTGCACAACCTGCACTCAACACTGATAAATAGACTGTGTGATAAGGAGTTACATGACGGGGATGGGAGAGACAGAACACTCCCTGCTTCCATGGAATAGCAGCAAAGCTGCCTCACAGTCACTACTGCAGCTGCAGAGCCCCGTTACTGGTGCTTCTTATGGGGCAGTTTGGTCAGCTGATCCGTGTTGTTGCAGATCCATGGGCCCTGACCTTGTCCCTCCCACCCCCAAGAGCTTCTTGGATGCTAGTGCGAAGAAAGCCGTGACAGGACACAGTTCATCAGTGTGCTACAGGCTCCCTAAATCCCATACTCCCACATGCACATGGCAGAATCACACTGGTCTGCCACACCCAGAGTTTTCAACATCCATAGAGTATTTGCTGTATGGGATATTGTTGTTTGCTAGCCAGCATCATATTACATGTTCCATATGAAGAAGACATTAAAGAATGTTAAAGTTACAAAGGGAAGCACCGAAAGCTAGGAAACAACAAAGTTACCCACAGAGCCTTAACTCTGCCTCTTGTGTAATGAATTACAATACAGCCTTGGGTTACAGGATCACATACTATATTTTCTGCAGGAGTCTGCCTCATTCAGTGCACAGATTGCATGGTGAATGAGATGGGGCTGCACCGTGTATGCAGGGACTGTGAGGCATTCTACTTCAGGCTTGGCAGAGGGATTTCTGGCTCTCAAAAGGAGGAGGTTGAGGCAGTGAGGAAGGTACCATTTTACTCAGGGGAGGAAGAGGAAGAGAGCAGCAGCTGGGAGGCAGATGGGTTTCCAGTTGGAGGTGGGGAAAATCTAAGGTATGAAAATGAGCATACAGGATTCATCTGCAGCAATGGAGCATTTCCAAGATTAAATCTGGTGTGGTAGCAGGTGAAAGGCTACTCCAGAACCATGGCATGTCAGACTTAGTTAGGAACAGGGCATTGGGAAAGAGATTTTCTTGCAAATTATTTTTAACTGTTCTACTATATTAATGTATAAAGTATATTTAATGGAATAAAGTATATAGAGATGGGATTTGACAGAGTTGTTGGCTTTGCAAAGCTTACTGGAAGGTCTGGAGTTCTCGTCAATGTGGAGGTGCGTTCTCTGGTCCAGAGCAGATTATTTGGGATGACATTTGACCCAGGAATCTCATAGTTTGCTCCACAGCAAAGATTGTTTGTGAATTTTATTTAATCAATGTCTGTAGTGCAACTGACTGAACATTTTTAATGCAGATACATTGTGGTGGAGGTAGAAGTTGATCTCAAAGCAATTAGATTGTAGATAGAATAAGCCATGTGAGGAGAACACCTGTCCACTAGATCAGCAGTTCTCAGCCAGGGGTCCATGGCCCACTTGGGTTCTGAGAGTCATTTCAGGGGATCTACCAAGCTGGGCCACTCAGAGCCCTGAGCCCTGGTGCCCGAAGCTTGGAGTCCCAAGCACCAGCACTCTGTGGGGCAGAAGCCGCAAACCCCGGCAGAAGCCATCCTGCAGGGCTAAAGCACCGAGCCATCCCATTGATCCAAGGGGCAGAAGCACTGAGACCCTGCCCTGCAGGGCAAAACCTTTGAGCTCGCCATCCAATAGGGCTCCTGAGCTGCACCCTGGGGGGCAGAAGCCCGTCACTCCCCCGGCAGCTGAAGCCCAGAGACGCCCACCGGTCATGGAGTTTTTATAGCATGTTGGGTGGGCTTTCAAAAGAAAAAGATTGAGAACCGCTGTACTAGATACCACAGTGTATGTGTGTGTGTACTAGGAGGCACAAAACTCCAAGATAAAAGGAAAATTACCTTGTCTGAAATCCATCTTATTGCTTTTGTGTTACTGCTAGGAGAAAGGAGAAAGGATCTGGCAGTTGTGTAGTGTTCAGGAATTAGTATCACAGTAATATGCAGAAATGGATACCAAAGCCTTTTTTCATCATGTGATCTAAAGAGTATGAGAAATAGATAGAAAAATCAGTTCAGGACAAGGAAGGTATGCATGACTCCAGTGACAAATAGTAATTGCTTTGAAGGAGGCTTTCTCCAAGGTTCACCGTAATTCTAATCTTACTTTTCATTGATACCAACATTTAATATAGAAGCTTCCTTGACAAATTCAGCTAATTACCTAGCATCGCTCTTCCATCACCCTCCACTTCCACTCTGTGTCCTTCACCTGCTTCTCTGCCACTGTCAGAAGCCTTTCTTAGCTCTCTCCCTTCCTTGAGTCATGAGTCTGCTTCCCTCCCGCTGTATCCAACCTCTACCTTCATTCCCCTCTCATGGGGCTCATAGGCTTCAGTGGCTGTGCCGAGTCCACTCGTGAAAGTCATTGCCACAAAATATTATTGCAACAATGAGCTTAGTTGGGTTCAAAAAGGCTTTTGAACTTTATGCGAATAATAATTATATGCTTAGTCACACTATCAAGAGTTAAGAATCATGGGAAAGGGGGAGCCTATACAGGAAGGATGGGCTCCACCTAAACCAAAATGGGACCAGATTGCTGGCACTTAATATTAAAAATGTTGTAGGGCAGTTTTTAAACTAAGGGCTGGGGGAAAGCTGACAGGTGCTGAGGAGCACGTGTTCAGACAGAGACATCCCTTAGGGGAGGATCTATTAATGGAGATTCTCTGTGTCCTAGTAAGGAGGAGAGGATGGAAGATGATAAAATACAGGTAGGGTCTGATGAGAAACAGTCAAATGAAAAAAAAGTCCCATTCAATTACATCATGTAATGTCAGACAGCAAAAAAGTGACAAGTTTTTAAAGTACTTATATACCAAGGCTAGAAGTCTAAATAATAAGATGGGTGAACTCTTGTGCCTCATTTTAAATGAGGATATTGATATAATAGGCATCACAGAAACTTGGTGGAATGAGGATAATCAATGGGACATATTAATACCAGGGTACAAAATATATTGGAGGGACAGAATAGGTCATGCTGGTGGGGGAGTGGCACTATATGTGAAAGAAAGCATAGAATCAAATGAAGTAAAAATCTTAAATGAACCAAACTGTACCATAGAATCTCTATGGATAGTAATTCCATGCTCTAATCATAAGAATATAGCAGTAGGGATATATTACCAACCACATGACCAGGATGGTTATAGTGATTCTGAAATGCTCAGGAAGATTAGAGAGGCTATTAAAATAAAAAAACTCGATAATAATGTGAGATTTCAACTATTCCCATATAGACTGGGTACATGTCACCTCAGGATGGGATGCAGAGATAAAGTTTCTTGACACCTTAAATGACTACTTCTTGGAGCAGCTAGTCCCGGAACCCAAAAGAGGAGAGGCAATTCTTGATTTAGTCCTAAGTGGAGCACAGGATCAGGTCCAAGAGGTGAATATAGCTGGACCGCTTGGTAATAGTGACCATAAATATAATTAAATTTAACATCCCTATAGTGGGGGAAACACCACAGCAGCCCAACACTGTAGCATTTAATTTCAGAAAGGGGAACTACACAAAAATGAGGAGGTTAGTGAAATAGAAATTAAAAGGTACAGCGCCAAAAGTGAAATCCCTGCAATCTGCATGGAAACTTTTTAAAGAGACCATAATAGAGGCTCAACTTAAATGTATACCCCAAATTAAAAAACATAGAGAACCAAAAAAGTGCCACCGTAGCTAAACAACAAAGTAAAAGAAGCAGTGAGAGGCAAAAAGGCATCCTTTGAAAAGTGGAAATTAAATCCTAGTGAGGAAAATAGAAAGGAGCATGAACTCTGACAAATGAAATGTAAAAATATAATTAGGAAGGCCAAAAAAGAATTTGAAAAACAGCTAGCCAAAAACTCAAAAAGAAATAGCAAAATTTTTTTAAAGTACATCAGAAACAGGAAAACTGCTAAACAACCAGTTGGGCCGCTGGACGATCGAGATGCTAAAAGAGCACTCGAGGACGATAAAACCATTGTAGAGAAACTAAATGAATTCTTTGCATCAGTCTTCACGGCTGAGGATGTGAGGGAGATTTCCCAAGCCTGAGCCATTCTTTTTAGGTGACAGATCTGAGGAACTGTCCCAGACTAAGGTGTCATTAGAGGAGGTTTTGGAACAAAGTGATAAACTAAACAGTAATAAGTCACCAGGACCAGATGGTATTCACTCAAGAGTTCTGAAGGAACTTAAATGTGAAGTTGCAGAACTACTATCTGTAGTCTGTAACCTATCATTTAAATCAGCTTCTGTACCAAATGACTGGAGGATAGCTAATGCGATGCCAATTTTTAAAAAGGGCTCCAGAGGTGATCCCGGCAATTACAGGCTGGTAAGCCTGACTTCAGTACTGGGAAAACTGATTGAAACAACAGTGAAGAACAAAATTGTCAGACACATAGATGAAGATAATTTGTTGGGGCAGAGTCAACATGGTTTTTGTAAAGGGAGATCATGCCTCACCAATCTACTAGAATTCTTTGGGGGGGTCAACAAGCATGTGGACAAGGAGGAGCCTGTGGATATAGTGTACTTAGATTTTCAGAAAGCCTTTGGCAAGGTCCCTCACCAAAGGCTCTTAAGCAAAGTAAGCAGTCATGGGATAAGAGGGAAGGTCCGCTCATGGATCAGTAACTGGTTAAAAGACCAGGGAAAAGGGTAGGAATAAATAGTCTGTTTCCAAAATGGAGAGCAGTAAATAGCGGTGTCCCCCAGGGATCTGTAATGTGACTGGTGCTGTTCAACATATTCATAAATGATCTGGAAAAAGGGGTAAACAGTGAGGTGGCAAAGTTTTCAGACTATACTGAATTACTCAAGGTAGTTAAGTCCAAAGATGACTGAGAAGAGTAACAAAGTGATGTCACAAAACTGGGCGAGAAAGTGGCAGATGAAATTCAATGTTGATAAATGCGAAGTAATGCATATTGGAAAACATAATCCCAACTATACATACAAAATGATGGGGTCTAAATTACCTGCTGTCACTCCAGAAAAAAGTCTTGAAGTCATCATGGATAGTTCTCTGAAAACATTTGCTCAATGTGTAGCAGCAGTCAAAAAAGCTAACAGAATGTTAGGAGCCATTAGGAAAGGGATAGATAATAAGACAGTAGATACCATAATGCCACTATATAAACCCATGGTGTGCCTATATCTTGAATAATATGTTCGGTTCAGGTTGACCCAAGTCTAAAAAGATATATTAGAAATGGAAAAGGTACAAGAGAAAGGCAACAAAAATGATTTAAAGGTATGGAACAGCTTCCATCTGAGAAGAGATTGAAAAGACTAGGACGATTCAGGCTGGAAAAGAGACGACCAAGGGGGAATTTGATAGAGGTCTATAAAATCATAAATGGTGTGGAGAAAGTTAATAAGGAAGTGTTATCTACCCCTTCACAAAGCATAAGAACCAGGGGTCACCCAATGAAGTTAATAGGCAGCAAGTTTAAAACAAGCAAAAGAAAAGGAGTACTTGTGGCACCTTAGAGACTAACCAATTTATTTGAGCATGAGCTTTCGTGAGCTACAGCTCACTTCATCAGATAATAGCTTATCTATAGATAATAGCTTATCTATTACCAGCAGGACAGTGGGGTGGGAGGAGGTATTGTTTCATATTCTCTGTGTGTATATAAAGTCTGCTGCAGTTTCCACGGTATGCATCTGATGAAGTGAGCTGTAGCTCACGAAAGCTCATGCTCAAATAAATTGGTTAGTCTCTAAGGTGCCACAAGTACTCCTTTTCTTTTTGCGAATACAGACTAACACGGCTGTTCCTCTGAAACCAAGCAAAAGAAAGTATTTCATCACACAATGCACAGTCAATCTGTGGAACTCTGCCAGGGGATTTTGCGAAGGCCAAAACTATAACTGAATTACAAAAAGAATTAGAGGATAGGTCCAGGAATAGCTATTAGCTAAGATGGTCAGTGATGCAAGCCCATGCTCTGGGTGTCCCTAAGTCTCTGACTGCCAGATGTTGGGACTGGACAATAGTATGGATCACCTGATGATTGCCCCGTTCTGTTCATTCCCTTTGAAGCATCTGGCACTGGCCACTTTTGAAAGACAGGATATGGGTCTATGGACCATTGGTCTGGCCCAGTATGGTCATTCTCATTTCGTGGGTTCAGGTACAAACTTGTAACACCCTCAGTTCATGACTTTTTGAACAAACCTAGCCAGTTTCATATAGACCTGGGTCAGTTTGTATTTACCTTGAAACCATGAGAAACTCCTACTCTTTCCCATTGTTTCATCAAAAAACTGGGTGCGATTTCATTGTTCACACTGAGTTTTGCTTTGAATTTTGGGTACAATCACATGTGGTTCTCAAAGTGAAACTTGGGGAGAAAACCCAGGTGGATCACAACTAAAGACAAGTTTCTCTGTGAACCCAAACTGCCTTATTTCCCACATTAATATGTAAATTGAGTAATAAATTATGGTTTGATCCTGGGATGTGCCAAGCACCTTCTGTTCCCATTGGATCTAATCCTGAGGTCCTTATGAAGCTGTTAGTCAATCCTCACTAATGCAAAACTTCTGTTGGTTTCAGTGGAGTCAGTTACTTTGGATTTCTAACTGAATTTTGACCTTGTGTAAACACTTCCAGAATAGGTGCCTTGACTTCAGTGTGAATGTTGGGTATTAACAATGGCAGCATTGGGCATATGGTGGTCATCTTTTTTAGGGATTTCTCCAGACTGGACACCCCCTTTTCTGGGGGAAGCTATACAAGGACAACTTCATCTGGATACAGATTTTGTGGGGATCTGCCTCTTTAAGGACACCTTGGTCTCCTGTGAAGGGCAACTTGGTTGTCCATTCCCTTGGTTGCCTTCAGGGAAGGGATACCTAACCTGGGCAAATGTTTAGCATTAAGTCTCTGGGTACTCATCACCCCTCAGGTCCCTCAGTGTCAGGCCCTTTGTGTGAGATGCTGATATTTGTACGCTCTTTTACATAGTGAATAAAAACAAATCTTTTGATGAGAAAACCAGAATACAATGTTGTATTACTGTCAGCGTTCATCCTTGTGAGAAATTGTAGGCAGTATCAGTTTGATAAAGTATTTTATTTACAAGACAACTTTACAAAAATAATTTCAATAAAATTATTACAAAATTCATTTACAATATAATACAGCTGCATCTTCTCAAAGGGTAACACTGGATTATTATGGGGAATACTATGTCTAGGCATACGTTAGGTCAATCCATAGCATAAGTAATGTTTTGAACAAGGCACTACTTTATGATAGTGTACATACCAGTAACAAAGAGTAATAAAAAACAAACATTACTTTATAAGTCTCAGATGGTTCATCTGTAAGAGTGGCATTAGCAATATGAAAGCAACAAATGGGGAACCCCAGAAAATGCGACCGTCTTATGTTAGTTCTATAAAAGCAGTTCCAGCTATTTGTTTGCATATGTTTAGTTTAGCAATGAATGCAAGAGCCAAATTCTGCTCTCAAGTGTCTACAAATAGCTCTCATTGGCTATGAATCTGAAAACACAGCTGGAGAGATAGCAGTTTATCTATATTTAAGAACAGCATTTCCAATATCATTCTCTGATGTGTTTTTTCAGTGTTTGGCCAGGACAGCAGACAGAGATCAAATCCAATCTCTACAATGCTTCATTTGTAAGCTAAAATACAATTTTTTCTTGAGGTTTATTTAAGAATTTAGACACTCAGGGCTGTAGGGCTCTGTGTGTTTGTACCTATTGGTTCATTCTTTGGTTCAGGATCTAGTTTCTCAGTATTTAGGAAACATATTGAGCTCCTCCATGTGGCAGAATCTCTGTGACTCCCCACCCAACAACATTGCCTCGGATATTACATGAATCTTCTGCTCTAGGCCGCGCTGTTATCTCTTCATTGCTGAGAACTCTATCCCAGATATTAAAGCCAGTCAGTTTTCCCGAAAAGGCTAAAGTTTCATCAAAACCACCTCCAACACAGCAACCATTCTTTTCTTGGCCTACCTGCAAAATTCCTCCATCTGGAATTATATAAGCCTCTGCTGTTTCTGAGCTGGTAGCGACAAGCTCCCCATTTGCCCACAATGATATGGTCCCATTGTCTGAGCTCCAAGTGCCACAAAAGTGAGCCCATTGTCCAGGAGAAATTGTGTTTGGGGCAATTAACTTGTTCTGGTCACTACCTACAGCAAGTACCGCAGAGTCACGGCTGAGATAGAATTGAATTTCATATGGATTTCTCTTTGTGCCATAGGAGAATATGATCGTTTTGTCCAGCACCTCAGTCACTTTGACCCAAATGCAGGCAGTAAAGGATTGGAGCATCATGTCAACAGTTGGGTGAACGCTCCCAAAGATCTTTTTGGAACGCATTGGGAATAAAATTGCAGTTTCACACCCTAGGGGAAAAAAACAGAATTAGAAGTATTATTCTACCCCAGCTAATTTCAGTAAAAGGTGAAGTATTTGTACATTCATAGTTTGGATTCTTGACATAAATTTACCTCTTTAGGCTGGGATTTCCAAAGGGAGTCGGGCTCCTTTGAAAATCCCAATACCATACAGTATGTTGTAGGAATAGATGATAGAATGAATGCATTGAACATTTTATTGCCATGGGTTAGACTTGGAAAGTCTAGACAAGTCTTAGACAAGTCTTCCAAAAGAAGTGGCTATAAAAAATTTACAGCATCCCGGGCCCATGACATACTTTGTTTATGACACGTTTTTGTTTCATGTGTGTTCTTTTTTAGTCTCCGTATTTTTTTCTCCTTAGAATCATAAGACTGGAAGGGACATCAAGAGGTCATCTAGTCCAGTCCCCTGCACTCATGGCAGGACTAAGTATTATCTAGACCATTCCTGACAGGTGTTTGTCTAACCTGCTCTTAAAAATCTCCAATGATAGAGATTCCACAACCTCCCAAGGCAATTTATTCCAGTGCCTCAGTGTTCTTTTCTCCTTAGGAATACATTGTCATGGAAACAGCAATGCTGTTGGCATGGGAGGAACTCAGTGGCCTCTACAGGTTCATCTTAATGTTAGAATGGCTGGAAATTTCTTCCATAGTTGTGAAACCCAGGCATTGGATAGTCATGATCACATACTATATGCATTATAAAGAGCAATACAGTCTATTACCATATTAGATAATGGCTACAATTTTGGAAAGTACCTAAGTGACATACTAGCCTACACCCCATTGACTTTCAAGAGACTTAGGCTTATAAGTGCCTAAGTCACTTCTGAAAATTGGACCTGCGCTCCTATATCACTTAGATGCTTTTGAAAATTTTCCCATGTTCTGAATATGATATACTATGAAGACATTATGAGTCAGATAAACACAATTATAAGTGAAAACATGCTGTAGTTTATTACTTAATATTTTTGCATAAAAGTGTATCCTGAAAGGAGCGGAAACAAAGAGGCCTACCATGCAGATTCTGAACACAGTTATACCAGTGTAAATCCAGAGCAACTCCACTGACACCAGAGGAGTTATTCTAGATTTACACTGATGTACTTGTGAACAGAATCTGGCACACAATACATTACAAGAACAACGTTTCACCTACTCAGACTAGATTCAAATCCTGATTAGTTCCCAAGCTCAGTGCGCTCATCCCAGTCCCTTGTGAGTTTCTATCCACACCATAATATTTTCACACAATTTGTCACAGGTGGTGTTCTCTGCTGGAGTGGACTGGAGCAATAGGTGTTGAAAGGCAGGCATGTGTGGGGACCATTGACAGAGGCATGCAGAGAAATTTCCAAAACTGCCTGCCTGCTCCGAACTTTGCTTTAATTCTTTTAGTCATTAACTTTCAACTGCACTAAATTGGGCCCCCAAAATCAATTAATATAAAATAAACTGAAAAGATCCATTTTTTAAGAAGCTCTTCTCCCATCTCCAATCAGTGATGATCAGTATGTTGATAACAAAAATTAGATTAGTGATGGCCAGTAACAGAAATCCATTCAAGAAAGAAAAGTAACAAATGATAATAAAGGCATATTTGACATTCTTGATACTGTTGTCTAGTTAATATATGGTACATTAATATTCCAGTTGACTTAAGGTAAAAGAGGCCCCTTCTACAATTAAGCTGACTCATTTCCTGTTTAAACAAGCGATAGAAGCTAAAATGTCTAAAATATGTCTTAAAATCTTTGCTTTAATGAATGAAGGACTCTTTCTGCCTTCCAGGATTAGACTGCTGCATTATTTCATATGCTGGTTTCTTTGAACTTTCAGCACAATAATTTTTTTTTCATTGGCTTTTTTTCGGGGGGCATATGGTGGGGAGGCAACTGTGGATAGACACTACTTAAAAATATTAGGAATACTATCTTGAAACAGCTTTTTAATGAGCAGACTTTCTGGCTTTATTATCGAGGGCTAAACAAAATTAAAACCAGCTTCATAGAAGAACAACAAAAGTGTGGTTAGAAAATCCCTCATGAGTAGGTCTGGCAATAATTCAAGATGTGAGAAATCAAAACCAGTTGCTGAAAGTCTCTTGGAAAAGATCTCCAGAGAGACCTACGGAGTATTTCTATATTTAATTACTATTCTATATCATATTAGGATTTTTTCTGTAAAAACATATAGAGAAGAGTCTGCCTCAATTACACAGATGTAATTCAGGAGTAATTCCAATGAAGTCAATGGAGTTATTATGGATTTACACCAGTGGAACTGAGTTTGGAATGTGATTGTTAAATGCTCTGTGGTTGGTACAAATATGCAAAAATGAAAACTGACTGAGAGGTTTCACTTTTGTTTCGTAGTATGTGTTTGGCATATTGTGGGATAGACTTGAATAATGCTGAACCATCATGTTAATTCTGAAAAAGACAACATTTTTGTGCAAGCAAAAGGAAAATATTGCTGGTTGCATTCTTTCAGTGTAATCCTTGCCCCTGTCACCCTCCCCTCCCTGACATATATTAATATGACACTATATCCTATTTTTTCCCTGCTTCTGCTTACAAAGCTATTCTAAATTAAAGCTGAATTCATGGTCTACCATCATAGGATACATTTTGTTCAAGGTTATAAAATGCCTTAATATTATTTTAATAGGTTCAGGTGTGAATTACTCTTTGCATTTATGGCTACATTTTCAAAGCTGTAAGAGGTGTGCCTACAAAAGGTACTTACTTTTGTAAGAACTCACATTGCAGCATCACTGTATATTCACTAGCACAAACTGTGTAACTGCACACCACACTTCCCATATGCACACACAAATATGGGGTTTTGTGATTCCAATGGGCATGCATTTTTGTACCATGCTCCTTTTGTCCTTGTTGGAAAATTTGGCCCATAAAATCATTATATTGGTAATATTTATAACAGGTGGAATTATAGATATTCAATAGATTGAGCTTTATATTTGAAAGAGTTGTGGTATGTTGGTAGTAATTTTTCACACACCTCTTTAGTTATTAATATATAGGGGGTCTATTCTTCCATCCCTACATTTCTCTAATTATTTCAGTCAGGTACCATACAGTGGTGTATGGAAAGCCTGGAACACAGGATTTGAAATACTAGCTCAGTCCACATGGTCCATCTAGCATGGTATCCAGACCTTAACTGCCATCACTACATCATACTTCAAAAGAAGGAAAAAAACCCTATATACAAGATACATGGGGAAAGCTGTTCCCTCCTGACCCACCATGGGTGATCAGTATTTGTCCAGAAGCATGACATTTGATTAGATGTTGCCCATTGACACTGTCCGTGTGCTTTCAGGTCTACATCTGCTCCAATTCACAGCTAGAATTGGTGAGAAGGATGCAGCAGCTGGGTTAGAAAAAGTAAAGATTGGCAGTATATGGAGCGAATGAAAGCTTTCTGTGAACTAAGATGGAAATCTGGAGCTGGGAAGGTGAAGGGCAAGAAAACATCAAGATTTCACAAGTTAGTCTATTAAAATATGTCCACTGCTCGTTGGTCACAGCCTTAGTCTGGAAGCCTCTCCTAGCCTCAGCATCACAGTTGACTTACTCTAATAATAACTTTGACTAGATTCTTCTTTGGTCCCCAAATTTGAAAAGCCGGCCAGCTTTTTTTTATGGAGAGCTTAGTGGGTTTCCCCACTGCACACACATCTTGTTTCTAACTGTCTCTTTACGGTCATGCCCTGATGTAGGAATGTTTAGCTGAGATATTGAATATTGCTGTTCTGGACAGGGTATTAAAAGATAGAATTCTGAGAAATGCTACCTGGCATAGACTTACCAGCTGGCAGTAAGTGCTGAGCTGCCCACTTTTGCGATCCTTTTAGTTCAGCTCTTGTTTTCTGTAGTTCTTCCCTCAGAGAGTTCAAAATGAAATTGTCCCCTCTGCCCATGTAACTGGATTTATCTTGCGGCTGAAAACCTATCTCCACTTTAGCTGTCCTCTGCCAAACACTCTCCAGCTGGGTGAGTCTGTTAGACACGTTGAGGCTCAGCTGCAGAAGCTCTTCAAGAATCTTTCTTTGCTCAGATTCATGAAGCGTCTTGGACTCCTGAATATGATCTCTGTTCCTCATCAGTGTTTGGTCCACCTGTGACAAGACTTGGGAGGTGACTTTCTCAATGGTGGTGGTACACGTGCCAGCAAAATTAGCCACAAACTGGATCATTTCTGCTCGTAGAGTTTGCAGTTCCACCTTAAGGATTTCATCAATGGATTGAAGCAACATGTTCTCTTTCATCTGTGAGTTCTCAAGCATGATGAAGAGTTTGTCCCATTTCGTGGGCTCTTGCTGACAGTCACATGAAATAGCTGAAGTACAAGACACAGATGTTAATATTTCTCTTCATTCATTTTTTTTCAAACAAAGGAGTTATTTAATAAAATCTCTCTTCATTTATTGCCTATGCTCTCTAAACCACCAGTGCTTTCCCTATGAATTAAAACAGAAGACAAGGCAATGTGTAATTTAGCTGTTCTAAGAATCAGAGCAACATTTCCAACATTTCTTTTAGAAGGGAGAACTGGAAAATAAGGAGTATAGAGAGATTTTGCAGGGACATGCTAAAGTATTTGCATCGTTTGTCTGTGTTAAATAATCTGCTTTTACAAAGCACTTTCATTTTGTTTGAAAAATGGTATGTTAGCAATAACTGTTACAAGAACTAAGTAACAAAGAAAGTGATTTAAATAGCTTATCTTTGGTTTTTATAGAAACTGCTATCTTGTGTTTAATAACACAAAAATAGTTTAAATCCACTTACTTTCTTCAGTAGCAGGAACTATACTTTCTATTTCATTCTCGAAATTCAGGTACATGAGATCATAGTCCTCATTGTTCAAAGCAGAAGAGGAAGACCAGAAAGCACAAAGTAGAATTGTCAAAGAAAGCATTTCTTGAAACAGCATACTCCAGCTGTTTCCTAAAAGTCTCTGAGTCCTCTGGAGTTAAAGGTCTCTCAGAATTGAGCAGAGACAAGACTATTAGAGTCTGATACAGAAAGCCCTTAATAAATACTCCTGGAGTTCCTGATCTTGAATGAATGAGTAATGCTTGTGCCACGGCTGTAAGAAGAGTGCTTCTGACTTTTATTTTTTTTGGATAGGAGTAGGGGGAGGCGTGCAAGTTGCACAATCTTGAGCCTTAAATGTTTACAGTGTGGGTGGATTAATGAGAGGAGGGGAAAGAATGGGGAAAACTGCTCTTGCAACTGTGACTTTTCCTTTGAGACCAGACTTCTGTAACATGAAGTGGTAGCATTGACAGAAGAGAACAAGGGGAACTAAATCACTGTGAATTTGATGGATACAAGCAGGATAAGCATTTTACTATCTTGTGCTATTTTACATCCCTTTTGTAATGGAAGGAGTTCTGTGCCCTACCTATTTACAAATTCCTTTTAAAGTTAAGCTCTGTGGTCATGGAAGGATTGGAAGAAAAATTAAAATAGCTGGAATTGTTTTAGATAGAAATGTGTTGTAACGTCACTACAAATATTTTATTTCAGAAGTAACTTTAGCTTAGCAGCTGCATGATTGGACTATTTATGCTAAAATACAATACCAACATTTTTCTATTAACTTGAAAAACCCCAAGTGGATTACTCTTGGATTAGCTATTCATCCAGTGCTTAGATATTACTGTTGCTTACTATTAGGTGCTATATGAAACTTTTGGTAGATAGGTTACCTTCGTCTGTCTAAAACTACTCAGATACACTTTGCAAAGTGTTTGAACCATTTATTGTTTCAGTGTCCTCCCTTCAAGTCAAGTTCAATGGTAACATAATGATGGTGTAAGTGGCACATTGGGTATAAATTACTTAGAGAATGGTTATAAATGATCATATGTGGTAAAAGAGCATAACTTGCATCAATTTGGCATTCCATGGTTATGCAAAATGGGTGTCACTTTCATGCCCATGGGTTACAGAAGGATAGCAGAAAAAGCAACAGAAGGATGCAAGATAAAGTAATCATTGTTCCTAGCCTAGCTTCCAACCTATTTTATTTTAACATCCTCGTCTTACCTTGAAGGAGCCTCTTTCTGACAAAGCAACATCACTATCTATATACACCGAAACTGTCAAATTCACATTCAGTCTGATCCCTTAATAGCCCTGGCTGCATGGAATGTCAGTCCTGCCCAAACATTTCTCAGTTTTGAATGGTCTATCCCACCAGCAGCCAGAGGCCTCAGAAGAAGAGCAATGTGCTAATAGTGAGAGTTAATGGAAAGTATCTTATGTGAGAGGCCTGTGTTTTATGGAATGGAAGGACATGAGTTTTGTTTCCAATGCCTTATTCATACGGTTAACCAATGACTGTGATATCTGTCTGTTTATGACAGGTTTCAGAGTAACAGCCGTGTTAGTCTGTCTTTGCAAAAAGAAAAGGAGTACTTGTGGCACCTTAGAGACTAACCAATTTATTTGAGCATGAGCTTTCGTGAGCTACAGCTCACTTCATCGGGTGCATACCGTGGAAACTGCAGTAGACATTATATACACACAGAGACCATGAAACAATACCCCCTCCCACCCCACTGTCCTGCTGGTAATAGCTTATCTAAAGTGATCATCAAGTTGGGCCATTTCCAGCACAAATCCAGGTTTTCTCACCCTCCGCCCCCCCCCACACAAACTCACTCTCCTGCTGGTAATAGCCCATCCAAAGTGACCACTCTCTTCACAATGTGTATTATAATCAAGGTGGGCCATTTGTGCAAAATTTGTGCAGGAAATGGCCCACCTTGATTATCATACACATTGTGAAGAGAGTGGTCACTTTGGATGGGCTATTACCAGCAGGAGAGTGAGTTTGTGGAGGGGGGGGGGCGGAGGGTGAGAAAACTTGGATTTGTGCAGGAAATGGCCTACCTTGATTATCATACACATTGTGAAGAGAGTGGTCACTTTGGATGGGCTATTACCAGCAGGAGGGTGAGTTTGTGTGTGTGTGGGGGGGGGGGGGTGAGAAAACCTGGATTTGTGCTGGAAATGGCCCAACTTGATGATCACTTTAGATAAGCTATTACCAGCAGGACAGTGGGGTGGGAGGGGGTATTGTTTCATGGTCTCTGTGTGTATATAATGTCTACTGCAGTTTCCATGGTATGCATCCGATGAAGTGAGCTGTAGCTCACGAAAGCTCATGCTCAAATAAATTGGTTAGTCTCTAAGGTGCCACAAGTACTCCTTTTCTGTCTGTTTATGTACTGTATGAAGTTAAGTATTACTATCCACTGGTGTCTGGCTATTGGTTATTATTTCTGTGACCCTTTTGGTAATCTTCAGCAATCATAAGAAAAAGATCCATCTTAGCTGAGGAGAATACATTGGGCAGACCCTGCTATATAATGAAGGTATTTATTCTTGGGCAGGCTCTTCACTAAATGCTGTTCTTCACTAAAATTTGATTCAGCAGCAAGAGAGAGAGAACTATGTGGCAGCTCAGCACTCTGTGGGTCCTGTTCTGCAATGAGTCTCTCATAACAGTGTCCATTGACATCAATGGGAATTCTGCATGTGGAACAAAGGCAATATGTAACCCTGTACCTGTAAGCAAATCGCTGGGCATTCTTTGTCATTACGTTACACTTTTCATAAGCACCAGAAATGCCACTTACCCACATCAATGGACGGGGAAAATTGATGGGGCCAGCAGTGAACGGGGGACAGTCCCAGCGGCAAGTGCAGGAGACTTTCACCAAGAGACAAAGAAGCTTCTCCCCTAGGAGTCCAGCTGGGGGTGATGGGTGCTGATTGGTCAGCATTCTCCACCTCCCAGGATTTAGCTCAGTGCAGGAGCCATGTGGAGCCTCTTTCAGCTCTTTTCCAGCAGCCTACCTTACCCACTTGAACTAGGAATGGGAACCCAGCCTGACAGATTCTATGGTCTAGCCGATAACCTGTTCAGAGGGTCAGGAAGGAATTTTTTCTTCCATGGGCCAATTGGCAGAGGACCAGGGAGCTTTTTGCCTTCCTCACAGAACATGCAAGCCACAATGGATTAAGTAAGAATGTGCAGGGTTCCTAATTTAGGGATTGGGATGGTTGTGTTGATTTGTTGCAACTTGTGGCCAGTTACCAGTGTGTTTAGCAGAATAAAATGAAGCGTTCCCAGAGGTAAAAGACCTGGGATTTTGGTGATGGGCCTTGGGCTTGTGTTAGTAGGGTGAGACCTTGTGCATTTTGCAGGCCGAGGTCAGACCTTGTGGCTGTTGTTGGCCCAGGTCCCCACCCTGCTGCGCCCTCTGTCCTCCTCGTGGAGGGGAGGACTCGGAGAACTGAGTCCTGGGGGATAGGCTAAGGAGAGCCTACCCCACGTTCTGGCTTCTGTGGTAAGGAACCTTGTAATCTGGTTCCGGGGTTATATGGTGAGGAGCCCTGTAAACCCTCCCCACTGGAACCAATTAAATGCCTGGTATAGGAGAGTATGAGTGATGGGCGGGTAGCTCCCCTCCCTTGTGTTAAAGTTTAATAAAAGTTGCAGCTTGCTGCTTAATTCTATGCTGTGTCAACATCAAGACTCTGTGTCTCTCTCCCCATCTCTCACTGTGAGCATATGCAATGCCTAATTCAACAGGGCCCTGATCTCAGTTGGCACCTTTGGGAGCTACCATAATTAAGGATACGATCTGTCATGGAGGTCACAGACCTCCATGACTTCTTCTGGGGCAGAGCCGGAGCAGCAGCTGCCAGAACAGCTGACTTGTGGCCAGTGGTCAGTCCTAGGACCTCCAGAACAGGTGGCCACCAGTCAGCCCTGGGGCCGTCAGAGCAGTGGCCAGCCCTGGAGCAGCAGCCCCCAGAACAGCTGACTGGCGGTCAGTCCCGAGGCCACTGAACAGCTGACTGGGGGCCAGCCCTGGACCTGCTGGAGGAGCAGTCCCTGGCCCACTGAAGCAGCGATTGGGGTTGGGTCAGCCCCCCGGGGGCTGGAACAGCAGCGAGACTGGAGTAGTTATAAGTCCTAGCAGAACTGTTTGTCCCCCCCACCCCAGGTATTTTTAGTAAAAGTCAGGGACAGGTCACGGGCTTCCATGAATGTTTGTTTATTGCCCACAACCTGTCCCTGATTTTTACTAAAAATACCCATGACAGAATCTTAACCTTAACCTTGATGCAACTAACAAATAACTGTCAAAATAATAAAAAACCCAAGTGAATAACATATTGGACAGGCCAGTGTTTTTGAATTTGCATGCCTACATAAGAATTAAGGTGCCAAATGTAAAGCACCCACATATGACAATTTTGCCTTCAGTTCATACATATACATTAAAATAATAGTCTAATATAGAACTAGTTTTAAAACACTATAGTGCAGCTTCCAAGCACTCTTTTTTATCACTATTGTACTTACAGCGAACTGCTGTATTGTGTATTTTTTACAAGTCCTGTACACTGCTGGATGAGTGCATGGGCTGCATGGCACAGGGACAAAACACAATATGTTACGGGGAGCAGGCAAGGGGCTACACGGATGCTGTTGCTAGCCTTAGCCTCTCCAGTGAAGAAGGGGTAAGGTGAACTCTCAAGCAGTCATGGCTCCAGGCCAGCCAGCGGAGTTAGGCCAGCGCAGTGGGATGGGGCATGTGCTGCATTGCTCTGGGGGCTCCTGCTGCTTCATGAGCCTCTCCCGTGCCTAACTGCAGCCATAAAATATCCCTAATTGCATGGTGGTTTTTGACCGGATTGTGCAATTTACAATGTGTCATCCGCTTGGAAAATCTTACATGACACTGAAGTGGGAGTACGAATTCGAAGAAAAGGGTAATGATGATATCCAGTGTCATGTTTTTCCATTCACAGAGAGCAGACCAATATGTTCAGACTTTTATTTTAGACTGAGACCACCAAAACAAGCAAGAACAAAAGTAAAGTCCTTGGGCAAGTGCCTGCCTCCTCTGCTGGTCTGTACTGAGCTCGAGAAAAAAAAAAGGCTGCTGTATTTTATACCCCTCGCGCACACACACAAGAAAAAGGCATCACAAATTCAGCACTAAATGCACCATTTTCAGGTCAGGATAATAGAAAACAATGGATTAATTTACTTTTTAAACTATAAATTGAGCAAGGACAAACTGTCCTGTCTGTGTCTATTGTTTGCTACTTTGTGCTTTCAGTTTATTCAATTGTTTTGTAAATGTAATTTAGAAAGCAATTCCATACACCTAGCCAGTGAGATCATTTAAATATTATTCTGAAATAATCTAGACAATTCTAGTTTAACTTTTCTCTTTCTTTATATTTGTCTTAGTCAGGGACATACTCAGGCAATTTCTCATTATGATTTTAGATCACTGGACCAAATTCTACCCTCAGTTTCACCTGGGCAATACCTTTGAGTTCAGAGTGGTTTCATGGGTGAAAGGCAGGAAGTTCCAGGAATTAGAGCACTAGACTAGGACTTGGGAGACCCAAGCAGAACTCGTACTCTGCATAGACTTCCTGTCTGACCTTGAGAAAGTCATTTAACCGTAAAGTTTCCCTATATGTAAAATGACGATAACAACACGTTCCTTCCTCACAGGGGTGTTGTGAAGTTAAGTACATGAAGATTGAGAGGCAGTCAGATACTACAGTGATGAGGGCCATATAAATAACTAAAACAGATGTATAGAATCCAAGGCAAAATTCGACTCTCTGTGTACAGCAGGTAGAGTTGCTACCTCATAGTGTTACTAACTGTAATGCACCTGAATTTTAAAATGTTTGTTTCCCCAGACTGCATACTTACTGTTAATTAAGATAACTGATATCACATCATCAACAAGTAATAAGCTGTGATTTAAGATGGCACACCCACGACATCTCAGCCTTGGTCTAGGCTAGACGGGGTATGCTGGTATAGCTATATTGGGAAACCCAATTTAGTGGCAAAAGCACTCTCTTCCTGATATAGCTTATACAAGTTCCCTGAACAAAATAAGCTACAGCTATATTGATTGGAGGTGTGATTTGCTTCACCCATAGCTATGCCAGCAAAACTTTTAAATATAGACCAGGCCTCATTTGTGACAGCTATCTAGCCTTTTGTTCGAGCACTGTTGTTCTTTGTCTTTTCTCCACTGAATTCCTTCCACTCCCCCTTTTTCACAGCTGGGATGAATTTTCTTTGTCCAGGAGCATAAGAAGCTCATCCTTCCCTAAGGTTACCATCAATGAATTTGACCAGTTAGTAGGGTTTAGGGGTCTAATCCTGCATTCCCTGGACATGGAAAAACTCCCCTTGAAGTAAATAGGAATTGTGCATGTGGAAAGAATGCAGGATCTATTTCTGTAAGAACTAAATAGTCCAGAGGAGAAAATATAATCTATTTAATCTACTTGTGAAGGAGGGTACTACCCCTCCAAGGGTCAGCCTGGAGCTTACAGTGAGGACAGCCTAGACGTAATCAAGGAGTCTCCCTGGTCCGTCTTAGTACTGACCTGTTTAAGCAGGAGCAGAAGTCATCTGGCTTGCCAAGGGTGGTGATTGCTCTCCCAGGCTCCAGAAGACTAACCTGAACAGACTCAGAGACGTTGCTTGAGGAGTTTGCATACCAGGAGTTGTGAGTTAAGGGTCACTTGAACTGCTATTACCCTTGATTAAAGGGAACACACTTATTTTTTATCAGTGTGTCACTTTTGGTTCTCACCTCCCAGCTCCCTTTACAGGGAAGGTTTGATGCTCACCTGGGAGAAAGTAAGCTGCAGTGCCAACCTTAGCCACAAAAGTGAGCACCAGGCTGGCACACTCCTTTACACTAATCATTACAAATGTAGGTTCATATTCAAACTCAAGGGTAAATCTAGGGAAGTTTAAGTCAGTATAACTTGTCCTCTTCTGGCCCATCATTATGTAAATTGAAACTGGGCTAGCGCCACTTACCAACATGTAAGGACTTGTCTACACAGGGAAACTGACCAGCCTAGTTGTACCAGGTATTCAGCTGTAGCTATGCTGGTCAATTTCCTCAATGTTATGCATCACTTTTAAAGGTAGCCCTTATTGTCTGGTATTTAGCTGTATGCCTGTTACAGAATAAAGAGGCCACATGCAGCCCTTAATCTGCAGTGCAAGTCTAACTGGGTGGAATTTTCAAAAGCACCTAACTGTTTTAGGAGCACAGCTCCCATTAATTTACAATGGGATTTGTGCTTCTAAATGAGTTAGGTGCTTTTGAAATCTCATGCTAATATCTGTGGGAGATTTGCACGAAGAATGTGGATAGAATATGACCCAAAACTGAACTAGTCTCTCTGTCTGCTGATTCCTTTGGGATAATTCATTAGCAAATACCTTTCTCTTATGACTGTCCCTTATAACCTTTCATCCTGAAGGATTCCAAATTGGTTAACAAACATTTACAGCATGGACCACATGAAACAAACTCTGGTGCAGAAAGTGAAAGTTGGGTGGCCCTCCAGCTGCACAAGAGTGGAAGAGAGGGAAATACCAAGCTGGGATTTACATTTTCCTAGTGTGTATGATGGATATAAAACATATCACTTCTGATGATGGTTGAGAAATCTTCAGTAACCACAGATGAATAATTATAGGGTAATATCCTAGACCCTGCCAAGTCCCCTTTGTTCTGCTCTCTTAAAATTGCCCTATATGGGAAACCAAGAATTCCTGACTGATGTAACTAGCTCTATGCTACCTCCACTCCAGAGTAGGGGGCCAGATGGGGCATGGCTGGAGGTGCTGCATTGAGCTATTCTCTGTGCGTGTAATGGCCTTTGTGGGTGGTTGCAAGCTGGCACAATGAAAAATAACCCTGAGGCTGTTCAAAGTTGCATTTTAGTTTTTTAGTTCATAGTCAGTTTTCGATTATGCTTTTACTGTGTCTTTCGTGAGTTTGATATTGTAAAAGTGTATTAACTGCTGGCTTTTCAGCTAACACATATGAACCATTTCTACTATCCAGTGAGTGGCCTGTTTATCTTCCATAGCTACAAAGCACAAATTAAAATGGGAGAAAAAGCAGGAGGCCAATATGCCAGTTCCTATTGGAAACCAAATCCACAGAGACTTTAAATACTTTAAAGGATTTAGAGAGTGGATCCATACTATATAGTGATAGGCAGATGTTTTCCATATGTCATGCAAATGCAACTTAAACATTCCAAGACCGGCATGTATAGCTTGTTATGTTATACATTTCTATATGAGACTTGGTTTCAAATTAAATTGTGCAGGCACATCTTCAAACACTAGAAAATGTGTGAGAGTATTTTGCATGTCTCTCTCTGATTGACTCTCTCATCTCTTCCCTTTGACATTTGGAAATGGCACCCTAACCACTTATGTTCAAATTCACCTTCATGCTCGTTTACTTCTTTAAATAACCAGATACTGTTTCCATATGTTGGTTGTTTTGTTTTAGTGTTTTATTCTCAGCAAAAGAGAAAAATAGTTACTGTGCATTCTGTTTCAGATTCATTTAAAACTACACTTACTCTGTCTGTCTTTTAGGGCTCAGTTAAATATCACCCAAATCTGAGATCTCATCAGCCAGTCTTCATTTACTGGTACTTGTACTCAAGGCTGAAAATAATGATTAATAGGAAATGTTTTCTATTTTCCCCATATTGCTTCACTTAGTGAAATTCCTCCTTCAGTAATTTGTTCTTTGGTTTCTTGGTCCAATATACATGTTGTACATCTGTGGACTTTGTTTTGTTTTTCTGTATTCCCCATGATTCTCAGAAATTCAAAGTTGTTAACATGCCACACCGGTATGGAGGTATCTAGCTATAGGGATGTTGGTATCAGAAAGGCCAAGATGGCAGATAAAGCTTTGAAACATATTTCTCAGGATTTCTCTATTTTCACTCTGTTAACAGGAAATTCCATGTTGCTGCGTGTGTTGCCCTCTGTGTATGAAAAGCGGCCACAGACAATTAACAACCATCTGACAGAGCTGGTAGCACTGATGTCTCAGCTAGAGCAAGCAGAACAACACCACCTTCTACGGCTATTTCAGATAGTGGCAAGGAGAAAGCAACCTGAGGTAAATGTATAATACCAGACATTGCCAGTGGAATAAGGTTATTCACTCTCTGGAGAGTTTATGTTGTTCAGAACATCCTGACAGTACAGTAAAATGTCCCATGTACAGCATGTACCAGGTCAGTGGTTCTCAACCTTTCCCATACCAGGAGGCTCCCATGTGACAACAGAAAGGGTTTTGGGACTCTCTGCAAGTAGCCATAAAGAAAGAGAAGGTGATCCTGACCCTGTTGGACCTGTTCGTGACCCCCACACTGAAAATCTATTAGACAGGACTAAAGCTCAAACAATGCAGCAAACATTTTGTCCAACTATTTGTTTGATTTGGTAAATGAATTTGCTTCAGCCACACTCTCTTTTGTGTTTGCTCTCTGAAAACATTTGAGCAGTAGAGGTTTACCTACAAAAATGGTGCTGGAAAGCACACTTTAGTGATCTGGATGAATATTTGTGGAAATTGAACTTTAAATTCAAATGGATAAATGTGTGTGCTGGACGCGTTTGTTCACTCAGTCAGACAGGCAAGGAACCCCACCATGCTGCTTATTCAACCAATTACAACTAAGCAACACAGCTCAAATTTTGAATATTTATGATCAATCCATGTAGTAAATTTATGAGACGCTGGTTGAAAAAATGCAAGGAAATTACTACCTTCCTATGGATATTCTGCAAGAAGAAAAGGACACTGAATTTGTCAAATAAATTACTTTTTGCCAATTATTTGCTCAGCTCTGCTAAAGAGATGGTCAAATTGCCAGGAAAATGTTCAGAATGCTGACATTTTTACTGAGTTAGGGAATGTAATGTAACTATTTTACATAATATAAATATACTGCTATAATATGCTGCTATAAATACTACATATTTGCAAAAAACCTTCGAAGAGCCAGATTTTTGCAAATGTTCTTTAATTACTGTAATTTAAGTCCATGGAAGTTTAATGGAATCTGTACAGGCTGCCTTAGGCTGTCAGAAAAGATTTATTGGGGGTATTTAAAGCTGGCACTGTTATCTGGCCAGGGATGAAGAATCTAAAATGGGAGACTATCCACCCTGACTCATCTCATTTTAGCTTAAAATTTCCTACCACTTTTGGTTATTCCTTTGGCAGTTATGTATTGTTTCTCATAATTACATTTCTTTTTTGAAGATAAGGATGTACGAAAAAGGCTTAAATAATATTTAAAGTCTAGTTAAAATGAACTAGTGTCAGCATATGAGTGAGCAAGAGTGTAACTAGAGCAAAACTTGTGCTTTGAAAATGATACACCTACTTACACAAGCATGACACTTATAAGGCACAGAACATTAGAACTGGGTACAATGCTGGCTACTTTACAGAGCACACATTTAATAAATCTTCATAAAAATCAACAGTAGTTTAATACAGCCCCCACAGTAGCCAAGGAAACCATATAATAAATATACAGTTACAGAGGAAATGTAACTCCCTTTGAGAACATGATATTTTTCAGTCAAATGGGTCCCATTTTACCATTGCTTGTGAGTCAAAACACTTTCCTCACATGATTCATACTGTCATTGTTATGTGCTACATTACTTTGTATGTCATGCACTTCCTAGTAAAAATGGGATGAGCCATTGTGAAAAGATGATGCCTAAACCAAGAAATATACAAATATGCTTTAAAAACCTGATCCAATGTTCACTGAAGATGGTGGAAAGACTCCCAATAAATTCAGTGGACTTAGGATCATGCCCTTATTACTCAATCCAGATCCATGTAACTATCTATGCTCGACCATGGCCATCTTTAAACTACTGCATGTTTCTACAGTGCTTTGAAGCTATGTCACATTACATAAGTGCTAAGTATTATTTATTATTACTAACAGCTTATACTGTCAGCACATCTTCATTATGTTGACAGAGTATTGATTTTTCCTTATTATGAGCAGTAACTCTCCAGAGTTCATGCACCAGTGAAACAGTCACATTCAACTTCTCATCACATACATGCATTACAATGGTAGTGTGTGATCACATAAACTGAATGCATCTGATGAAGTGAGCTGTAGCTCACGAAAGCTTATGCTCAAATAAATTTGTTAGCCTCTAAGGTGCCACAAGTGCTCTTTTTCTTTTTGCAAATACAGACTAACAAGGCTGCTACTCTGAAATATATGACAACAGTCACTCTGACTTGGATATATATTGATAGACACTTAATAGTCATACAGTAACATGCACATACTGGAATATTGATGCTGCTGTAGCTGACCATACTGCGTACTGCTTACTGGATCTTTCACAGTTTTAAGGACCAGATCCTCAGCTGCTGTAAATTGCTGTAGCTACACTGAGGAAAATGGAGCTACATCATTTCACACCAGATGAGGATCTTGTCCCTTATTCCTGTCTTTGTTTCAGCCACTAGTTTTAGTCAGTCTCTTGGGGAAAGCAAGAATTTCTACAAATCCTTAATTTACTGCCTCACTGGAAAGATTCGCAAATTGTTTTAATCAATAAAACATAGCATTAGCAAAAGGAGAAAGTTTTGGTTTTCACCAGTTAAGCATTTCCTTAATTATGAAATGTTGCAGTTATGCATGTAGAAGTTAAGGCAATAGCCCACACTTGTTCCATGTGTGGAACTGAACTCCCCTTGACCTCAGTGGGAGCGCTATGTGAAGATTGTCACAGGTGGAAAATCTTTAATATTACAAAAATGGATTGCATAGTTCAAAATCAAAATCTAATTGCTCTTTTATCACTGCCATATGCAGTATTTGTCTTGGCTCCATTACAAATATATTTGTGATTCATTTTCCCTTTTTATTTTATAGGTGCTAAAAGAATGCATTCCTTTTCTAATTGGTCACTTAAGAGACCCTAACCATAATGACATTATCCTAAATATACTGATAGAAATATCAGGCTATGAACCGGTAACGTTGACCAGTTTTCTTCCAATGCTGAAAGAGATTGGTGAGAGTTTTCCAAGCCTCATTGGACAAACTGCAAAGATTTATGGAGCTGTTGGGCACGTTGATGAGGTAAATAACTAATTTTTTTAAAAACATGTTTTCCTCCCTTTGTTTGCTGGGCCCTAAGTAAAAAATGAGAGGCCCCATTCAGTACCTTCTGGACTTGCAACCAAGCCTCCCAATTTGTATACACTCACAATATTACTGCCAAGTACATATAAGACACTATGTCACAAGTGTAACATTAGGGTGAATAGGCAAGCCGATAGCAAAAGAGATCAATCAGGGTGTCGTAATTGCTGGCTGCAGTCATGTCCAGCCATCCGAAGGAATATAGATACAGTACTGAGTCCTGAAGAAGGGAGACATGAATTGGTGTGGAAGTGGACAATCTTCCACAAAAGATTACTGGACGGGGGCAGGGAAAGATAAAGGTCTAAAGAAGAATTAGGACTGTGCATCAGATGCAGTATGTCTCCTTTTCTGTTTATGGGTTCTGGAGTTGTTCTCTTCTTAAGTCATATTTTAAAACTTTTATATAACAACACAAAAAGATCATTATTTAGATAGCAAAGCCAAGTGAGACTGCAATATCTAGTGTTTAAATTAAAGGCAGAGCATTTGGGAGGGCGGGGGGAATCTACAGCCTTTGTATGTTGTTAAATTTAAGAAACAAATAAACAGTCCACAATGTTGTTTTAATAAGGCAGTAAAATACGAACTTATTTGGATAACATAATCTAAATATTTGGCTGTGTGTTCACAGTTAATTGGATATTCTATGCACATGTCCTTAAACTGAAACTGTTCCCTGGGAACGATGGACCAGAGTCTCATCTCAGGAACACCAATGTAAATCTGGAATGACTACATGGACATTATGGAGTTACTCTGGATTTACACTGATGTAGCTGGGATCAGAATCTGGACCAATGGGATTATTACATATAAAAAGTCAATTTGTGGGAACACATTCCGGAAACTCCAACTCTGTACACTGTCTTTTAACTCTGTATAATAGGAAGGTCCATGAAAGTTTGGATGGGAGGGTTGTATTGTATGGTGTGCTTGCAGAGCTAAAGGAATTCTTTTGTGACCATAATGTGATATAGCACAAGGTACAGTGGCTGCCATCAAATGTCATTCATTAGCTGTAGTTGCCAGCTCATTTCCTTTTTCAAGTACAGACAAAAGTGTCAGTATCTCCAATACTGTTGGGAGGTGTGTGTGTGTGGGGGGGGGGGGGGGGTAAGAGTTGACTTTTTAATGCTGTGGATTTTAATTCAGTACTTGTCACCTCTCTCCTGGCAGCCTGAGTGAGCATAGATGATTTTTTTTTACAGGGCCCCACTCCTTTGAGTAATCTCGCAGCATGCTGCAAAAGGATCTAGGCTCACAATGCTACTGGGAGGTGCATGGCTGAATTATGACTTTGCATATCATGCTAATAACTTGCACCATTAAGACTACCCATTTTAGTGCTTTACTCACTAATATGAAATCTTGATGTCATTCTAAATGGAGACCACAGTTAGCAAATAGTGAATAAATGACTGCATGTGTAACTAATCCGTATACTACAGAGATAACTATAGTACATAAACCTCTTTCATACATACCCTCTTTGAGGATGGAGACTGAACCCCTGTCCTTCCACTCCTAAATGACAGGTATCTTATTAACAATAGTAGTAGATCCTGTATCTTCTTGGTGGTTCAACCAATAGAGGGTAACATCACTCACACACACAAAGACATTTTGGTCTGTTTTCTGTTTTAAATGCCCTAAATCACTAACTATATCGGGTTTTGTTGAGGAGAGCACTATAGTATGTTCAATCACTTTGTAATATCTCTGTCATAGTCCATCTTTAGATTTATAGTGGAGTGACTGTCAACCCCATATGCTGCACAAGCTCTTCTACTTTGCTGATGTCTGCAAGTACTAAGAAATATAACCCTTGCTGAGATTAACACCGGAAACCTGCAAAGTACTCTCTACTCAGAAGACATGGTGTGTTCTGAGGACACTGAGCCATTAGATAGAAACGTGGCATGTCATAAATTCTAATGAGGTTTTATATTCATTCCTGTGCATATGTGCTTTATATGTCGTTCACAGTTATTAATAGACATTTTCCTTCGATTTCAAATCAATAGCCTGTAAAATTAAAATTGATGTTGTGCTAAATTCAAACAACTTATGCTAAATGATTCAGATTTTTAGATTTGTGACAGAATTTGATTATAGACAGAACCTGCATGGAACATAGTAAATGTAAACATTTTCACAAACATAGTAGTGGTGCCTATGTTACAATAACCTGATTAGTTTATTCCAGTAAGAGATAAATCCTACAGTCTCCTCTCACGTCCTACACAGAGATCACTAAGGCAGAACTCCCACTGAAGTCAACTGGACTTTGTCTGAGTAAGGCTATAGCAACTGACCCTCTCTGTATAGATCAGAAGTAGAATAACTTTGGAATATCAAGAAACAACTTAAATGTTTTGAAATCCTTTATTGAAGTTTATTTTCAAATTGTCCATTAAAATATCAGCATAATGGTATTTTGCTCCTGAGACAACAGCATTCATTTTTCTAAAAATGTAACTCGACATTTAGGTTTCTTTCTTCAGCTAAAAGATCATTGTTTATTTCAGTGATTCATCTTGGGCTTAGGCCCAGTACTGCAGCGCCTCCCATAAGTTTTTCTTGCAAGCGGGTTACAGGGTCGAAAAAGTAAAACATATACATTATATTAACAGAAACTCATATTTCTGAATAATTTCTATGGTGCAATTGATTCCCTGGGGTCAAATATATGGAAAGACACTAAAGTAACTCCACTATAGTGTGTTCCGTCTCAGGAATTGAAATATAATGCGGATTGTATAGAGCGCATAAATGCAGATGAGTCAGGAAAAGGAACATACGGAAACAGGTTGCACAAAAGAACTTTTGCTATTGTATCACACAGGAGCACCAAGTGCAGGTGCGCACACGCACACACACGCAGAGCTTCCTAATGTGACTGCTGCTCCCAGCGTGTTCTTCAGTGACTACCTGATCTAAATAAAAGATGCAGTTAGACTATTCAGCCACTAGACCGCAGGAGACAGAATACAAATGTCCTGCATGCAGGTGCTCTCCACATTCTTACGTTAGGAATTTACCATAAGATTTGCCTTCCTGGATCAGACCTTGGGCCCAGATCCACAAAAGTATTTAGGCTTCTAACTTCCAGTCCTTTGGTTCATCTTGTCCTCTACCTTGCAACCAGTAGAGTGAATATGTCTGAGGAAGGTGAAAAGAGATATCATAAAGTACGGAAACCATGTGCTCGGCCACCCCCCAAACAAACAAACAAATCAAACACAAACACAAACAAACAAACTTCCTGAACCCATGCAGGTACTTAGGTTATGCCTTGAAACATGACATTTGATTATTGTTATCATTATCTTCATTTGCTTAGCTACAGAGGATTCCAGGGTCCTAAATAGTGATATTGACCTACAAAGAATCTCTGGAGTAAATACTCTTTCTCCTACCACCCATCTTCCTTCATCCCAAAATATTTCTTTTGTATCGTGAGGCATCATTGTGCCTCTGTGTTCTGCAGATTGTCACACAGCTTACTGACAGACATCAGCACACTGAAGTAATAAATATGTTTGATGAGGAAGGAGCCATAGGCGGAACTAGAAGGGAAGACTGCAAGCTCTGATAAATGATTTGCCATCAAGATGAAGGTGCAGTTCAGCTGGCTTAACCCAACAGAGTCTCTGTTATACTGTACATTGCCTGCTCCGGTGTACTTCAGACAGACTCAAGTTATATCTAGCTATGTTTTGTCCATCACTAGTGTTGCAAAGGATAAATTGATGTGATAAGAACACACCAGGAATGTAGTGAAGTTTATGGGAAAATGCTCCTTCATGCAACTGTTTTGATGGATGGGGAATTGTCATTCCCATAAACTTAGGTTAGGTAGTTGCTTTTATTTAAGGCGAGAGTCTGATGGAGAGGAAGGGGGAAATTGGGCTGTGACCATTTAGATTCTGGTTCAGGGGACGAGTTCAGGGATTGGAGGTGTATTCTGCCTCTACGATCCAGTTGGTTGATGGGGAGATTAAGCATGCGAGGGCTGATAAATCAGTGCAGAAGGCAGGGGCCCAAAAATCAAGGCTCCATGTAATTGTTTGTACCTTGCTTAAGTGTCAGTATAACCAGCTGTATTTGAAAATCAATTGATGACTTTTTTAGAATGCACGTGGTGGTGATGGGGAGAGGGGCAGCAAGTGGTGTATATACCATCTCTATGAGCACTTCTAGTCTAAGAATGTCACTTTTGTTTAATAATAGATTGAGTGAAATATACTAGCAAAAGTCTTTTTTTTTTGTTTGATTTCACTTGTTGCAATAGGGCAAATTCTGTCTTTTGGCTCTTGATTTGCAGTATATAGTGTCACAACAGACAGGCAATAGCTGTCTGCCCACAATGGTGGAAAGAGCACAAGAAGAAATAATGTTTACTATTTCTAATAGAGCTTGGGTCATTTTAAATTAGATCTAATTAAACAAATCTTATGAGAATTAAATCAGACCTCTGTTTCAGCTCAGCAAGTATATCTGCCATTAATGTCAAAAACCCAGGCTAGCAGGGCAGAGTGAGCCAAAATTAGCTTGTTGCTGCCTTTTAGCATGGTTAGGGAACCTAGTAAATTTAACCTTCCCCAGCAATTGATATTGACCAATCCCATGCAGCATTTGTTCATTTCTACAGACAATTCTTAGCAGCTCACATCACACAAAAGCTTTACAATCTCTAACTAATTAAACCTAAAACTAGCAGAGCTGTAATTAGAACTGAGGCATTTGATTCAGGTTCTGTATTTAGTCCATTAGACCATTTTTCTCCCATTTGAGAGCGTCACAGATCCCAGTAGATGTGTATTGCTTTAACCACTTTTCTGAGGCATTCTGCTACAGCCTCTTTGCTGCAGTGGTTCGTAATAACCTCCTTATAAGTGACAACATTTAATCAGTACATTGGCACTTCAGTTGATTTATACCAATACCAAGTATAAGGGATTAATGGTCTAGATGGATTTTACATCTCATACAGAGACTGAAATATTAAACAGTAATAAATCAGTTTACAAAGAAACAATTTGCTGAGTATTTTTCCTATATATTTCATCTGTCATTATATGTAGAGGTATAGCTACCAAACTTTCTTCTGTCTCAGCCTGGGGCATATACCTGTGGTGTATTTCCTCTGAACTTATCTTCTGTTAAGTGTTTAGTAACTGAAGTTATTTCCTGTGTCATATGTCTTGTTTTCTAACTAGCTGTAACATGCTGATTTAGTGTAGTGTTTAGTTACAGTCTGGCTATGTAGCCATGAACATTGAGTATTTGAAGGGATGACATACATTTGACTTGTTTGTCCTTTTCCAGTGACATCTGGCAGACCTTTCACTAGATATTGAAAAACATTTATAGAAGGAACAAGCAAAGGTGAACTTTCCAACACTGTCAAGCAACTCCTTTTCCCTTCTTTTTTTGCTTTTTAAAAAATGTCCTAAGTCAGCATTTCTCAAACTGGGCCCCACTGATCAACTCCTCCTCCTCCCCCTCCCTCCCAGTGCCTCCTGCACACTGGGGAACAGATGTTCAGTGGCATGCAGGAGACACTGGGAGGGAGTGGGAGGAGTGGGAATGGGGCGTGCTCATGGGAGAGAAGAGGCAGGGAAGAGGAGGGGCAGGGGTGGGGCTTTGGGGGAAAGGGGAGAATGGGGGCAGGGCCTGGGGCTGAGCGGGGACCTTGGGGGTCTGTGAAAAAAATTAGATCAAAATAGGGGTCTTCGGGTTGGTAAAGTTTGAGAGCCGCTGGTAATGGAAATTGTCTATCCTGATGCAAATGGCCAACTGGATTAGGAACAGTACAGACAGGAAGAGGAATGTTCTTTGGACCTGGCTGTGTGTCCTGCTTATTTGCCTTTACTTACTGACTCTTCTCTGAACCACATTATTCGATAGGTTCAGGAGACACTGACGTATTTCATATTGTACTCAGGCCAGATGGTGCATTGTTAAGGCTCCCAAACAATTTGCCAGTATCTGCTGCCTGGTTACACACACTTATAACCTTCTGAAACATCCAGCTTCAGTTTTTTGGCCTGAAATTGTCCATGCTTAGAGTCAGACTCTCATTCCTGCTGTGGCTACTTTTCGCTGGGAAGAAGGGCCAGAGTGTCATATGGGGTCCTACACACCCAGCTTCTGGTTAGGGAAGAATTCCTTGGTGCAGGAAGTAAGGAGGATAGCTACAGGCTGTCCTTCAAGGACTCCCCTACAACCACTGGTGTGTCTGGCTTGCAAGCAGCATGTCCAGGGTGGGGTTGGGGGCAGGAGGGGTGTGTTGGAGATGAGGCTGCAGCACAGAGCACTATGGAGATGCGGCACAGCCTACGGAGGTTACTCTAACTTAGACAGGCCCCTGAGTCTGTCTAAATTATGTCTGGGGCCTGCAGTGGGGAGAGTAGCCTAGACCCAGGAGGCTGCAAGGGTGATTTAAAGCTACCTTCACCCTTCACCTCCTGACATGTAAGTTCTGTACTGTATAGAATCTAATCCTTGGTCTTTGCCCAAACGGTGCATTGCATGTTGTTATTGGAAGTTTGAGCATTCCTGAATTCTGGGAGTGGGGGGTAAAATATACAATTACTAATGTTGTTCCTGAAAGTTTTGGTACTGGGCATCAGTACTGGTTAGTCAGTACTGGTGAGTCACAGCATCTCAGTAGTATCATTCTGCCTGGTATAATTTGTGCATGCAACCTAAAATGTGATGTTTAGCTCTGATATTTAAAAAGGAAAAAAAGTGGGCTGGAATGGTATTTTAGTAACAGTGTAATATGTTGCCCTGTAGGGTGGATTGGGGTCTGTATACACGGTCCCTCTTTGGGGGTTAAGCAGGTTTTGAAAGCTTTGGGGAGATATTTTGTGTTGTTCATCGGGGGACCTTTTTTGGTGTCCCATAATAACACGGTGGTCCTCAACTCATACTCCAGTTTTCTTCCCAAGGTTTTGTTAAAATAGTGCATTAGCTCTCTTCAGAGGTTCTGACATTGAGCAGGCAGAGGCGGTGGCGCTGTTTTGGTGTCTGCAGAGCCCCTGAAGCTGCCCGACTCTCAGCTGGAGGTAGACTTTTTGAAGAACAAATTCATTTCTTTGAATCCTTCAAAAATTCCACTCATCTATAACCTTTGGATGTTATTTATGACAGTGCAGGAAATCAACTAAAGATAAAATAAGCAGACACACAGCTGGCAACATAAAAGCTGAACAGATGTCAAGTATTTAGAAAATGAATAATTAGTGCACCCAATAAAAATAAAGAAGTAATAACCTCGTGCAAGCATAGCTGTTTAGCCATAAACATTGCAGCAACTGACCAAAGGAAATAGCCTAATTTATTCTGATGGTGGTTTGCAACAGAGATGTATAAGCAATAAAACAACTACTACCCATGCACATATACTGATGACCCCTTCTTATCTTGCAGCTCACCTTGGTGATGCAAATATTGTGTGTCCTGATAGTCATTCTAAATATGTCTCTTTTGTGATTTTTCACCTTTTTTATATAAAATAGCTTGAGTTGGAGCTTTGTTACAGATATGCCATTTGCATAGGTCAGTTAAACTTAGAGGAGAATCAACCACAGAAATACCATATGAAGAAAATAGGTGAGAACTGGAATAACAAAGGTATTGTTGGCATTTTTCTATTTGTTTACAGTTTATTGGGAGTTTAAGGCAGCTTGCTTAAGGTATTTTTACTATTAATTGTCCTGATCCAAATCCTGAAGTCTTTATTTATTTACTCCTAGTTCCTTCCTCTGGGAGGTTTATTTGAATGAGTGGGCAAGGATTTCAGGATTTGGCCCTTTTTGGGTATAGACTGTAAAGGTAGATAGATAGTACTGTAATGCCTTCTAGCTTCTTGAAGCAACTTCTTGTGCTGTACTAAAATGTATTCAGTACCCAGATAGTTTAGGTAGAACCCCTAAAGAAACGAGATCTTGCTAGAAAAGCCTAATACATCCCCTTAGATTAAAGTCTGTCCTCCTTTCACACACACAGATTCCACTGACTTTAGTGGGAGGCTCATGTATGAATCTGAAGGCAGAACTTGACCCTTAATTGGCAATTTTTCAAAAGTAAAGTATCTCCAGTTTGGGCAGGATAGTCAATCGGACATTTTTAGGAATCCTACAAATGCTGAGTGTTTTGAGCCAATACAGTTTTCAGCTCACCAATGTATCTGGAGTTACTCAGGGTTTCTTTTCTAGTCTCCTGATCCTGCTTGATTCCACACAGCAAATATTTTTAAAATGTTGCCTATCTTGATTTCTTTATTTAAAATCTTCCCCCACAACAGGTAATGTAATACCATAAAATGCAAGAGATGCTTTTGGTAAAGCATATAAATATACAAAATAATCAAGCTTAAAAAGCAATGGTTATTTACATCTAAATACATTTTATGAGGAGTTTTTAATCTAAATTGTGGCAGAGATAATGGCTGCTTTCATGCTGAGTTTTTTCACTGTAGTTTTGCTTTGTATAATAATTATGTATTATATTACTAGCTACAGTTTATTGTTCTACCCCTTTCTGAGCAAACAGCAGCATTTTAGTATTGCTGGAATCATTCCAGCTGGATCAAAATATCATTAAAATGGTGGAAACTTCCATTCCAGTTATGTCTGCTGCAAATATTGTTTAGGAAACCAAAAATGTGTGTTAGATGTTAATTGAGCCCTTGTTTATCTCCTGAAGGGAGGAATGTCTTCTAAATAAATTAGTGAATATATACCAAAAAGTTAAGATCTCTCAGACCCATAAAGAAAAGAGAAAAAGGCACTGAGTCAAACCATAGCTTTTCAACAGATAGATTCGCTATGGTTAGCTTTTAATAGATGTTTGAAGAGAAGAAACAACTCATCCTATGTGTAGTCACTGTGCAGTATATGAGATACTGCTCCGTTTGAAATGAGTCCACTAGTTTTTCTTTTATAAATATTTTTCATGCAGTATTTTCATGTCCCAGTTGTATTGGAAATTATTATTTTCTTTCCTTCTTAAATAGCCCAAGAAGAACAGACATGAGAATGTCATTACACTGAAGTACACGCGGAGTATTGTTCTGCTAATTTTTGGGAAACAAAAAAAGAAGTTTTGGATTCTGCTACAATGTTTTTATTTTTATTTACTATAGATCCTGAAAGCAAAATTTTGTCCTGGTTTTATAACAACTTGTAAAGTATGTACTGAATAGACTGTGATTTCAATGGAACTACACCCATTTACACCAACTGAGTGTCTGGTCTTGAGTCTGTTTCATTGGACCTGGCTAGTACTGGTGCAATTTGTGGCTCCTGTGCACTTTTCTCAATACTTGTCCCTCTAATGTTTTGATGAATGTGGAGTTTGAATATATTACAGTTAATGGAGCAATCCTAACAAAACAGAGAAACCTTGGTACATCTCATGGAGATATACTTTAGGATCTGATATAAATAGACATACACACACACTTTCAGAACTAATACATATATATATATATAGGAGATCCTAACACATATCTCTATAAGAACAACATTTATATAGGTAGTTTTTATTACACTTGGAGATATTACCAATTGCAAGGAGGAGATCCCAGAATATCTTTGAGAAAAAAACTATAATATCGGCATTACCTGAGGAATTATATTAGGATCTGCGACAGTGTCTACTGAATGCCCAAACTCTCACTGGCTTAGTGGAAGCAAGAGCAGGCTCAAGATGATAGCAGTGATTGATAGAACCCTCATACAGGGTGAGGCTGGTTAGTTTAGACACTGCTAAAGTGTACAAATGCAATAGCCCTGATCAGCTCTGAGCCCAGTAAAATTAGATGGGAGACACTTTAATAATCCTTTAAAAAAACCCAGACATTCACATGGAAAAACTTTAAGGAAATGCATAACTAAAGTGATAATGTTCTGTATGCTGTTAAGCTGCTGGTTGCACTGTACAATCGTTTTAAATGTTGTTCTACAGTTATGCAAATGAACTACCAGCTGTTTAACAGTATATAGGGCTTTTTCACCTAAATTGTGCATTTCCTTAAAGTTATTTACGGGAAGATTTTCTAAGTGAATGTCTATTTTGGCCCTGATTCTCTAAAGCCCTTTACAGCACTCTGGTAATGCAAAGGGGCCTTAAAGTAGGTATAAATCTTCATGCTGCCAGAGGGGCTTTAGTGTAAATGAGAACCAGGCCCATCATGAGAAATAATTCCTGCCCTGAAGATGTTACAGCATAACGAACAACAGGGGGGAGAGGAAATACTGGACAGAAAGGTAAACAGATCTTCCCAAGTTCACACAGCAGACCAGTGGCAGAGTCAATGATAGAGCCCATGTCTCCTGATTCTTATTCCTGTGCCCTACCCACTGGGCCAGGCTGCCACTCTGAAAACAATGTCTTCAGGAGTTTGTCCTTCAAGTCTCTCTCTACAGCTGTAAATTGTAAGTCAGGTGTATTGGTGTCAGGCCAGCATAGATAATATAGAATAAAAGGAACTGTATGTAAAAATAATGTCATCAGTTGATGCAATTGTCCTTTTCTCAGTAATCCAGGAAACAACCACTGCACGTTTCCTTTGTGCTTTTCTCAGTAACATACACACAGTCGGCTTTAGTTTTAAACAAATATTAAAGGCATTCCTTTTAAAATGGATTTATCTTCTTTTAATGGATAGGAGAGAGCCAGGATGTGTCTGATCTATTTGGTAAATCAGCTGGCCAACATGGAACACTCGTTTCACCATATTCTTCTGCTGGAGATTAAGGACATCACCGACACCTTCTCAAATATTCTGGGCAACCAGAGCAGAGATATCTACCGTATGAGTAACAGTTTCACTGCCATAGCCAAGCTTCTGATCAGACAACTGGAAAACTACACCACATTAGGAAGCAGGTAAAACTAGTTTCTGTATTAATCTTATATCTGGATAAGTGGAGACATGTGTCACGGTGTGATGAGTGACAGGAGTATACAATTATGCTAAATGTACTCAATTAGTAATGAGCTAATATACAAGTACCTGCAGGGAACTTCAGTAAAGTCAGGATATCAGAGGTTCTCTACCATCACTGTAGGCTGCCACCTCTAAACTTACTTTCAATCAATTTTATATCAAAATCGGATGCCATTCTAGAAGGCCTGCTCTAGTTCAAACAGGACTTAATGCAGAAAGCACTTGGCAAAATTCTATAGCCTATGCTGTGCAGGAGGTCCGACTAGATGATCAGAATGGTCCCTTCTGGCCTTAAAACCTATGAATCTAGGAAGGAGGGATGGTACTAGTATCTATTCTATTTTGCACCCTCCAAAATACACCAATATGATGAGAGGAGGATTGCCACCAGTCAGAAGGGCTGAAAAGCAGTTAAATGGTTAAAGGACTAAATAACAAATTGCAGAGTAGGAGACATCAAGGCCTTTTAAAAGGTGGAATAATTTTGCTAGGGAAGTGCTGGAAGCCCAGTCATCTGAGTCATTTATATTGGGTTGAGCAAAACACTGAAGAATATGACCAATCTGGAGTTGGCAAGGGACTGGAGTAGATTTGGTAGGGCTTTCCCCACTCTACTTTGTGATTCCCTAATCAAACATGAAGAACCAGACAACCATTCAGCAGTAGTGAGGAAGATCAGAAAGTACAGCGGTAGTCTTAGAGAGAGCTGGAAAACATCAGAGGGGAGAGTCAAGGAGGCATCTGGAAGGGTTAAGGGAATCCTGAAGACAAGTGCCAAGATTTTCAAAACAGGAGTCCAAAGACAGACTTCTAACTCCATATATAGGCAGCAGAATAAGTGATCTGATTTTCAAAAGTCCTGAGCACGCGCCAACTCCCAGTGAAGTCTGTGGTTCTACTATATGCTTAGGACTTTTTAAAATCAGGTCACTTATTCAGGTGCCATATGGATTTAGGAGTCTAACTTTAGAAGTCCATTTTTGAAAATCCTGGCCAAGGGCATTATCTCTAATGGCAGAGGAATTGCTACAAAGAATTTCACAACATAGGAAGTGTACCACTTTGGAAGGAGTTATAGCTGGCAGTGATAAGGGAAATGTGGTGGCATTTAAGGGAGGAGGTAAAGAAAATTATTTTTAGGACCATTGCAGAAATATCAAATAATGATTCTGCTCATACACTTACACATTGCTCAGTGTTTGGGGCACTCCTGTTTTCTAAGACTTTTGTCCCTTCTCCTATCAGAAGTAACTTAATACACAGATTTTCAAGTATTTATTTTAACTTTTAGTATCTCACGAGGAGGCTTCACCATACCTTCCTCCAGATAACATGTGTATTAGCTCAGTTGACAGGAGGCATTGCTCAGATTTTCTAATGTGGAGTGAAAATAATCCCTGTGACTTTCATTTGAGAGCTTGAAAAGCCTTTGCTTGAAATAAAATAAACAATATGGACCTAACTTCAGTGGAATTACCCCAGACTTGAATTTGTCACTGTGCTTCTAAGTATGTGACTAGCTTCTCATGTGGGGACATCAACAGAAGAGAAAGGCATAAGGTTTGTATCAACATACATGAACTGGCCACTGGATTATTTCATTTCAAGAGCCTTGCAGGTGTACAGAATGTTTGACAAACACGTAATATAATAAACAATATCCCTACTCATAGAAGCTTACAATCTAACTCAGCCAAATACAATGTGCAGTTTACAAGATCAAATGCAGAAATAGGGATGGACAGCACCAAAGCAGAGATCAGTGTTGAAAGGTGAAAGTGTGTTTTAGTTGTGATTTGTGGGAGATTTGTAGCTAATCATATTACTTAGTGCACTGCTGGAAAGTGTTTGGATACCAAGGTGCTGGGCTCAGTATAATAATCTGAATAGAATAGCAAGAGGTTGCTTGGCACCTGAGAAGAGAGGGGTTATTCCAGATTTCAGGAGCTATGTGGAAGTGGTATGGTATTAGGGTGACCAGACAGCAAGTGTGAAAAATCGGGATGGGGGTGGGAGGTAATAGGAGCCTATATAAGAAAAAGCCCCAAATATCAGGACTGTCCCGATAAAATTGGGACATCTGGTCACCCGATATTGTATCCAAGTCTGGGAGAAGAGACTAAGGGAGAAGGTTGAGAAGGACCTAGAAAATGTAGTTACACTCATTGGGTGCTGTAACTGGATAATGCAAAAGTTTAAAAAACTCTTCTTCCTGAGAAACTAAGTTAACATTACCTGTAGCTGGATTTTTGGCGTGTAACTGCCTTGGACATGTCTACTGAAGTTTGCACTCTGAATATAGTGCCCCAGGTCATAGTATCTCATACTAAAATGATCATCTCAGGAAACATCTCAGGGTATGATAGAGGTCTATAAAATCATGACTGGTGTGGAGAAAGTGAATAAGGAAGTGTTATTTACTCCTTCACATAACACAAGACCCAGGACTCACCCAGTGAAATTAACAGGCAGCAGGTTTAAAACAAAGAAATGAAGTAGTTCTTCCCACAACATACAGTCAACGTGTGGAACTCATTGCCAGGGGACACTGTGAAGGCCAAAACTATAACAGGGTTCAAAAAAGAATTAGATAAGTTCATGAAGGATAGGTCCATCAATGGCTAATAGCCAAGATGGTCAGGGATGCAACCCCATGCTCTGGTTGTCCCTAACCACTGACTGCCAGAAGCTGGGAGTGGACAACAGGAGATGTATCACTCAATAACTGCCCTGTTCTGTTCATTCCTTCTCAAGCACCTGGTATTTGCCATTGTCAGAAGACAGGATATAGGGCTAGATGGATCATTGGTCTGACCCAGTGTGACCATTCTTATGTTCTTTTACTTTCGCTAGGAGTATATTTTACATAATTTGATGCATCCAGCAATTTTTTTAAATGGCCCAGTGATTAGCTCTGCACAGTTGTTGGATTGTTTTACAAGATTTGATATGTCCAGCTTTTAAAACAAAAAACAATAAACCAGCTAAACACCTTCTGTTCAGTTGTTGCTCACAGACTGAGAGCAGTGCTCCCCATTTCGTATACTTTGAAGAAAGGGACACTAGGAAGGATTTAATGCACAAAACATGACCTACAGTACTGTCCCTCACCTTTCCATCATAGAGAAATCAAAAACAGCTACTGCTATTTCTGTGGGTCACACAAAAAGGTGCTTTGTTTTCTCTAGGCAAAGCAGTTACCAGAAGTAACTCCATTCCCAGAGCTTGGCTGAAATCAGTCAGGGAGGCTGATGCGTGCTGAGGCTGGTTTGATGAAAGGGCTGAACTGTGACTCTTTGGCCTTAGCTTGCAGGTGCATCACCATGAGTGCTGAGGGAGCACAGGCCAGGATCCAGGCTTTGCAAGCAGGCAACCTGTGCTCTTCCAGTGCCATCTTAGCGTCACTGGGGAGGGGGTGGGGGGACTCCATGACCCTTCCCTCATTCCTCCTCACCCTTTCTTAGGTAGACTAGCTAACAAGATCACCTGATTAATAAATACATCTCTACTGATGTTAGCCCTTGCCTCACAGCCCTTGATTCAGAGAGCACGTGATGGGATCAACCCCTGAACCATATGAAGAGCTGATGTAAAGAACACCACAAAGGAAGACATTTGCAGTGGACACCAACAAGTTTGATCTGTCCTACAAAACCTAGAAACTATGCTACATGTTCATGAATGCCTTCTATTGGCACCTTAGCTAGTAACTCTTCACATCTGTACAGACATAGAGTTCTCTCATAACATCTCCCATCTTATCATGGCATCTGAGGGACAAAATGAGGCCCTCGCAGGGCTAGTCACAATCTAGCCCTTTTGGTCTAAGATGATAAACAAAAGCACTCATGTAGCTCAAAAGTGTGTCTCTTTCACCAACAGAAGTTGGTCCAGTAAAAGATATTAGTTCCCTATGACCTTTTGGGGTGCAATCCACACCAGAGAAGGTCTGTGTCACCCCTGCCCTGAACCTTGGGTGCCTTACAATGCCTTGATGCTGTAGCTCCCACCTGGGCTGCTCACAAACAGCCTTCCACCATGCACATCACACTCTGAGTGTCTGTGTACAGCTGCAGCCTGCCAACATGCTCCAATCACACTCTGGCTTCTACCAGCCTGGGTTACCACAAACCCAACACACTCCCAGACCTGGATTTTCCCTCCAGAAATGTGTATTCTGTATTACACTGTCCAACCCTCTCCTGGACAGTTCAGATAACAAAGGTCCATTGTCCCTGTAAGAGAATAATATACAACAACTTGCCTTCTTAAATGGAGTTACTCACACAGTTCACGACACTGGATTAATTTTGATTAAGAACAAAAAAAGGTGTATTTAACTACAAAAAATAGGTTTTAAGTGAGTACAAGTATTAAGGCATTAAAATCAGAAATGGTTACAAGAAAAATAATGATAAAATGCTTTCTACTGCTAAAACTTTACAAACTACGCTTGGTTTAAGGTAAAATTCTTACCATATGCTTCCATCAGCATTGCTGACCAATCTTCCAGTCAGGTTCCCTCCCAAAGTTAAAGAACTGGATTTTTGTGTCTTCTTGGGTTTAAACGTAGCTACAATAACACTGCAAAAAGCACTAGGGGGCAGACCTGACTCCGGGGAGGTCTCAATCCTCCAGAATACTGGGGGAGCTGCCTCAGCAGGTTCTGAAGTCTGTGGTCTGGGTCCTGTCAACCTCATGTGCAATCCTCAAAACCTGCTCACCACCCCTCCTGATCTTAAAGGATCTCACTCCTGACATCTAGGGGTGAAATCCTGCCTCCACTGAAATCAATGGGGCATTTTGCCAGTGACTTCAATGGAGCCAGGATTTCATCTCTAGATCCTAAGTCTGTTCTTTGGGTCCCCCAAACCTAGAACACAGTAACGAATAACCATCAGTGGTCTATTTCTTCATGACCTGCTGGCTGGAATCCTCCAGGGACAGGGCAGGGTGAATGTGGCACAGACCCTTTAAAGCCAGCCAGTCTCTGAAGCCAGTTGGCCTTATTTTCACTATGCTCTGGTTCTGGGAGCTCAGAGTGAAGCTTTTGCAGCCAGCTGACTTTGGAGAACCTGGAGTAGGGCCTGTGAAGCCTGCTGGTTAGCTCTGGAGAAATTGCTTGTAGCTTCTTATTGATCCACTGGGGTTGGGGAACCCGGAACACTGTGAAGAGGGACAGTGCAAGTCCAGGAGACAGGGCCAGATTAAGGCAAGCCGGGGCCAGAGGCACAGACATGGCACGGGGCTCTGTGTTTTAGCCCTGCCCTCTTTTGAAGATGTGGTGGCACGGGAGCTCTCTTCTCTCCAAACAGACTGAGATAGTGATGTGGGGCTCCTCACCCCTGCTCCCCACACACACACCAGGAGTGGCAGCAGAAGTTCATTCTTTTCCCTAAGGAGATGGTGGTGGCAACAAGGGGTTCTTCTAGCATTTACCCCAGCAGTTTAGCTATATCTGCTTGGGTTTTGGGACCCCTTGCCTTCCTACCTCATAGAGCCCTCTGCTTGCGTGGTGTTGTCAGGGTACCCCAGAGTAGTGGGTCTTAGAGTAAATGTCCCATTGAGATGCCTGGGGCAGTTCACACCTCTTAGAGCTATTGTTTCAGACTGAGACAGCCATCACTGTATTGGTGACACCTGAGTTACATTTTCAAGCTGTCCTTAGTGACCATGAAGACTACATTAAAAAAATAAATAAAAAAGAAAGCTGAGAGTCTGATGTACTCACATGACTCCAGGAGCTGGGGCTGCCTTAATCTGGCCCTGCCCAGGGGATGTAACCAAGCTTCATTTAACCAAAAGTTCTCTTTAAAAGTAAGGTGGTATGTTTTATCAACTGAGTTTAGTCCAAAAGATAAACAGAAAAGCCTACAGGAACAGTTACTGAAATTGCCCCTTTCCCCACAAGTTAGTAGCTGCCAAATGGACAAAATAAATAGGGAGAAAGTATTTTCAAATGTCTAAATAAGTTTTTCTAACCCTCCATCACCAGCACCACGAACCTCTTTCTAATGCACCTCGTAACAAAGTACTTTGACTGTTCCAGTATTTGTCCCACTGAGGATAGTTCAAATGATATTTAGTGTAGTTTACAGCGAAGGTACACTAGTTGCTATTTTTACTGAGAGCTGTATAAATACCATTATGTGGAATGTGACAGGTCAAGAGGACAGAAAGGGAAACTACTTCTATGATAAAATTCAACGCAGATGTCATCAAGCTCATAAATGTGAGGAATGGCCTCGGAGGCATGATAATGAGTGGAAGCCAAAATGCTGGGGTCATTCAAGAAACAATTAATTGGCATTCTGGAGAGAGTTAAATAGTAAAAAAGAGAGGAGCCCCATGGAACTGAATCATTTTTAAGGAAAGCTGTGAGAAATTTATGCAACTCACCTGGTGATAAAGTGCTTGGTCAAAAAATAGATCTGAGGCCCAGATCTGTAAAGGTATTTAGGGGTTGCTGCTGTGCTCAGTATTGCAATGCCTAACTGATTGAGGATCCTAAAGCTCATTTTCAAAAGCGATTTAGGCATTTAGGAGCCTAAATCTCATGGACATTGATGGATAGAGGCTCCTAAGTACCTAAATCGCTTTTGAAAATGGGTTTTAGGATCCTCAGGCATTGCAGTGCTGAGTTCAGCAACACCTAAACACCTTTAAAAGTCTTGGCACTCGCTCTTGCAAAGAGTTTATTAAAGTCACTGGAGAATATAACTGGGAATAGAAAATAAGTCCATGTGAAATAACATGCATGTGTTGGAAAGTAGTCCAAGAGTAACTAAAGGGGAATAATGTCAGTTGTCATTTGTATTGTGGGAATTATAATGAAGCAGTAGAAGGAGGGGAGGCTTCACAAACCATCTGATAGAAGAGTTTAATAATTATTGATCTAGATCATGTTTGTTCACTTGATAAATTAGTAATACCAGGAAGGCTCAAAAGGTATTCCACCCACTGAAATGTTATGATATCCCTACGCTACTCCATGTCTGGTGCAATTGGTTGAAAAGCAGAAGACATTTTTCATTAAAATGTCAATGAAATATTTTTCAATCTTTTCCCACAAAATTCTAAACTGAAAGAACGCACTTTGCTGAGTGGAAGAAACCCCTGTGGAGAGTGAGAGACATATATTGCTTTTCTAATATTTGGTTGTGTATGTGTGTTTGACTCTCACCAGAGCATATAGAAAATTGAAAAAACAAAGTTTTAACATTTCAAAAGTGACCACGTGGACTCAGGGCCAAATATGTTACACCAATTCAAATCCAGGGCAAATCACGAAGTTGCCATAGGGCTTCAGTGGAGTTGTTCAGGATTTAATTCTTTTCGATATAGGGCAGAATTTGGCCTTCAGTCCACAATGTAGAGAATAAATAATGATAAAGGAATAGGATAATAATAAATAAAGGAATAAAAGGATAATAAACCATCAGGCTGCACTGTGTAAAGGCTCAGCAAGGGCCTCATGTTAGAATAAAAGAGCTTCTATTTCTGAAAGTATGTAAACATCTAGCTCCTTGACTGAATGCACACTGAATCACAATTAGCTGTCCCAGGGCTTGGTGCACTTTCCATTGAAGTCCCCTTGACTTCACTGGGCTGTGGATCAGGCAGTAAATGTTGCCATATGCACCTGCAGTTCTTTGTGCTATGCCTTACACAATTATAGGTGCCAAATTAGAGGCTGAGTTGACATACCTTTAAAAATATAGGTATAAGAGGTCATAGAATAAAACAAAGATCTTAATCGAATGCAGAACTTTAAAAAACTTACACTATTCCCTGGTTTTATATTTCAGAGGCTTAGCCAAGGACAACATCAGATAGATGAGGGGCAAGAAGAAAAGTAGACCAAAAGTTAGGAACAAAGTTAAACGGTGTAACTCCACTGCCTTCATTGGATTTAGCACTGATTTGTACTAGTGTAAGTGAGATCAGAATCAGGCCCTGAATGTGGAAATATACCTAGTAGCTCCAGAGCTACTGTAACTACTTAATTGCAGAAAGTTTTTCTTAAACAAGAGTAACAATTCAGAGTATTTGTGCTGTGAAAGAACAATAGACTTTTTATCTGTGTGCATGAACAATAACCCATTCCTTTTAGAATCATGTTTCCATAAGGAAAAACGGATTTCTTCTAAGTAACTGTTGGCTTGGAATCATTTGACATGGGGTATTTTGCATGCATTTCGTGGAGAGTATCATTAAAATCATGTGATGGTCTATTAGCATTGCCACCTACTATCACAAAGAGGCATGTCATTCACCCCTAGAGATAACTTTTAAAAGTGAATGTAGAATGTTCATGTGTGCTGATCCAACTTAGAAGTCTGTCATGGTCAATTTAAAAAAGAAAATACAGAATCTAATGAAGCTTCCCAACCACCATTCCTGGGAACAACAAAGTAAGCATGCAAGCCAGACTGCTCTTTGTTGTTTATTTTTATATAGTGGCTGGATGAAATTATTTCTTCTTTTTATAGGAGAAGAAAAGTCTGGCATATGGTGTCATTTACAATTCATATGCCTTTCATTTTCTCTTCCATTTATCCATCTTTAAAGCAATGTTTGTTATGGTGTAAAGGATTGTAACTGTATTTAAGAAATTCATATGATGATATGGTACAGTAGGGTGACATTGCTATCTGCTTTGGAAACAATATGGGTCATGAAGTTTGACTGGATAAAGCTCATGTTCTAGTGACAGTAAAGTTTGATTCTAATAATTCTCCCTTAGCAAGACATGCAGCAGCACTTATAGCAGGGCATCTTCATTGCTCACACACAGCTTGTTCATAATGATTTGAGAAATCATTAACAGATTGTGCCTGCCCACTCACAGAATGTCTTTACTTTAGCTACCTCTAAGGTGGAAAGTGATAGTAAGGTGACACTGTATTTTTGAAGCTTTTAAGGCTGTAGACCCTGACTCTATTCAATATCTTTGAACATTGCTCTGATACTTACCTATGCTTACATTCGACCTGTCTTTTAGAGATTCTACCATTGCTTCTTAGTTCAGGAGGTGATTATGTCTTTGCTTGGGGAGCCTTGGTAGTAAAACTTGATCCTCCCGTATGACTGCAGCGGGAGCAGAGGTAGGCCAGCATGGCACGCTTTTGAAAATCCCACCCTTCGTGTGTTTTTAGAAAGGTATTTGGATTGTGCTGCATCACATTCTCAGCAGCTGGTGGGGGGGAGTGTGTATAGAAATACAAATATTGTTCTTATGATCATCTGGTTACCTGTGTAATATTTTGATACCTCATCATAGAGAGTTGAAAAGTAATTCAGTAATAAGGAATATGGTGCCACCAAAATCTTCCTGCAAACATGTTCTATATACTTCCTTGGATATTTCTACATCTCTTGTCTCCTGAAAACAGTCTGGGCCAAATTCAGCTCTGGGGTAAGTGGGGCCAACTCCAGCAGTGTCAGTAATGTATTCAATCATTTTGCCAAGATTTTACACAATTGTTAATTTTATTGTTGTTTGACTGGAGGAGCCAAGAGAACAGCTTGCCTGTCTTTCAGCCATGCACAATATGCAGGCTCAGTGAAGTATTTCATGTTGGTTACATCTTTTCTGCATGTTAAGAATGGCTTCATGTCAAAAGGTGACATTGTTACTGCAGTGAGCCTGGGCTTACATAAGAGAGATAATGAGGCCTGCCCCCCAAGGATATCCCAAGAGATGAGTATTTTGTTTTGTCCATTAAGAATGGAACCAGCTATCCTGAAAGTCCCAGGAGCCTGGTATTGGCGGGCTAGTTGAGTTTGAGCCAAGCTGTTGATTTGTGGACTTCTGAGTTATAATGAACCATATTTTTAACAAAGTCACTGTTGGTTTACATCTGACAAATGGAACCAAATGTTTCCATGAAAGAAACACTATGATAACATTTCCTTTGAGAGCATGATCCAATGTCCATTCAAGTCAATGGAAAGACTCCCATTGAGTTCAGTGGGCTTTGGATTACATCCCAAGTGGGGAGGGGTGAAAACAAAGCAAGCTCAGTTTACTCAGAGTCTGGTCTTATTTCAGAATTCTGTAGAGCCTTGTTCATTCACATTCCTCTAATCCACAAACCTGATTGCTCCATCAAATACCCCACTCCAAAATCCCAATGAACAGGGGTTTGCTATATATAATTTTATTAGAACATAGTTGACATGGTAATGGGCATACCATTGATACATAGAGAGATAACAATAGGTGAGATTAAGTCTTGTTCTACATCTCTGCAAAGATTTTATAGCCAAATCTGTAGTAAGGTTCCTTATTACTAAGACTTCATTACTTTTACAAAATGGTCTCCAGAATATTTATTACTATATCAGGACCTATTGCCTACATCAAAACAAATGAAAAATTAAACTTTGTGATTCAGTATCCTTGGTTGCTTCTGTTAAATATGTTTGTTTTCATAAGCAATAATTTGCAATATTTGGAAATTCTCAATAGGCCTTCCATTCTTGAATATGAATTAGCTAGATTCTGCTATATTTGGCAACATTGCATTTTAACTCTCATCCATGACATTCCAGACACCTAGCTATTTTGCATTTAATAATTTATCCACTTGGACACTCATTTTTAAAAAAAGAAAAAAAGAGATCATTAAAAAAATTCAAATTATGATATAATGTTTAAATGTGTGAATAAAGTTAAAAATACTCACACTCCACTCTTTAACCCTGTGATAGGGTTCTGATATTAAGAAATCTTTAAATATTACACATAAGAGGCTAAAGTATGGCATAGGTATGTTTTGAGCTTGTAAAATGTGGTAACTCATCCCTCTATGAATTACTGTACATACTACCCCCATAGTTTTGTTGTCTCATTCCCCCCCCTTACACTCTCTCTCTAGGACCGCTATGACCCCCCCCCCCCACATTAGGTTTTGGGGAAAAAACTGCAGAGATGAGCCAGCCACAGACTCCAGCTGGTAGGAACAGGAGCGGTCAAGGAAGGGACTACCGGGCATTCAGGGAACTTCCTATAGTGTTGACTGGACTTTCTTCATCCTGTGCTGATAGGCTGTTTGCTCCAATCCACCCCTTCCCTCACAGTCTTTTTACCTCTGCTTCACTGCACACCTGTCTCTCTTACCCTCTTCTTCCCTGCCCTGTCCCCTTCACCTCCCTTTCCAGCTTATCCTCACCTAAGAATGAACACAAACACACACACACAGAACTATGGAACTAACATACCACTTGCTGCCATCACACAGTTCGCTTTGCTCGTGTGGTCTACCTCTTCCCCCACCCTATGTCTGTCTGGTCTATTCAGATTTGTAAGATCTTCAGGGCAAGGACTATCTACTACTCTGGGTTTGTGCAGACCCAGCACAGTCGGCCCCCATTCTTGGCTGGCCATTAGGCACTGCTGGAGTAAACATGATTGATTCTAATAAATTCAGTTTCCTCGCTGCTGCATAAAAACAAAGCTCAAAATGTTCAAACTACAGTGGCTGTAGGTAGGCGCCTAATTCCATATTTTGGCTTTTGTAAAAAATGGCCTGATATTCAGAGGTTCTGTGCGCCCTTGGCAATGAGAGTTGCAGGTGAACAGTATCTTTGAAGATCAGGCCCCTTCTTTTAGGGGCTTCAGTATGGATCTAAGTGCCTAGCACTGAGGTTTGAAAATTTTGGTCTAAGAAATCAGACTTTAGGCAAGTATCTCCTGTTTGGATGAATGAAATCCTTCCCCACAGCTGCTGGAAGGGCTGCAGAGCTGCAATATCACCTGTCCACTGCTGCTACACTAGCCTATGAGCTGGAATAACAGCTGCAGCTCCTCTGTGACACCCATTGGTAGGGGGTTAGAAAGTGGATCCATTTAGGATTGGATACCATGACCTGCTTTCAACGGGCTCCCTCCATACCAGGGCAATTTGGCAGGTGCAGATTATTCTACCGTTAGCTACCCCTATGTAACTCCACTGAAATCAACTGCAGACAGAATTCATCTCTAATGATACGACAGTGTCATTATTGAGACAATCATTTTCATCAGTGCTGTGAAATCAATGAGGTTCACAGGTGTGTTTGAGGGCAGAATTAGGTCCTATATTTTTAAGAGTGATAACTTCCTGTTAACTGGTGCTTTAAATCCAAATTTATTATTGCACTTGAGTTTACCAAACTCTGTGCTTGAAAATTTTAATGATGAGGTAAATTTCTAACCATTTTGTTCTATTAAATAGAAACTTGAGCTGCACAGAGTTCTAAATAAGCCCATGTTAAGTATTCTGGGGTTTCTTGTGCTGAACGTGAGTCAGATTACTTAAAACTTCCTCTTAGTCAGTTTCTTCCCAAGTGCCGAGTTTTGAAATAGGCTTTTCTTACTCAGAATACAATTATTCAGGAGAAAGTACATGTACAATTTTGTAAAACCACAAACATTCACAGATTCCACTGTGAGCTCTACTGTTGGTTTATAAGTATGCTATAATAAATGGTTGTTTAATAGCTTTGTAGGACTGGCCTAAATTCAAATGAAAAACATTTCCCTGAGAGGTTTGCTGGTGGGAATGTGGTTGAGGCCATATCAAGAGGAAGCGTTGTTTTTACCTTTGCAGATATATTGTATGCTATTTCTAGTCCAGTGTTGTCATAGATATTTAATGTTTCTAATCCTTTTGACATAGATATTGAGCTGAAAGCTGTTTCCGAAAATGATTAATCAAGTTCTAAGAAGTTCACTACTGACACACAATTATTTTACCAGATACAGTATGTGGTTCAAAGTAAGAGAGACATTGTCAGTGTCATCTTGGGCAAAGCATGACCGTGTTAAACCCCTGATTTTTTCTTCTTAAGGACAGAAAATGACGCTGAAGCAGAATCTCCTGTACAGCTGGATGATTTAAAATCTGTTATGAATGAAAACGAAGAGGATGAAAAGCTTCAAGTTAAAATACAGGCTTTTGAAGAAAAAATAAATGTTGACAACAGTACTCCTGGCTCTGTGCGTAGATATAGTTTAGGCCAGGTTTCTAAAGAAGAAAGGAAGGATATGAGATTTAACAGGTATGATTACGTAAAATGCATGAGTGGCTTTCATGCATATCAGTCTTTCAATAAAGCTTTATCCAAATATTAAGGGAATAGTTCAATTATAGTATACCTGTGGGCACCATGAGTCTAATTCTAACCAGATCTCTTGTCAGGGTGTCTCAGAGCTGGGTAAGATCTTTCTAACTACGTATTTAACCTGGCCTAACATGACAAGAGAGAAGGAAGAGGAACATGTTTGTTTTCAGAACACTCTAGAACAGTGGTTCTCCACCAGGGGTATGCATACCCTGAGGGTATGCAGAGGTATTCCAGGGGGTACATCAACTCATCTAGATATTTGTCTAGTTTTACAAAAGGCTACATGAAAAGACTAGCAAATTCAGTACAAACTAACATTTCATACAGACAATGACTTGTTTATACTGCTCTATGCCCTGGTCTACACTAGGACTTTAGGTCGAATTTAGCAGCGTTAAATCGATGTAAACCTGCACCCGTCCACACGATGAAGCCCTTTATTTTGACTTAAAGGGCTCTTAAAATCGATTTCCTTACTCCACCCCTGACAAGTGGATTAGCGCTTAAATCAGCCTTGCCGGGTCGAATTTGGGGTACTGTGGACACAATTCGACAGTATTGGCCTGCGGGAGCTATCCAGAGTGCTCCATTGTGACCGCTCTGGACAGCACTCTCAACTCAGATGCACTGGCCAGGTAGACAGGAAAAGAACTGCGAACTTTTGAATCTCATTTCCTGTTTGGCCAGCGTGGCAAGCTGCAGGTGACCATGCAGAGCTCATCAGCAGAGGTGACCATGATGGAGTCCCAGAATCGCAAACGAGCTCCATCATGGACCAAACGGGAGGTACGGGATCTGACCGCTGTATGAGGAGAGGAATCCGTGCTATCAGAACTCCGGTCCAGTTTTCGAAATGCCAAAACCTTTGTCAAAATCTCCCAGGGCATGAAGGACAGAGGCCATAACAGGGATCCGAAGCAGTGCCGCGTGAAACTTAAGGAGCTGAGGCAAGCCTACCAGAAAACCAGAGGGGCGAACGGCCGCTCCAGGTCAGAGCCCCAAACATGCCACTTCTATGATGAGCTGCATGCCATTTTAGGGGGTTCAGCCACCACTACCCCAGCCGTGTTTTTTGACTCCTTCAATGGAGATGGAGGCAACACGGAAGCAGGTTTTGGGGACGAAGAAGATGATGATGATGAGGTTGTAGATAGCTCACAGCAAGCAAGCGGAGAATTGACAGCCAGGAACTGTTTCTCACCCTGGACATGGAGCCAGTACCCCCTGAACCCACCCAAGGCTGCCTTCTGGACCCGCAGGCGGAAAAGGGACCTCCGGTGAGTGTACCTTTTAAAATACTATACATGGTTTAAAAGCAAGCATGTGAAAGGATTAATTTGCCCTGGCATTCGCGGCCCTCCTGGATGTACTCCCAAAGCCTTTGCAAAAGGTTTCTAGGGAGGGCAGCCTTATTGCGTCCTTCATGGTAGGACACTTTACCACTCCAGGCCAGTAACACGAACTCGGGAATCATTGTACAACAAAGCATTGCAGTGTATGTTTGCTGGCGTTCAAACAACATCTGTTCTTTATCTCTCTGTGTTATCCTCAGGAGAGTGATGTCATTCATGGTCACCTGGTTGAAATAGGGTGCTTTTCTTCAGGGGACACTCAGAGGAGCCCGTTCCTGCTGGGCTGTTTGCCTGCAGCTGAACAGAAATGTTCCCCGCTGTTAGCCATGGGGAGGGGGGAAGGGTTGAGGGGGTAGCCACACGGTGGGGGGAGGCAAAATGCGACCTTGTAACGAAAGCACATGTGCTATGCATGTAATGTTAACAGCAAGGTTTACCCTGAAAGACTGTAGCCACTGTTTTATAAAATGTGTCTTTTTAAATACCGCTGTCCCTTTTTTTTTCTCCACCAGCTGCATGTGTTTCAATGATCACAGGATCTTCTCCTTCCCAGAGGCTAGTGAAGATTAGAAAGGAAAAAAAAATGCACTCGTGATGAAATGTTCTCTGAGCTCATGCTGTCCTCCCACACTGACAGAGCACAGACGAATGCGTGGAGGCAAATAATGTCAGAGTGCAGGAAAGCACAAAATGCCCAGGAGGAGAGGTGGCGGGCTGAAGAGAGTAAGTGGCGGGCTGAAGAGAGTAAGTGGCGGGCTGAAGAGAGGGCTGAAGCTCAAATGTGGCGGCAGCATGATGAGAGGAGGCAGGATTCAATGCTGAGGCTGCTGGAGGATCAAACCAGTATGCTCCAGTGTATGGTTGAGCTGCAGCAAAGGCAGCTGGAGCACAGACTGCCACTACAGCCCCTGTGTAACCAACCGCCCTCCTCCCCAAGTTCCATAGCCTCCACACCCAGACACCCAAGAACGCGGTGGGGGGGCCACTGGCCAACCAGCCACTCCACCACAGAGGATTGCCCAAAAAAAAAAGAAGGCTGGCATTCAATAAATTTTAGAGTTGTAAACTTTTAAAGTGCTGTGCTTAAAGTGCTGTGTGGCATTTTCCTTCCCTCCTCCACCACCCCTCCTGGGCTACCTTGGTAGTCATCCCCCTATTTGTGTGATGAATGAATAAAGAATGCATGAATGTGAAGCAACAGTGACTTTATTGCCTCTGCAAGCGGTGATCGAAGGGAGGAGAGGAGGGTAGAGTGAACCAAGGGGCGGGGGATTTCATCAAGGAGAAACAAAGAGAACTTTCACACCATAGCCTGGCCAGTCATGAAACTGGTTTTGAAAGCTTCTCTGATGCGTACCGCACCCTCTTGTGCTCTTCTAACCGCCCTGGTGTCTGGCTGTGCGTAACCAGCAGCCAGGCGATTTGCCTCAACCTCCCACCCCGCCATAAACGTCTCCCCCTTACTCTCACAGATATTGTGGAGCACACAGCAAGCAGTAATAACAGTGGGAATATTGGTTTTGCTGAGGTCTAAGCGAGTCAGTAAACTGCGCCAGCGCGCCTTTAAACGTCCAAATGCACATTCTACCACCATTCTGCACTTGCTCAGCCTGTAGTTGAACAGCTCCTGACTACTGACCAGGCTGCCTGTGTACGGCTTCATGAGCCATGGCATTAAGGGGTAGGCTGGTCCCCAAGGATAACTATAGGCATTTCAACATCCCTAGCAGTTATTTTAATAAAGTCCCTTCCTGCAGCTTTTGAAACAGATCAGAGTTCCTGAAGATGCGAGCGTCATGTACCTTTCCTGGCCATCCCACGTTGATGTTGGTGAAATGTCCCTTGTGATCCACCAGAGCTTGCAGCACTATTGAAAAGTACCCCTTGCGGGGTATGTACTTGCCGGCTTGGTGCTCCGGTGCCAAGATAGGGATAAGGGTTCCGTCTATGGTCCCACCACAGTTAGGGAATCCCATTGCAGCAAAGCCATCCACTATGACCTGCACATTTCCCAGGGTCACTACCCTTGATATCAGCAGATCTTTGATTGCATGGGCTACTTGCATCACAGCAGCCCCCACAGTAGATTTGCCCACTCCAAATTGATTTCCAACTGACCGGTAGCTGTCTGGCATTGCAAGCTTCCACAGGGCTATCGCCACTTGCTTCTCAACTGTGAGGGTTGCTCTCATCTTGGTATTCATGCGCTTCAGGGCAGGGGAAAGCAAGTCACAAAGTTCCATGAAAGTGCCCTTACGCATGCGAAAGTTTTGCAGCCACTGGGAATCGTCCCAGACCTGCAACACTATGCGGTCCCACCAGTCTGTGCTTGTTTCCCGAGCCCATAATCGGCGTTCCACAGCATGAACCTGCCCCATTAGCACCATGATGCATGCATTGGCAGGGCCCATGCTTTCAGAGAAATCTGTGTCCATGTCCTGATCACTCACGCGACCGCGGTGACGTCGCCTACTCGCCCGGTATCGCTCTGCCAAGTTCTGGCGCTGCATATACTGCTGGATAATGCGTGTGGTGTTTAATGTGTTCCTAATTGCCAAAGTGAGCTGAGCGGCCTCCATGCTTGCCTTGGTATGGCGTCTGCACAGAAAAAAGGCGCGGAACAATTGTCTGCCGTTGCTCTGACGGAGGCAGGGGCGACTGACGACACGGCTTACAGGGTTGGCTTCAGGGAGCTAAAATCAACATAGGGGGTGGCTTTACATCAAGGAGTATTTCAGGCAGGACTTCACGGAGGGTTCCAATAAGAAATGGTGCACCTAAGTTATTGTTCTTATATGAACAAGGAGGTTAGTCTGGCCTCTGATTGATACGTGGCTAGATTTACCTCGCTGCACCTTCCCTGTGAGTGACTGCAGTGTGACCTAGAGGAATGAGTCCCCTAGACTGGGGGGTGGGGGGTGGGAGGGGAAGCAAATGAGTACAAAACAAATCTGGTCTATTTCTTGTTTTGATACACTCCATCTATCTTTTACATCTTTGGCTGGCAGCAGACGGTGCAGAAGGACTGCATGCCATCCACATCTCATGGCTGCCCGGCAGAAGATGGTACAATACGACTGCTAGCAATCCATATCGCCTGCCTGCTCACCATAACATGGTTCAATAGGACTGACTGCAGGACTAAAGAGAATGACTTGATCAAGTCACTCCAAATTTAGTCCCTGCACCCATGTCTGTCCAGGCGCTCCCGGCCGACGCGGCCAGGAGCACCTCAGACATGACGATGATGGCTACCAGTCCTATTGCACCATCTGCTGCCACAAGGCAATGGGTTGCTGCTACTGTGTAGCAATGCAGTACCTCGTCTGCCAGCACCCAGGAGACATAGGGTGACGGTTACCTGAGCAGGCTCCATGCTTGCCGTGGTATGGCGTCTGCACAGATAACTCAGGGAAAAAGGCCCAAAACGATTGTCTGCCCTTGCTTTCACGGAGGGAGGGAGGGAACGGGGGCCTGAGGATATGTACCCAGAACCACCCGCGGCAATGTTTTAGCCCCATCAGGCATTGGGATCTCAACCCAGAATTCCAATGGGCAGCGGAGACTGCGGGAACTGTGGGATAGCTACCCACAGTGCAACGCTCCAGAAGTCGACTCTAGCCTCGGTACTGTGGAAGCGCTCCGCCGAGTTAATTCACTTAATGCACTTAGAGCATTTTCTGTGGGGGGACACACACTCGAATATATAAAACCGATTTCTAAAAAACTGACTTCTATAAATTCGACCTAATTTTGCAGTGTAGACATACCCATACTATATACTATATTAGTGTTTCTCAGTCTGGTGGGTTGCAATTTATTTTATAATTACATGATAAAAATGAGAAAGTAAGCAATTTTTCTGTACTAGTGTGCTGTGACACTTTATTTTTATGTCTGACTTTTAAGCAAGTGAGGTGAAACTTGGGGTACACAAGACAAATCTACCTCTTGAAAGGGGTACAGCAACACAAATCCAGGTTATCTCCCCCCCCCCCCAACAAACACTCTTCTGCTGGTAATAGCTTATGTAAAGTGATCCCTCTCCTTACAATGTGCATGATAATCAAGGTGGGCCATTTCCAGCACAAATCCAGGGTTTAACAAGAACGTCTGAGGAAGGGGGGGTGGTGGAAAAAACAAGGGGAAATAGATAAGCTATTACCAACAGGAGAGTGTTTGTTGTCGGGGGGGCGTGGGGGGGGGAGATAACTTGGATTTGTGCTGGAAATGGCCCACCTTGATTATCATACACATTGTAAGGAGAGGGATCACTTTACATAAGCTATTACCAGCAGGAGAGTGGGGTGGGGTAGAGAAAACCTTTTGTAGTGATAATCACCCATTTTTTCATGGTTTGTGTGTATATAAACATCTTCTGTACTTTCCACAGTATGCATCCGATGAAGTGAGCTGTAGCTCACGAAAGCTTATGTTCAAATAAATTGGTTAGTCTCTAAGGTGCCACAAGTACTCCTTTTCTTTTTGCTCTAGAAATGAAGATTCAAAGAACTCTCCTGGATACTAATAGTAGCAACTCTAACTAGTTTAGATAATATATTTGTATCAATATTTGGGGTCATATTATGCCCTCAGTTACTCTGGATTGATACTTTGTGTCAAGTTAAGCTTGATTCTGATTAGACCCTTTGTGTGTTGGGACCAAGCACAGCCCAAAGAACTTGCAACTAGGATGTACCCCTAGGACATGCAGGCCTCACCAGTTCTAGTGGGATGTTTACTGCTCATGCTGCAATGTTGCATGGGTGCAGCATTACACATTTCATACTGACTTAGAGTTCTGTGGTGAAAACTTGAGCCTTTGGGGAATTTGGACATCTTCTCTCCTGGGACCTGTCATAGGTTCCATCCTCCTCCTGTTTAACAGGGAACCTATGCCCACTTTTCTCCTAATTCTCTCCAGAGACACATGTACCAGTTGTGTGCGCATTTGCTGTTCCCCAGCTCCCCTTTAAGGACTACAGTTTCCCATGTTGGGGAAGGAGTGGTGGAGAAGGATGCCCATTGAGGGCTTGATTCTCCATTGCCTTCCACCTTTGCACTCATATACAACTGTTCAGAGTGTAAAATGGTGCCAAATCAGAATTCTTCACTCACATCAGTAGTAGAATTTTATACCTCATTTACTCTGGTGCAAATGACTATACAAGAGAGTGGAGAACCAGTTCCTGAATGTTGGGGCTTGTGGTGAAGGTGGCCCAGCTGAAGGACTTTGGAGAGAACTCCAGATTTGCTTGAACCACTGCTGGATGGTATAATTTTATAATGTGATTGATAGACTGGATACTGAGATATTATAGTGATGAGTGATAGATACACTGGTGCATTCTCTAATGTGCATATGTTTTGATATATAGATATTGTTGTCTGACTTCTTTCACTTACTACAGTTGTGGTTTGATTTGGGTTCTGAGTACCTGTTTTTGAAATACAGGTTTATTAAAAGCTATTCGTATTTGCCCACCAACAGGATATTTAGGCCCAAATTCTGCTCTGAGTTGCACCAAAGCAGCTTCACAGATGTAAATGAGAGCAGAATTTGGCCAGAAATCTTATCTGATTCTTCAGCATGCTGCAGCCCATCTTACCTCTATCACAAACCATTTGTCTTTCCCTTTATTTGCATTGCAGGTCCAAAAGTCTAGCTTTGCATGCAATCCGTACAAAGGGGATGAATTCAGACAATGGACAAGACATGGACAATGGAGATATAGCAGCTGGCATCTCTTTCACAGAAATGTATCTTAGCCAAGAAAATGACAAATTGCCTCTTAGTCCAGACACTGAAGAATCGCAGCTGGAAAATTCTTCAGTTTCACACCCAAGTATCAAATGTACAGAATTAGAAAATTTGCCAGAATCTGTTGAAGAAAACTGCCATGAAGGAAGTACAGAGACAATAAAAAATCCGGTGGAATATCAGGATAAGCTCTACTTGCACTTAAAGGAAAATCTTAGTAAAGTGAAAGCATATGTCATGGAGATTGGGAAGAAAATTCCTAGCCCAGATCAGTGTATTATTGAAGGTAAGAGCTCTGAACCTTTCAAATTAAGGGAATCTTAAAGGAACAGTTTAAAACAAGAACAAAACCCTTCAGTACTCATGCAAACTTTTAGGTAAGATTCTCTAAGCAGGAGCTCTTATGTTGGATGAAACATGTTTTTACACAACAATGTTGTTATAAACTACAGCATTTTGAACCTTCTTTCATAGGTTTTGTCCTTTCCTTCAGCAATATTGTGCATCCTTCAGAGGCCCCAAGCTGGCAGTCCTCACACACCCAAAACTCCCTTTGAAGTTAATGTAATATTGTGCAAAGAATGCTGGATTGGGCTCAGGGTAAGGGTTTGATTCTCCTCTTACATCAGGGTAAATCAGTGTAGCTAATAGAGTTACACGAGGGTAGGTCAGAAAAGAATCAGATCCAGAATCTCAAATAAAGATGTTCTGTTCCACTACGCTCTGATTCAAAGCCCACTAGAAGTCAGTGGAAAGACTCCCAATGGGATTTGAATTAGGCCCCTATTTACCATTGCCTCAGAACTCTATAATGATTCTCAGTTTCATCATGCAGAGTCAGTGGATAGTGTTGGGATCCCCCCTTCCCCATCCTCCCCCCAAGACCTCTTTCTACTTGGCTTCCCAAACACTCAGTTCAACTCCACATTTTATCACTCAGGTATTTTTATTTGGCATACAGCAAAGCAACAGTGAGTGGACCAGAGAACTAGATAAATTCATGGAGGATAGATCCATCAATGGCAATTAGTTGGGATGGGCAGGGATGGTGTCCCTAGCTGGGAATGGGAGAAAGAGGATGGATCACTTGATTACCTGTCCTGTTCTGTTCATTCCCTCTGAAGCACCTGGCATTGGCCGCTGTCGGAAGACAGGATACGGGCTAGATGACCCTTTGGTGTGACTCAGTATGGCCATTCTTATATTCTTATGACTCAGACAGGGGGTGAATGCAGGATACATCACACAACCAAAGTTACACAGCACAGTTTGCACAGTTACTCTTCATTTATATATGTTTACACATATCATTGCATTTAGTATTCATTGCATCACACGTTTTGGATTGACTTGGTTATTTTGTAGGAACCAATCCCTGTACTGCATGTTCTGTCCACAGACTTTCCATGCATGACTTACTTTTTAGTTCATCTTTGGATTCTGGATTTACCTTGTCCATTATTATTTTTTTCTTTGTAAATGGTTCCCTGGATGTTCCCTCCCCTTATCTTAGCTAGTTCAGACATTCTGTCACTCAGCTTATTGACCCATTTGCCTATCTTAGTTAGCATGGACATTGTGTTCTCATTATTTACCTCCCTAATCCTGTCTTCCAAGAAGTGAGGCCTTTGCTATGTTCAAGTATTCATGTCAAGCCAGGTCTACAGATAATTGTTTTCAAGAACTTGATAGCCAATAATGAAATAGGGCCTGATCCTGTGAGGCCCCGGTGGAGGTGCTCCCTACCCTGCAGGATTGGTCTCAGTGCATTACTCCTTTTCAAATTAAAATTCTTAAAGGCCAGATTGTGAATAGAGCTGAGTGAACAATTGATTTTTTCGGTTCAGTGGCCAAACCCCGGGGTAGGGGGGGAGGGGGAATGAGACCCTAACAAACAGTTCATTTCAGACCCAAACTGATTTTTTTCTTTGCTTTTTCTTGCTGCAAAAAACCCCAACCCCTTATTCAGGCTGAATGAAATGTTTCAAATGTCAATTTGAATTGAAACTTCATGTTAAAACAACTGTATCTAAACAAAACATCAACAGGATTCATTTTGAAAATCTTTCAAGACTTCAAAAAAAATTCAGTTTTTGTTTGTTTGTTTGCCAAAACTATTAGCTGGATTAAGTTCAAATTCAGTGAATAGTTTCAGTGCCCTGAAAAATATTGGGTTTTTTTGGTTTATTTGCATGAGTTTACAGCTCTAATTGTGAGCCTCTTACTCCCATTGATGAGCAGTTACTCATGTGAGTAGTCCCACTTACTTCAATAGGTGTATTGATCACCAGTGGGAGTAAGGCTTCATAGTCAGGCTAAATGATTATAGAAAATAGCTGAATGACTCAGTTCAGTCAATCAATCTGATAAGCTTTCATTTCTGATCACTTAAAATATCATTCCATAGTAAGACACAAAGCAGGTCTCATGCGTTAACATTTGTGCATCAGATGCCTTTCCAGCTGTCTTTATTTATTCTGTGGCCAAGGAGTTGAAAAAGCAGTATTGACCTGCGAACTACACTTTTTGTCAAGTTTGTTTTTTGCAGAAATTTGAGAAAAAATACTCCAAAGTCCAGCTTTGCTGTTTGAAACACTTCTCATTGTCAAAGTTATTCGTATGTCTTACTGTTTCAGTAAATGACAATGGGAGTTTGAGAGTGAACAATCTGACGTGTGAGCTTGCCTAAAGAATTAAATGTGAGTCTGTGTCTTCTTTTAATACAGTGAATATTTTTAAACATTTTGATCAGTTTCCTCTTAGTGCCATACTAATTAAAAGCCCTATTATAGTGATGTTTTAAGCAAGTCATTATTTCACAATTCATTCAGACTATTGTAATTTCCTGGGAAATCATCAACTAAAGTTCTTGAAGAAACTTGTTGAGTAAGGACATATGTGCAAGATAGATGACTAATGTGACTCATTCTAAATACATTCACAGAAACTCACTCATGCTCATTACACGGGAGACAACTTTTTAATATTTCAGATATTCCATAAACTGCTCAGTCCAAAGTCTGGCAGTTATTTGACCTATATTATTTCTGCATGTCATAACAGGAGATCATTCAAATTCATCCGTGTTTTACTCTCTATACAGCTATTTGAGCATTAGTCAGATTTTTTTAAAAACATATCTTTGGTTGATTTTGTGTCAGTTAAAAAGGAATTTGTTGAATTTGGGGTGGGGGTGTGTTAAATATGTAAAATAGGAAAGAAACACTGAGGAGGATAGGAGGATGTTTCAACAAAGCAGTACAAGTTACAAATAATGGGGAGTACAAGAAGTTCCCAAAAAATAACACTTGATTTGGATCTTGTCCTTTCCCGAGCTTTTTAAATATAACTTTTAATGTATATTATACACACAAGTTAACAAAGAACATTATTAGATGTAAGTAGCACACAGTAGATTATGGGCTGGATTCTTACTCAGGATGAATCAGAAAGAAGGCATACATTTTTAACAATGAAGGTAATTAACTATTGAAACAAACTACTAAGGGTGGTGGAGGATTCTCCATTCCTTGATGTCTTTAGATCAAGACAGGATGCCTTTCTGGAAGATATACTTTAGCCAAAAACAAGTTATTGGGTTCAACAGAGTAACTGGATTAAATTCTATGGCCTGTGTTAGACAGGAGGTCAGATTAGATGATTTAATGGTCCCTTCTGGTCTTAAAATCTGTAAATAATACCATATACTGTGAACAGTCCCATTGATTTCAGTGTGGCTGTTTCTGGAGTAAGGTACTATTTGATGTTTGTGAGGGTGGAAACATCTGGCCCTACAGTACTCTAGTTATACAGAATTTAAATTGTTTTCGTTGACCACAACATAAAATGTGTGTAAACTTCTTAGGGCAAAATATATCCCATATGGTACTTTCTTGAAGAACATGGATATGCGCACAGTGTGTGGATACCCCTGCATATGGATAACCCAGGAACGAATGATTCTGATTACACTATAATAAAAGGAGGAGCATAGAGTATAAGCGAGCTGTCTTGCTTCTGTGCCACATAAGCTGATAGGATCGTCAATGGGATGTTTTTTCACTAGGATGACCATATCTTGGTGTCTTGGATTGCATGACTGGAAATCTGGCTACTGATAGTAATCCATTTCAGATACCCTTAGAAACCCCTCAGCCACTCCCATCTCATAAGTCCCATGGAAGTGCCCTAGCTACATCCTTCCCCTTGCAGCTGCCCACCTATTTTCCCTCCCGTTTCACCAAGCTCCACTGCACCTCCCTTACCACAACTGCAGCAATGGTGACTTCAGAGATCAGCTGTCTCTGTGCTGTGCACACTTTTCTCTCTTCATGAACAGTGAATTTCTGTGCTTCCACAGTATGAATTATAGGCTATTTTCTGGATTGGAAAAATCCCAGAATCCCTCATGCAGTAGTGTCCAGAATCACTTTGCATACTGACAGGCAGCTAGACAGAGGAAAGACAGAGCCTTGTGGTGAAGGCTCTAGCCTGAGACTTGCGTTCAAGATCTTAATCTGCCACAGACTTCCTGTAAAATCGTGGGCCTCTCTGTGCCTCAGTTTCCCATATGTAAAATGGGGATAAATAGTACTTCCCTATTTCCCAGGATTGTTGTGAGGATAAGTACATTAGAGATTATGAGGTGCTCTGATAGAATGGTAATGGATGCCACACAAATACCATAGGTAGTGCATTGAGGTCGACACAAGAACAGCTGTGCCGCAAAATGAACAGTAGGGTGGTCAAGAGGATATTGGAGGTCACTGCAAGAACATTAGTGGCATAGTCATGTGGGAAGCCAGAAGAATAGGATGAAGGGGAAAGAGGGAAGAAAGTCAGGATGAGCAAAAGTGACAAGGTCTTTCAGAGCAGGGGGAAGGAGAAATGGACATATTCCTCTATCCCATCCCCTCCATTTAGTGACCCGTGACTTTTACCAATACCTGCCACCACACAGCTCCTACAACTTTGCAACTTCCCAGAGGTCAAAATCCTTCCAAATTGTCTCTTAACTGGACGTTCCACAGCTGCTTAAACCCTCCAGTGTGTACTCCCTTCCCTTACAAAATCTTAACGCAGGAATCTCAGTCTGGTACTTCCAAAACCTGATCACCTGAATTTTCACTTAAGCTGGAAACACATCGTTCAAAAGTATCAGAAGCAACAATGACAGCAGGTGCCTATAACCCATAAGAATTTGTTCCAACAGTACTTTATTCCTGTATATCCCTTAACACGTTAAACATGAACTGACATGATTTCTCCCCAACCCCAACAAATCAAATTTCCCTGGTAGAGCACAGAGCTTCCTGTGGGTCCAGAAGGAACTTCTGGGGAAGGTCTTAGAGAAGAAGTGGTGAAGATCACCACTTAGCAAACTCTCTTTATCTAGGCTGTAGTTTTGAATTCCAGAAGTGAGGGCCTGGCTGGCCATCACTACCTCACATACTTGTAAATAATCTAGTTGCCTCTGCTGGTGCTGTAGGTAAAGTGTCCTAGAAGTTCGTCATCTGTATGAAGAAGCTTTGCCACAATTTTCATTTTGTCTGCCATTTTCCTTAACTTTTTTTAAAAATCAGTGTCCCTAAGTCCTAACGCTAAATACTTTTCCTGGATATAGGCATGGAATAACCTTGACGTCAGTGGGAATTCCATACAGGGATCCAAATGCAGAATTTATATCCTAGTATTTAGCAGTTTAAAGGTTTGTAGAAAAGTCTACCTTCCTCACTTCTTTCAGCACCTTGAAAATGTCAATCAACGCCCCTCTGAACCACCTTTCTTCTAGTGAGTTTGACAGTGGGTCTAACTCTATTCAAGCCAGTCAAATGGGAATAACTCCATTGAAGTTAGTGGTATTATACCAGTCTAAAACTAGTGTGAAGAGAATCAGGCCCATGTTTCTAACTTTACGTTACTCTTCCTAGCACGGATGTGGATAATGGATAGTGGCTGATCATTCATTCATTCATTCATTCATTCTCTTTGTATCCTGACATGAATAAATACATAGATTGACTTACCATATATACTGTGATAGACCCAGACCAGTTGGGTACAACAAAGTAGTCTTATTGGGATCCAGGAAGTGGGCGGACAAAGCCTGCCCACTGCTAAAGGATCTCCCCCCAGCCTAAGGGGGGGGGGAGTCCACAGGACCTGGAAAAAGTAGTAGAAGGCAGATCTATTGGCCACTGGATCAGCAGTTTTCAGTTCCCTGACTGACCAGAGCAGGGGCTGCTCCAGGCTAATGAGAACACCTGACTCCAATTAACCTGCAAAGAGTCAGGTGAGGCCACTAAGGTAATTTGAACACCTGATTCTAATTAAGGCCCTTCTGATACTATAAAAGGGCTCACTCCAGTCAGGCTTAGGAGAGCAAGTGTGGCTGAAGGGCTGGTTAATGAAGACATCCTTAAGCCATTAGTAAGGGAGTTCTAAGGTAAGGGTGAAGAAGAGAGAAGCAGGAGAACTGTGGGGGAAGTGGCCCAGGGAAATGTTGGCTGTCAACAGTTGCTGCCATTAGGGTCCCTGGGCTGGAACCCAGGATAGAGGGTGAGCCTGGGTTCCCCCCAACCTGCCACTACAGAAACACCTTCTGGGAGGGGAAAACAGGCCCCTGTCAGGACAGGCAGCTAAACTGTTTGGGAATAAGCCCATAGGGACAACAGAGACTGGGAGTTGTATCACCAACCTTCTTGCTGGCTTATGATGAAAAGGGTTCAGTAGACTGTAACCTTGGCCCTAGAGAGAGAAGAGCTATGTGGAGGGTCACAGTGAGCCTCTGAGGCTAGCATAAACTTCCTAGAAGTGCAGGACCCATGGGGACAAGGTCAGAGCTCTGCCACAATACATATGGCAAAGAGTCCTGTGGCACCTTATAGACTAGCAGATGTATTGGAGCATAAGCTTTTGTGGGTGAATACCAACTTCATCAGATGTCTATAAGGTACCACAGGACTCCTTGCTGCTTTTACAGATCCAGACTAACACGGCTACCCCTCTGATACTTGACATATATATATGTGTTTCTCTACTCTGTTACACTGTTCTGTGTTTTGACCAAGTTTCTTTACTATTGGCTTGCACACTCTGTGTGCATTTCAGTCTTTGCATAGCTGTATTTGTGCTTTACAACATGTGTTTTGCAGACTCCTTATTGATTTATACACTCAGCCAGTAGTATTACTCAGTCTCTATGGATTGTAATATATTTCTTTATATGGTATTTCAAAATCACTGTAATATTGATTTGTACATTGGACTTTACAGTCTTAAAAGGACACTGAGGTTTAAAACTATGGGGTCAGATCCTCAGCTGGTATATATTGTCAGTTTACACTAGCTGAGGAGCTGCCCCTACATTTTGAACAAACAAACCATCATTTTCCTCAGCTGTTATCACATTTTGTAAGGTGCAGTGCATTCTGAGGTGTTCAGACCCAAAGATTGTTCAGATTTTGAACTGAATCTGTTCAAATGATTTACACCCTAGGAATAGGAGGTGTGGTGGCTGGAGGTTAAGGTGCTTGACTACACTCCAGAAGGTCATGGGTTTGCATCTTGCTTGATCTCACACTGAAAGGCCACCTCCAATTCACATAGCTGCAAAATGGGTACCTGATCCATCAGGTTAGGGCAGTCAAAGGTGGCTGGCCACAAGGCTGGCCACTTCGGTAACCTTGTGTACTGTTGTCTATGAAATGGATGTGCCTTAACTACATCAGCCTGAAAATTCATTGAGGGGAACTTCGATGCAAAATGAAGCTGGATGGCTGCCTTGATTGTGGAGAGGGCCTGAGACCATGGTCAAGTTCAGGCCAGGGTTGCAAGTGCCTAAGGTCAAAATAGAACAACATTGATGTGTTGGCATGAGTGAATATTTGAAGCTAAGCTCCACATTTTGGTATAGTGTCAGAAGGAAGTCCTCTGAAACCTACAAAATTAATTGATTTGGGTTTGCTTCCATTTGGGGTTGAATATTTGGTTCACTTGTTGTTTAAGTTGAACCAGTTTCCCATGTTTGCTTCTTTTCCATACCTTATATGCCTTTTAGACATTCCTGTATATTATGTCCATCACTTCACCCTTATTTAACCGTCTGAATTTTTCATTGAAAATTCTCACCATATTTATCACACCATTTTACCCTTTATTAAACAAAGCAAAGTAGTTTTCAGCAGCTCAGACTTCTCCAGATGCTTTGTGATCTCGTATATTATCAGCGTTCAAGGATCTTGCTTACCTCAAAGGCCAGATTCCCTGGTCTATAACTTCCTGAGGACTCCCCCATCCCTTTATTAAGTTTAAGTTTATGTTGGCTAGAATTTCCAGCCACCTCAGTTTCTCTGTAAGTCGAGTGATTAAAAATAGGATACTCAACATTGACTCCTGGGTATGGTTCAGACTGTTCACTGACCCTGCTGTGTGCCTTTTGAAAGATCACTCTAACACTCTGTCTCCATTTACCCATCTAGAAAAACAGGGGTAATAACGAGTGTAGTAAAGCACTTTGAGATCCCTAAGTTAAAGGTGCTATACCAGCAGGAAATACTATCTTTATCTTCAGTGTCTTTCAGAGTAAATTCAATGAGGACTACAGCAAATTAGCTTAGAGCTGAAACTACCTTTATTTCTTTTTTAGAGATTTTAGCATAGACTATTCCTCCAGTCCCAGTGCAAGACTCATAGCCATCGACTGGGCTTACTGCGTAGTCTTACCAGTTACCACTTAGGATGATTGCATCTCTGACGTTAGTCCCCTTATTTATGCCATTACCATCACCCTTATTCTACACATTCGTGTCCTAGGAACATAGGAATTGCCCTAGCAGATCAGACTAGCAATCCATCTAGTGCAGACACTGTCTTTGAAATTGGCTAGTACCACATGCTCCACATTCCAAGCCACCTTTTTCTCTTTTTTTCTCATGCTCTCTCTGCTGTGCCTAACAATTCCTTGCTATACCCATACAACTGCAGTTGTCGGTTTACACTTGGTGAAGGAAGGACAATGTTTCCTCTCTTGCGTTACTGCCGTTTCAGATAATTGATATAATAATACTACCTCTAATACCCGCATCCCAAATTATTACAGGTAACTTGTGTGGCAGGTGACCCATCAGAAAGAAAACATTTGAGTGCCTGTATATGGAGGACATTTTAGAATCTGCACATCTCTGGCCAGCTGTTAAACTTTTTTTTCTAGGGTCAGAGCTTAGGGAGTTCCAATGTATCATTCAAAGGCAAGCTTGGTATTGACTTAACATAAAAATCAGATTGGAAATGTAATGCCATTCAACAAAAATATGAAAATATTATAACATTCTGTATATGCTGTGCCAGTTGTAAGTCATTTCTGATTCTTGGTAGTTCTACAGGATAAAATATAAACAGCAAAAATTGTATAGGATTTATGACAGAAATTCCTTAAAGTGGTGGTGGGGGGGGGAATCTAGTTTGCAGTGCTCTGAACCTAAATCTGGGGGTTGTTATGTTTTATGCTGAATTGAGAGATAATTGGTACCATATGACAGACTAAATGGAAAAGATCACAGCTCCCCTGCAGTGTTTGCCTCTGCACTCTTTTGATACATTTAAACATGCCATAAGCCAAACACTGATTTAGAACACATGGGCCTCTGCTAATTCACTATGACCACAAAGTTACAGAGATACAGGCCAATGTTTCTAGACATATTTTTGGCTATGCCAAAATGCATTCGTTGGCATCATATTATTTGGGACTAGTATTAAGCCCCAGACTCATCCAAAATCTAAAAATGTATGCATTGTGAAAATTGAAGTGTTAGTATACAGAATGGCTTTGTTGTGGGCATTGATTGTGGTTGTCAGGTTTCTAGTGGAATGCCAGCTCTGCAAGGACTGTAATAGAAGCATTAACACACTCCTGCTTGCAGCCTGCACAGATGTGTGATCATAGTGAAAACTAGCAAATCAAGTGCATTTTCATTCTAGTACAGTAATTGGAAGCATTAATTTAAGCATAGGAAATTAACTAATCTCTAGGTGGATCTTGCCTGGCAAGGGGCTAATTCCCTGTGAGGGATTTGGGGCACTGTGCTGCAAAGGAAACAGGAATTCTGGCTGCTGGGAGGTGAGTTAGATCTGGACTCTTAGGAGGAGCCAGTACTGATGCAACCAGCCTCTCCACTGACTGGAACTATATTTTTCCCCCAGCCAGCATGGCTGGGATAACCTGCTTGCTCCTGCTGCTAGTTCTTGACCCCTCCCTTGGCTCATGGACCAGATAGGGTAAAGCAGGCTTCACTGAAAGGTAAGACAGGAGATAGGGAGGAATTGGCATCAAGTCCAGAGTAGAGAGGGCCTGGGGCTTAAAGTAGGGAAGGTGGGTAAAGCAGCCCTTTGGAGGAAGAGGAGGGTTTCTGTTGCAGGGTAGAGGGGAGTGTGGAGAGGCTATGGAATTGTGAGAGCTCTTCCTTCCTTTAGGAGAGGGACAGGAAGGCAATCGGACTGGAATCAGGAGAAAGAAAACACAGTCAGCAAGGATGTTCCTCAAAGGGAGTCCGAACAAGTTACCGTAAGCAGCAACAACAAAACAGCAGACTCTCCCAGTCTGGGATGCAAACCAACCCTAGGCCTCTGGGTCCAGAGCCCTGCTTCTCTCTCTATCTCCATCAGCAATGAGTCCTCACTGGCTTTGGGTAGATGCTCTTTTGAGCTGGTGGTTCATTATAAATAGAAATCAGATAAACATGCTTCAGCTTTGAAGATGAGACCCTGCAACAAAGATGCCTTATCACTGCCTGTTTCCACTTGGTATGCAACTGACATAGACTTTTCAGTGTAATGGGGTTGTGGGGGGAGGGCAGGGGAGGAAGAAAAAGCATTATAAAGCTAAACAGATCCATATGTTTCCAGATGTGGCTTTTGCCATTCATATTCAGAGAACCAAGTTTACTACACTAAAAGTGGAGTTTGCCCTTCTGGATGCCAATATAACCATATCTTATCCAGGAACATTTCAGGTGAGTATACTGGAGGTGAAATATCTCTGCCTCAGTTGCGACAACACACAATAATCTGACAAACTGCTAGTGCTCAAAATCAAGTTGAAGAACAAAGGGCTTCTCTTAAGGACACTTAAAATGCCCTTTTCCCTTATTCTTTTCTAAAAATGTATTCTATTGTTTCCATCTTCAAAACAAAAGCAATGAGATAGGTAAAGGAAAGCAGTGAAGGGGGAAATGATTTAAAACTGCAATTTTGAAAAATTTCACTGCTTATGGTTGCTTCTGTTTCCTTGTTAAAGACTTGATCCTGCAAATACTTATGTATGTGCATAAATGAAATTTACTCATCACAGTAAAGTTAAACTAGTGGGACTAGTCACACAAAGTTATGCACAGACATAGGTGTTTGCAAGATCAGGGTCTAATATTCTCCCTAATCCAATGACCAGTTAAACTGAGCTAAATATCAAGCAGTGACTCTAATGACCTTACATTGCTAACTTATTTTGCTTTTTTTCCCTAGGCCAGTCACTGAATGATTAATTATGTTAAAAACTGTAATATATCTGCTCCTGTGTCTTGCAAAAACAAAATGATGGTTATTGCTTTGCTAACAGTTTGAGATCTTCAGACAGATGTGGTGAAATATTTTTTGACTGGGGTTAGTGGGCCTGGCTTAATGTAGCTTTGCTGTTGCACTGAGTTATGATATATATTTACAATCTGATCCCTATTGAAGTCAACGGGGAGTTTCCCCATTTGCTTCAGCGGGTCTTGGGTTAGGTCTTTAATTATTCCCTTTGATATCCTTTATCGTTGTAGTTGTGGTTCATCAATTATTTATATTTTCCATTGTCTCTGCATACGTGTTTTGCATGGTGTTAAATCCATTATTCCTACATTTTTTGGTGTAGCTGTTTGAACCAAAATCCTTTACATATATGACTATGCCTCTACGCAGAGGCAAGGGTCCCATACTCTTAAATTTTAGGGGGGAGGTTATTAATATGAATGTGACATAACTGACAGCCATCCAGCTGTTCAGTCTAATACATAAAATACTCACCAGTAAAATTATATATGTATAAGCTCCTTGTAAAATGAATCAAAACTATGGGATTGTCCTCACTGCAGGGTTCACTCACGTTTTTATTTGGGTGTTGCTCCTAACCCCAGCTTCCATCCACACACACAACCTCTCACCTAAGTGTGGTGCTGCTTACACTGGAACTACCTGTCCAGACTGGCATATAGGTTAACACCTGAGTGCTGCTTCCACTTGGGCTGGTAACCTGCTCACATTGCAGCGTGGATGCAGGCTAAATCCCTTGAGTGCTGTCCTCTAAAGTCTTCCTACAATTCCTATGTACCCCAAAGGCAGACAAGTTCTCAATTCATTGGGAAAGAATCACCGAGCAGGCTCATCTTACTGTAGCACTAAGAACACCAGAAGTCCCCCAGACATCACCCCAGATGTCCTAGCACCTTACATCAGTGAGCGTAGCAGCACAGTAGCAGTAGTGGAGTGACTTTGCGGAGTGGTGGCTCATGACCATGTTAGACCAACCTGGGCCCTCACACCCAAGTGCGGATCACCAAACTAATTCTGCAGTGAGGACATACCCTATGTCATGTTGTCTTGTCCCTGACCTTCCCCTCCCTCCCAATGCAGTGTCTTTTGGCCTAATAGCAAGTACATGGAATCTTAAACAATCTTGTCTCAAGTATATATTAACTTATCATCTATCCTCCAACTCCTTGAGCCAGTGTTCTTAAAATAGTCATAAGATAAGTTAGTCTCTGCTTTGAATCATCTGGGTTTTTTCACAGTAACAGCTTTTAAGAATCCATTTAGTATAGAGGTGTCTGTAGAGTCACTAATCTAAAGGTTGAGTTGGTGTTTCCATAAACATTGATTTACGTCAGTTGCGGCAGGTTATTAAGAGAGATGGAAGTTGGTTCAAATTGCTAAAAATTTCCTTTCTATTTTTAGAAGTGACAATTAATTTTATAGTGTTAAACTAGTTCTAGTATAAACCAGTTTCAGGGGTTTTAAAATATAAGATATAATATCATCATCAAGGAAATTTGTGACTTTTTCCCTTCCTTTTCCATTACACATTTTTGGCCAATTATTTTAAAGAGATGCAGAGCCATCCTTGCTGTATTAGCACTTCATTGCTTTAAATAACATCAAAAGAAAGTTATGCCGATCTTGAATTACTGGCATTTGGCGTGATTCTGATTTCTTAAATGTTGGGCAAATTGCTTCAAAACAATTGCCTTTTGTTGACAAGGATTACATATGTATTATTGTATCTCACTGATAACATGCAGTTTAGGGACAAACTCATCATCTTCATTGGTGCAAAGCCAGAGTGAATTGTTTGGAGTCTTCATGTGGGGAACACCTAAGAACTGAGCAAACAGTATTCACCTCCACCTCCATGGGCAGGGCACGGGCAGCCCTTCATCTTCTCCACAGATTCTTTTCCAGTCCCAGCACTGGAATAGAGGCTGAATCTTCTGCACACTCACTGCACATGTGTTTGTAGGAACCTCATAGTGATAGACATCCATCCATCCCCTGACTCCCTCTCTTACCTCCTACATGTTGGACTATGCAGTTCTGCCATGAAGACAACTTCTACCATGAGCATGGAATATGGAATATTCCTGCTTCCTGCTCCCACTGCCCCTCACAGCACAATCACTGTGATTCCTCTGTTTTGTGCGCATGATATCCTTGGATGCACTTACTGTAAATGAATACAGAACAGTACCCTAACACAGAACAGCACTTACTGTAAATGAATACAGAACAGAAACACATTTCTCCCAAAGCTTCAGTTCACCTACTTTATATTGGTGATGAAAGAAGCTTTTGCTCAGGTGTGTATGTATCTTATTAAAATGGGAATGCAAAACTTTGTCACTGTGCTATGCATATCTGCAACTGATTTATTTTAGACCCTTCTACATTATTTTGTAAGCATTACCTGCTGCCTAACCTAATAGGTACATTTAGAGTAAAATATCCTATTAAGCAGCCAGAGCCTACCCTCAGTTGCTACATGTACACAGATGCAAATATACTGACTTGATCTGGATGATCATGACTAAACTTAAATTGAAGAGCTGTGAGTGAGAGCAGATTTTGGTCAAACATCTCCGCAGTAATGCCACTGACGTCGGTAGGAATTACACCCTAGATACCTTTGATTAATTGTGCTTTTCAAAGCATCACCATGATAGGACTGGGGTAAGTGTTCTATATAGTATATGTACAGCTCAGTTGGGAAGTCACAGAATTCCTTAACAACTAATCTTTTTCAGAAGCATAGCCAAATATGGAAGTCATAAGCAATCTGATAGCTACATAGGTTTAAAACTAATAGAGGACAGAGCTGAAGTTGCAGCAAACTCCAGATCCTGAGATGACGAAACCTTATGAATATGTGGGACATTAGACATCTGGATAGTGAGAAAGTCCTGGTCTCTGAATCTGGAAATTTTAACCCAAATTTGTTCATCTGTATTCATTGGGTACAGGTGCTTTACAAGGAAAAGTGTATTTTGGTAATAAATTGTCTAACATGAATGTCACACAAATACTTATAAACTACGTATCTATAATACAGAGGTAAAAAGTAACTATCGTTATGAGATGGAATGGGTTGTCTGTTGGTTAGGGCAGGAGTATGAACACACACTGGTTCTGTCCCAGGCTATGCCACTAAGTGTGAAAGTATGGACAAATCCCTTAGCTTTCATCCACTTGTGGAAAGGGCACAGTAACAGTTATTGACCTCACAGGGACACTGTGAGGTTTAAGTAATGTATGTTTGGGAGCCCCAGATAAGAGATTTTAGAAATGCATCATTATATTAAAAATATGCAGCTATATGATGTGTTACAATAGGAAATAGCAATTAATGACATCTATTTGATGCACTACTGCTGGTAGTAGATGAGAAGGAAAATCTTTGTGTGGGGTAATGTAACTGTTCCTAAAAATGTTTCAATAAGCTTCTTAAATATGAAAATGTAGCATGTAAGAATCAGTATTGAAGTAGCTGGGTGTTTGAAAAAATGCCTGCTATGGGTAGCGTGGCAATTTGCAGGAATATATTGTGCCAAAAAGGGTAATCTACTAAATAGTGTTAATGAATTATGCTATACTACTGAGTGTGATGCTCCATAAGTTCTCTCAACTGACACTCATGTTAGATTTTGTATTAAAATGTAACTATTCACATTACATTGCTGTACTACTAATAACACCATTGGAAATAGGTTAAAGCTCTAATCTACCAAAGCATGTGCTTAAGCATGTGCATAACTGCACACATGTGAGTGGTCCCAGTGACTTAAATGGGATTATGCATATGCTTACACACTTTGCTGGGTCAAGGCCTAAATGCATGGTCCTAACAGTAAAATGTGCCAATGGACAAAAGTATAGAAAGGCTCTATGCTCCTCCTTCTGTTGCAGTGAAGCTTGGGGAGTTTAGAAAGGTTGTGTCTTTTCCTAAAGTCAGTCACTAAGGACGATATTCCCCTGGGTGCAAAGGACTTGGCAAAACTGCCATATGATTTCAGAGAGGCTGCACATGAAGCCCACTGGGTGAGCAGTTATACAGAAGTATCTGCACACCCCTGCTCACCCCCCAAAAAGGTTTCTGAACTGACCCTGCTAAAGCTGGCACAAGAAGGTCACTTGAGCATGTCAGGAATAGCATGTTTGCATATATATGGAGCCATTGGCCCCATCAACCAGCAAGGAGGGCTGTCTGCTATTCTACCCTATGGATAGCAGCCGTGAGGAAAGTGGCACAGCAGTCACATACATGCACGCATGCATGCACACACAAATACTCAGGCCTTATGAAGACAGAGTGGATGTCATCTATCTTTCTCATGGAGGAAAACTGATACAAGGCCCTCTAGGCCTGATTCTCCACTGCCTTGCACCCTGTAAAGTCATCTGCACTTGTGCTAGGTGCATATCAAATGCTACCATCATTGTAAATGAATGGAGGAGTCTGATTTGATTGTACTTTACACTCAGTCTGCACAGACATAACTAACCAAGGTGCAGTGCCATGGAGAATTAGACCCTCTAAGACCTACTCTATTAAAAATGTCTTTGTTTGAATACTGCTTAAACTTAGAGAGAGGGTCCATATAGGTGGGATTTAAATTGTGCAAAACCAAAATCATCCCTCGTTTTGCCAATCTTTACTCAATTATATCATTAGCATCAATGGGCATTGCATACACAGAATGATTGCTGGATGGGTCCACTGACTGAACAATAAATATCAGGGCCAGATTCCCCATTACATTATGGCTCCTTTGTGATACTCCAGTGTTAAGGGGCCATAAGGCTTTTAGATCCGGCCTCTGGGAATTCCACCAACACAGGGGAAATCTCCAGGTGGTGTAGAGTCATTCCCCCTTTTGCCATCTCCAGAGCAGGGGCATGAGAGGTTATAGATGGGGAGGATCAGAGGAATAGAATGAGCATGTTTGATCTGGCTATTCCCAGCTGCTGAAATGGCCTCTTGGGATGATAGGCAATTGGGCATAAGTTAGAGCAACATCAGAGTTGCTCTTATTTATGCTGCGGGCCTGGCTGGCCCCGCCAGCCATTCTATCAATGAGTGAAGTGCAAAGATGATGGAAAGCCACAGTTGTGGGCTGCATTTTTGCATTGAGCTTAGCACAGCCAGGAAAGAGAATTAGGGCCTCCAAGTCAACATTTTGCAAAAATGGAAACAAGCAACTAAAGGGCTGTCTGTGCTGCCATTCCAGTTAAACTGAGCTTAAATATGATTGGAATCATGCTATAATATGTGGTGCATACAGCCTTCTGTATTAAGAATGTCACACTGCGGGTGCTTTCAGGTTGCATGTCACCTCCATGGTTTGTTCAGAGAGAACTAATATGAATGTGATTGAGAAAAATAAACAAAGCTAATACTGGTTTCAACAGAAAAACATGAGTGAGCGATTGAGGGTCTGTGGGGAAAAATAGAAACAGCCTCTCTGTTTTGATTGTACTTAACCTTGCAACCACACAATCAAGCTGTGACCTTTGGAGAGAGTCTGTCTGTTCCAATGAGGCGATCTAATCTCCATTCCAAGTGTTGGTTTGATGTTTTTACACCTATGAATGTATAGATGTTTCTGCAAACTTCCATGTCATTTAATTTATTAAACTTTAAATGCAAAACCACCCCCAAAACTAAAACTTTCCATTATTTTTTCTATGAAAATATTTGTATTTGCACTAGTGTCAGTGATGTCTGGAGGTCAGAACAACGGACTGCCTCTGCCACTGTCTTACAGCAAGTCTCACTGTAAAATGATAGGTTTCAGAGTGGTAGCTGTGTTAGTCTGCATCAGCAAAAAAACCAGACAAACGAGAAGTACTTGTGGCACCTTAGACTAACACATTTATTTGGGCATAAGCTTTCATGGGCTAAAACCCACTTCATCCGATGCATGCAGTGGAAAATACAGTAGGAAGAGATATATACACAGATAACATGAAAAAATGGGTGTTGCCATAACAACTGTAACGAGACCAATTAAGTAAGGTGGGCTAATATCAGCAGGAGAAAAAAAACCTTTTGTAGTGATAATCAGGTTGGCCCATTTCAAACAGTTGACAAGAAGGTATGAGAAACAGTTGGGGGGAAACATTAGCATGGGGAAATAGTTTTTACTTTGTGTAATGACTCACCCACTCCCAGTCTTTATTCAAGCCTAATTTAATGGTGTCCAGTTTGCAAATTAACTCCAGTTCTGCAGTTTCTCGTTGGAGTCTTTTTTGAAGTTTTTTGTTGTTGGAGAATTGCAACTTTTAGGTCTGAAATGGAGTTACCAGGGAGGTTGAAGTGTTCTCTGACTGGTTTTTGAATGTTATAATTCTTGACATCTGATTTGTGTCCATTTATTCTTTTGCATAGAGATTGTCCGGTTTGGCCAATGTACATGGCAGAGGGGCTTTGCTGGCACATGGCATATATCACATTGGTAGATGTGCAGGTGAACAAGCCTCTGATAGTGTGGCTGATCTGGTTAGGTCCTATGATGGTGTCCCTTGAATAGATATGTGGACAGAGTTGGCACCGGTGTTTGTTGCAAGGATAGGGTTCTGGGTTAGTGTTTTTGTTGTCTGGTGTGTGGTTGCTGGTGAGTATTTGCTTCAGATTGGGGGGCTGGCTGTAAGCGAGGACTGGCCTGTCTCCCAAGATCTGTGAGAGAGGGATCGTCTGAGAGATTGGAGGAAATGCGGTTGTATCTTAAAGCTTGGCTGTAGACAATGGATCGTGTGATGTGGTCTGGATCAGACACAAATCAGATGTCAAACTATAACATTCAAAAACCAGTCAGAGAACACTGCAACCTCCCTGGTAACTCAATTTCAGACCTAAAAGTTGCAATTCTCCAACAACAAAAAATTTCAAAAACAGGCTCCAACAAGAAACTGCAGAACTGGAGTTAATTTGCAAACTGGACACCATTAAATTAGGCTTGAATAAAGACTGGGAGTGGGTGAGTCATTGCACAAAGTAAAAACTATTTCCCCATGCTAATGTTTCCCCCCAACTGTTTCTCATACCTTCTTGTCAACTGTTTGAAATGGGCCAACCTGATTATCACTACAAAAGGTTTTTTTTCTCCTGCTGATATTAGCCCACCTTACTTAATTGGTCTCGTTACAGTTGTTATGGCAACACCCATTTTTTCATGTTCTCTGTGTGTGTATATACATCTTCCTACTGTATTTTCCACTGCATGCATCTGATGAAGTGGGTTTTAGCCCACGAAAGCTTATGCCCAAATAAATGTGTTAGTCTCTAAGGTGCCACAAGTACTCCTCAGGTGTGGTGTTTTTTGTTGTTTGTTTGGTTTGTTTGGTTTTTTTTTTTTTTGGTAAAATGATGGTAACAATAATTCCCTACCTCACTTGGGTGTTGTCACTCTTACTTCGTGAATATTTGCAAAGTGCTTTGAGATCCTGGGTTGGAAGGTGATATTTAAGAGCAATGTATTATGAAGATTATTTTATATACTTGATGAGAAGTGACATTTATGGACCCCAAAGTCGTTTAAACTGATGACAGACTCAGAATGCCAAATTGCTCACTGAACCCTGAATAATACTGCTCTTATTGTAACTTTTAGGATGACTGTATTAAGTACTGCTGAATAATAAATGTGTGGCATGCATACTGGTATTTGTAAATATATTTAACTTTTTTTTCTGGCTTTTAGTCAATCTAGTCAGTGACAGAGTAGGTTGAGTAACAGTGCTCTAGCCAATGACCAATGGCTCAGCTTTGGTTTTTGAAGGGTGAAGTCCTGAAATTCATTATTTTGCACATAAGCCCTATTGAAAGCAGTTTTTGCCTGAGTAAGGCCTGGGTGAGAACTGCATAAACTTGGGCCAAAAGTGAAGTCTCACTTGGTTGCTACCTAACATGGGATGCTCTTTCAACCAACTCTTTTTTAAATAAGAATGAGTTGTGAACAGTTTTAATGTGTCTGTTTTAATAAGCAAGACTGAGAGTGTAAAATACAAGCTTCAGCGCATTCTTTAACAAAAAGGAAGTGATACATACTAAAGGCCTAATTCTGCCCTGTGAAGTCAGCAATAAATGGCTACATAATGTGCAAAACAGTGGAGTTTTGTATGTGCAGTGGGTGAAATGTAGTCCTGTGCACAGGATCAGTACAGGGCCTATGAACCACTCATTATGGCTTGTATTCAGTTTAAGTGATACATTGCCTGTGTGCTGGCCCTCTCAGCAGGGCTGAATTTCACCCATTTTGAGTTTTACAGACAGCTAATGATACCGACTAAATGAATATCTACTCTTATCTGCATAAACATTGAAATGTGAGAGAGTGAAAAATGAAGACATAATTGGTATATTTCAGATATGAAAATAGTGGTTTCCTATAGCCAGAATCATTGCATTTTTAAGTGTAAAGTAATATCAGGTAGTTAGATCTCTTTTAAGTAGTTAATGTTAATATTGTGTATATTTGTTTCTAGATACTGTTAGAAGTTGTGTAGCAAAGCTGTTCTTCAGCTGCCCCCTGAAGGGTCATTACTGCCTATACAGTAAATCCAGTTTTACACTCATCAGCCGGCAGCCTCAGCTATGGATCCATATCATGTTTCTCTTTCAGCAGGTGTGTGCAATACATATAAGTAGTGGCACCTCAATAAACTGTACATGAAAAAAATGTTTTAACGGTAACCCATTTTGATATGTTTATCATCTCCATCAATGTTACTGTATGTGTGTATCCTTTGAATTTCCCTTTCTGATTTCTCAGAAGTGGACAGAGTTACTTATAAGCTCTTTATTCTCCAGTGCTTTGCAGTAGAGTGGCATAATGTATGACAGAGTATGTGATTTCTGTTAAATATAACAAATTTAAGATGCCCATATGAAATTAAAAAATCTGAAGTACAAACATTGGACCAAAACTGGTCATCCTTTTTCAGGCAAAACTCCCATTAAAGTCAAGACCCCATTCTGCTTCCGTAGAAATGAATAGGCAAACTTCAGCTGATTTCTGTGGAAGTGGAGTCTGATCTTTAGACTTCAGTAGGCCTTGGTGGTGCTCAGCACCCCTTACTCAAAACTCCCAGAGAGCAAAATCCTGAGTAAGGTCATCAGGATTTGATCAGTGTTGTTCAACTATTGATTAAGATTCTTTTGATAGTTATATTAAATATATTTCCAAAGAAAGACCATTAATTGATCATGCTTATCTGGAATATATATATTGCGGTATATTGAATAATATAAAGGAAAAACAAATCTGCATTCCCAGTTCAAGATGAATCATGATGGTTTTTCTTGTGTTCATAATAAAAAAAAAATCAACTTCTCAAACTATATATAGTAGTTTAAAGATGCAGTATGCCCAATGTTATTGCAATCTTAGTAATTAGAGATGGAAAAGACCTATTAGATCATTGGGTCAATCTAGCCGCAAGTACAAGGCATAGTGACATAGAGGATACATCAGATATAAAACTAATGCTACCCTTGATCTTGGCTAAATGTTTACCATGTGAATATTCAAACAAATGTAGTACTGTAAATTATGTTCCTAATGGACATTTGGTTGATTTAACAAATCAATATACTCCTACATGTTATATGATGTCCTAGAAATAAGTACACACAAGATCAGAAAAATGCAAATGAGAAGTAAGAACCATTTTGATTCAACTCTTTCATTTCAAGTAGATATACCAGCAAGCAGATTACTGTACTTCCAGTGAGCTGAGCCCTCCCTGCCAGCTCCAGTCTAATTTCAGCACTGCCAGCAGCTGGTTCTGGAGCTGAGCACATTCATCTTGAACCTGACCCTGAAAAGTGATCTTTGCTGTGGCAGCCAGCAGGTCATTAGGGCCTAATGGGGTAAACCCACCACTGTCACAGCTGTGTAGTTTAGCAGGGTATGACAAAGTACAATACCACTAGGATTTGGAGCTGCTTCAGCCCCTAAAGGGGTAGAGCTGGATGCCACTGAGGAATTACCACCCTGCAGGACATAGACCACAGGTGGCTGAGGGAGGAGGCACAGAGCAAGGAACACAGATTTCTTCAGTTTTGCACAGCAGAGTACATGACTGTTCGCACATGCTTCCTTCAGCACATGGGTTCAATAGTAGGGTGGAAGCTATAGAGTGGGGATAGAGGATTTGTTATGTGCAGCTATTTCAAATCACAATCATATTCCTTCTGCCTCTGTTCCTAGAGGATGCTGGCGGGAGGGTGTGGATGGGTGGGTGTTCTGATTTGGTGGGGATGTGGGGAGGGGAGGGTGTGAGCCAGGTGATGCTGGTTGTTCGGTAGGAGGGGGAAGAATTCTTGGCTGGATTGCGGCTTAAGTGCTCACCCTGCAAAGATCTGAGAGCAACTAAGCCACTGAGCAAGAGGCAAGCTGTTATCTGCCCCAGCTAGACTATGTAGAGCCCAGGAGGAGAAAAGAAGAAATGTGATCTGCTGGTTTTTAAGGGTGTGGTCCCTTCCTGGAAGTAGGGAAGGGAAAGAGACACTAGCATTTGAGGGGCAGAGAGAATTCAGGGAAAGAGAGAAGGTAAAAGGGGAGAAGGAGGACAAAGAAATAAGAAAAGACAAAACAAGTTAAAAATAAAGAGAGGTAAACAAGAAGCTGAAAGATTGAATTTGAAAAGAGAATTTTTTTAAGGAAAAAGAAAAGGTGAAAGTGGCCGCAGGGAGAAATAACCTGCATGACAGAAAAATGAGAGCAAGGGAAACAGCTGATGGAAAAGATGTATTAAAATGCATGAGAATGAGCAGAGAAGGAAGAGCAGAAACAAGGGAGACGTATACTAGGAGAGTAAACAGTCTGTTTCTTTATGAACTTATGTATAGTCTGATGCCAAAAACATACCATCTTGCTGGATGTTAACAAAATGATTTCAGTCCTTCTCTCTTTCTCTCTGTTGTATATTTTGAATCAATTGTAGTGATGCTTTCATCTTTGATTCCACCTTTATTTCCTCCTGCTTAATGTTTTCCTCATATTTTTTCTTTTTAAAAATCTCTTTAACCCTTTTACCAAGATTACATTGCACTTTGGCGTGACCCTTTCAGTCTTTTATAGAGCTGGGACAATAAGCTTTGCAATATTTCCTATCTCAACAGATTTCCCATCCCTCTTCCCCCACCCCCACTGCTTCTGTCTGCATTCTGTTCCTCATCTCTCTCTCTCCTCTCCTCCTATTTTTTTTTTAAATACCTCCTCATCCCCCTTGGGAGCCTCACCTCATTTAGAACTCCTGGACCATGACTGCTCCAGTTACACTTTGGCTTTAATGTGTTTCTTCACATTTCTGTCTTGGGTAATTGCATTTGTTAAATTAAAAGTGCTGTTGCCAAGCTGACACCCTTAAATTTTGGCTCATCTTAACCATAGCAGCTCATATATTGATGCTGTTCCTTATATGTTTATTTTTTTAAAAAATCTGGAATATACCCCATCTATACTATGCTAGAAACTCACAAGACTACATTCTTCCATCTATGCACAGGAAGTCCCATGTGCAACCCACTATGTACCCAGAAGAGAATAGATCCCTGAATGTATAGGGCTCATCATGAGTCATCTTTCACACCCATTCTGGGGAGAGAGGGGCATAAAGCACTCCCCTCCGTGGGCATCTCCATCTGGTCTGTGTGCATGTGTGAGAGCAGCTGCTGCAGGGGAAGCTGCTCACCCTCCCATGCAGGCACACAGGTAGTGGGCAGGCAGGATTGCAACAATAAGTGGAGTCATAGAATCATAGAATATCAGGGTTGGAAGGGACCTCAGGAGGTCATCTAGTCCAACCCCCTGCTCAAAGCAGGACCAATCCCCAACTAAATCATCCCAGCCAGGGCTTTGTCAAGCCTGACCTTAAAAACTTCTAAGGAAGGAGATTCTACCACCTCCCTAGGTAATGCATTCCAGTGTTTCACCACCCTCTTAGTGAAGTTTTTCCTAATATCCAACCTAAACCTCCCCCACTGCAACTTGAGACCATTACTCCTTGTCTTGTCCTCTTCTACCACTGAGAATAGTCTAGAACCATCCTCTCTGGAACCACCTCTCAGGTAGTTGAAAGCAGCTATCAAATCTCCTCTCATTCTTCTCTTCTGCAGACTAAACAATCCCAGTTCCCTCAGCCTCTCCTCATAAGTCATGTGTTCTAGACCCCTAATCATTTTTGTTGCCCTTCGCTGGACTCTCTCCAATTTATCCACATCCTTCTTGTAATGTGGGGCCAAAACTGGACACAGTACTCCAGATGAGGCCTCACCAATGTCGAATAGAGGGGAACGATCACGTCCCTCGATCTGCTCGCTATGCCCCTACTTATACATCCCAAAATGCCATTGGCCTTCTTGGCAACAAGGGCACACTGTTGACTCATATCCAGCTTCTTGTCCACTGTCACCCCTAGGTCCTTTTCTGCTGAACTGCTGCCTAGCCATTCGGTCCCTAGTCTGTAGCTGTGCATTGCGTTCTTCCGTCCTAAGTGCAGGACCCTGCACTTATCCTTATTGAACCTCATCAGATTTCTTTTGGCCCAATCCTCCAATTTGTCTAGGTCCCTCTGTATCCTATCCCTGCCCTCCAGCGTATCAACCACTCCTCCCAGTTTAGTATCATCCACAAATTTGCTGAGAGTGCAATCCACACCATCCTCCAGATCATTTATGAAGATATTGAACAAAACTGGCCCCAGGACCGACCCCTGGGGCACTCCACTTGACACTGGCCACCAACTAGACATGGAGCCATTGATCACTACCCGTTAAGCCCGACAATCTAGCCAACTTTCTACCCACCCTATAGTGCATTCATCCAGCCCATACTTCTTTAACTTGCTGACAAGAATACTGTGGGAGACCGTATCAAAAGCTTTGCTAAAGTCAAGAAACAATACATCCACTGCTTTCCCTTCATCCACAGAACCAGTAATCTCATCATAGAAGGTGATTAGATTAGTCAGGCATGACCTTCCCTTGGTGAATCCATGCTGACTGTTCCTGATCACTTTCCTCTCATGTAAGTGCTTCAGGATTGATTCCTTGAGGACCTGCTGCATGATTTTTCCGGGGACTGAGGTGAGGCTGACTGGCCTGTAGTTCCCAGGATCCTCCTTCTTCCCTTTTTTAAAGATTGGCACTACATTAGCCTTTTTCCAGTCATCTGGGACTTCCCCCATTCGCCACGAGTTTTCAAATATAATGGCCAATGGCTCTGCAATCACAGCCGCCAATTCCTTTAGCATTCTCGGATGCAACTTGTCCGGCCCCATGGATTTGTGCACGTCCAGCTTTTCTAAATAGTCCCTAACCACCTCTTTCTCCACAGAGGGCTGGCCATCTACTCCCCATGTTGTGATGCCCAGCGCAGCAGTCTGGGAGCTGTCCTTGTTAGTGAAGACAGAGGCAAAAAAAGCATTGAGCACATTAGCTTTTTCCACATCCTCTGTCACTAGGTTGCCTCCCTCATTCAGTAAGAGGCCTGAACTTTCCTTAGCTTTCTTCTTGTTGCCAACATACCTGAAGAAACCCTTCTTGTTACTCTTGACATCTCTTGCTAGCTGCAGCTCCAGGTGCGATTTGGCCCTCCTGATTTCATTCCTACATGCCCAAGTAATATTTTTATACTCTTCCCTGGTCATATGTCCAACCTTCCACTCTTGTGAGCTTCTTTTTTATGTTTAAGATCCGCTAGGATTTCACCGTTAAGCCAAGCTGGTCGCCTGCCATATTCACTATTCTTTCGACTCATCGGGATGGTTTGTCCCTGTAACCTCAACAGGGATTCCTTGAAATACAGCCAGCTCTCCTGGACTCCTTTCCCCTTCATGTTAGTCCCCCAGAGGATCCTACCCATCCATTCCCTGAGGGAGTCAAAGTCTGCTTTCCTGAAGTCCAGGGTCTGTATCCTGCTGCTTACCTGTCTTCCCTGTGTCAGGATCCTGAACTCAACCAACTCATGGTCGCTGCCTCCCAGATTCCCGTCCACTTTTGCTTCCCCCACTAATTCTTCCCTGTTTGTGAGCAGCAGGTCAAGAAAAGCTCCCCCCCAGTTGGCTCCTCTAGCACTTGCACCAGGAAATTGTCCCCTATGCTTTCCAAAAACTTCCTGGATTGTCTATGCACCGCTGTATTGCTCTCCCAGCAGATATCAGGAAGATTAAAGTCACCCATGAGAACCAGGGCGTGCAATCTAGTAGCTTCTGTTGCCGGAAGAAAGCCTCATCCCCCAGAGTCTTGGCTCTGCCTCTCCAAGGGACTGGCTGGCAGAGCTGAGCCAGGCTAGAAGGGGATGTAAACTCTGCTAGGACCAGAATATTTTCCCTTTTGGAGCAAGGGGGCAGCAGGGACTGAACAGTGACTCCGCATTGGAGCGGGAGGTGTAATTCCCAGTATGAGGAGACATACCTGTGATTGAGCTAGTGTGCTAAAAAGGAGTGTAGCTGTGGCAGCACGAACAGAAGGATGGGCTAGCTGCCCTGAGCATAAACCCATGATCTTGGACAGGATCATACTTGGGGTGGCTAGTCCCTTCTGCTGCTTGCACTACCTGGGCTATGTTTTATTTTTAGCATGCCAGTGCAATTAGAACAAGTATGTCTCCTTGAGATGAAAATGACACCTTTCAGCTCTAGTGTAAACAAACTTAAGAGTCTCATTCTGTCCCTGGTGTGCTCCTGGGGCAGTGAAATTCTACGTTGCCCCTTCCTGTGGGCTTGTGGTAACACCATGATCTAGTCCTTATTTCCCTAGGAATTTGTTTTTTTACCATCTTTTATGTCTATGGCTTTGTTTCTATTCTGAATTACTGGTTGATATAGGGGTCCTTGCATCTTTATTCTTCTATTGCTTTTGAAATAATTGTAGTAAAAATTACTGCTGAACATCTAGAGCCCGATTCTGGTGCCAGTGAGTCCACAGCAATACTCCCATGGGCTTCAGATGTGCAGGATTAAGTCAGTAACATTTGGTTTTGTGTCCTTGCAAATACACTGTACACATAGCAGTGTGTATGCCCTTCTGTGAAAAAATGATGGTTCTTATTATGTTGTATTCACTATTCAACCCCATTGTGCAGTAACATGAAGTTTGATGTATCGTAATTTACACTTTTTTCATTTGTTTGAAACTCTAAAAGCTTTCACATACTGTGTCTATTTAACCATTTTTCAATTAAATACCATGCTACATTTATCCCTGGTGTAACTCCTCTGACGGCAGTGGAATTGCACAAGGCATGAATTTGGTAGAAAGTATATTTATAATGTGTTAGCATTTACCAAATGTAGTTAAATGACTTTTTTATAGTTATTTTGTCCCAGATCCAAGGAATTCCATGAGTTACCTTATTTTTGTGAATAAATGCAATGTTTTGCCATTTATTATCCTCTTTTTGTTGAGTGCAAAGGAATAATTTTCCTCTCATATCTCCATAACAGATCCTGACTTCTGTCTTCTGTTCTCCCTATAATTGTGAAAGTCTTGGTTAATAATTGTAATATGCTTTGAAATCCTTGGCTGAAAGTTGTGGAACTGCAAATTATTATTATACGTATTTATTATTTCAAGATGGGTGGATTTTATCTTCATAGAAGGAGCAGAATATTTGACTTCAGAGCTGTTTTGTAGATTTGAGAGGAGACTGTTTTTCCAATTAAATGATTATTAAGAACAGAAATGAAGGTAGAATAATGGATGGTCTTGGAGGAAGAAAGCATGGTATTTAAGTAGTACTGAAATTTTCTGAAAATGCAAGACCGTAATGTCCAGCTGAAGAGGAACAAATCTAGGTCAATTTTTCAAGTTTGATTTATTTATTAAGCTTTTTCCTACAGCAAATTTTGCATCAGATGATATAGGTCAACTCTACAGCCTCTGGCTTAATTGGTCTCTTCAGGCTCGAAACTGTATAATAGGCAGTGTTAGTAGTGCCCCCTATTTTTAAGGTTGTCTGATATTTCACATTATAAGACCCTGTTTTCAGTTGCTTGTAACTTTGCCAAACTTTAACTGTTTGGGTTGAAATTTTCCATGCAAAGGTGTCCCATAAGCAGAAATTGTTCTGGAAAATGTAAGCTAAAATGGTTTAGCCATGTCTAAGAATGTGTCTAGGAGAGTATATGTTTTGCCCATATTAAAAAAAAAAAATCAGGGTGACGCTTTTTTTGAATCCCTCTGGTGCCCCTATACTAGACTAGAAATTTGGCAAGGGGTGCCTTTATGTCAGGGACATGCCTTTTGCCACTCCTGTGAAAATATGCCTGAATTTGGCCAAGTTCTAAATCTCTGAAAAATCACAGTTCACGCATGCCCAGTAGAAATATCTTAGATTTTTAGCAGCTAAATTGCCTGAAACTTGCATCCATATTGGGCATGCGTCAGCCCAGAGTTGAGCAGGCTTTCCCTGCAATTGCATCTCTAGCCTGCTGTGGGTCAGGCTGGGATCAAGCACCAGAACTCAGAGCAGAGAGACTTTTGTCTTTTGGGTGCTCAGTGACACCCCGCCTCCTACCTGCTGGTCCCAGGCAGCATGGAGGAGCAAGCTACATGATTCAAGTGCTGAAGAGACATGAGCCAGACTTGGGGGTTTGTGTGCAGGGGGATTACATTAGAACAAGGAGTCTGTGGAAGGGAAAGTGCAGGACTTGGAGGCTGCTGGGTTTGGGAGGGAAATTGAAACTGGGAGTTGGGGAGGGAGACTTGGACTTGGTGGGCAAGAAGACAGGGATTGGGAGATGGGGCAGACAGAGACTGGCTGGAAAAGGAGATTGAAACTAGCAGGCAAGGACACTGGGCTGGGGAACTAGGGAGGAAATGGGGGGATGGGGTGGGGGGGACTGAGATTGGATGAGGAGATGGGGGAGACTGGGACTGGCGGGGCAAGGAGACTGGGACAATGAGCCCTGGCAGGGAAACTGGGACTGCAAGCCAGTGGGGACAGAGAATGCAGGTGGAGGGGAGGGGTAACTGGAAGCCAGGGGGAGGAAGAGAGACCAATAAGACTAGGAGCCTGGAAGGAGGGAATTGGGACTGGGTGACAAGAAGGCTGAAGACAAGGAGTTGGGAGTGGAGGCGGAGAAATGGGCATGACGGGGCTGTGAGATTGGGATGGGGAGTCTGGAGGGGTAAGACTAGGTCTTGCTGAGAAAGGAGACTGGGATAAGAAGTTAATTTTCTCTCTGCACTGGGCTTTCAGTGTATGCATCCCAGGCCCTTTGCCAAAAGAGACATAAGACTAGTATATAATGAGTGCTAATACTGCTACTAGTAGCTAGTTCACGTATCACTTTTCAACATTAGATCTCCTAGCACTTTACAGAGTTGGTCAGCATCATTAACACGGCTTTACTGAGGCACACAGAGGCGAAGTGACTTGCCCATGGGTCACTTATAGGCTAGTAATAGAGCCAGCAATAGAACCCAGGTCTTCTGAGTCCAGTGCTCTCCCCACTACCAGCACTGCTATATACTAGTGTTTTACACGTGCGCACACAGGGTAGTTGTGGTATGTTATATGTATATAGTCGTACTAGCTTATGTGTAAAATGTAATGAATCAAGTACCTGTGAAATCCAGGTATTGTGCACAGAAATAGTCTCAGAACTAATGGCGTATACAGGAATTATTTAGTTTCACAGATTTATACACTTTGCATTGATTCGTATCCATCTTCACTGCACTGAATTGTTTTTAAATGTCAGTGTCAGATATTCTGCTCTTGATATAAGATGTAACAAGGACAGCAATTACTTTGTGTAGTTGTAGCATTCTGAAATAACAATACGATTTTAAGACTCAGATTGAAATTTTCTTTTCAAATATTTTCTCCAGAACTTGTTTCCAGAACCCTTGTCCATACAAAGTGACACTGTGCAAGTCCTTGAAACCCTGTGGGAGAAGACACAGCTGAAGGGAACACATGGTTTTGAAACTGCGATGATTCAATCTACATTTCCACACCAGAAGGTAAACATTTATTCCTTGGGGTGGGGTTGAGGGGGAGGAAGTGATTTTTATACCAACCTTTAGAACCGGTCTACATGGATCTTTGCAATAGATGTGATGGCTCCATCCTGTGTTTAACTACTGGAAAGCAAACCTTTTACACACATGCACATGTGTGCACACATAATATCAGCATCATAAATATCTTAGCAATTAAACATGGGGCCCAATCCTGCTTCCAAAGAAGTCGATGGAATTTTTGAGGCTGACTTAAGTCAAAGCAGGATCAAGTCCAGGTGGCATCTGCTCCTTATTTCCAGCTACTGAATCACATTAAAATAAACTAATTTTTTATATTATTTTTCCATGTGAGCAATTGCTGTCTTGCCAAAAATATGCTAAGCATTTGCACTTGGGAGAGGAGGTGGCCAATGACACTGAGAACAGGATGGGAAGTGGGTCTGTGGACAACTGGTGGGATTTTCAAGAATTCCTTAGGAACAGAAGTCCCATTCACTTTCCATCTCTCTATTAAGAGGTGATGTGAATTAGGAAAATGTTTGAGAACTACTGCTTTTATCATTGGTAAATTTACAACCTGTTTCCACCCTCTTTTGCTCTGTGTATGTTTGTGTGTTGAAAGGAAACTGCTTTATACACTGAGTAATTTTTATGTCACTAAATTTCTTTTGCCTTCAGTGCTGTGTAGCTCTGGTTTCTTCTAGGTATTTTCTTCACAGATTACCTTGCCAAGTCCTCTTCAGCCAGTTTATTCATATGGCAGTCTATGGCTTGTTCATGATGGAGGGGCCTCTTACATAAACCACACCCAGCTTGTAAGGGCTTTGACCAGTGCTCAGCAGGAATTTTATTTCTGAGTTCTGTGGTGGATCCATAAATGTCATTTTGTATTTTACTTTGAAATGTCTCCAGGTTTCCCTAAGCCCTCATACATGCTTCATGGGAGTTGCTAGTAACGTGAATGAAAACAGGTGAGGGTACATGTAGGTATTTTTTCCTATTTACATACATAATTTTAAAAGCTAAAGTCTGAATAGCTGCCATGATGGACTGGTTAGCTGCCCTGTGGAAATTCACACAATTCTGCACAATGCCTTTGGTGCTATGAAAATGATGATTTTTACACACTCCATTCTTACCGTCTGTCAGTTTAAAAGCTATTTGCTGTTTCAGGAATTGTAGGGGAAACTGTTTCAAAGCTATTAATCAGATGTCATGCAAAAGACCAGTAGAGGATTATAAAACAGACGTATTTGTGTGAAGTACGGAAATATTCTAGAACATGTACAATTATTTTTTTGTTTACATCTCAGCTAAAATTTGATGAGCTAAGTTGTCAGATGTGGTTTTAAAATTTCTTTCTCAGGCTGAAACTAAGTATGGAAAACGTCTGCCTCAAAGTATTATTTTTACTAAAGTGATGACGGTTGAAAATAGGAGTTGTTAATGGAAACATCTGAAACATAAGGTGATCGTGTTGCATGCCATATTCAGATGCAACATATACCAGTACGTGCATATCATGCACATACAGATTCTTTATATTCAAAATTAAATTAAACTAGATCCAAGCTTTTTCTTCCAAAATCATAAAGCTGTTCTTTCTTTAACTTAGAATAAAGCTTGTAATAGCTCATTTGCCAAGAATGGAATAACCGGCACAGTACTATGAACTAGGAGATCTGACAACTGAAGTGATGTGAATGTACTTCTGACTGCATATTCAGGAACAAATTGAACCCCAGCATGCAATCTGAAGAACTGGTCTGTGTTCTGGGCAGATTCATAGTCTAGTGGCGTTTACAGTAGAACCACTTCATGGCCAGCTGCAGTAGCCCTCAGGGCTGGTGTATCCCCTTTCCATATGGGGACTGGCCCCTAGCTCCATATTGTCCCCTTCCCCAAATCCCTGTCCACACTTATATACAGTGAGCCCACGATGCTCAGAGTGTCACACCAAGGTCAAAGGCAGCCGACCTAGTAGTCCAAGCCAGAGTTTGCAGTCACGAGACAAGATATTGGGAGATCAGAACCAAGAGACAAACTGGAGATCAGAACCATGAGTCAGGAACCAAAGTCAGGCCAGGTCAGGATACCAGGGGTAAGAAGCAGGAAACACGTTGGAGGTATGGAACAGCAAGGCAAATGCCAAGTGTCAAGCTGGGGTGGGATACCAGGAAATCCAGGAGCCAGAGCTGAAGCCAGAGCCCAGTTGTTTAGACAGTTTCCTGTTCCTGCTGCTGGCTTAAATAGGGCCAGTGGGCCAATGAGCCACACTGGGGCTTTACCAATCACATCCACAAACTGTTAGTCTGCAGAGTATTTGTTGCATAATTCTATTACTTTTAGCCCTTTGGGGGTTATTTCATCATTCCTTTTTTGTAAGAGTACGTTCTTGGGTAACAGTGTTCCCAAACTAATGGGACAATACATCAAGAAACTGTAAAATGAAAATTAAAAAAATTAAACCAACTAGAAAATGGAACTTTGGAAACTCATCAAGATGTAGAATTACACACTGTTAGGATGCTGGATAACAATCAAGTAGATGAAACACATTAAAGACTTTCTTGAGATTTTAAAACTGAGTCTCATGCTATGCAGCTGTTGGCTGGTTTCACGTTCTTTGTTTTTGGTTTGCTTACTAATATAGGGCCTGCTATTGTTCCTATCAAAACTGATTTCATTGCCAAAATTCCCACTGACTTTTCTGAGAGCAGGATCTGGACCTATTGTTTAGTAGATTTCTTTTTATTGCTTGTGAAATTCAGAGACAAAGACTAGCTAGAGTCTGGTGTAATACCATTGGCCCAATGCAGTTTTTTCAATGTCTCTCAAACATGACCAGAAGTGGCTATAAGAAGTGCAAGTGTGTGACTATACACACACACACACACACACTCTCTCTCTCTCTCTCTCTCTCTCTCCTGAAAGCTTTTGCTTTTTCAGAAGTTTGCTTCAGTTGGAAAATTTGCCTTATACTGTGTATAGGTCCAACTGTGCAAGACACAACCTACTCTCAACCCCCAGTGACTATAGTGGAAGCTGAGAATGCACCTTGTGCAGAAGGACTCCATAACTTTTCTTAAAAGCAATTGTGGGTTAGAGCTCTTAACTAACTAAACTCTTAGGCACTTGGGTGTACCAAGGGACAGGATAAAGTGCTTAGTCATGTAAACTTTCTAGCACAGTCTACCTTTGAATATTCTGGTAACAGATCAGCATATTAGGCCAGATTTTCAGATGGTGTAAATGAATGGTGGTCTGGCAGTTTATACCAGTTGGGGATCTGGCCCATCCAATTTCTGCATGTAGAAAGACACTTAAAAGAAATACTAATGTGAAAAAGTAGATTTAAAAACAAAATACCCTTCTTTCCCCCCACCACATACAGACGCCCTTGCGGTTTTATTTCATCAAAGATTTCAGAAAAGTGTCCTTACCTTTTTTCTTTTCTGTTTATGGGTCTATCGAAATGTAATAAAACATGGCAATACCAGCTCCATACTGTACATTCCATCACAAACAGACACATGTTCTACATCAGCTTAGGAAATTCAGAAACTCTGGGTTTCTGAAAATGGTTAAAGAAACCACTCTCTCTTCCTGGGAGAAAGCAGGCTGAACTGTCCTCTCAAAATGCTACCGGAATTTGTTAAATATTTTTGCAAGTAATCAGAAGTAATGGCAAGTTACTGAGGGACAGGATGAAGGTCTTATCAACCTACCTACTGAAGTCTGGAGACATGGCAATCTCTGCAGAATCATTCAGAATATATGTCTAGCTATGGAAGAGAGATTAGGAGAGTAGCTGTGTTTAATAAGGGTTTGCTTTATAGGAACAGTTGGGAATGCAGTCAACAGACATTAATGCTCTAAGTATCTGTTTTCCTATGTCTGCATGCATTGCACTCTTTCATTGTGATACAAGAATGCCAAAGAGATCCAGTTCTTCTCTTTATTGGCAAACTAATCCTTTGTGATTAGTTAACTGATTGCAGTGAACAATTTTAGGTTTTTGATAACCTGCTCCTTACACACTAAAATAAAGTTTGGAAAAATAATTATTTAGCAGTAGTGTTGTCTGTTGGATAAAGCATAGGATGGGGAGCCACAAGACCTGGGTTTTTCTAATCTTGGCTCTGAGAGTGGCTTATTTATGTGACCTGGGGCAAGTGACTGAAATACTCTGTGCCTCAGTTTCCCCATCCGCAAAAAGGGTATTAGAGCACTTCACAAACATCAAGCCTTGAGATCTTTGCATAGTGCTAGGTATTATTCTGTTTCACAAATAATCACAGATGATATCACCTGCAGAAAAGTGAGCAATTCTCTATAAATAACAATACCCACCAATTCATAGGAAGAGCAAATATCTTGCATTGTGTTCTAGAGGTGGATGAGTGATCCATTTGCCTTTTATTCACAACCTACATCTTCAAGAACAGCCAGTTAGCCTACTCTCTTCCCTGGGCTCTTCAGGGGTGCCCAGCTGGCTTGCTCACTTGTTTGGTTTGGCAGCAGGTTGATAACATCATTTGCCCACTAAAACCAGGAAAGCATCATCTTGGTTGAGCAACTTGCTGGAAGCAATTCAGAAGGCCTTTAAATTCCTGTTGAAATGGTTAATGTTACTGGTATTTTATTGTGATATTAATGAAGTCTTATGGAGCCTGAAGCCTAGGTATGGGTGTTTATTATTAAATCTAAATAGAATGAAATAAATAAATGTCATTGTTACTGATAACAATGTATTAATTTATACGGTTTTGTTATTATGTGTTTGAATTACTTTTGTCTTGTGAGATTTACGGTTATTGAAATTAACATTTTAAAATAATCAGATTAACAGAATACCTTTGACAAGGCCTAAATAGCAGTTATGCATGTAGATTATCTAATATCAAGATATTAGGAATGAAGGAGATGCTCAGATTTCAGTAACTGTTTGTTTCTCATTCTTAAATGTACACTTATCTTTAGTAAGTTTCCTGTTTACAATGTCACTGAAAAATGAAAAACGTGAAGAATTCGAAAAAATATTAATAGCTAGGAATATTCCTCTTCTAGTAGTGAAGGCATTACTCCAGGTTAATGCTGGTATACTTGAAAGCAGAATATTGACTCTAATAGAATTGCTTCAGATTTGCATCATGGTGATTGACTGCAGATTTTGAGCCAATATGTGCAGCCAACTCACTATCACAAATTCCTAGCATTACACAAAGAATCTTATGTAGCAATGTACTGTGTGATCATGCCAAAAAAAATATTTATACAACACAGTTTAAATTTTGCCAGAAATAAAGTATTTCCAGATGTATACCCTCATAGATTTTCGGTCAGTTGCTTCAGAGTTCTTTATCAGAAAACATAGGCTACATTATAAAGAACAGAACCAGTTTTATACTCAGTCCAAAATCCATTGGGTTGACTCATGCCATCATTTGTCAAGAGTGACGGAGCAGCTATTTTGTGAACCTTACATGGATTCCTTCAGATTTCTTTGAGTAGTTTTTGAAAGAAAATAATTAACATTTTTAAGCAATTGTCATTTCCATTTATTCCATTTCTTCACTTCATAAATCACTTTATCCATCAAGAAATAATGCCCCATTTTCACAGCTGAGTAGTCACCTTACACCTTCCAGATGATGCAGGTGAGGGACAAGGAAATCTCTTGCCCCAAAAGTTTGACTACCTCCCACCTCACAAGATGGCATATTTCAAGCAACTGCTGATTGCCACACAGACTTTTCTTGAGCCTTTTCCCCATCCCCTGGCACCATAGCCAACGCACCCTAGCCACCCAAGAGGTGATTTTAGCAGCATAGAGAAGGCACCTGTTCTCTGGATTTTTTTTTTTCCTTTCAACCCTGATACTATCAACTCATCTCTCCACAATGTGTCATTCATGGAAGACCCTGGGGACACATTGGAGGCAGCATCACCACCCTTGTGCCCAGCTTTCCAGTGATAGTCTAATGACAGAGAATCCACACCACACCAGGGCAGAGAGGACAACACATCTCTGGGCACTTCACTGCCCATTATTTTGCTCAGGTCCCCTTCTTGGAAGCTATTCCTTCACTGATACAAGGGACCAAAAGCCAAGGAAACTTCCAGAAGCTAGCTGGGCACATCCTGCTTACTCTGTTACCTCAGGTCATTGTGCCTGAGTCTCCCTCTGAAAAACCTGCGGTGGTTCCTGCCTAAGTAGCTACCAGTTATCCTGCCATAGACAAGTCAGCTGAACAAGTATGGTCAGTGTAGAGAAAGCTCTTCAATTTCAGAGCAAAGCAGCCAGCTGAGTGCCATGAATGGAGAGGGTTCCCCTGTAGGAGGAGAGTTAGTCCCACTGGTATGGGGAAGGGCAGTCAGTGAGCAAAGGAGTCAAGTTTTACTTGCCATTTTCAGTGAATCAGTGCTCAAGTGCCAGGAAAGAAAGCACCCTAGACACGGATAGCCTGGTTACACCAAACATGAGGTATGCTTGAGTACAGTCCCCAAAGATTCAGCTTTTCAATCCTTAGTTCTTGGTGTGCTGGGAAACACTTATCTTCCAGCTCCTTTCAGACAGAAGAATCTTTTTGCCCTGTTTCTGCTGATGGAAATTAAATGTTTATAATTAGAAGGTTTTTCTGATGTGCTTCTTTGACTTCCATCTCTCCTTGGGACAATAAATGTGTTTTTGCAGATGTCCCTGTATCTGGTATTTGTGCATGTGTCTGTTTCAAACTCAGCAGTTGGTTGAGATGAGGTCTTTTATGGAGGAAGAGGTATTCAAACATTTCTATCCCCATCTTAGAAGTACAGGAGAGTCCCTAGTTGTGAAAACAATGGGCCAAATTTCCCCCTGCAATAAAGCCCCTTTCCTCTGTCTGCCAGCACAAAGAACCTTTAGAGTCAGGGACTCTAGCCAGCTGGGGATTCCTCCGACTGGAGGAGTCCCTGAATGGCATAGATCTGTTGTAGCTGGCTCCTCTTTTCCCCTTAGCTCTAGAGGCATGGCCAGGAGATAAGGCAAGGCTAGAACGCTGCTGTGGTCCAGCAATCCACAGCTGGGATAGTGACTCCTTTAAGGTTTGCTAGGAAAACAGTTTGTATGAGATTCATTTAACCTGTTACTGCAGTTTTGGAACTAAACCTCATAATATCAGTGCTGCTCATCAGAGGTTTGAGTTCTGGCAAACAAAACCCTCTAGTCCGTCTTTTAAAAAAAGTTGGCCCCAACCTACCATTCAGTGATTAAGGCTGTGTTGTGGCCTCATATCCATTTAAAAGGGAGGAAATTCCCAGCGGTGTAGTCACTAGAGACCATTGAAGCCTAATGGGTCCAAAAAAAAAAAAAAAGGAAGCCGTAGAGAGAAGCTGAAAATAGTAAAGAAGTTGCAGCTGGAGGGAGTGGCCAGAGCAAAAGCTTGCAGGTGGGAGTGGCCAGAGCACAGCTCTGGAAGAGTATCAGAAACTCCCCAAACCCTACCTTCTGAAGAGTTGCAACTTCAGCTGCTTCTGTTAAGAGAAAAGAAAACACCCTGTTTTTAATAGATCCACCCAGATGGGGTGTTTGCTGCCACAAAACATGAGAGAAGGGACTCTACTAGACCTTAACCCCCCCAAAGCTCAATGCTCACCAGATGCTATTTATAAACTCCCAGCACTCACCCATATGATTTCATTTTACAAGTAATAAATTGTGGGGCAATCGGATCATTCATACTGTGAATTTTTTATTACTGCCCTAGGATCTGGACCATGTACAGATGCATCTGGAAGAAGTGAGGTTCTTTGATTTATTTGGATACAGTGAGGAAGCAGGAACGTGGCAGTGTTTCATGTGCAATAATCCTGAAAAGGCAACAGGTAAGGAATCTTCATTCACTACTTCCATGCAACACGTAGCAGGGGTCTGGTTCTGGCAGACTGCCTTACCTGGCTGGATGATGCAGGGTAGACTTCAAGTCTGCAAAAGCAACATGATTCTGACACCTTATGTAGTAGTAACAACAGAGGAGAAGATCTAGCCATGGCATTGTTGAGCTTTCCCACATGGGGACACTCAGGAAAGTTCAGTCAGATCCTTGGATGATGAAGTTAGTTACCTAAAGACCACCTTACTCCTGAATGAAACCATAGGGGGTGGGCATAACATAATTTATGTGCATCGACTTCACACTTTTGGTTGATTCACCTTAACTTTTCTGGGTGTCCCTGTGTAGACATGGCCTATGACAGGGAGGCTGTTAGGAGGGGAAATACTGCAGCAAACTCTGAAGAAAAGGGCAGACAAATTCTCCCTATAACTGGTGCTCATCAGCAAAGTTCTTCCCTTCCCTTATCTCTCTTCCTAATATTTCTGAAGAGACACAAGATTAAATTCAAACCTTATTAGCTGTGTGTTGGAAGTGGTGGTGTAAACCCAGAGTGAATGTGGACATGTATACTAACCTGACCAAAGCCCTGCAGTCACCCTGTGCAGCAGGAGTAATCTGCAGACATGGAGTGGACATGTGGCCTGGACTTTTACATTCATGTTCCCCAGGTTCCAGCTGAGAATGTCCTTGCTGCAGGTGTTTAGGGAGCCTAGAATGGATGCAACAATTTCCCTTCAATGTACATCTTTGAGTACACATCCCTGGAAGAGGTAGCTTAAATTTGACTCTGAATTATTAGTTTTAATGTGATCAAATTACAGGCACACTTTTTCTGGGAACAGGCTGTTTAACAATTCAGTGATGAAAATGTTTGTACAGGTAAAAAAATAGGTGTGTCAAATTACTTACTATATTTGGTATCATTGTAAGTAGAGCTGGGAGCACAGCCTGTTACTGAGGTTGCCTGATATTTCCCATTATAACACCATTTTGCAATCATTGTGAACATCTGCCCAAATTTGGCCAAGTTATAAGCCTTTGAAAAATCAGTTAACATATGCTCAGTAGAGACTTCTTCAATTGTAGCAGGTAAAATTTCCAAACCTTCTCACCTCACTGAGCAAGTTTGAGCCTCACACAGATCTTAGGGCTGACCTAACTGTATGCGCCATCACCACAAAGTGACAGAGCCTGCTCCATTGACTGCTGCTATATTGACCAGGACTGAGACAGGTTGGAGGGGAATAGGTAGAAGGGGTCAAGTTTGAGCAGAGAGTCTGTGCCTACTACAGCAGACCCTAGAATAGAACCCAAGAGTCCAATGTCACTGAAATAAGCCTTGTTTAAAATGAAATCAGAGTGTCATCTCAGCCTCATATTCTGGTTTAACTAAATCAGTTTAAAATAACATCTTTAGTTTAAACCAGTGCCACTGTGTGTGCACACAAACTCTTAGATGAAACAGATTGGATTCATGTCTGACTTGCCCTGACTCAGCTATTCTTTCCTCATACTTGTGTGAAATCAGAGCCATGCCCAGTAAGGGCAGAATAATTGGGCTTCCTGGTACAACGAGCCATTGATTGGATCACCTGGATTTGTTTCTTTACTTTCAGCATTTCATTGACATATACAATGTTACAGGGTGTGGTGGATCTGGTATACTAACTCCCAGACAGTGAACCAAATTTATCCTGGGTGTTGCACCATTGAATTGAGTTATAGCAACAATGAATTTACCCAAATATCTCCATATTGTGGATATTTCACATACTTGTCCAGAGGGAGATGTGGGAGAAAAAATGGAGATGATTTAAAGTGCCTTGCCCTGTGAAGAAAATTTTAGCAAGAGTGGTGAGAAGCATGAAGCAGTAACAAAGTTGCTGACAGTTAGAGATTCTGGCCTACTTCATGGTGCAGATTGCTTATAAAATCCAGATTGAGTCTATGCCTGACCAAGCAACCCAGACCCAATATGTGTGAAATGTGCCTTAACAAAATAAGGCCTAAACAAATAGTAATGAGAAGAGTGCATCTCTGATACATTTTTCCTTCTTAGGCCCTGATACTGAGGGATGCTGAGCACCAGGAATTTGCATTGAAATCAGTGAGGCTTTTAGGATTTGTACTCAGATTAATAAACTGACAGTATGACAAAATAAGAACCATATTTTAGCAACAATAAGGCACTTAAGAGTCTGAATTCAGAGTACTTGAACAGATCACTAACATCTTGAGTGCAAAAATGTTACATTGTGCCTGGCTCTGAGAGTCTTTAGGAAGAAATGCCTGAAAGTAGGCACATAAAGTGTGTGTTTAGAACATTTGAAGCAAATAGGTTGGCATATTTGGTTTCTCTTTTTGTTGTTTAAAAGTAGATAATTCTCAGGCAGAGGAAATAGACTGGTAAAAATTCAAACACAACCAGACGTAGGTTTGAACATGGTGAATCAAAATGTGTGACATTAGAATCCTCACTGTGTTCAGGATTTTCTTTGCTCATTTCCTGCTGCCATAAATACAACATGCAAAGGCATTGGCTATAGGACTCAAAAGTATTATTTTATAGATTGCTGGAATCTCAGTCCTGGAAATGGAGCTGTTCTAAACTATTAACCGCAAAATGCTTAATACAACATTACATACAAACCAGCTAATAACATTATGATTTAAATGAAATTTTACATGCACAACATGCATGAAATTCAAATTCTATGTATCTTGAGACTTTAAATATACAACACTCAAGGATTTTAAAATAATGGTACCCACAACAGTTATAGCACAGCCCCCTTGTACACATGTAGTTTTTTCTATTAATATTGTGTATATAGATGGTATTAACTTTAATGCCCTAATACATGGTTTATAACAATAATCGAGACAATAGTTTTCACTTCTATACTATCTTTCATCTGAGAATTTCACAGTACTGATGGACACTAGATATTTAAGTCTTGCAACACCCTTCTGATGTAGGTATTCTTCTCTATTTTACAGAAGGGGGAGGGAAGAAAGAGAAGCTAAGCCCCAGAGAGATGAAGTGACTTTTTCCAAGTCACAGAACAGGGAACAGAACTCAGATCTTTTGTCACCTGGTCCATGTCTCAACCACTAGACCATGCGTTCTCCCATATGAATGTATATGTCCAAGCTGTGGTTACTGTAGGAAGCATTCGTTGACTGTTGGGAATTTAAAAGCCCTGAGATGTATTGCATTAACACATCTCTTTGCATCTCAATTCCTTGTTTCTTTTGTAAAATAAAAAAACAGGTTGTCTCACATTCAGAATAAACATGCTTCTTTGGATGGAGAGTGTCAGTGCTTTTAGCATCACCTCTTCTTCCTTTTATACCTCTCCTTGCTAGTTTGGCCCAGTAGGGGCAGGCCAGGCAATTGGCTTTTTACAAAAGAGAAATTTCTTTCTAAGAAAGTTTTAAAATAGTTTAATAAAATTATGCAGAAAATGTACCTGTCCTACAGCTGCTTTGTATGTGGAGAGTACCTGATTATGTGTCCTGACATATTTAGCAGCTTCTTCCTTGTATTCTCAAAAGCTGCTAACCCCAAGGCCTGATATTGTTCCCATTTGCACTGGTTTTTCCCTTGGTGTAACTCCACTGAGATCAGTGGAGTTACTTCTGATTTACACTGGTATAAGCGAGAAGTCTTAGGTCTAAGGACATTCAGGAGCTGGACACTGGAGTTGATGAGAAAGAGAATAGGAATAAAAGGAATGATTAAAGATTCAAGACATTCCATATTCAATACACTCATCTCATCTGGCAACCATGGAAACCCAAACCCTTTCCTCGATCCCTTCTAATACTCTCACGGAGGAGCAGCTATTCCAAACTGCCTAGCACTGTAATCCTTGTTCTCAAATGTTCACTTTGCCTTGTAAATTGCACCTCTTCTTGCCATGTGGCGAGTGGAAAACAATTGCTTTGGAGACTTCCAGTCCTGAGAGAGCAAATCCATTTCCTTATTAACCACATTCAAATGAACAACTGATTTTTCTCAGGATAGATGAGGGCCTGTGAAAGTACTAAAATGTCCTGAGGGAACATGCCCTTGCACTGCTTATTATAGGCTTTATTATTTTATGAAAAGAGAAAAACAGTGATTGGGAAACTGGAATTAACAGCGTAACCTCCCAGCTCCACAGGATGAGATGCAGCCACCCGCAATGAGACAGGGAGGGGCATTGGCCTTTGAGATGAGGCTACAGGGAAGAACATAATTTTCTTGCCATTGCACACACACCTCCTTGTCCCTCCCAACTTTAAAATATGTCCACTGTTCTGGGGTATCTACCTTAGACACCTGGGGCATGACTTTTCAGAGGTGCTGAGGACTCTCACATCCTCTTAAGGCCTGTTAGTGTTACAGATGCTCAGCATTTCTGCAAATTGTCTAGGGTGTTTCAAGTTGGCTAAAATCAGTGGCCACTTCTGGAAATTTTGGCTCAAATGTCTGCACTTTTTTTGCCATTTCCTTTTCCACACTCGCATTTTTGCCACCCACATTTGTCCACTCCCTCCCTCCCTTGCTCCTATCTTCCTCCATTTTTTTTCTTCCACTCATTCCCTTCCTTTTCCCCCCAACCTCGTGACCTTTAAGATGCCTCTCTTTAACTCCTGTTAACTTTCAGCCTTCATTCCTAGTCCAGGATCAAAGACACCATAATTGATATCACAGGATTCCTTTGGATCTGGCCATTTTTTCTGTTAGGACACTACTCAGCTGTCCCTTTGAAAAATATTATCTGGATCATTGCCACTATCTTACTCTCCCAGCTAAAGATGTGAACTGCGGGTACCCTGGACAAATTTAACTCTTCACTTGTCAGGCAAATATCAGGATCCCATCTCTACTTGTGTAGAAAAGAAGTTCCCTAGGGCAGGAAGGCCTTAGTTAGATTGTGCCAAACTACTGATTGTAAAGTATCTATGGGAGGTTTCTACCTGATGGTCTCCCTCTCAGACTGCATCTCTGCTGGGGTGTATAGATCCCACAAGGGAGTGGCACCTAAAGAGTTAATGAAGAGTGCACTCGCTCTCTCAGCTGTGGCTAAATGGTTGGTTAGTGGCAGCTGCAATAAAAAGCTGCAAACAGACAGAGCAGGGTGACTGTCAGAGGCCGAACACCACAGTGGAGAAGCGCTACAGTATCAGATGCAGAAAAGTTGTCTAGAGGGACCGCTTTGCTGGCAGAAAGATCTGGGAAGGTTGCCATACAGAAGATACCTGCAAGGGGTAGAGGTGGGAGGTAGCAAGAGACATACATATGCAAACAATCTTTGATTGCCCAGCCCAGAGTCCCTGTGCTGGGACTTAGAGGAGAGGGCAGGCCTGGGACCCCCAAAGGACCAGGGGGCAGAGACTGAATCCCCAGATTCAGGGTGGCGGTACTAACATAAAACTGTTGGACTTTATTTTTGTTCCTGCTTTAATTTCCCTTGTTTCTCATAACATAAGAATGGCTATATTGAATGAGACCAATGGTCCATTTAGCCCAGTACCCTCTCTTTCAACAGTGGCCTGTGCCAAATGCTTCAGAGGAAATTAACAGAACAAGGCAACTATTGAGTGATCCATTCTCTGTCATCCAGTCCCAGCTTCTGGCAGTCCAAGATTTAGGAACATCCAGAGCATGGAGTTGCATCCCTGACCATCTTGGCTAATAGCTATTGACAGATCTATCCTTAATGAATTTATCTATTCTTTTTTGAACCCAGATACACTTTTGACCTTCACAGCATCCCCTGATGAGTTCTACTGGTTGACTGTGCCTTATGTGACAAAATGTTTCCTTATGGTTGTTTTAAACCTGCTTCCTATTAACTTCATTGGGTGACCCCTGGTTCGTGTGTTATGTGAAAGGGTAAATAATGTTTCCTTGTTACTTTCTCCGCACCAGTCATGATTTTATTGACCTCTATCATCTCCCCCTTTAGTCATCTCTTCTCTAAGCTGAATAGTCCCAGTCTTCTTAGTCCCTCCTCATGTGGAAGCCATTCTATCCCCCTGATCATTTTTGTTGCCCTTCTCTGTACTTTTTTTCCAGTTCTAATATATCTCTTTTGAGATGAGGCAACCAAAACTGCATGCAGTATTTAAGATGTTGGCATATCATGGGTTTATGTAGTGGCATACTGATATTTTCTGTTTTATTATCTATCCCTTTCCTAATGATTTCTAACATTCTGTTAGGTTTTTTGGTTTTGAGGGGTTTATTTTGACTGCTGCTGCAAATTGAGCAGATGTTTTCAGAGAACTCTCCACAGGGACTCCAAGTGATAACAGCTTTCTTGAGTGATAACAGCTAATTTAGATCTCATCACTTTGTGTATATATAGTTGGGATTATGTTTTCCAGTGTGCATTGCTTTGCATTTATCAACTGAATTTCATCTGTTGTTTTGTCCAGGCACCCAGTTTTGTGAAATCCCCTTGTAACTCTTCACAATTTGCTTTGGACTTAACTATCTTGAGTAATTTAGTATAGAGTACAAACTTTGCCCCCTGTTTCCCGCCTTTTCCATTTATGAACATGTTGAACAGCACCGGTTGCATTATAGATCCCTGGGGAACACCACTATTTACCTCTCCCCATTCTGAAAACTGATGATTTATTCCTACCCTTTGTTTCCTGTCTTTTAACCGGTTACATATCTATGCGAGGACCTTCCCTCTTAAACAAAGTAGGCAGTAATGGGATAAGATCCTTTGGTGAGGGACCGTGTCAATGGCTTTCTGAAAGTCCAAATACATTATGTCAAGTGCATCACCCTTGTCCACATGTTTGCTGACCCTCTTAAAATTCTAACAGATTGGTGAGGCATAATTTCCTTCATAAAAGCTATGTCGACTCTTCCCCACATATTGTGTTCATCTATGTGTCTGATAATTCTGTTCTTTACTATAATTTCAACCAATTTGCCTGGTACTGAAGTTAGGGTTATGATCCTGTAATTGCCAGGATCGCCTCTGGAGCCTTTAAAAAAAAAAAATCAGTGTTACATTAGCAATCTGCCAGTCACCTGGCACAGAGGCTGATTTAAGCGATAGGTTACATACCACAGTTAGTAATTCAGAAATTTCATATTTGAGTACCTCCGGAACTCTTGGGTGAATACCATCTGGTCCTGGTGATTTATTACTGTTTTTAATTTATCAATTTGTTCCAAAAGCTTTATACTACACCTCAGTCTTGGGCAGTTCCTCAGATCTGACACCTAAAAAGAATGGTTCAGGTGTGAGAATCTCTCTGACATCCTCTCCAGTGAAGACCAGTACAAAGAATTCATTTAGCTTCTCTGCAATGGCCTTGTCTTTCATGACTGCTCATTTAGCACCTCAATCTTCCAGTAGCAACACTGATTGTTTGCTATTAGTTTTTGAGTCTTTTGCTAGTTGCTCTTCAGATTCTTTTTATGCCTGCCAAATTATGCGTTGTCTTGCCAGAGTTTGTTTCTTTCTATTTTCCTCAGTAGGATTTGACTTCCAATTTTTAAAAGATGTCTTTTTATCTCTAACTGCCTCTGTTTAGCCATGTTTAGCCATGGTGACATTTTTGGTCCTTGTCCTTTTTTTTTCTTTAAATTTAGGGTATTCATATAGTTTTAGTCTCTATTATAGTGTTTTAAAGAAGTTTCCATGCAGCTTGCAGGCATTTCACTTGTGACTATTCCTTTTAATTTCCATTTAACTAGCTTCCTCATTTTTGTGCTGATCCTCTCTTTGTACTTAAATGCTACTGTGTTGGGTTTCTTTGGTATTTCCCCTCCCCCTCCTACAAGGATGTTAAATTTAATTACATTATAGTCGCTGTTACCAACCAGATCCTGTCTGCTTAGGACCAAATCAAGAATTCCCTCTCCCCTTGTGGGCTGTGGTAGATCACGAGATATTGAACTTTAAACTGAGATATTATGTTTTATGGAAAAGCTATGTTAAGAATTCTAGAGGCTTATAAAATGTAGTAGCTATAATTTTGCTCTGCGTCTGAGACTTATACCATTGAATTCATGGTGCTAGAGGATCTTGGCTTTACAAGGAAAGACATAAAGAAGTAACAATTTTCAAAAAACCTCACCCTTTTTAAAGTTTCTAAAATACATTTTCTGTAAAATCGGCAGCCTATACAGAAGAAACGATGTGGTGTGGTGTAAAGGGTATTCATTTGGGAAGTGCTGCCTAACCTGTGACTTGTCACCTGTGCATAACATGGTCATCTATGTCACTGAGGCCTTCATACCATGACACGCCATTGTCCAAAAAAAACCACAGCCTGGTCCAAGGTCTGTGGACGTTAAGGGAGTCTTCCCTTGACTTCCCGTTGTTTTGGATGAAGCCCCATATGATGGTCTCCTAATATTCACAACCCTACCTTCTTCCCAAAAGTAATTATATTGGTTTGGAACTGGCCACCTCTGAGTTCAATGGCGAGTTCATTGTAACTTACATACTTTTTTTAGTATTAATACTCGGTTTTGGTACAATTTTTCTATGTTCTACATTGGATACCATGTTGCAAGATGCTGCTTATCCTCAAGATTTAAAAAGGATTATGCCTTAAAGCCTGGATCCTGTCTTAGGCCACCAGATCAGTGACACTCTTCAGAGGCAGCCAATGTGGTTTTCAGAGGCATCATAATCTTTGATAGTAAGATTATGAGGAGAGGCAACAGTTCTTCGGCAACACGGAGGATGGCCCCAAATGGTGAATGTCTGAGGAAGTTTGTATATTTCACATGCATTCTTTTCACTGGAAAGCTTTTATTAGGCAGCCAGGCTTTTGCAGGGGTGCTATTAAATAATCATAAACTGTCCCTACAATGTCCCCCTCTGCCAGGGGGAGGAGGATTCCCACAGTCCTGATATTCACAGCAAAAATCTGTGCTTGTTTCAATGTTCAGTGTGCAGTTGGTCTCATAACTGAAAAAACAAAGTTAAATTCTTTGAAATGTTGTTTGTACAGCCCCAATTATGAGTCATTAAAGTGTTAGTAAATACAATATATGCCTGTTCTTATGAAAAGCTGGCTCTTAACAGCCCCTTTTCAACATAGCCCTCTGTATTAACAGTTGGCTTCTCAAGATCTTGCACAAAAAAACATTCAGTAAAAACCACTTGATAGCCTAGGAGGGAATTGAAGTACATTCCAGATTCTGGAAGCTTACAAAGAAATTGTAGTAATCCCTGTGGGCTTCAAAAGAGACATAGTGCCCATGGGCAATGATTCGGGTAAAACTGGGGCATTTGATCAATTCCTCTTAAAAAAAGCAATTCACTCAGCATATTAACTCTCTCGAATGCATTTATCTTTAGCTAGCAGTGAAGATTATCTAAAAATTGAAATAGCCAAGCTATAATGCTTGTCTGAAAGCTACAGAAAGTGGCATTCAGTAATGTGTCTTTTCCAGGTTTTCAACAAAAGCATGAGCCATGATAGAGTGTGAATACATATTCCCATGGATTAGCTGCATTTATCATCTTCCACTTACTACCAACACATTCCAGAGCACTCTTAAGTTTAGTGGAATTTATTATTGGTCATGATGGGGTAGAATTTTTGTAAGCACCTTCATTTTACTGTTACAAAATTTGAGTTTTATGACTTTGTTTTTATCTCTTTTGATTGCTATATATATTCTCTATATATTAATATAACTTGATATTTATTATTTTCACTCAGTCCCCAGAACTACTGAAAGCACAATGAACTGCAGTTCTGTAGTACAAAAGATGTTTAATGCAATTACTGGGTAGGGGAAGGGAAGAAATTCTGGTGGAGGTACATTTAGGAATAGCAGTCAGGCTTAAATTGACTTGGAGAAGTTCTCTATTATATTCAGGTACTCTGGAGGCAACTGATGTTCTAGGCAAAATAATTTTCCATTTGGGTTTGGGAAACATTTTCAGCATTGTTGTGGGCTTTCCAGGAAGTCAGAGGCTGTGAAAAAATGTTTAGTAAATGTCTAAATATTTAAGTTTCTTGAATCCATTGTGTGTAAACACTAGCTTTTAGGACAAAGGGTCACATATATTAAACTGGTTTCAGAGTAACAGCCGTGTTAGTCTGTATTCGCAAAAAGAAAAGGAGTACTTGTGGCACCTTAGAGACTAACCAATTTATTTGAGCATAAGCTTTCGTGAGCTACAGCTCACTTCATCGGATGCATACTGTATGCATCCGATGAAGTGAGCTGTAGCTCACGAAAGCTTATGCTCAAATAAATTGGTTAGTCTCTAAGGTGCCATATATATTAAACTGTTCACATCATGATATTACCATAAATACAGATTTTAGGGCCAAAAGGGCCAGAAGAATAATGATCATCTGGGTCCAATCTCCTGCATAACACAGACCATACATCCTCACCCCATAATTTCTGCATCAAGCCCTTGTGTTTGAGCTATAGCATATTTTATAAAGAAACCAGTCCTGATATAAAGAGTTCAAGTGATGGATAATCCACCACATGTCTAACCAAATTGTTCAAATGGTTAATTACCCTCATGGTTAAAAAACTGTGCCTTATTTTTAGTCTGAATTTGTCTAGTTTCAGCTTCCAACCACCGGATCTTGTTATGCTTTTTTCTGTCAGAGTAAGTCATCTACTATCAGAAATCGCTTCATCACGTAGGTTTGTGTAGAATGTGATCAAGTTGCTTGTTAATCTTCTCTTGGATCAACTAAATAAATTCTTCTACTGATGGGTCAAGTCCTGAAGTCTTTACACAGTAGAGTATGCACTCAGTCTGAGCTCCCTTGCACCACCGGTGTCATTCCATGGACTTCAACATTCAGTTCTGATTTGCACCAGTGTAAACAAAAGGAGATTCAGACATTCGTTGGGCATTCTGCTGGAGTAAAGACTGAGTAAAAACAAAATCAGGATTTCAGGATTTGGCTCTAAAGTGACTGTGACACCATAAAAAGGAGATTTAGTTCATTAAATGAACTAACTGTAGCAACAAGCAGGTTACGAGAGAGGTCCTTATGTCCTATAGATATTTAGGAAACTTAATTGCTGAGAAAATAAGAGAAAGGACTTTAAAAATCTTTGGAATAATGCTTCATTGTTATCCTTTATGAACTCTTCTCTTTTAATCAGGGCCTCAGACATACTGGCATCTACTTCATTATGGTGTCTGCTGAAGCTGGCACTAGTGTAGCCACTGGATTTGTCTCTAGATGCATATGAGGACTGTGATTGTAGGATTGGTTCCAACTACCACAAATCTTGAAAATGTATCTGCATTTCCAGTGTAAACCTGCTATTGAGAGACTTTATAATTTATCCATAAATATCCACTTTGGTCTGAAACTGCATATCAACTGTCTACCTACTGTTGATCTCCCCACCAACATCATCATCTTGTGCCTGAATATATTGCCCTTTGTCTCCTCTTAGGACTGGTCTACACTTAAAAATTAGATTGACCTAGCTATGTTGCTCAGGGCTGTGAAAAACTTTGCACCCAGAGCACCTTAGTTAGGTCAACCTAACCCACAGTATAGATGTGGCTAGGTCAATGGAAGAATTCTTCTGTCAACTTAGCTATTGCCTCTCAGAGAGGTAGATTAACTGCATTGACAGGAAAACCCCTTCTGTCAATGCAGGAAGCATCAACAATACAGTGGCACAGATGCAGAACTGTAGCTCTGCCATCATAGCAGCTCTTGTGTAGACATACCCTGAGTTTGAGTTAGGACCTGTCCCTGCTACCACTGAAATCAATGTCAGAACGACCATTGAGCTGAATGGGATCAGGAGTGGGCAGGTTTCTAAGATGCTCTAGAAATCTATCAATCTGGCTAGGTATTTATACTGTGCTCATTGTGCTCTGTAAATCACTGTGTAGCTGTATGACACTCTATTAATATATAACTATAAAAACAATTTGTTTTTCTTTCTTAGAATCATAGACTATCAGGATTGGAAGGACCTCAGGAGGTCATCTAGTCCAACCCCCTGCTCAAAGCAGGACCAATCCCCAATTTTTGCCCCAGATCCCTAAATGGCCCCTTCAAGGATTGAACTCACAACCCTGGGTTTAGCAGGCCAATGCTCAAACCACTGAACTATCCCTCCCCCAAGTTTCTTCTTAAACTTGTTTGTTCATTTTTATACTAAGGCTGAAATTCTCTTTTTATTTAATACTTATCCACTAAACTTGGCTACTTGATGCTGCAGGTAAGTTTCTGATCCATATAATTGGGCCATGTGTTTTTCAATGTGGACACTTCATCATAGCATTTCTGACATTTCGTCTGGTCAGGCATCCTCTCCTCCCCCCTTATTAAGCATGCCATGGAGATTATTCTTTTCTAGACACCAAACTTCACATTCTAATGGGGACACCGTGTCCTCCAGCAAAACATATCACAGCAATTTGTGTGTCTCAAAATGGTCTAATCACAAATTAGAAGGTTAACTACACATGTAAATATGGGGTCAAAAGTTATCTACAATAAAATGCTACAATGAGACATCAATGGCAATGACATATTCCTTTATTTTATCATGTTGCAGGTTACCCTACCTTTTCAAGGGCCGGGAAGCTTGCAGGCCTGCCAGCCCTGTACATTTATCAGCTGGGAAGGGATCAAGTGTTTTCTATAAAGAGCGGAAAAAGCTCAGTTAGAAGGAGCTGCAGGAGGGAGACTGGCTCCTGCAGTGAACCCTGAAGTAGGAGGGACAGAGAAGCAAAGGGGAAAAGCCTTTGGGAGCTGTAGCCCAAGGTGGGCAGAGGAGCTGTTTTTGTGTTCGATGTTTTGCCTAGCTGTTACATTTGGAGAATAAAATTGGGCCTGATGCAGACTCTGAGCCTGGCACTGAGTCCTTCATGGGTTTGGGAGGCACAGGCCAGCAGCCTACATGTTGTGGAATGTGTGGGCAGGCAATCAGCCCCTGGAACTGAGGGGAAACTGAGGCTGCAGCTAGCCAGAAACGAGATGGGGCAAGGTGGCCCTGCAATTTAGAAAAGTTCACCTAGTTGTACAAAAAACAATAAACCACAGAAACCTATTACTAACATATCTACTAACAGTAATTAAAAACTCCCCACCTCCTCAACCCCAACCTGTCTCCTCTGGAAAAGCCTGAAAGAATAGACAGGCTTTGCAACATACGCTAATGGTAAACAAATGTCCTGTTGAATCCCAGGGGAAGTAAATTCAAGGGTCTTCTCATGGAGAACTATTATTATAGTAGTTCTGGGAGACCTCAGCTAAGATCGGGGACCCATTGTGCTTGGTATTGAACATAGACAGCCAAAATAGAAAAGACAGACAAAAGTTGGGGAAAAGAACAGATAAGGCACTGACAGTTTAAGTAACTTTCCCAAAGACACAGGATGTCTGTGGTTGAGGAAAGATTGAACTTCGATCTCCTGGTTCCAATCCAGTGCCTTTACCACAAAACCATCTTTCCTGTCAGCCCCTAAAGAGGAATAAATCTAAGCACTGTCATCTTGAACATCCCAGCTAATCTCAACTGCTGGTTTGTAGTATAAAGAGCATGAGCTTTCGTGAGCTACAGCTCACTTCATCGGATGCATACTGTGGAAACAGTTTCCACAGTATGCATCCGATGAAGTGAGCTGTAGCTCACGAAAGCTCATGCTCAAATAAATTGGTTAGTCTCTAAGGTGCCACAAGTACTCCTTTTCTTTTTGCGAATACAGACTAACACGGCTGTTACTCTGAAACCTGTCAGTATAAAGAGAGAGACGATATTCAGGGCCCTAAAATATATAGGGCTCAAGCCATAAAGAGATTTATAGCTCAAAACTAGTATTTTGAATGGCACCCAGACACTAGGTGGACCCCAGGGCAGTCAATGGAGTATTGGTGCAGCATGTGCCTAACTGGAACCACTGGTAAGGTAGTAGACAGTCACGTTCTGGACTGAATGATGTTTCCAAGAGTAGCCTTGCATTAATCTATTCTGCTAGATAACGATGGTGGGTTCAAAAAGAAAACTCATAACAAGACAGCTGCAGCAGCACAGGAGCCAGCAAACAGAGCTGTAAACAGGGGAGTTTGAGTGGGAGTTTGAAAGGGGAGTTTGTATTGCAGTGCTTGTCTGTTTTCCCAGATTAACAGGATTTAGGTGGGAAGGCTATGACAGATACAGAGGCAGCAGTGGGAGTGACCCATGTAGTGGAAGACACAATGAAGATGAGTGGATGTGGAAGCTGCGGTATGTACATGATCATGGAGGGGGTACCTGGAAAGAGTTTTGTCTGCATGAAGTGCTGTCTGATAGAGCTGATGGAAGAAAAGATCCAAGGATTGGAGATGCAGGTGGAAAGTCTGAGTTTAGAAGGGAGTTCGAGCGGATTATTGAGCAAAGACATGAGGTGGCTAAAGCGAAAAGCTCAGACTTGCAGATGGAAGCAAGACCGAAGAACTCTGAGGGGAGACTGCTGGATGAAGAAAATGGACTATGGAAGCATGTGACTAAGAGAACCAAGCAGAGGAAAAGACAGGCTAGTGAAAGAGAAATAGAGCTCAAGAACAGGTTTGCAGAGTTGGAAAATGAAGAAGGGGTTCAGCAGGTGGTCACTGAAGGTAGAAGGGCAAGGAAGAAGAGAAGAGCGACTAGCCGTAGAGGAAAAGGGCAAGGGTCAATGGAGACTACACCAAATATGAGCCCCTGGAGGATACAGGATGGGCTGAAGAGGATTACAAAGGAGAATAGGAATGGAAAGAACTTGCAGCCAGAGGGAACAGGGGATAGACTAGAGAATTGCACCGTCACCAGGAAAAGGCAGGTCTACGTGATCGGGGACTCCTTACTGAGAAGAATGGACAGGCCTGTAACCAGAGCTGATCCAGAGAATAGAAGGGTGTGCTGACTTCCAGGTGCTAAGATATGGGATGTGGACCTGAGGTTGAAGAGGGTCCTAAAGGGAGCGGGAAAGAACCCATTGATTGTCCTTCATGTGGGAACAAATGATACTGGTAGGTTCTTGCTGGAACGTATCTAGGGAGACTATGCCAGGCTGGGGAAGACGCTTAAAGAAATCGAGGCTCAGGTGATCTTTAGTGGGATTCTGCCTGTTCCTAGAGAAGGGCAACAAAGATGTGACAAGATTATGACTATCAACAGATGCCTCAAGCAGTGGTGCTATAAGGAGGGCTTTGGGATGTATGGCCACTGGGAGGCATTCATGGACAGAGGACAGTTCTCTCAGGATGGACTTCATCTGAATAGGGAAGGAAATAGACTTCTAGGATGGAGGCTGGCACAACTGATGATTTAAGAGAGCTTTAAATTAGGAATTTGGGGGAGGTGGTTGGGAGATGTCCAGGTAATCTCCACGCCGGATTTTAGCATTGAGAGGGAAGAAAACAAAGTAAGAAAGGATACAGCTGTGCCTAGGAGAATGGACATAAGGAGGAAGGGCAGTGTGGATATCAGTCTAATAGGTCATACTGGCTGTAGAATGTCCGTGCCTAATCGTGTAAAGAATGTTAGTTAGGCCAAACAGCAAATATTAAGATGTTTGTACACCAATGCGAGGAGCCTAGGTAACAATGGAGGAACTAGAGCTACTGGTGCAGGAAGTGAAACCAGATATTATAGGGATAACAGAAACATGGTGGAATAGTAGTCATGACTGGCCTACAGGTATTGAAGGGTATGTGCTGTTTAGGAAAGACAGAAATAAAGGTAAAGGTGGTGGAGTAGCATTGTATATCAATGATGAGGTAGAATGTAAAGAAATAAGAAGCAATGGAATGGATAAGAGAGTCCGTCTGGGCAAAAATCACATTGGGGAAGAAAACTACTAGAGCCTCCCCTGTGATAGTGCTTGGGGTGTGCTATAGACCGCCGGGATCTAATTTGGATACGGATAGAGCCCTCTAATGATTTAATGAAGTAAATACTAATGGAAACTGCATGATCTTGGGAGACTTTAAGTTCCCAGATATAGACTGGAGGATGAGTGCTAGTAATAATAATAGGGTTCAGATTTTTCTAGATGCTATAGCAGATGGATTCCTTCATCAAGTAGTTGCTGAACCGACTAGAGGGGATGCCATTTTAGATTTGGTTTTGGTGAGTAGTGAGGACTTCATAGAAGAAATGGTTGTAGGGGACAACCTTGGTTCAAGTGATCCCTAATTCAGTTCAAACTGAACAGAAGGATAAACAAAAATAAATCTGCGACTAGGGTTTTTGATTTTCAAAAGGGCTGACTTTCAAAAATTAAGGAAATTAGTTAGGGAAGTGGATTGGACTGAAGAACTTATGGATTTAAAGGCAGAGGAGGCCTGGGATTACTTCAAGTCAAAGCTGCAGAAGCTATCAGAAGCTTGCATCCCAAGAAAGGGGAAAAAATTCATAGGCAGGAGTTGTAGACCAAGCTGGATGAGCAAGCATCTCAGAGAGGTGATTAGGAAAAAGCAGAAAGCATACAGAGAGTGGAATATGGGAGGGATCAGCAAGGAAAGCTACCTTGTTGAGGTCAGAACATGTAGGGATAAAGTGAGACTGGCTAAAAGTCAAGTAGAGTTGGACCTTGCAAAGGGAATTAAAACCAATAGTAAAAGGTTCTATAACCATATAAATAAGAAGAAAACAAAGAAAGAAGTGGGACTGCTAAACACTGAGGATGGAGTGGAGGTTAAGGATAATCTAGGCATGGCCCAATATCTAAACAAATACTTTTCCTCAGTCTTTAATGAGGTTAATGACGATCTTAGGGATAATGGTAGCATGACAAATGGGAATGAGGATATGGAGGTAGATATGGTAGATATCTGAGGTAGAAGCAAAACTCGAACAGCTTAATGGGACTAAATCGGGGGGCCCAGATAATCTTCATCCAAGAATATTAAAGGAATTGGCACATGAAATTGCAAGCTGTCAAGGTTCCTTCCCCACTCTGAACTCTAGGGTACAGATCTGGGGACCTGTATGAAAACCTCCTACGCTTATTTTTACCAGCTTAGGTTAAAAATTCCCCAAGGTACAAACTATTTTACCTTTTGCCCTTGTACTTTATTGCTGCCACTACCAAGCATCTAACAGATATATAACCAGGAAAGAGCCTGCTTGGAAACGTCTTTCCCCCCAAAATCCTCCCCAAACCCTACACCCCCTTTCCTGGGGAAGGCTTGATAAAAATCCTCACCATTTTGCATAGGTGAACACAGACCCAAACCCTTGGATCTTTAAGAACAATGAAAAAACAATCAGCATTCTTAAAAGAATTTTAATTGAAGAAAAAGTAAAAGAATCACCTCTGTAAAATCAGGATGGTAAATACCTTACAGGGTAATCAGATTCAAAACATAGAGAATCCCTCTAGGCAAAACCTTAAGTTACAAAAAGACACAAAAACAGGAATATACATTCCATTCAGCACAGCTATTTTATCAGCCATTTAAATAATGCAGAATCTAACACATATCTAGCTAGATTACTTACTAAGTTCTAAGACTCCATTTCTTTTCTGTTCCCGGCAAAAGCATCACACAGACAGAGAGCCCTTTGTTTCCACACACACACACACCCCAACCCGCCTCCAGCTTTGAAAGTATCTTGTCTCCTCATTGGTCATTTTGGGCAGGTGCCAGCGAGGTTTATCCTAGCTTCTTAACCCTTTACAGGTGAAAGGGTTTTTCCTCTGGCCAGGAGGGATTTAAAGGTGTTTACCCTTCCCTTTATATTTATGACACAAGCCCATAAGAACTAATTTTTAATGAATCTGTAAACTCAGGGGTTGTACTGTATGACTGGAGAATTGCTAACATAGTTCCTAGTTTTAAGAAAGGAGGAAAAAGTGATCCAAGTAACTACAGGCCTGTTAGTTTGACATCAATAATGTGCAAGGTCTTGGAAAAAATTTTGAAGGAGAAAGTCGTTAAGGACATTGAGGTCAATGGTAAATGGGACAAAATACAACATGGTTTTACAAAAGGTAGATCGTGCCAAACCAACCTGATCTCCTTCTTTGAGAAAGTAACAGATTTTTTTTAGACAAAGGAAATGCAGTGGACCTAATTTACCTAGATTTCGTTAAGGCGTTTGATACGGTGCCACATGGGGAATTATTAGTTAAATTGGAAAAGATGGGGATCAATATGAAAATTGAAAGGTAGATTAGGAATTGGTTAAAGGGGAGACTACAGCAGGTCATATTGAAAGGTGAACCGTCATGCTGGTGGGAGGTTGCCAGTGGAGTTTCTCAGGGATCGGTTTTGGGGCCAATCTTCTTTAATTTTTTTATTATTGATCTCGGCACAAAAAGTGGAAGTGTGCTAATAAAGTTTGCGGATGATACAAAGCTGGGAGATATTGCCAATTTAGAGAAGGACCGGGATGACCTTGTAAACTGGAGTAATAGTAATAGGATGAAATTTAATAGAAGTGTAAGGTCATGCATTTAGGGATTAATAACAAGAAGTTTAGTTATAAGCTGGGGACGCATCAATTAGAAGTGACGGAGGAGGAGAAGGACCTTGGAGTATTGGTTGACCACAGGATGACTATGAGCCACCAATGTGATATGGCTGTGAAAAAAGCTAATGCGGTCTTGGGATGCATCAGGCGAGGTATTTCCAGTAGAGATAAGGAGGTGTTAGTACCATTATACAAGGCACTGGTGAGACCTCATCTGAAATACTGTGTACAGTTCTGGTTTCCCATGTTTAAGAAGAATGAATTCAAACTGGAACAGGTACAGAGAAGGGCTACTAGGATGATCCGAGGAATGGAGAACCTGTCTTATGAAAGGAGACTCAAGGAGCTTGGCTTGTTTAGCCTACCCAAAAGAAGGCTGAGGGGAGATATGATTGCTCTCTATAAATATATCAGAGGGATAAATATCGGAGAGGGAGAAGAATTATTTAAGCTCAGTACCAATGTGGACACAAGAACAAATGGATATAAACTGGCCATTGGGAAATTTAGACTTGAAATTAGATGAACGTTTCTAACCATCAGAGGAGTGAAGTTCTGGAACAGCCTTCCAAGGGAAGCAGTTGGGGCAAAAGACCTATCTGGCTTCAAGATTAATCTCGATAAATTTATGGAGGAGATGGTATGATGGGATAACATGATTTTGGCAATTAATTGATCTTTAACTATTCATGGTAAATAGGCCCAATGGCCTGTGATAGGATGTTAGATGGGGTGGGATCTGAGTTATTACAGAGAATTCTTTCCTGGGTATCTGGCTGGTGAATCTTGCCCACATGCTCAGGGTTCAGCTGATCATCATATTTGGGGTCGGGAAGGAATTTTCCTCCAGGGCAGATTGGAAGAGGCCCTGTAGGTTTTTCGTCTTCCTCTGTAGCATGGGGCACGGGTCACTTGCTGGAGGATTCTCTGCACCTTGAAGTCTTTAAACCATTATTTGAGGACTTCAATAGCTCAGACATAGGTGAGAGGTTTATTGCAGGAGTGGGTGGTTGAGATTCTGTGGCCTGCCTTGTGCAGGAGGTCAGACTAGATCATAATGGTCCCTTCTGACTGTAATATCTATGAAACCTCCTTGCCAAGCAAAGATGAAAGAGCACTCAAGTCCATTGTGGTTATTTGGGTATCAAGGGGAAACTGAGGGTGCATGGCCCTTTCCTCTGGCCATGTCTCCTATGCTGGGAGCCAGGAGAAGGGGTTGGGAAGGGGCAGGCACCATTGCCCTAAGCCATGGAAAGATTCCCGCATGCCACACAAATCTTCCGCCAGGCACATCAAGGGGTCTGGTTGTGCATTGTACTGGGGGATGGGCATAAAGCAGACTTCATGGACTACAGTCAGGCCCATAGTCTTTGCTGTGTCCCCTGGTTATTTTCCCCCACCCAACCAGCATCACCAGATCCAGCTTCAATGAACTAGTTCTCATCTGAGCCACAGACTCAGGCTGAAATGACCATACTGTCTGGTTCTGATGAAAGAGACAGTGCCATCAGAATTTGAAGGGTTCCAGGTGAACAAATCATTTACAGTGCATGGTTTATGTGACAAATACAGCCTTTCTCTGCAGGGGAAAATCCAGGAGTGGATTGCAATTTACGCCAATGTATTTACTCAGCAGTCTTTGACAATATTTGTATACAGAGTTTGAAAAATGTGAACATGGGCCGTTCTTGCATCACTATTTAAGGGTTGGTTAGTTGTGATTGGTCAGATGAGTTGCATGGATGTTCCTTCATTTCTCTAGAACTTTTTACCTTGAGTTAATTAATATCTAATTAACTCAACAAACAGCAAGTTTGTAAGGGTGAATATGGATTTAGTGATCCTCAGGGTAAAAAAACAAACATTTGGAGCCTGGATCAAATGTGTGGCCAGTGTCCACATCAGTCTTTACAAATATGCTTGGTGAAGGAGTGTGCATGTTCTCTTATAGCAAGAACTCACACCTTTGCATTTAAAATTCAGGTTGCACCAGTACTTACACCTGGAAATCTGACATCGCTTTCGTGAATGTTCAGGCCAGTAAAACTGAACTGCATGTGGATGGAAAGTGAACATGAAAACAGAGGGAAGGCTGAAAGCAGCTAGCATCAGTGGGATGAGAAACAGGGAAGATATATAGGAAAAACTGTTTAGAGCTACCAATTTGCAACAACCCACGATGCCTACATATTGTAAAGATCTCGCCACCCCTGGCTTTAATCACTTCAACTCTTGATAGTATTATGCATTTCCTTTACTCCCATCCCACTTTGTATTGGCATCCATGCATAAATTGCAGATTCTTTCCAAAATTGCCCACACTAGTAAAAGCCAATCCCCTGAAAGTACTGCAGTTTTATAGCTCTACCCAAGCAAATGACAGCTGAGTTCACGTAAGTCATGGTTGGGCTGCATTTATTTCTCTCAGCTGCTAAAATGCATTTAGTTCTATGAAAAATTAGGAGTAATAGCTCACTTTTTCATTGTCTCTCAAGAGATTTGCAGTACAAAAGTGTGTGTGTGTGTGTGTGTGCGCACGCATCTGTAATAAAGTTAGGGGCTATTACAAAGGTGTAAATTAAAAAATGTGACACCATTAATCTAGAGAAATTCAGATGACCTGGGTGCAGAAGCAAACAAAGTTTTTCTGCATAAACATTTGCAACGACAGAAGGTTAGGCAGCGGGGAGGAATGGCTTTGTTTCACTTTGTCTTGTGTCAGGTCATGTCTCACAACACATCAAATATGACATGAAAGAATTCAACATAACGTGACCTGACACAAAGAGATGCAAAGTATAGTTGAGGAATGTGGAGCATTGGGGTGAGCAATGAGAAAGAAACAGTTTTAACCAGAGACATATAGTTAGCTCTTCATGCGTGAGTAGAAATTTGGCACCCAGATTTTTATTATTTGTGTCCTAAAACATTTTGCCTCATTACATACTAAATCGGATAATCTGGAATGAATCATTTTTTTTTCACTGATGAAAGGAAGCCTAACATTTATCTTGTCAGTTTAAACTGAGAATGGGGGAAGAATTTGGGGAAAGAGTTGTTTGCTATTCACTACCTTTAGAGGCTTTCATAAAGTAATTACAATAATACAACAAAGAAAACCTCGTTTCACAGCAGCTGGAGTGCAAGGGGTGGGAGCCCCCTTGGACAACATTAGCCGTGCTGGAGAAAAATATCCATTCTTGGGCTAACTCTAAAGAATTACATTTTTAATGTTTTGTTTGTCTTTCAGGAACCAGACAGTAAATAGAGTTGTATAGATATAGAGTTAAGCCTTCTCAGAAACTCCAAAGGATGTCCTCAGAGTTGCCATGTCTGTTTTCTGTGGGCTAAATGGTGACTCTGACTATGCACCCATGCAAGGGAGCGTAGGGGAGTAAGAACTCCTCTGGCACACCAACATGGGCTACCTAAACAATGGGTCCTTATACATACAAGTAACAAGGGACTCTATACCCACTGACTCCCCTCCAAACACACACACACATATCCTGGAGTAGGTGGGCAGGAAGGGGTGAGGAATGGGTTGAACATAGTCTCTTTCTCCGTAAACACTGGCCAGTGGTCAGCTAAACCAGTGTGGCAAAGTGGCAGTCATAACTTTCCACTGGTATAAGACAGCAGCAAATTATTGCCATTTCCCCACTCCTCTACCCAGAAAAAGGGTGGCATCAGGGAAGGAACTGTGACTCTGATGTGTGCCTGTGATGCACAGCCCCTATTGGGGCTGTTCCTGAGGTGATGCTGTTGAAACACCACCCTTCTCTCAGGGCTGTACCTAGAGTCATAATGTAGCCTGGTGTGCTTTAGAATGACAAGCAGTAACTCCTAACACCCGGGCTAGCTGTTTTTTAAGTCAGGGTGGATTGTTCATTCATTTGGTTTTTGTGTTAGAACGTTCCTCTTTGTGAGTCTACTGTCTGAAAGCCGTGTCAAATCCTGAAATCCTGCGCATCTCCCACTGATATTCAGCCTGTCACAGTCAATGGACATATAACCTCAATGGACATTGTGGGCAGAGGGTGAAGGATATACATGGCCTTATAAATATAGGCACATTTATAAATGAGAATCTGAGGCACTTTGAAACAAATAATAATCTTTAACATCCATCCCATGCTTTAAATAATCAAAGTGATTTTTTAAACCTAGATAATGAAACCATTGTGTGATGGAGAGGGAACAATATTTCCCTCACTAGAAACTTTATATATGTTCTTTCTTTGGTTGTTTCCCTTAAAAGTAATCTGGATTGACAACCATAACTAGTAGCCTTTTGTGCACACCATGGTTCACTACAGGGGTTCACTGATCTGGAAACCAGCTGAGTTGAAGATGGAGCAGCCAAGGGCACCCCTCTTTTTATTGAATATACACTGTCTATTATTGCACTTTACTCATATAATGCTATATTTATATAGAATTAAAAATAGGATCACACAAGTGATTATACTGCTCCTCTCTGGCCTTAAAATCTATGCATCTATAATAAAGACTTCAAATGCTGTATCTTAATATCCAGCTTTATTTACTTCCCCTTAATGAGTTCCACTTGAGAGGCAAGAATGTGTCTGTTTTTTAAAAAAAACTATACATACCACCTTTCTGAAACTCTAAATCCTTGGTCATGAGATCAGAAGTCCACACTTAGCAATGGGTTTGGAAGTAGTTAAGTGCCGAACTGTTACTGAGGGAGAAAGGTAAACATTAGGTGTCCAGGGTCTGTCTTGTGTTGCACTGCTCCAGCAGTTGTGTTCTAGGTGTTGGAATAATTTTATTATTTTAGGCAGATGTAAGTGATTGAAAATATCACATTACCAACATTGGTGCCATGAGATTTGGCTGCATATAAGCTGGAACAGGATCTAGGTAATTCTTGGTTTGTCCAAAGTGAGAGGATTATTTTTCACAGCATTTTATGTTAATATTAAATGACTTTGTGGCCTCCCTTATGGAAGGACCTAAAGCAGTTAATGATGAATAAACCAATAGGGTTCTCTTAAAAATGTAAGGGTAGACAGTGACTTGAACTACATAAGCAGTAGAGGAAGTGAGTAGCAAACAACTCTTTCCCCCCCAAAAGCAAGAAGGCAGCAGAGAAAGAACTGTGTTTTGGATGTGTTTGACTCAGTCTCCTGGCTTCTAGCTCATGTACCACCCTTTCATCAGGATTGTGCCTAATATATTTTTGGATTGGGATTTTATAAGGGACCTAAGGAAGATAGGAGCTAATGTCCAATGGGGTTTAGGTACCTAACTCCCTTAGGTCCCTTTGAAAATCCTAGTCCTGGCTTTTCATTGTCTCTGTGGAAATGACTCTAAAAATAAAAATGATTTGGATTTAATAATGAATGTTATCCTTTGTGAGGGTTTTCAATTCATCCTATAGAATTCTATAGCAGGAATATAACCCTAGAAAGTTATCTTCCATCAGATTCCATGGGACTTTTCCATAAGATGTGAGTGGGCCAGTGCAGGTAGCATTTCTCACGTCAGACTCCAAGCATTTTTAAACTGATCTTTTAAATACATGTTACGTGAAGATGTAATCTGGGGGGAGTTAAATACTGTTGGTGGTAAATGACAGTGTTTTAGCTGGAGAAAACAGAGCGCATAGGTGTCATTTGGGGGAGAAGAGGGCAAAGATCAATCATACAGGGTCATGAGTTTGCTTTGGTCATTCTGGGTGCATTTGGTGGATTATTTTTTGGTTATTCTGTTAAGCATATGCTTCGTTGTACAATATTATGAATAAGTATTGTGAGGTTGGATAATAAGTTGGGTAGAAATAGGAAGTGGGGGGGATGAATATACAGTAGTAAGAGTTAGGAGAAGAAAAGATGAAGGGAAGAGGGAACTATATAGATCATCCACGCCATGAGACCTACTACACAAAATGGATCCTTCATGAGTAGGGGACTGTAACACCTTTCTTCAATGATGGCTGAATATTTTGAGGCAGAGGGGAAATGTGGTCTTGTGGTTTATATAGCAACATTGCAAAACTGATTTTTGGTTTGGAGAACAAATTGTGCTTCCTTCTGAGATAAGAGAGAGGAAATGAATAACTTCCTCATTATATCTTTCCTCACTAGTTGTAAATCAAGATGGACAACCTCTGATTGAAGGCAAGCTGAAAGAAAAGCAAGTTAGATGGAAGTTTATCAAAAGGTGGAAAACTCGCTATTTCACTCTCGCTGGCAATCAGCTTCTGTTTCGCAAAGGAAAATCTGTAAGTTAGAAGAACATCAGTTTGGTTTGCTCATTTCTCTCCCCAGCATTACCCTCTCCCTTGGGCTTTTCAAGACTATGATTATTCTATCTTCTCCTCACACTACATTGTTAACTTCAGCCAATGGTTTGCTGGCTAAGCTTGTCTAAGCTGTTGAAGGGCTTATGCCTCTTCCTGTGGAGACAAAGGGTGGGCTATTCAAAGACCCTCAGCTTTGGCCTAATGCTCTTCTTTTTGAAGTCAGTGGCAACAGAGTTAGGCAAAGGCTGAGCACTTTTGAAAATCCCACCCTCCATACTTAGGGTTTTAGATAAAAAGATGCAGCTCCTATTGGCTTCAATGGAAGTTGCACCCATGTGACACAGGTAGCTTGCGCCCACCAACTCTTAAAATCTTTTCACATTCCCTTAGTTGGTGACCTATGGCTAAAAGTGCCTTCGAAGGTGAAGGTTTAATTTAGTACCAGGCTATTGTGTCACTAATCCATCTATGCCTTAAGAAATTGCACTGAGTTATAAAAAAAAAGAAGAAAAAACCTAAATGCCTTTCAGTCCTGGTTAGCGATTCTTAATTTTGTTGTTCAAGTAAATGTATGGATAAGCAACAGTGAAACTGAAGTCTGCATAGGTTAAAAAGCAACCATTTGCAAAAAGCCTGGAATACAACAGCAAGGAAAGTATTAATTACATCTTAGATTCTCAAAAGCGATCAGTGATTTTTGGGTGCCAAACTTGACAGACTTTAGAGGGGTTTGATTTTTCACAGGACAGGTGCTCAGCACTTTCTGAAAATCAGGGCCCTCTAAAATATTTCAAGCTGGGTACCCAAAACAAAATCACTATTCTCTTTTTTAAAAAATAAAATAAAATAAAATAAAATAAAACGTGGGCTATTTCTCTTGTTTAACTGAATAATCCATACTGACATTATAGCATTCGAATCATCACCAGAAAGGAAATACAAAGTATTGCTGAAAGTAGGATACTAATGTAAGAGTTCTCTGTTTCTCCCAATAAAGGGCTAAATTCTGCTCTCACTTGTCCCAGTGTATAAATCCAGAATATCTATTCTGAAATTTCAGTGGATTTATACCAGAAGAAGAGAGAGAAATTTGGCCTAGTGTAGCTAACACTGCAAAATTAATTTCAATGCTTCTTATTTATCAGACACTCTGAATGGAAAATTACTTTCTTCAGCCATTAGCAATTGGCATTACCAAATACTATGCAAAATGGTCTTTTTTGTTTAGTGTCAGGAACACTTCCAGAGAAGTTCCAAGATAACAGCAGCCTCTTATCAGAGCCTGGCTGAAATTTTGACCCTAAAGCTTAATTTTGCTTCTAAAGAACTTTTATTACCATCTATAAACAAAATCAAGCACTCTAAACTCTAAAATGGCTGCTTAGTCCGTTCCTTTCATGGAGGTAGTACAAAGTTGTCCATGATGCACTTATGCCTTTCTTGGGCAAATGCAGTCCATCAGAGGTTTATTCATAAAAGAACATCTCCCTACTGATTTCCTAATGTGTTGGTTGGGTTTTTAAAGACAAATTAATCTGTACTTTTAAGACCAGTCAATTTTACTATTGGTTGGTGTTTACTTTTTAAAATTTGCCAGAATAATTGTCAACTTCCTCACAAGTTGATTGGCCTATAAAAAACTCTATGCAATGTAATGGGAGTTAATTAGATGCCCTACACTAATAAAGCAACAGGCACATCAGAATGCCTCTAATTCCCATGGGATGTGATTATTGGATGAAAATCAGTCCCCTAAGATTGTTTTACTGCTGCTCTCTTTTGTTAATGCAAGAAATGTATATTGTTTCTCAGACAGAGGAAGGTGGCAGATCAAGTTGTTGAATGTCAGTTTCTTCTCAGCTATATATTTCATACAGATTAATTTACTACTTTTTAACTGGTAAAATCAAAAATTTTGAGCTGTTTTAACTGTTTGTAATGGTAATGCACAGTACTAGACAGGTTTAAGGTACAGTAGTTGCATTCAGGCAAGCGTATTTTTCAAGTATTTGTGTTATATCCTGTTACTTTTACATTGTTGCTGAAATTAGAGCTAGCCAAAGGTACTGGATTGATATCCCTAGAGACTCAAGGCCTGTCTTTAACCTCAGCATGGGTACAGCATGAGGAATGGCATTGAAAGCTTCCCTGCGCAGCCTCACCAGTGTGGCTCAACTCAGTTCTGGAAAGGCTATCTCTAGAGAGAGAATAGGTATTGCAGACTTTTATAGTTGTCCCCTGACTGCAAGGGTATCTATAATAGTGTTGGGCAAATAGAATATAATTGGCTGACTAGCATGAGTGTTGGCCATATTTGGGGAGCTGGATGTTTTGGAATGTCAAAATATTTGACTGCATGCACCTGAAAGTGGGGTTGGAGGTAGAGACAGACGTTACAAGGATATATAAGTTTCATGAGAGTGTTTCAGGTAACTGATGTCTGAGTTAAGACTCTCAAAGCCAGCTGGTGCTGGATGCATCATGAAATGCATCATGAACCAAAGGACTAGGAAGGGGGTGGTCTGGCTATGCTGTTGGTGTCCACCCTAAGTAGGGTGACCAGACATCAAGTGTGAAAAATCAGGATGGGGATGGGGGGTAATAGGAGCCTATGTAAGAAAAAGACCCCAAAATCGGGACTGTCCCTTTAAAATTGGGACATCTGGTCACCCTAACCCTAAGAGGTAGGAGATCTCATGCCCCAAAACTAGATCTGGCAGTGTATGACACTGTTTTGTATGTTGTTCCCACAATGGGAACAACCAACAGATGTGAACAGTCTTATCCTGTTACTTAGCACTGTGCATTTTGTGGAAAACACCAGTTTCATTCCCACTGCTTGGAGATAGGGGAGAAACACACAGAAAAGGTGCTGTTTTAGTAATGCATCTTTGCGTAGATGGTCTGCTCATGGAGAATGCACGCTACATAGCACCCATCAAACTGTAGTGCTGGGCCTGAGATTTTTTTTTAAACAGAAATGAACATCAGCACTGGTGAAATAGCTAATGAGCTGATAGGCACATCTGCAGTTGTGAGGACTGGCCTAACTACATGACTTGACAAGCTACCAATACCCAGATTTAGTCTGTCTTTTTCATTTTAGAAATCTTTTACATTTGAATACAAAATCATTCCAAATAAAAATTTTAAAATAGGAGAAAATAAAGATTTTGGTGGGATTTTCACCACCCCACACAGTGAGGGTTCCAGTCCTGCAAACCCTCCAAGCCTGTATGTCCATGGAGTCAATGGGCCTTCCCAGATCAGATCATCAAGGTGATCTACGCATCAGTTTACAATAGAGTATATACTATTAAGCTGCGCAGTCACAGGTAATGGCTAGTTAAGTCAGTTTTAGGTATCCATGTCCAGCTGTATGTGGTATTTATTTCTAGTTATTTGAACTGGAAGGTATTTGTATCTGGTTTAGTACTAAAATCCTACCCCACCCCCGCTTTCTCTTGAATTGTTAAACAAGGAATAGTATTATGTGGATGTTCTCCATTTACCTCACTGTGGATTTGAAAATATAAACCAAACACAGAAGAAGTATTGTGAAATGGCCAGCTGGCTGTGCCTGGATATTCCTGTAAGCCTGTCACTACCCTTTCCCCTTTAAAATTAACCATGCTAACAATATTTGCTCTGTGCAAGCAATTATGTGGCCAGTGGGTGAAAGGGAGGCAAAGAAAAGCCAAAATCTGAGAAGCACAAATGCATTGCTCTCCATGTCCATGAAAACTACAGTGGGTCCTATATACAAAAATCTGCCTGAGGTACTAAAACCCAACTCTCCTTAGTAATGTGAGGTCACATCTAGTGTTAATGTGTAGCTTATAATGAGAACAAAAGCTAGTTTGTATAGATAAACTTGGATGTTCAAGCCCTTGGATTTGAACTCCCACAAGGTTCATGGGTGTTCAGATCCAGGCTTTCGTTTCAGGTCTATCACTGGTGTGCCTCGCCTGGGACACCATGGAAAAATGGATGATTCATCTCCACAGTCTTTAGTCCCAGTGTGGTGCCTGAGTAAATTCCATGGTGTGACAAAGTTCCTGCTCTACCTTGGTGGGTCTTGCGCTTATTGGCTGATTTGCTCGCCTTGGAGCTTCACGGCAGCCTTCAGCTTGGCCGTTTTTCTGAACCCACAGTCCAGGTCGACTCCGCTGTGTCTGACCAGGAGTTGGGAGGATTTGGGGGGAACCCGGGCCAGCCCTCTACTCCGGGTTCCAGCCCAGGGCCCTGTGGAATGCAGCTGTCTCGAGTGCCTCCTGGAACAACTCCCTGGGCTACTTCCCCATGGCCTCCTCCCAACACCTTCTTTATCCTCACCACAATGGATACCCCCTGGTCTGATTCCACACCCTTTAAAGGGTCTACATAGAGGGTACAGCCATTCTGCCTGTCACTGCCCCCTGGCCATTCAGTGAGAATTAATGGTGCTCATTGCAACATTAACCCCTGTGCACCAGCCTCTACCTGGCTAGAAGAAGGGATGAAGTTCAGGCAGTGGCAATACAGCTCTGCAGTGAGCCATGCTTTGGTGGTTGAGGAACAGGCACTCCATGCTGATGCCACATCTCTTGGGTTGGGGACTAGATTCCTTGTCAGAAGGCCACAGTCCCTGCCTATTCCATGAGCTTGCAAATCCCTCATCCCTGAGAGGATGCTAGCTAGGAATCTCCATGCCCTCCTGCAGGTTTTTCCATCAGTTAAGATAACTTATCCCTCCCTACCTATTTTCCCTACTTATAAAATGGTGCTACTATTTCATTGACCTATTCATATGTATACAACGAACATATTCAGGGCTTTGTGAACTGTACAATCCTTAAACATATTCATATAAATCTGCCCCCCTATGTGTGGAAACAGTCATGGTCAACCTTCATAAAATTATTGGGGAAATTTATTTCCAACATTTTGCGAAAATATTTACAACACCCAACCTCACAGGCATGATTGAGAGATGAACCAAATTAATGTACATGCATCCGACGAAGTGGGTATTCACCCACGAAAGCTTATGCTCCAATACATCTGTTAGTCTATAATGTGCCACAGGATTCTTTGCTTCTGAACCAATTAATGTTTGCAAAGTGCATTGAATGTATAAAGAACCATTGGCAGTCTCAGCAGAGAGAATGGCTGAATAGAGAGCTCAGCAACTGAATATGCGTAGAGCCTTTGCTCCTCTTGGTCCCTCCAGGGCACAGTGAGACACATCCACAGGCAGTGTAGGGAAGTGTGCACCTTTGCTGTCTGGGCTGTGAATTCATGGAGTACTTCAGTTTCCCGGTGTGTCATTCAGGCACCTTTCACAACCATTAACATTGGGAGATGGGATTGGGAGGGGGCATTATCACAATCCTATATTGGTGGAGGATGTCAACCCTTTGCAAAAGGGTGGGAGTAACATGTTCCAATGCTAAGGTAGGAAAGCTCATGGGCTACTGTGCAATCCTTGCACAAGTAGCCCTAACTGGATTAGTTACATGATTGAGGCAGGATTTTCTAAGGGAATGTGGCACCCAAATCCTGTTGAAATTCAATGGGAGTTAGGAACCGAACTCCTTTAGGCTCCTTTGCAAATCCCAGCCTCAGTGCTCCCCAAAGTGAGTAAGGGTTGCACAGCCTAAAGCTATGGATGTAGCTACTTTGTAGGATCAACAAAAGTTTTCCCTCTGAACTGACTGTTGTGCTCCATCCCCCACCTCCTGTGTTTCAGAAAGATGATCCAGATGACTGCCCCATTGAACTCAGTAAGGTACAGAGTGTAAAAGTTGTGGCCAAGAAGCGCAGGGACCGCAGCCTTCCTCGGGCCTTTGAAATCTTCACCAACAATAAGACCTATGTTTTCAAGGCCAAAGACGAGAAGAATGCTGAAGAGTGGCTTCAGTGCATCAATGTAGCTGTAGCACAAGCTAAAGAAAGGGAAAGCAGAGAGGCAACCACGTATCTGTAAAACTGTCAGCCTGTCTAACCCTGAGCATTTGCATCTGGCTTTGAAATGCAAAGGTACTCAGCCTGTTTATCACAGAACCAAACAAAGTGATAAGAAACAAACCTGATTAGTGGGAGTAGTCCCTGTGGATTCAGTGGTTTTAGCTACTGCTGGGATCGCTCAAGTGAGTAATGGCTGCAAGATCAGGCCCCTAGACAATTACCATTGGCAACAAAGTAGCTCAAAGCAACTCAACTCATTGCTATAAAGTGAATATCTTTCCAAAGATGACTTTAGTTTAGAGCTAATATGGTGAAAGAGGCTCCTTTTGAACATACATCTAATTTACATAGCAAATTCTATATTTTGCAGCATGTTTTATTGTTAGATGATATTGGTAACAAATGATATTGAGAAACTAATCTGACAGACACTAGTGTTAGGGGGCTTATTCCTTCACCCACTTACTTCCCTGGTCCTTCTTGCATGAACAGAGAGCAACAATACCCGAAGTCCAAAGGTGCAAACAATTCGATGTTTATTGGGGTGAACTTCCAGCAAGCATGATTCCAGTTTCCTTCCTTAGTGTCCCCCTTCCCAGCTCTGACACCACAGATCCTTACCTGTGTCCCTGTTCCCATTCCTACCCTTACCTAACATGATTCCAATTTCCCCACCCCTATTCCCTGTTCCCATTTCACCCCCCCCCCCACTTCCTGATTGACTGCAGGCTATATAGTAAAACTTGAGTTCTACTTAGCTATCCTTAACCAATCATTTTCCTCAAATTTAACTAACCAATCCTAACATATTGTAACATGATTATTTAACCAATTATATCCCACCACCTTAATTAGTTTACACCCAGCAAAATTAATTATACAGCAGACAGAAACAATCACAGAACCAGACAGAGATTATACAGAAAAAAAATAGGGAAATGGGGACTACAGTGATAGAACAACAAAGAAATGAGGATTTCACATCCCAGCTATTGATAAGTGAGTTCTTGCCAGACAGGATGCTATCACACTAAGTTTCCTTTTACATCTTCTAGGCACTTCCCTTTCTCTGGAGGTGATAGGCATTATCAGGAGAGGATTGTATTCCTAACAGCCCAATAGCACCTTATTTCAATGTGACTAGTTCGGAATGTGAGGATCTGACCATTTGCTTCCCAGCTTATGGCTGCCTCTGCTGCTTAGCCAGAGGTGTTAGCCTAAGAACAGGGCCTCAGACTGTCACAGTAAGAGAAGGACCTTACACCAGCAGACAGTGATTTTGATTCTCTTTCTTTCTTTTATACCTCTACAACTAGCTAAGTGATAAGAATACACCTAAATTCTTAGAGTATAGGCCTTTACAGACAGGCCTGAATATCTATATCCTAACAACTGGTACACAAAAACTGGCCTGTATCACTATTTTTAGCATGAGTGTATATGTATATATATATATATATATATATATATACATTTTCTTCACATTGTTACATAAGCAGCTAATCTAGAATGTTAACCCCTCCAAAGTAAAGCAGTTTATGTAATAAAATTCAGCATTCCAAGCTATTTTTGCCTATCCTTTTAAGGTGACTTGATACAGGCTGAAGTGTATATATGTGATTATATTGTGGTGGTGGTGGTAGTATCTCATTTTACCCTTTTGCTAAAAGCAACAAACGAAAACCTCTTCCAGACAGTAACATTTGCAGAGAGATTTCAAAGCCCAGTCATTTCCAAAAAGGCCATTTTCATGTGGAAAAAAGTTTCAAATAAAACATTTTGGTCTGCTTTAATCATTATTCTCTTAAAAGATTTGTGTCTTTGGTTTGATGAGAGAAAGGGTCCATAGTGTATTTTTGAATGTTTCTTGCAAATGCAAAGATAGTACAAAGCCAGAAAAACATTCAGCTTTGCAAAGGATCCTTTATTTTATGTGGCTTCTAATAGGTCAATGTTTGGCCAGTTTGTTTAGGTTTCAAATCATGGGCATGGCCTGAGGAGAAATGGGTAAATGCTAAGGTGCAATTCAGGCTATTTTGATAGAGTAGGACTTGAGTGATTTCAATTTCAGAGATCGATATGCTAAGAGAAAAACTGAAGATAAGGTGGAAACAGTCTATGAACACACTGCTGTGTCAATTGAGAATATGAAGAACTATAAGGCCCTAAAGGATCAAACCAATGACCTGGAAAATAAATTTAGATTAAAATATATTGGGCCTAACTTATCACTGGTGCATTTTCATGGAAACCAATGGAGTTGCTCCCAGGATGGCCTACTGGGTTCATGATAGTCCCCAAAGGCTTGGAGATAGGACAAGATTAAATACTTTCTTTCCAGTAGATTATAAAGGTGTTGGAGATGAATTACTATAATTCCTTCTTCAGTGTATCATGGAGGTTGGCATCCCTAGAAAGCCCAGTTCGACAACAGTGTTGAAGACAAATAGTGAAGGTTCTGTGAACATAGGCTGTACATAACCTGCTCTGAGTCAGATACTATGTTCTTTACCTGCTGCTGTAAACTAACACTGAACACACCATTACTTGTGAGTTTCGTAAACCTATTTTCAGCTGTCACCATTGAGTCTAATACTTGCACAACTGACTTTTCTTGCAATGGGTGATAAAGTTGAAATTAGCACAGAAATCTGAACCTAGAGGCTGATTTTCAGAGATACCAAGTACTCACAGCTCTTTTGATTTCCGTTGGAGTTGTAGGCAATCAGCAACTTTGAGCATGAGTCCCTAGCTAGAGCTTAAAAATGTTATTCTGTCTGGATTTAAGTCCTCTGACATCTTGGAAGAAATGTGCTTTGATAGTTGGAGTGAGGATAAAAGTATGAACCTGGAACACAAACTGCTTTTATCCTTAGACCTCTCTATCGAGGCCAGGATGATTCTTTTTTTCTTATCCCATCATCTTGCTGCAATGTGTTGGAGGATCAGAAGGCTGGCTGTATCTCAGCAAAGAATATGAGAGATTCATTGGGAATTTTAGCCACATAGGGCATTTTATTTTTCTTAATATCTGTTTCCTAAATGTTACTGCCACAGCTTTTATTTACCAGGGTTCCTAGGCCAGATTTGCAAAGCAGCCTCTAAAACTGCTTTGCAAAATCTGCCTATATTTACAAATACAAATATATATGCATATGCAAATTACAATTTGCATACAAAACCAGGTAATTGTGCAGACAGCTGCCTATTTGCATGTGCAAGTTCTCTTTTGTGCACAAACATTTAGTGGGAGCAATAGCCGTGGCTCTTCACTTATGACTATTTCCATTTATATTATCACCTATTAGTAAATGTTTATATAGCACATTATAAATTCAAGTGCTATACAAGTGCTAACTGGTGGTGGTTTGATTTGTAAATTCACCAACACTCTGTATTTCCTTTTATTGCTGGGGCTGTGTGACCCTTTCTCATGGAGACCAGAACCAAAAGCCACTTCGTTAGCCCTTTGTGTCAGCAAGAGAGAACTTTACTGGAGCTTGAATTGTGTGTTAGCTCCCTCACGCACGAGTCAGTCAGCCTTACCACCAAAGTCCTTGAAACTCTGCCAATCTTAACCTTTGGTTTCAGGTTACATTCAGTGAACCCCAGTTCCCGAATCTTCTGGAAGTGCGTTCCTCTGCAATATCCAGCTCCTATCACAAGACACTCACAGAAATTACCAAGTCTGCTGTCTCCAAAGAGTCAGAATACACACTAGTTTGGTGGCTCATCTGAGGGGGTGTATACCTTGCTTTAGTATAATAGCACTGAGATGAATTTATAATGAAACAAGACTAATTGTATTAAGAAAGACCAGAGATTTAAGTGATACTAAGCAGAGATAATAGAAACAGAAAATCATAACAAATAAACATGCTTGCTAGTGTTTAAAACTTAACAGATTACAAATCATGGCCTCAGTTCTCAGCATCCTCAACCCCCATGGTTGGAGAATCCACCTTTCACAGATTCCAACAGCTCTAGCCCCCTTTTGTCCCTTAAGAGACACACACCTTTCCCCCCTAGGTGATGGCCGGGGGGAGGAGGGGGCGGCCTGGCTTGGCCCCTTCTCCCCCTGCCCCGGAGATTGCTTTAGGGAGGCCCACTGCCACCCACGGGGAGGTCCCCAGGGTCTTCCTCATGGGGTTTGTCCATCCCCCAGCCACAAAAGAGGCACTGGGAAGGGGGTCCTCGCACCAGTCACAGACTTTTGGTCGCTCCACTGGCTGCTCCCTCTTGTTGTCTGGCAGAGAAGCTGGGTGGGTCTGGACCTCAACCCGGCCACCCGGGGCCTCAGGTGCAGTTGTCGAGTCCCTGGGGAGTCTGGCGCTCTCCTCCTGGAGGTTCCACCTCCAGGCATTCCCTTCGATCCCTCGCTCTCTCCTGTCTTCAATTGGGGTTTCTTGTCTAGGATTTTGCTCTGTCCTCAGGGGACCTGGGTCCTCCCCCTCGCTGAGTATGAGGGATGTAGGGGTTTCCCCTCCATTCAGTGGGTTCTCCTGCCTCTTCCTGCTGGAGGGTCCCCTCCCACAGCCTCCTTTCCCCTTTGGGATGGGGCCACCGTCTGTCCCCAGGACCACAGGGTACAGCAACCCATCGACCACCCTCACCTGTTGCCAGGCAAACCAGACCCCAACCTCCAGGGGCACCTGGGCCATAGCCAGGGCCTCAAAGCCCTGTGGATGCACTCGAGCATCATTCACACCCCAGGGATAAACCATTGTGGCTTCACCAGTCCTCTTTGAATAAGGGTGCGGGCTGAGGCCATGTCTACTAAGTCCCTCTGAGGCTTCCTCCCCACCTCCACGGGAATGGTGGCCAGTCCTCACCCCCACTTCTTCCCACAACCATTCGCCCAGCCACAAAATTTTGCTAACCCACATTCCATTTCTGGGCAGTCCTGACATTTGTGTCTCTGCCGCTCACATTGCCAGGAGTTAAGTGTGGGAGGAGCCTGAAGACATCTTGGCAAGTGGCCAGCCAGGTGGCTGGTGGAGAGGCGAGGCCAGCAGGGCAGTTGGCGGAGAGGCACAGCAAGCGGCCAGCAGGGAGGCTGGTGGAGAGGCACAGCCAGCAGGAGAGGCAGGCAGAGAGGTGCGGCAAGCGGCCAGCAGGGCGGCTGGCAGAGAGGCACAGCAAGTGGCCAGCAGAGAGGCTGGTGGAGAGGCATGGCCAGCAGGGCAGCTGGCGGAGAGGGGTGGCAAGTGGCCAGCAGGGCAACTGCCAGAGGGGGCCGGAGCAAAGCCCTGCAGAGAGGCGCAGCAATCGGCCGTTGGGGCGATGAGCGAGTGCCCGAGCAGCAGAGCGTGTAAGGTAACTCCTTACCCCTCCCTTCCACCCATGGTGGGAGGTGAACTCTGCGGATTAATCTCTGAACTCTGGGGCTGCACTGGCCAAGGATAGCGACTGTGAGTCGGGTGCAGAGAAGGGACAGGCATGTTAAAAGATTTTTGGGTTGCTGGACTTAAGAACCTGAGGGGAAAAGGACACTGCCCAACTTACTTGGGGGCGGGTCTTTTGCTCATGGTTTATGTTTATGAACCCCAGTTGCAGTGTTTTCCCAAATTAATGCTAAGTTACTTCCCTCCTTTTATTAAAAGTTTTTGCTACACTTAGACTCTGTGCTTGCGAGAGGGGAAGTATTGCCTCTTAGAGGCACCCTGAGGGTGTTGTGTAATTGTCCCAGGTCACTGGGTGGAGGCTCAAGATGATTTTGTGTTGTATTGTTGAAAAGGAACCCCCTAGATATTGAACCCAGCCCTTGTTGCTACCAACTCTGACTGGCAGAAAGGTTACACACCCATTTGTATCACTATTAAGTATTTATTGATTGTATTTCAGTAATGCCTGCAATGTGCTAAGCAGGGGCATCATTTGCTAGGACAAGGGGGGCAATTGTCCCCCCAGACCTTGGTATGCACCTCCCCCCATGACTGTCCACAGCCTATATGCTCCTTTATGTCTTCCACTTGTTGCCCTCCCTCTGCCCAACATTGTGCAGGATATACTATAATTCATATAGCGTTCTATAGGCTGACACAACTTCCCCCCGCCCGACTCTGAATTTTTCTGAAAATAAACCCCTGATGCTAGGTGCTGTTCCATACATAGAGGATGACACAGTTTCTGATCTGAATACTCATAATCTAAGAAGTCAAGCAAAACACAAAGGATAGGAAAGGATACATTAAAATGTATACAATTTTCATATAACGGGTATGTTATACACATTGTTATATACATTGGGCCATATCCTCATCTGATGTAAATTTGTGTAGCTACATTAATCTCAGCATCTAGGACATTTTGGGTACAATTAAAATACAAATAATTTGAAGTCTTTGTAGCTATGCCCATGTATACTAACTGAAGAACAGGCCCATTGCCTTTTTCCATTTATATTTAAATATATAGTATACACAAGCTATATTAAATTTCCCCACACTCTATCCAATGCTATGGCTGAATTTGGTCTTGGTTCAGGGGAAGATGGCAGGATGAATGTGGCCCCAAATGTGTAAATTGATACAATTTATATGTTGGAAGAAGCAAAATGACAGTAGCAGGAAAAAACAACCAAAAGGAAAATGTAAGAAGGGTTGAGATAAATAGGGCCATCTGACTTTATCTTCTTGTACCTTTCATGCCATCCTGTTGGTTGTACTTTTCCTGCCTATCATGTAATTTACACCCATTTACTTACGTGGAATTTACAGTACCACTTATATCAGCTGTGAACATGTACCAGGGTCTCTGGACTGAGAAGACTCTGTTCACTTCAGAAAGAACCTCAAGGTGGAAAGAAAAGGCAATCTGGGAAACCTCAGTTGTCTGAGAAGAAGAAGGGAACAAGGTGAGTTAGTCACTCAATGTCACAGGCCTAAATCTTTAAAGGATTTATGTGCTACCATACTAAAATACCAATCTCACAAGCATATGCTTAACTTTATTCACCTGAGAGGTCCCATTAAGGCCAAGTGACTTTTAAGTCCATGTGATTCCAAGTCCATGTGTGTAAAGTTTAGCACATGTATATGGGAATGCAGAATTAGGGTATTAGTTTCTGAATTGTGTTTTACATTAAACCTTACATTCATTCATCCAAGGAACCCAACTGAAATTTGGCAGGGCTGGATATTTTTTCAAAAAATTTATTTTTACAGAAACTACTTCTGAAAACAGTCTATTTTTCTTGCTTTTTCAGGGCTTTATAAAGTATCATTTTGATGCTATTTTTTCGGTCTGCCATCCATGTCTGTTTCATCCCTAACTTGGTGTTTCTGATTGATTGATTGATTGATTGATTTTAAATAAACCATGTGGATGTGCAAACCAGGATGGAAAATCCATTTTTATCGTCAGGTGGTTTCAGCAAACTTTGTGTGAAATTGTACAACATGGCAATTACGTCTTTGCTGCATCTATTCTACAGTGGTTTTGCAATCCACCTTTTTTCTAAAGCTATCAATCATTTAAATCCATCCCTTCAATGTCAAGGAGATTGAAACAATATGTAGTTAGAGACCCCTGTTTCTGTGCCAAAAATAATTACATAAAATAAGAAGCCTAACTTTAGTTATCCTGTATTAGATTCAACCTTGGAATAAAATTAAAGGGAAATACAGCTGGCATCCTGTCCTATTTGTCCTTCTAGAAGGGGACACACAGAAATCATCATTATGATGGGAACAGGAAAATGTCAAAAAAAACCCCACAACCCCCTCGCTGCTGCAAATTTCTTACTTGAACAGGCATATAAAATGTTTTATAAAGGTTTTGATTTTAAGTAATGTTTATGCCAGAGGTGGGCTAACTACAGGCCGCGGGTCACAGCCGGCCCATGGGACCATCCTGCCCAGCCCTTGAGCTCCTGCCTGGGGAGGCTAGACCCTGGCCTGTCCCTTGCTGTCCCCTGTCCCATGCAGCATCAGCTAGCTGCGCCACCAGAGCTCTGGGCAGTGTGGCTGGCTCCTGCCGGGCCACGCAGCTGTGAGCTCCTGCTGCTCTGAGCGGCATGGTAAGGGGGAAGGGAGCAGGGGGGTTGGATAAGGGGCAGGGGGCCCCGGGGGGCAGTCAGGGGACAGGGAGCAGGGGGCGGTTGGATGGAGCGGAGGTTCTAGTGGGGGAAGGGTGGTCAGGGGATGGTGAATGGGGGGTTGGATAGGGCATGGGAGTCCCGGGGGGCCTGTCGGGGCGGGGGTGTGGATAGGGGCTGGGGCAGTCAGAGGACAGGGAGCAGGTGGGATCCTCGGGGGGCAGTTAGGAGTGGGGGGTCCCGGGAGGGGGTTGTCGGGGGACAAGGAGCACGGGGGTTGGATGGATGGGTCAGGAGTTCTGAGGGGGGCAGTCAGGGGCGGGAAATGGGAGGAGGCAGATAGGGGCCAGGGGCCAGGCTGTTTGGGGAGGCACAGCCTTCCCTACCCGGCCCTCCATACAGTTTTGCAACCCTAAAGTTTGCCCACCCCTGGTTTATGCCCAGGTTGACACATGCTAAACTGGGTTCACTGTTGTCCTTAAACCAGTTAATGTTTGGTGTCAAACATTGTAGTATATTTTCTGATTTAATTTGTTTTTTTCCTTTAATGGGCCCATCCCTGCTCCCAAAGAAGACAATGGCAAAACTCCCATTGACTTCAGGGGGTGGAAGATTGGGCTCATCGTGTTACTTTGGCATGTAAATGTGTATGTGGCAGCAGTGCTAGAAAATAGATTCAAATGGCCCCATTGCTTTCTACAGAACCTATGTTCCTCTCTTCCAGGAAACAATTTATCTTCTGTCTTGCACAACTCCCAATACAAAAGATGTCATTTTCTCTGGGGAGTGTAACACCGCACAATTTAACTTTTGCTGAAGTATTTTAAAACCCAAGTTATTTGTTTGAATGAGATTTTCTCCTGAAAAACCAGAGATGAGAAGTATATGGACTGTTGTCTGGGGTCTGCAGCTGAGACTTTATGGGATACCAAAACCAAGTACTGCTTGTGCCCTAAACCCACACTGCTATACAGTTAGGAGTAAAGGAGTGGGGCATTGGGTCCAACTGTCTAATAACTGGGTTCTACATCCCCGATTGCCAATCCTCTCAGTTCCTCAATCTTACTGACAAGCACAAAGAATATTATGGCACTGTACTGAGGCGGAGTGGCCTCCCTCCAAGCCAGAGGGGGAAGGGCCACTTTCTGGGTCTGGGTGGGCGGAGCCAGGCCAGTCCCACCCCTTGCACCAGAATTTGAGAGGTGGGACAGTAAGTATAAGAGTGGGGACTCCAGCTAAGTTAGGCCAGAGCCAGGGAAGGAGACAGATGCCTCTCACTTGCTGCAGAACTCTGGCCCTGCTACTGAATTGGGTAGCACCCTGACTCCAGAAGAGACAGAGTCTGGAAAGGAGCCGCTGAGACTGCTGGCAGCCGAATACCCCAACAAAGCCAAGGACCCCTGCACGACAGAGCTCCCTCCACGGACTGTGGTAGGAAGTAGCCCAGGGAAACCAGACTCTAGTCTGGTTTTGCTGTCAGTGCTCAAGTCGGCGTGTTTCAGTAGGATTCCCACTGACCCAGTGACAGGGCCCTCCACCCCTGGCAGAGCTCCTGGCTGGAACCTTGTGGAGTAGGGTGGGCTTGGGGTCCCCTTACCCCACTTCTGCCAACCACAACCCTGTGATGGCAGCCTCCCCACCATAGGCCCAACAGACCATTTTTGGTGCTCTGCCCTGCCTGAGGGCCAGAGCTTTCTAGACTGTTTCTTGCCCTGTCCCACTTGAGGGCCAGAGCCCCATAGATCGTAGCCCTTTGCTTCGCTAATTCCCCCTTTGTGGCTGGGCTGACCCCACAGTGATGCAGTGGCCTTCGTCTGAGCCAGATGGGGAGGGATGGCCTTCAACCTACTACGGGCACAAAGTATATTTTAAATATTCCTTACAAGGAAAATAATCAGCCTTTTCATGGTATAGCTGGTTTCTAACATGTTTGTTCTGCTATGTCACACAAAGATCTCAGGATCTATGATGCTGTGAACCATAATATTATATTAACAACGAGTGATGGTAAAAGTCATTTCTGGTCTGTTTGGCTTCCTATAAGGACAAAGTGGAACAATAAGATAATCTTGGCATAACCAAGCTGGCTCGCACCTCTTAATGCAAACTTAATGTGTAAACCAACATTGGCAAATGACCACTGTATGGAACAAATAGAGTGCTCACCTTCCTCCAGGAATTACTCGAAGATAAATATCAGGAATGGTTCTTGAAGAAGAAGAGTAGGAGCTGGAGCAGGAGCAGAATCAGTACAAATCAGACTATCTGAGCAGATAAAGCCAGGTGTGCTGCTTGTAGTAAACGTTCTGACCTATAGTTGGTCATGGTACCCATTACATCAAACATCTGCAGTTGTTTAGAGTTCCAATAAATATCTGATATAGTGGATCCACAGCCGTGGAAAAACTTTGCCAGAAAGACAGTATCTTATGCCATAAACATATACAAAATATATCTTGAAGCAGAGCAGCATTGCTTTCCACTATAGCACTGTAGAATCACTGCCTCTTGCTTAAAAACAGAGTGTCTGAGATGAACTAAAGTGCCTAAGAAACTATGGATCTGTTGATTGTATTAGTAGTAGTATTTTACTGCATTGTCTCCAAGCCCTAGTCATGGACCAGTACTCCATTGTACTAGGCTCTGTACAGACACAGAACAAAAAACATAGTCCCTGCTCCAAGGAGTATACAATCTAAGTCAGTGGTCCCCAAACTGTGGGGCATGCCCCACTCAGGGGGCACAGAGGAACATTCGGGGGGAGGGACATGGCGGGGCCTAGACCAGCACTCAGGGGCAAGGGGAGGAAGTGCCCTCCAGACCCAGCTGCAGCTCCAGCCCCAGCTTTGGCCCCCAGCTTCTGGCCTCCAGCCTGGCTCTGCTCCCGGCTGTGGTCCTGCTCCTAGCCGTAGCTCCCGACTGCAGCCCCATCCCGACTCCCAGCCCATCTCCCAACCATGGCTCCTGCGGGGTCATGGACAGATTCCATTATAGGTAAGGGGGGCATGACAGAAAAAGTCTGGGGACCACTGATCTAAGTATAATACAAGAGACAGCAGATGGATGCAGACAGATGAGGAAGTACACAGAACAATGAGACAATACTGGTCAATGAGATAGGCAGTGGTCTCAGCACAGTAGCAGCCTGACATTATATATATATTTAACTCCCCCTCATGAATGTTTCAAAGTAAAGAGTAAACAAAGCAGATTTCTATGTAGTCAGGAGTTGCAAGTAGGGCTGTCAAGCACTTGAAAAATTAATCGTGATTAATCAAAATTAATTAATCACACAGGATTAATCGTGTTGTTAAACAATAATAGAATACCATTTATTTAAATATTTTTGATGTTTTCTACAATTTTCAAATATATTGATTTGAATTACAACACAGAATACGAAGTGTACAGGGCTCACTTTATATTTATTTTTGATTACAAATATTTACACTGTAAAAAACAAACGAAATAGTATTTCAGTTCAACTAATACAAGTACTTGAGTGTAATCTCTTTATCATCAAAGTTGAACTTAAAAATGTAGAATTATTTACCAAAAAAACTGCATTCAAAAATCAAACAATGTAAAACTTTAGAGCCTACAAGTCTACTCAGTCCTACTTCTTGTTCAGCCAATCACTCAAACAAGTTTGTTTACATTTGGGGGAGATAATGCTGCTTGCTTCTTGTTTACAATGTCTTGTTTACAATGAAAGTGAGAACAGGTGTTTTCATGGCACTGTTGTAGCTGGTGTCTCAAGATAGTTATGTGCCAAATGTGCTAAAGATTCATATGTCCCTTCATGCTTCAACCACCATTCCAGGGGACATGTGTCCATGCGGATGACGGGTTCTGCTCGATAACAATCCAAAGCAGTGTGGACCAACCATGTTCATTTTCATCATCTGAGTCAGATGCCACCAGCAGAAGGCTGACTTTCTTTTTTGGTTGTTTGGGTTCTGTAGTTTCCGCATCGCAGTGTTGCTCTTTTAAGACTTCTGAAAGCATGCTCCACACCTCGTCCCTCTCAGATTTTGGAAGATACTTCAGATTCTTAAACCTTGGGTGGAGTGCTGTAGCTATATTTAGAAATCTCACACTGGTACCTTGTGTTTTGTGAAATCTGCAGTGAAAGTGTTCTTGAAACGAACAACATGTGCTGAGTCATCATCTAAGACTGCTATAACATGAACTATATGGCAGAATGCAGGTAAAACAGACCAAGGGATATACAATTCTCTGCCAAGGAGTTCAGTCACAAATTTAATTAACACATTTTTTTAACGAGTGTCATCAGCATGGAAGCATGTCCTCTGGAATGGTGGCTGAAGCATGAAGGGGCATATGAATGTTTAGCATATCTGGCACGTAAATACTTTGAATAGCCAGCTACAAAAGTGCCATGCAAATGCCTGTTCTCACTTTCTGGTGACATTGTAAATAAGAAGAGGGCAGCATTATCTCCTGTAAATGTAAACAAACTTTGTTTGTCTTAGCGATTGGCTGAACAAGAAGTAGGACTGAGTGGACTTGTAGGCTCTGAAGTTTCACATTGTTTTGGTTTTGACTGCATTTATGTAACAAAAAAAAATCAACATTTGTAAATTGCTCTTTCATGACAAAGAGATTGCATTACAGTATTTGTTTAAGGTGAATTGAAAAATACTATTTCTTTTGTTTATCTTTTTTACAGTGCAAATATTTGTAATAAAAAATATACACTTTGATTTCAATTACAACACAGAATACAAGATATATGAAAATGTAGAAAAACATCCAAAATATTTAATAAATTTCAATTGGTATTCTATTGTTTAACAGTGTGATTAAAACTGTGATTAATTGCTATTAATTTTTTTTAATTGTGATTATTTTTTTGAGTTAATCTCATGAGTTAACTGCGATTATTCAACAGCCCTGCTGGTGATACATTGTTCTCAGTGTTCATCCAGCTCTGATTAGGTCACATTTTCAAAATCCATTAAGCAATATTTTAAATGAGGTTTCTGTCCTTCAGGCAAGGTTTGCAACTATGCATAGGTAGGAGTACGTTGCAAGATATCCAAGTTTTGAGTTCTAAGTAGTCTCACTTGACAGTATTTCTTAGAATCAGGAACCATTGATTGCCCAGTGAAATCCTTTCACAGGGATTGTTTATGGGAACTGAACACAGTTCTGGGAAGTTATCCAAAGGAATTTTACCCAAAGATTTGCTTCCCAACCTCTCCGAACAACAGACCTCCTGAAAACATTTGAGAGGCAGAAAATAAAATAGACCATAAATGCAAAGGTTTTACATTTGAGCACAACATGTAACTTGTGCGTAAATGGAATAAACAAGGCATTATTTTTCATTCATAGATTTCCCAACCTTCCCCACGGCCTACTAAACTCAGGATTGCAGTAACTCAACCTACCTACTGTTGACATCTTGGTATGGATGACTAAAACTCCTGGGATGAAACCTGGCCCCATTCAGGTCAATGGTAAAACTCCTATTGACTTTAATAGGGCCAGGATGTCACCCTGATCTTGTTCTTGTTTGCATCTTGCTTATAAAGCTACATGAGAACACCATAGTAATTGGATTCATCACTTTGATCTCTATGCAGAGGGATGGGAAGGGATTCTGATTCCACTAATTAATATTGAACAGCAACAGTAACCTGTAGTAGCCAAGAGTAGATTAAGACCATATGGGAACTAGATCCATCAAAATTCTGTTGTATTCCCACCCCAGCTGTCCAGACAGACTCATGCTCCTTATCCCCTCGCCCCAAGGGAGCAGGTCATATCCCTTCCACTTTACGTTGCTCTTCAGGTTTCAGAACAACCGTGATACTCAAACTGGTTTTGAAATGAAAAATGCAGGTGGGACAAAGAAAATAAATACATTTTCAGATTTCTTTGATTAAAAACATTCAGTGCATCAATTAAGGAATGTTTAGATTATAACTGCAGAGACACTGGACATTACTGTATTAGATGTCAGATTACAGAAACATTTAGTCGACTCAGCTATGGCATAAATCTCCAGTGTCTCATTAGCTGAAGAAAGAAGCCAGATCAGGCTTGATTCATACAACTCATTCATTAAGATAACTTGGAACTCTCTAAATTGATGTTATTAATGTTTGGCATCTCAGAACCCAGGGACATCAAAATACTTAGATTAACTATATTTACTTCTATCAGTTTATATATATATATATATAAACAAACCTCAGTGTTAAGGGAGAAATTAATTAAATGTCAGGATAACATTTGAATGTTAAAAATATTAGCAGATATTTACACTAGAGTATTCACACTGAGGTTTTTAGAGTAACAACACTGATAGAAGTAAATATAGTTTATATATATTTGCATCAACAAATACATCAACAGTTACAATTCATTTTATATATATATATAAAATCAATTGTAACTCTTGTCTATGAGCTAGGTTCGGCACATTGATGTGTACCCTGCTCCCACTGGCTTCTCCGGAGTCTTTCTCAGCTGGGAAATCAGCTGGGACATACAATTTCTACACATCTTCATGATATTTGTCAGGACGTTAAAGCAGTTATGGATGACCTTTAAAATCAGATGATACCATTGGTTTCTATTTATTCTCAAATAATAGCCATTTCCACCTTTATTTCAAAATGAAACAAACAAACAAATCACCATCACACTGTCTAACTTTTAGGCACCTAGAAAATCACAGGAACAACACTGTGATCCCCAAAGCCTGAACAAGGTAGTGAGGGCCCCTATGCAATGAATGGGGAGAGATAGGTACCTTAGGATATAATTCACAAAACCCATTATACTGGGTGTGGAGTCAGGTAAGCGAGCCAATGAGAGATGTGGGTGAAAGGGGTGTGTCCTAAAATAGGCTCCTAAATCCAGGCTGCAGGGAGACACCTATTGGTGCTATTGATTTGCAAACCAGGGGATGATAAATGCTTCTCTACCTGACTCATAGGCAGGGCCCAGTCTGATTGGTGTGCTCAGAGTAACTCCACACAAAGTAGCCAGGGGGAGAAGGACATCCCTTATAACCTTTAGCTCACTGATTAAAGCACTCCCCCAGGATCCGGAAGACCACTGGTTCAAGCCTCCCTGCTGCCTGGTGAGAAGGGATTTGAACAGGAATCTGCTACCTCCCAGGAGAGTGCTCTAACCACTGAGCAATGGGACATTCTGATGGGATCATCTTCAATCTCTCCCTCTGAAGTTAGGCTAGGGAAGGAGAGTGAATCACTCTGTAGCCCAGTGGTTAAGGAACTTACCTACTTCCCCCAGTTCATGGACCGCTCTGGGGCTTAGGCAGGAAATAGATGTCCGGGTGCCAACAGTGAGGCAGCAGTGCGCATGTCCAGGGGCAGAAATGTAGATGTGTAGGGAACTTTGCTGCAAAAGCTTAAGTTCCAAGTGAGTTTACATGTCTACATGGTGAGGCAGCAGCTAAATGTGAGTGCTGTGGACCACAGTGGCACATAAAACCAAGATTTAGGCACCAATGTACCTTTGTGGATCCGGACCTCAATTAATTCCTAACCTAAGCAGGTACACCCCTAATTGAAGCCAATGACAATTGGGCCTGCTTACCCCAGGACTGCCTGTAGCTTCATAATCATTACCTGGGAGATGCTGAGAACCTGCAGCTCCCACTGACATCAGTGGGAATTTTAGGTGCTCAACACCTCTCAGCTAGCAGTTATAAGCCATTAAAAGGATGTAAACACACGGACATCTGTTGTCACAATGATGATAGGAAAAAATCCCCATTCACAAGAATGGAAATAATGCATGTAAACTCCTTGTGAATCCAGGTAAGAACAGACTTATTTGATTTTATTTCCTTTTATAAATAATAGGCACTTTAAATTAATTGGTAATACATTTGTCAGTGGGGGAATGAACCCAAGAAATGCAAGTTCAATAGAATTACTATTATTTTATTTATTTGTACTGTGGTAATGCCTACCACCAACCTATGCTTTTTGATTTGACTAATTATGAATGCTTTCCAGTGTAATCAAAACTGGTCCTAATAACCTGCTTATGATCCTTATTTTAATCAGACAAACTGGTATGATTTCACTGGAAGATGCTTTCAGATAGCCCTTAGATCACTGCTTTAGATCATCAATTACATCCTATACTACATTTCAGGAAGATCTATACTAATTAATCAAAAGTTCTATGTGGAGTAAACTGTTGCTGAAATATTGCAGTATTTATAATTGTATTTTTTGCATTTCCAAATTGCTTTTCACCTAAAGAACTCATTAATTAATTGAGATTCACAACACACTAGTGAGATAGGTAAAGGACAAACGTAAGGTTCACTACACCTACCAAAGGAATGCAACTGTCTCGAGCATGGACCACATTTGCTGTTCAACAGTGCACAGTAGTCTCAGACATTAAGTGAAGAAGAATACCACATCCAGCTGAGGCTGAAGGGGAAATTCAGGTAGGCTGAGGGCAACTATTTGAGAGGAAGTTTGGCCAGAATCCCAAGGTTAATACACCTATTCTTTCAAAAACTTCCAGCAAATCTCTAATAACAAGTGATCAGGATGTGGGTTTTATGTTAAATAGACAGCAGAAGTATAGTCTCCTAACACGCTGGAGATATTGCTTTAAAATGGAGACAAAAACTTAAACTATAAAGGATCAAAGGCAACTTTTAAATACACACCATGCATATGAGACTGTGTCTGATACATTCTCAGGCAGAATTCCAAGGGTATCAGTTTCGTTAGTGTATTTTCTCCATATGTCGCCCAGATTTGTTTCACACTTGATCAGAGCCTCATACAAAACTTTAATTCACAGAGCCCAGTCTTCTTTCAGTGAGATAAAGAGGACTTCAGGGGAGTTGCGCTGGATTCCAATTTCCAGCTTCCATGGCTGCAGAGCTCAGAGAGCCTGCCAAGTTAATCCATATCGCTGACTGTAAGGCCTAGGACATGGCTACTTAGGAAGACTCCTTTCCACCTTATGTCACCATATCATGACAGTTAAACTTTGCTGGGATATGATCAGTTCCTGGCATTGAACTCTCCAGGAGTAATGGCAGAGTTCTTTCAGCAGAGAGCTCTGCCTGTGGATTTCCCTCTCCTTGGCACAGTCCAGCAGAGCCCTTGTTTGGCATCCATCAGAGAATGAAGCATATTAATTTGATTAAGCCTTTGTTTACCTCCTGGTTTTGTCTCTGGCAATTTAATGGGCTATATTGCATCTTACAGCATTGACAGTCAGTTTTGTAGTGCAGTGCATGTGATAAAAATGTAGTTAATTTTCATTGGATATACCAAACCCTTGTGCCGCTGAACCATCACATCTCCAGTTCCCTGTAACTTACACTCAATGACATGGCATGCTGCGCTGGTTATGCCTCCACTAAGTGAGTGGATTTGCAGAAACTGGGCAGGCTGCAGAATGTTACTTTTTGTCTTTCACTTGGTTTGCTAATGTCTTCCACACAAAGCAAAACAAGGGTAGGGACTTGCTTCTAGTGACTCTCTTCAGCCACCATGCAGACAGTCTCTTTCCCTCACACTTTTAAACTTTCAGGGTAAGCTTGTCTGAAGTGCTAAGCTAACTCAGCTCACACTGGGTACGTCTATATGGCAAGCAGAAACCTGCAGGAGTGAGTCTCGGAGGCTGGGTCTACAGACTCGGGCTCACAGGGCTTGTGATATAGTGCCCCTGCTCCCTGGGCTTCAGAGCCTGATCTTGAATATCTACACAGCTATTATTAGTGCCATAGCTCAAGCCCTACAAGCTTGAATCTGTTGACTCGCACTCTGAGACTTGCTGCTGCGGGTTTCTGCTTGCCATGTAGACATACAATAAGAGCAGAGTTAGACCAATGCTGAGTGCTTATGAAAATCCCACACTGAAACTATTTTAGGACTTCTTTAACATATAATTGTCTGTAGGCCTGTAAACTCAACCTCACTGCTCTTTTGTCATCAGTGTTCTCTGAGTATGGTCAGTTGAGTCATGTAACTTAAGTTTATTAATCATGTCCAGGTTATTGTTGTTTGAATTAAAGACCACTTCACGAGCATGCATGACACTGAGGCATAAGCCTAAGAAATCCTTTTTTCCTGCTTGTGCGAACAGTAAGCAGATATGACATAGGAGCCCTGTGTCAGCTCAGTGCCACTAGAAGTTCATCCTTATACTGGAGTGACACCTCTTGGGCCACCATTAAAATGAGTTAATGAGCAGGTTATAACAAGGTACAGCATAAAGCACCTGAAGATCTATTCTATATAACCTTTAGACCATCAGTTGTTTGAAAACTGTTCACTTTTCCTTTGCATGATTTGGTATTGTTTCTGAGCCCCAAAAGAATGACACTTTGTAACAGGAAAATAATTAATGGCCAGTGCTGAATAGGGAGTAACCAGGGAGTGAATTCATTAAAAATCTGATGTTCAGTTTCATAAACACCCTGCAGTCATCCAAATATTCACAGATCACAATCCTGCATCTTTTACTCACATGAATAATCATCATTATTACTCAGAGGAGTAATTCATGTGAAGCCACTCGGACAACTACTGTGAGTAATGTTCATGGGATCAGGTGCACCATATCGTAGCAAGCAACATCTGATATAACTTCTGCTCTTCCACATGCCATTGTGTCACAGGGTATAAATGTCAAGTCATTTGAAAGACACTTTTTCTCCATTGCCTTTCTGGGAAAGATGAAGCAAGATGCATCAGCTGCCATTTCCTTCCTTCTTTTAGCTCACTTTTCATTGTAATGAACTTTCCCATTGTTCTGCATAAGAGACTGATATTGTGCAAAGTCTCATTTGGGCCCAAGTGGATGAATAGATGGAATGTGTCTTTCTTGTACATGCTGTAAAGCAGCAGAGGAAACTTAAGTCAATAGCAAGCGAAATTTACTATGCACACGAGACTCTCATTGTAACAAGATGCCTCCTGCAGAGAATGTAACCAAACATACTGGACGCACCAAACTTCCCATTGTGTCCCAAACATCTGTTAAATTTAGGAAAGGTCTTTCCTGTATACACTGTTTTGATATCAGGATTAGGATTATCTACCAGGCATGGCAGGGGCTCCCAAGACATCAGGTCTAGAGTTGCATGGGAAGTTGCTTTCCCACCCTGTGAAAAATTTTGAGATTTCAGACATTTTTCACATGCTGCATTGGATGACACCTTTTGATGATTTTCACAAAAAAAGTCGAGGGAGAGTGCAAACCCGGAAAAGCCAGGGTAAAGAGTGAGTGTCTGTCTCTCAATCTCTCCTTTTGGAGCTGTTCCACTTCATATAAATAACTAAATATTTATTGGGCCAGAGAGACTGGCTCTGTAGTGGGTAGGGTATTCAGCTGGAATGTGTGGGAGACTCAGATTCAAATCCTGGTTCCAATGAATATTTAATTATTTGTTCACAGTGGAAAAGCTCCAATAGGAGAGATTGAGCATCCCACTCCAGAACACCCACCAGTCTGCAAACTAGGCTAAGAAGGGACTTGAACCTAGGTTTCCCACATCCCACGAGTGCCCTAACTATTGCCTGGGCTTGCTCTTGCTGTGATCAGAAATTCCATCCTGGACCTGAGAAAACTTCCTGATGAAAATTTCATCAAAACAGATACATTCCTGAGAAAAGATTTTGTTGTGATGAATTAGTGTTTTCAGACGAAAAACCATTTCAATGAAAAATTCCTGACTGGTTCTAACCAGGACTACTGTTGTCCATCAATGGAATTTCATCAGGTTGTTACAAAATGTTAGTGCTTGAACAGATTGTTTAAACACAGCTATTTAATGGCCTTTCACCAGTAAATGATCCATCTGAGAGCTCTCTCCTTTTATTTAGTTGGCAGATCTACAAACCCACTTTGAAATATGGTTATGCTCTGAAAAGTGACTCTGTAAAAATGGCATTCTACAGTTCCCTGTTTGTCATTGCTCAAAGACTCCTTGGCAGTTCTGCTTGGGGTTTTCAAGCAAAATGATGTTTTTCTAGCTGCCAGTGCTGCCATCTCAGATTGAGATCTGAGCATCAAACTGGGTTCTTGCTGGTTCATACATCAGCACCAGCAGTAAAGATTCTGCATCTAGAATTTAGTTAATAATTCTGTGGACAGTGCATGAGCCAGAACTGACTCCACCTTCTTCTTAGAGCTATGTCACTTTTGCTATGCTAATAGGGATGAAATGTAGTTTAAAAAAACCCACTATTTTTGTTACTGAAGTTTGTGTATTCAGAGCCATATCTACTAAGGGAGCAGCTCTGGTGAGTGAGAAAGCGTCAGTCACACTTCTAGCAATTCTTTAAGCCTAGATTAGTAGTTTTCTGTATTCACTATGAGTTGTATGACGGTAGGAGAGGCCCTGCAAATAAACTGGTTCTGCTCAGTGACAAAACCATTTGGCAGTGACAGAATTGGAACCTCTCTGAAGTAGTTAGCAGTCTCCAAGCCAAAATCAAATATCAGCAGTCTCAATGTTGGGATGTCAAACTGCAATTAGAACTGTCCAAACCATGCTATTTTGGGTTCAGATGGATTTCAGCAAAGGTTTTGTTTTGCTTCTTTTCATGCGATTTAACATCATTTGAGTTTGCCACTAAAACCCAATATGGTGAAAGCAAAATTCAGAACAAATCTAGTGTGTTTTGTTATGCTCTTTGCATATGGGCTTAGGAGGGTTCGTCTGACCCATATCAACAGTTGTCATAAGTTTCACTATAAAACCAAAGCAAAATCGTGAAACACAGTTTTGAAAAATGTTTAAGTATCTAGAGACTGCACATATGTTTGCTCCGTTTCAGTAAAGTGTCATGGGTCACAAAGTTTCACTTATAACTCAGCCAGCTACACTTGCATGTTTGAACCTGCATGTAATTGAGTTGTTCATGGTTTCTGATTTCATGGGGACAAGTCGTATAATTTTAGTGATAATGTATTCGTGTCATTTGTTTGTAACATAGTGATGTGTTGATTTTTGCACTGCAGTGTCATCACCTTGGGATGCCTCCTTAGAATAGGATTCCTCAACATGTGGGTCGGGACCCCCGGAGAGAGACATCTCCAAGAGGGTCACAGAATTTAAATTAACCTTGTAAATTTTTCCATTTTTACAATATACTGCAATTTTGCACCTAATTATATGCAAGGAAAATGCAGAATCCTTCTATATTTAAAGATTTTTCTGGTTAGTTATCAATTTTTCTGAAGTTAGTTGATGCAGACTGGCTTAGAACATCATCCATACCTATATGTGTTGATTAAGTTATAGGGATTTATCTGTAACTACAGTATATCACAAGCTTTTATCTATCAATATTACTGTAGAGAGTAACAAATTATGCATAAGTATCCTAACTGATTTTTGTTTTAGGTTTTTGCATGTTTCTTTTTTGCATGTTTTTTTCTTTTTAAAAACTTGTTAGTGGTAATTTTTATAGTAAAATGCTGCCTCCTGCTGGATGAAAAGCAACATAACATCTTTCATTTGTAGTCTTGAAAATGATATTCCAAAACAATTGTTACATATTAATAATTAAAAATAGACTCATATAAAAATGAATAGTTAATAAGAAAATAAATTGGCAATGAGCACAGTGTTTGTATAAAGAAATGGTACTGCATGAGAGTGTATTGACAACTTCTCTTGCATGTTTAGAAGTTATCACATGGTCACATATGCAAACGAAGGCACCCTGGCTGTCACTTTCCTCACTCTTTGCCATTGAATGCATCCGATGAAGTGAGCTCTAGCTCACGAAAGCTTATGCTCAAATAAATTTGTTAGTCTCTAAGGTGCCACAAGTACTCCTTTCTTTTTTCCTCACTCTAATTTGTTCTCAACATCTTGATTTCGCTACATGTCAATCACTAATCAATGACATTTGTTAGGATTATTGTGCAAATCCAGATCATCCCACTAGATGGCATGCAACCATTTACAACGCAAAGTTCAGGAGTACAGTGTTCTTTTTCAGAAAATAGACACGGCTTTCGTATACATACACATAACTATTTTTCAATTATGATGATAGTGTTTATACTTCACTAATTTGTGGATAATGATGGTTACAATATCACATTTATTTCATGTTACCACTAAGTATACTGTATGTGTGCCAACTGTCTCTAGTTACAACAACACTGCATCCTAAGTAGGATCAACAGCCCCAATTATTAGCACAACATTTTCTCATTTTGTCCCTGCCAGATATTTCAATTGGGATTAAAGTGTGTTCCTAAATAATTAGCTGATGCCCTCAGCAAATACTTAACATTATTATTTATATAGCACATTACCATGTAGTTGTAGCATTTATTATTCCCAGATACCCCTATTGATCAGTACAAAAGGTGAAATCCTGGCCCTAGTGAAGGCAATGGGAATTTTGCCATTGATTCCAATGGGGCCAGGTTTCCCCCTCAAATGTTGGCAGATGTGTGTAGGTGAATTTCTTGTTGAGTATTTGTAATGAAAAGTAAAGAGCGCCTTTCCTTTCCTCCAGACTGATTCTTTCACCTTCTTCAGAGAATGAAACAAGAAATTAATAAAATACATCTCTTCATTTTTTTCAGCATTTCTAAAATAGACCAGACTTGAAAAATCTTCATGAAAATTGGCCAGCCCGGGCACAAAATCTAGTCTCCCACCATCATTATCATTCTTGCAATGAAAAACTTAACAATGATTTACTCCCCGAATCAACATGTACTTTGACTCCTGACTTATACTGCTTCCATTCTGCAGCATTCTCTTATCTTGTATGTCTGTAACCCTCTCTTTTAATACTTAAGAAAATAGCTGGTACTATCAACAATTCTGTTTAATAAAATGTAATACAAAAAATACTACCCTGGACTAGTAGATGAGTAAAATTTTGCAAGGCTGAGGCCATGTCTACACAAAACGAGCCAGGAGCAGCAGCCACCTCATCTGAGAGCATCTACTCCATGCTAATTTAGTTACCTCAGTAAAGCCCTCTTGTATGAACATTCTTCAATCAGTTTAAGACAAGAGTACCTTATATCAATTTATCTTACACCTATTCCTTGCCTCTTTATTTAAACTGATGCAACTTTTATATGTATACAGGGCCTGAGATATAGCCAGTCCTGTGACTGCTGAACTGACTACTTACTCTTTCAGTATTTCAGTATTTTCAGTATGTAAAGAGTTGTCACTTTGGATGGGCTAGCACCAGCAGGAGAGTGAATTTGTGTGGGGGGGTGGAGGGTGAGAAAACCTGGATTTGTGCTGGAAATGGCCCACCTGATGATCACTTTAGATAAGCTATTACCAGCAGGACAGTGGGGTGGGAGGAGGTATTGTTTCATATTCTCTGTGTATATATAAAGTCTGCTGCAGCTTCCACGGTATGCATCTGATGAAGTGAGCTGTAGCTCACGAAAGCTCATGCTCAAATAAATTGGTTAGTCTCTAAGGTGCCACAAGTACTCCTTTTCTTTTTGCGAATACAGACTAACACGGCTGTTACTCTGAAACCTGTCATTATGCAAGGCACTGCATTTAGCTGTATGGAGTGGAAATCTATCAACTGCATGAAAAAACTTGTACAGATACAGACAGACATCATCTTCCTTTCCAAATGCAAACAGATGGACATCGTACCAAAAGGACTGAAGGTAAAAAATCCATTACAATCTACATACCACACAGACTATGCTGACAGCTTGTGCCACACGCTCTCAAAGAAACTGCGGAATCACCTGATCAAGATCCTCTACAGCAAACAGGGAAAGATTAAGAATGAGCTCTCAAAAATGGATACTCTCATAAAAAAACAACCTTCCACACAAACTTCCTCGTGGCTGGATTTTACTAAAACTAGACAAGCCATTTACAGCGCACACTTTGCTTCTCTACAAAAGAAAAAGGACACTAAACTTTCTAAACTACTACATGCTACAAGGGGCCACAGCAATGGTTCCCTCAACCCACCTAGCAATATTGTTAACCTATCCAACTATACTCTCAGCCCAGCAGAAGCAGCTGTTCTATCTCGGGGCCTCTCCTTCTGCCCCTCCACCCCCACGAACATGATACAGTTCTGTGGTGACCTAGAATCCTATTTTCGACATCTCCGACTCAAGGAATATTTCCAAAATACCTCTGAACAACATACTAATCCACAGAGGTCTCCCTACCAACACTACAGAAAGAGGGATTCTAGATGGACTCCTCCTGAAGGTCGAAACAGCAGACTGGACTTCTACATAGAGTGCTTCCGCCGACGTGCACGGGCTGAAATTGTGGAAAAGCAGCATCACTTGCCCCATAACCTCAGCCATGCGGAACGCAATGCCATCCACAGCCTCAGAAACAACTCTGACATCATAATCAAAAAGGCTGACAAAGGAGGTGCTGTTGTCATCATGAATAGGTCGGAATATGAACAAGAGGCTGCTCGGCAGCTCTCCAACACGAGTTTCTACAAGCCATTACCCTATGATCCCACTGAGAGTTACCAAAAGCAACTACAGCATTTGCTCAAGAAACTTCCTGAAAAAGCACAAGATCAAATCCGCACAGACACACCCCTGGAACCCCGACCTGGGATATTCTATCTACTGCCCAAGATCCATAAACCTGGAAATCCTGGGCGCCCCATCATCTCAGGCATTGGCACTCTGACAGCAGGATTGTCTGGCTATGTAGACTCCCTCCTCAGGCCCTACGCTACCAGCACTCCCAGCTACCTTCGAGACACCACTGACTTCCTGAGGAAACTTCAATCCATCGGTGATCTTCCTGATAACACCATCCTGGCTACTATGGATGTAGAAGCCCTCTACACCAACATTCCACACAAAGATGGACTACAAGCCGTCAAGAACACTATCCCCGATAATGTCACGGCTAACCTGGTGGCTGAACTTTGTGACTTTGTCCTTACCCATAACTATTTCACATTTGGGGACAATGTATACCTTCAGATCAGCGGCACTGCTATGGGTACCCGCATGGCCCCACAGTATGCCAACATTTTTATGGCTGATTTAGAACAACGCTTCCTCAGCTCTCGTCCCCTAAAGCCCCTACTCTACTTGCGCTATATTGATGACATCTTCATCATCTGGACCCATGGAAAAGAAGCCCTTGAGGAATTCCACCATGATTTCAACAATTTCCATCCCACCACCAACCTCAGCCTGGTCCAGTCCACACAAGAGATCCACTTCCTGGACACTACAGTGCTAATAAACAATGGCCACATAAACACCACCCTATACCGGAAACCTACTGACCGCTATTCCTACCTGCATGCCTCCAGCTTTCACCCTGACCACACCACACGATCCATCGTCTACAGCCAAGCTCTGCGATACAACCGCATTTGCTCCAACCCCTCAGACAGAGACAAACACCTACAAGATCTCTGTCAAGCTTTCTTACAACTACAATACCCACCTGCAGAAGTAAAGAAACAGATTGATAGAGCCAGAAGAGTTCCCAGAAGTTACCTACTACAGGACAGGCCTAACAAAGAAAATAACAGAACGCCACTAGCGGTCACCTTCAGCCTCCAACTAAAACCCCTCCAACGCATTATTAAGGATCTACAACCTATCCTAAAGGATGACCCAACACTCTCACAAGTCTTGGGAGACAGGCCAGTCCTTGCCTACAGACAGCCCCGCAACCTGAAGCAAATACTCACCAACAACCACATACCACACAACAGAACCACTAACCCAGGAACTTATCCTTGCTACAAAGCCCGTTGCCAATTGTGCCCACATATCTATTCAGGGGACACCATCACAGGGCCTAATAACATCAGCCACACTATCAGAGGCTCGTTCACCTGCACATCCACCAATGTGATATATGCCATCATGTGCCAGCAATGCCCCTCTGCCATGTACATTGGTCAAACTGGACAGTCTCTACGTAAAAGAATAAATGGACACAAATCAGATGTCAAGAATTATAACATTCATAAACCAGTCGGAGAACACTTCAATCTCTCTGGTCACGCAATCACAGACATGAAGGTCGCTATCTTAAAACAAAAAAACTTCAAATCCAGACTCCAGCGAGAAACTGCTGAATTGGAATTCATTTGCAAATTGGATACTATTAATTTAGGCTTAAATAGAGACTGGGAGTGGCTAAGTCATTATGCAAGGTAGCCTGTTTCCTCTTGTTTTTTCCTCCCCCCCCCAGATGTTCTGGTTTAACTTGGATTTAAACTTGGAGAGTGGTCAGTTTAGATGAGCTATTACCAGCAGGAGAGTGAGTTTGTGTGTGTATGGGGGTGGGGGGGATGTGAGAAAACCTGGATTTATGCAGGAAATAGCCCGACTTGATTATGTAAAGAGTTGTCACTTTGGATGGGCTAGCACCAGCAGGAGAGTGAATTTGTGTGGGGGGGTGGAGGGTGAGAAAACCTGGATTTGTGCTGGAAATGGCCCACCTGTTGATCACTTTAGATAAGCTATTACCAGCAGGACAGTGGGGTGGGAGGAGGTATTGTTTCATATTCTCTGTGTATATATAAAGTCTGCTGCAGTTTCCACGGTATGCATCTGATGAAGTGAGCTGTAGCTCACGAAAGCTCATGCTCAAATAAATTGGTTAGTCTCTAAGGTGCCACAAGTACTCCTTTTCTTTTTGCAAATACAGACTAACACGGCTGTTACTCTGAAATCTTTCAGTATTGATCAGCTAGGTCTATTAATACTACTTCACAAATGGATTAAGTACTGAAAGCTTTGCTTGCTACCCACAGCAAACAAAGTATTTCTGTAGAAGCTGCTTATTTGTATGTAAGGGAAACACCTGGTAAATTTGTTCATTATCTCTCCTCACACTATTTTCCAGATTCTGCAGCTGCTGTTAGAAGGAAGTACATGAGATAATAGTTCCCAAGAGAAGAAAGTGGTTCTGGGGTATCAGAGCACCTGCTGCTGTAACATGGAGCCTCAGTCCATATCAAAGCTATAGATGAGTCCATCACATCATTTTGCCTTCAGGGGTCAGGCTGGAACTTCTAATGTTTTCTTGGTACAGGCCTGATATCAACATCACAGAGGGGCCTGGAAAGACACCGTTTCCCTTTGCTGCAGAGAAAGATCAAAACAAAGTGTCTGAAGGAAGCTGGATCAGATCTGTTTGTTAAGGCAAAATAGAATGAAACAGCTAGTGACTGACTTACTTTTACTGAGAACACAAGGAGAAGCTTTCAGTATTGTAAGTATACAGCTTGTTAGGCTTAGTTTTTAGGCATCACTCAATGTCCACATATGACATACTAGGATACAGCCTATGTCTACACTACCGCAGTAAGTCAACCTAAGTTACGGAACTCCAGCTATGTGAATAGTGCCGCTGGAGTCGATGTAGCTTAGGTTGACTTACTGCGGTGTCTCTCTTCAACTTACTTTACTCTTCTCGTTCAGGGTGGAGTATCGGGGTCGACCAGAGAGCGATCTGCAGTCAATCTGGTGGGTCTTCATTAAACCCGCTAAATCGACCTCCGGTGCATTGATCACTGGAGTGTTGATCTGGCAGCAGTGTAGACATAGTCACAATGAGTACTAGGTTTACAATGGCGTCAATAGCGCTCTTGTGCTGGGCCCACATTCGGAGGGGCCCATAATGACTACATGGAGGCCCATAAATGTTTGGCACCAGGCCCACAAAATCCAGCCCTGTTCACCACTTCTTTCTCCTCCTTTTCAGGCAATGGACCAGAGAGAGAGAGCTCCCCATATTCGTGAAGGCCTGTATGATCCAGACAAACTCTGCAACTCATATACCAGTCCAATCTCCTCTGCCTGCTTCTGTGCAGTGAGAGGAAGAAGTCTTTGGTGGCAGTCTCCTATCATCCTTCATTCCTCACTCTGGTGGTGGGTCCAGGAGAAGCCACCCTGTAGGGGCTCTGTCCCCACCCAGGTTCAGACAAGATCTGCTCACAGGCCACCCCCTGCATTTTTGCTGACCCCATCCATGCCCCAGTCAAGCTGTGCATGACTCAGGCTAGTCTTTGTCCTGCAGTGAGGGGAAGGAGAGACCTCTACTGCTAGAACCCCCCTGCACTGTGGCAATGGGAGACCCTCCATGGGGAGTGGGGGGTATCTGCCTGGGTCCAACACGGTCACCCCAGTGCCTGCTGCTGGTTAGGGGGCGAGGGGACCGAAGGCCCGGCTACACAGCCAGTACCCCTGGGGCTGCTGATCTCAGTGCACTGCAGACAGACCTGTGCGAGGGGCAGTTTGCAACCCAGGGCCAGGCTACCGCAGGGAGCCCAAGCCCAAGCCTAAGCCTGTGCGGGCTGGGCAAGGAAAGCATCAAGGGCCACAGAGCAATCGGCCTAATGCCAATCAAATGGAGTAAGCCAATCAGAACTCAAATCTGTCCCAAGGGGCGGGATCTGCTATCGCCCTCACAAACGGCTGCCGCGGCTGCCAAGACGGGAGGGGGGGAAGCTAGTACCGGCTCGGTCGCGCAAGAAGCTGAGGTAAAGAAGGTCTCATTCCGATAAGTGACTCGCCAGAGGGGAACTTCCCGCACGGCCAGGTTAAAATGTGAAAGGGCTGCGAGATCTGCGTCACTGCGTGACGGGAAGTCAGGGTGGGCGGTTTTCTGCTCCCTGGCCTGCCGGAGGCGGCCGCTCGGAGCCGGAGCCAGCCCTCCGCCGGCGCCTGGGGAGCTGTTAGTGGGCGCGTGCGCGTGCGTCAGGCGGCTCCGGCTGGCCGCGGCTGTTGGCAGGGTCATGGGTAGAGGTACGTCTGGGTAGATGTACACTGGCTCTTGGAGGGCCTTGATAGTCATGTCAGCGGGTGCTTGTGAGCATGCTTCCCATCACGCGTGGCAGCGCAAGTGCACGGGGGAATGATTTTCTTACCTCAGTGCGTGGTCATGATGAGCATGCTTTCCTTCACACGCATGTCAGAGTGAGCGCATGGGATAATTTTGTACATGTCCCTGCATGCTCATGTTCCATGCCCTTCGGTGGGCCCCATGAGATGGAGGAAAGGTAATGAAAATATGTCATGAATAGAATGGTGTGTATGCCATTTGCAGCCTTTCTCTCAGGAATAAACACCATAAATGTGAATGAGTGGTGGAGGAAACTGAATAAGTTGCCTCCCGGGAAAGGAGAGCAAGCTGTGGCCAACCTCTGCTTACAGGATGCCAATTTTGCCCCACTGAAGTCCTGCTGTAGTAGTCAGCCCAATACACAGAAATGTAACTACATGACTTCCGACACATTGTAATAAGGACTCATCTCAAAAAATCTCTCTTCTGAAGTGGTTTATCAAACAGTAATGCAACCCTCTCAGCAGTGTTTAGGAGATCAATAGTCATACCTAGAGAGATTTACATTGCAAAGCTCAGGTTTATCCCACCTGGCTCTTGGAATCAATGTAATGGCCCTAGGATTGCTTCCTTCTAGCAAGATGGAAGTCATCACAAATCCTGCCCTAAAAAAGAGTTCAGGTACCACCAAATAACATTACAAATATAAGAAAACTCTTCTTTCCTTGGCTTTCTGGCCATTTAAAAAATGATAAAGCCTTCCCAAAATAGGTAAGTCAAAAAAGTAGGTCAAATTTCAGAATTTACCTTCCTTTGCATTTTCCTCCATAGTTTCCCTCTCATCATAGCAGTTAAAAACAGAGAATTGTGTTCTGTCTCCTGCTATTTGCACAGATGGGTCCAGATTCAGTTATGCTCTCCCATGCTGAGTAGTAGCTCACTGTTTGAGCAGTTCCATTTATTTCAGTGTGGCTACTTGCAGAGGAAGACACTACTCAATTGCTTATAAGGAGGGAACAGAATATTCACTGATGGCATGTGATCTCTTTTTCAAGACTACTTATTAATAATTCTTGGAAGTTTATTTTTGGTTGAATTGTTACTCTTTTCATAGAATCATAGAATATCAGGGTTGGAAGGGACCTCAGGAGGTTATCTAGTCCAACCCGCTGCTCAAAGCAGGACCAATCCCCAACTAAATCATCCCAGCCAGGGCTTTGTCAAGCCTGACCTTAAAAACTTCAAAGGAAGGAGATTCCACCACCTCCCTAGGTAACGCATTCCAGTGCTTCACCCACTCTCCTAGTGAAAAAGTTTTTTCTAATATCCAACCTAAACCTCCCCCACTGCAACTTGAGACCATTACTCCTCGTTCTGTCATCTGCTGCCACTGAGAACAGTCTAGCTCCATCCTCTTTGGGAGCCCCCTTTCAGGTAGTTGAAAGCAGCTATCAAATCCCCCCTCATTCTTCTCTTCCGCAGCCTAAACAATCCCAGTTCCCTCAGCCTCTCATTAGTCATGTGTTCCCGTCCCCTAATCATGTTTGTTGCCCTCCGCTGGACGTTTTCCAATTTTTCCACATCCTTCTTGTAGTGTGGGGCCCAAAACTGGACACAGTACTCCAGATGAGGCCTCACCAATGTGGAATAGAGGGGAACGATCACGTCCCTCGATCTGCTGGCAATGCCCCTACTTATACATCCCAAAATGCCATTGGCCTTCTTGGCAACAAGGGCACACTGTTGACTCATATCCAGCTTCTCGTCCACTGTAACCCCTAGGTCCTTTTCTGCTGAACTGCTGCCTAGCCATTCGGTCCCTAGTCTGTAGCGGTGCACGAGATTCTTCCGTCCTACGTGCAGGACTCTGCGCTTGTCCTTGTTGAACCTCATCAGATTTCTTTTGGCCCAATCCTCCAATTTGTCTAGGTCCCTCTGAATCCTATCCCTACCCTCCAGCGTATCTATCTCTCCTCCCAGTTTAGTGTCATCTGCAAACTTGCTGAGGGTGCAGTCCACGCCATCCTCTAGATCATTAATGAAGATATTGAACAAAACGGGCCCGAGAACCAACCCTTGGGGCACTCCACTTGATACCGGCTGCCAACTAGACATGGAGCCATTGATCACTACCCGTTGAGCCAGACAATCTAGCCAGCTTTCTATCCACCTTATAGTCCATTCATCCAGCCCATACTCCTTTAACTTGCTGGCAAGAATACTCTGGGAGACTGTGTCAAAAGCTTTGCTAAAGTCAAGGAATAACACGTCCACTGCTTTCCCCTCATCCACAGAGCCAGTTATCTCGTCGTAGCAGGCAATTAGATTAGTCAGGCATGACTTGCCCTTGGTGAATCCATGCTGACTGTTCCTGATCACTTTCCTCTCCTCTAAGGGCTTCAGAATTCCCTGAGGACCTACTCCATGATTTTTCCAGGGACTGAGGTGAGGCTGACTGGCCTGTAGTTCCCCGGATCCTCCTTCTTCCCTTTTTTAAAGATTAGCCGTTTTCCAGTCGTCCAGGACCTCCCCCGATCACCATGAGTTTTCAAAGATAATGGCCAATGGCTCTGCAATCACATCTGCCAACTCTTTTAGCACTCTCGGATGCAGCGCATCTGGCCCCACGGTCTTGTGCTTGTCCAGCTTTTCTAAATAGTCCCGAATCACTTCTCTCTCCACAGAGGGCTGGTCACCTCCTCCCCATGCTGTGCTGCCCAGTGCAGTAGTCTGGGAGCTGACCTTGTTTGTGTAGACAGAGACTAAAAAAGCAATGAGTACATTAGCTTTTTCCACATCCTCTGTCACTAGTTTGCCTCCCTCATTCAGTAAGGGGCCCACACTTTCCTTGACTTCCTTCTTGTTGCTAACATACCTGAAGAAACCCTTCTTGTTACTCTTAACATCTCTTGCTAGCTGCAACTCCAAAAGTGATTTGGCCTTCCTGATTTCACTCCTGCATGCCCGAGCAATATTTTTACACTCTTCCCTGGTCATTTGTCCAATCTTCCACTTCTTGTAAGCTTCTTTTTTGTGTTTAAGATCAGCAAGGATTTCACTGTTAAGCCAAGCTGGTCACCTGCCATATTTACTATTCTTTCTACACATTGGGATGGTTTGTCCTTGTAACCTCAATAAGGATTCTTTAAAATACAGCCAGCTCTCCTGGACTCCTTTCCCCCTCATGTTATTCTCCCAGGGGATTCTGCTCATTAGTTCCCTGAGGGAGTCAAAGTCTGCTTTTCTGAAGTCCAGGGTCCGTATTCTGCTGCTCTCCTTTCTTCCTTGTGTCAGGATCCTGAACTCGACCATCTCATGGTCACTGCCTCCCAGGTTCCCAACCACTGTTGCTTCCCCCACTAATTCCTCCCGGTTTGTGAGCAGCAGGTCAAGAAGAGCTCTGCCACTAGTTGGTTCCTCAAGCACTTGCAGCAGGAAATTGTCCCCTACGCTTTCCAAAAACTTCCTGGATTGTCTGTGCACCGCTGTATTGCTCTCCCAGCAGATATCAGGATGACTGAAGTCTCCCATGAGAACCAGGGCCTGCGATCTAGTAACTTCCGTTAGTTGCCGGAAGAAAGCCTCGTCCACCTCATCCCCCTGGTCCAGTGGTCTATGGCAGATTCCCACCACGACATCACTCTTGTTGCTCACACTTCTAAACTTAATCCAGAGACTCTCAGGTTTTTCTGCAGTTTCATACCGGAGCTCTGAGCAGTCATACTGCTCTCTTCCATACAATGCAACTCCCCCACCTTTTCTGCCCTGCCTGTCCTTCCTGAACAGTTTATATCCATCCATGATAGTACTCCAGTCATGTGAGTTATCCCACCAAGTCTCTGTTATTCCAATGATGAAACTACATTTAAATTCAGAAGGCCTCCAATTTAAAAACAAAACCAAGAAAAACACAGAATAGGACCAGCACAAACAAATAATTATATTGTAGTTACAATATGTGGACCAATGTTAAGATGGTCACTGTTTTCATTAAAGGGTATTTTTGGTCAGTTGGTTGGTTGGTATAGGGATGAAAAGAACTACAGTTCAGCTGTAAAATTTATCTTGTACTGTATAATTCAATCCAAGTGTTGGGAGGGGGCGGGGGGGGGGGAAATCGGGTTTTTTTTTTAAAGAGTCCTTTACTATCTGAATCCAAATCCTTCCCACGCTCTCAGATGTCATAAGGTACAAACAAAGCTCTACCATCCCTGTTTATCCAGGACCACTCTTTGCATGTCCTGTGTGTTGTTACATCCCATACGTTTTCCCTCTCTGAAGGACCTTTACCATAAGCCATAGAATGATTCAGAGCTTTCACCAGAGAAAAATATGGATGTACATTTATAAACTAGAAGATGTTCTAATGACCTCTACATTTAAATTGCTGCAGTCAATTACTGAAGTATACCAAATGGAACCTGTGATGATCAGTCACATTACTGGATAGCTGAGCTTATTAGATTTAGCCAAAGACCAGTTTAATCATACAAATACAGTGGTTTTTAAAGGCTTTATGAGTAAGTTGGCATCTTATTGGCTGAAGCACCTGATAGGTTTCTAAGCCAGCCAGAATACAGCAGATGAATGTTCGTGCACTGAGCAACTGTCACTCTACTGAACCAACATCCATCAGTAAACTGTTTACATCTATATCAGTCACCTAGTATAGAAGAAATAAAGTCATAACATACACTGTTATATTACTGATGTTTTCTTGCTTTAAAAATAAATCTCTTTGCTGTAGTGCTACATACATGTTGCAGCAGGAGACCATTTTCTGTAAGAATATTCTAGTCTATTCATGCTACAAATGCTTATTTAATTAGTTGAATAGCAATGTTTTAAATGTTTAAATATGTGTTTAACTAGTCCTGTTCACCAGAATTAAATGAATGTTTATATGAGAGTCAATTGGGTCTCTGGGATTAAAATGTATCTTTTACTTCTCCATTAAAGTCTTGAGTTTTGCAAGCTTGTGCTATTAAAAACAAAGACTTTACACCAAAACCCCCAATTCTGAATAATTTACAAATGATAGTTTACAGCTCACTTAGGATGAAAACTGCTGTAATAAATTCAAGTTATTATTATGAGCTCACTCTCCACTATGACAGGCCTGTATGTAGCTGTGGGTGTGATAGTTTCCTCTCCCCCATCATGAGAGCGAATAGGCAGGACTGTGTATTGTTGTTTCCTTCTTTTCTAGCAGAGTGAGCTGGCAGGTCTTTATGTGTGCGTAAGTGTTTCCTACCAACCCAAGAGAGTAATTAGGAAGGTCTGGGTGTTCCTTTCCCACCTTAAAAGAGATCAGGTCAGACTATATGTGGGTGTGATGTGAATGTTCCCTTCAGCTACCAGGCAGGTTTGTATGTGGCTTTTAATACTTTCCTTTTCCATGAGGCAGGTCTGCCTCAGTCTCATTGCACAGTAACGACAGCTTTCCTGCCCCACAGGCTGACAGTAGTACCAAAATTGTGACTGGTTATACCACTGCATTAGAGAAGAGAAGCTTGAAAGAAGAGTGGGCTGTGAATGGGGATTTGTAAGAGTCCTGCTCCATGACTATACTGGACTGGCAGAGGTAAGCCCCAATCAGGAGCACAGAATGTTGGGAGCAGCAGGTTCACTTGAAGTTTGGCAGCTGGAATCCTGGAGCCCAGCCCCTAGCTTGGGAAGGCTGATGGGAAAAGAGGCATGACAAAATACTTCAGCCAGTGGGGCCTCACAGATGGCAAAAGGACTGTTAGCATTTTTGAGGAGGTTGTTTAATGACCTTTACAAGAAGAGTGGGCAGCTACTAACACTGCCGCCACCCCCTGTCAGGCACAACACTCAGTGAGGTTCAGCCCCCTCTGCTAATTTGCAAGAGCTGTCAAATACATGGGCTGCCCCTCAAAAGCCCCTACACAAAAATGAAAAACGGGAATGGTAGCGCGATGAGGTCAAATTCACCCCTGCTGTAACTCCACAGATTTCACTAGGATGAGTTTTGTCCAATAAATCTAAATTAGAGAGGTTAAAATAAATACAGAAATGCTGACAACACAAAAGGAATGAATTTGGATTAGGAGACTCTGTAATAAAACACTGCTGTGGATTATAGTTAAGTATTTATTGTTTGGATATTAGTGAATAGGATAAGACTTAAATAACTCAATGAAGACTGCCAAGAGGACCATAATTGTTCTCAAGTTCTGAGATCAACCCTGTATCAGACAGAGAGGAACAGGATAAATATCATCTGTACTGTTGTTCATCCTGGCCAGTCCTCAAGACTCTTCTGTGTTTATGATTTATGGGGATTTGTTATGGCTATTTTGAGGAACTGGAATACTGGGGAAGAGAGAGAGAGGAGACGTTTCCCCACAAAGATGAGAAGATGACATAAAAATCCACAAGCCCTAGGGTAAGCATCTTAATAAATTCTGAATCTATGAGCTCAGTACTTATACAGCGTTCAGCAAATTTCGTAAAGTTGGTATTTTTATTAATAAAAAATAGCTATACATATTATTTTTCAAACAGTGGATTTTAGGAAGGATTGTTTTAATTCATACATGAGCTAATTTTATTTTTCCCCTACTCCCTCCCTACAAAAAGGTTGTAATTAAAATACTGACAGAATCCTAACTTTAATATATTGTCTGTGCTTATTATGATGGCACTATCATTTGGACAAGGCTTGGTCTTATCGTAAAAGTTGGGGCCTCCTGAATGTAAAGGAAGGACCATTATTTCAAAATATCAGTTTCACCCAATAATATTTTTCTAGAACCATTACAAATAAATAGGTTTGGAACAGAGATCACACAAATTATGCGGCAGCATGCTGTAGGAAATTATGGCACATATGAAGCATGAGTCTGGTTCTGACCTTCTCAATTCCTAATGCATTATTTTTACCAAGGGTGCTGGACTGTAAACCTCCTCCAGGCTTTACCAGTAGGTGCGTAGCATCATTACTACAGCATCCCAGCTCTGCCTGTGCCCCCCGTTTGTTCCCAAATGACTGAGCAGGTATGAACGGATTGCTGCTTATCCCATGTTACAAGGTACCACATTTAATGTATAGGTTTCAGAGTAGCAGCCGTGTTAGTCTGTATTCACAAAAAGAAAAGGAGTACTTGTGGCACCTTAGAGACTAACAAATTTATTTGAGCATAAGCTTTCGTAAGCTACAGCTCACTTCATCGGATGCATTCAGTGGAAAATACAGTGGGAAGATTTATATACATAGAGAACATGAAACAATGTGTGTTACCAGACACACTGCAACCAGAGTGATCACTTAAGATGAGCTATTACCAGCAGGAGAGCGGGGGTGGAGTGGGGGGGAACTCTTTTGTAGTGATAATCAAGGTTGGCCATTTCCAGCAGTTGACAAGAACATCTGAGGAACAGTGAGGGGTGGGGGGGTGATAAACATGGGGAAATGGTTTTACTTTGTGTAATGACCCATCCACTCCCAGTCTGTATTCAAGCCTAAGTTAATTGTATCCAGTTTGCAAATTAATTCCAATTCAGCAGTCTCTCCTTGGAGTCTGTTTTTGAAGTTTTTTTGTTGAAGTAATGCCACTTTTAGGTCTGTAATCGAGTGACCAGAGAGATTGAAGTGTTCTCCAACTGGTTTTTGAATGTTATAATTCTTGACATCTGATTTGTGTCCATTTATTCTTTTACGTAGAGACTGTCCAGTTTGACCAATGTACATGGCAGAGGGGCATTGCTGGCACATGATGGCATATATCACATTGGTAGATGTGCAGGTGAACGAGCCTCTGATACTGTGGCTGATGTGATTAGGCCCTATGATGGTGTCCCCTGAATAGATATGTGGACACAGTTGGCAACGGGCTTTGTTGCAAGGATAGGTTCCTTGGTTAGTGGTTCTGTTGTGTGGTTGCTGGTGAGTATTTGCTTCAGGTTGGGGGGCTGTCTGTAAGCAAGGACTGCCCTTTCTCCCAAGATCTGTGAAAGTGACGGGTCATCCTTCAGGATAGGTTGTAGATCCTTGATGATGCGTTGGAGAGGTTTTAGTTGGGGGCAAAAGGTGTTAGCTAGTGGCGTTCTGTTATTTTCTTTGTTGGGCCTGTCCAAGAATTGTAACATTCAAAAACCAGTTGGAGAACACTTCAATCTCTCTGGTCACTTGATTACAGACCTAAAAGTGGCAATACTTCAACAAAAAAACTTCAAGAACAGACTCCAAGGAGAGACTGCTGAATTGGAATTAATTTGCAAACTGGAAACAATTAACTTCGGCTTGAATAGAGACTGGGAGTGGATGGGTCATTACACAAAATAAAACTATTTCCCCACCTTTATTCCCCCCCCCCCCGCACTGTTCCTCAGATGGTCTTGTCAAAATGGCGCGCCTTGATTATCACTGCAAAAGGTCCCCCCCCACCCCACTGGTAATACATCACCTTAAGTGATCACGCTGGTTACAGTGTGTATGGTAACACCCATTGTTTCATGTTCTCTCTCTATAAAAATCTCCCCATTGTATTTTCCACTGAGTGCATCCAATGAAGTGACCTGTAGCTCATGAAAGCTTATGCTCAAATAAATTTGTTCGTCTCCAAGGTGCCACAAGTCCTCCTTTCCTTTAATGTATTAGCACCTTCCGTCTGATGGTCCCAAAGCCCTTCACAAAGGGGGGGTGTGATTACAGCTATTTTACAGAATGAGGAGACTGAGGCACGCATCCTCCCCTCCTCCGGGGCGCTGGGTCTGTGACAGAGCTGGGCATGGAACCCGGAGTCTTGGCTCCCAGCGCTGTGCTCTGGTTCGGGCCCCGCGTTCCTATTCTTAGTCCACCTCTCGCAGGCCAGCAGCGAAAGGGGTCCATGGCGTAGCCCCGCCCACCGTGGGCACGCAGGCCCTAATACGTTCCTGAACACGTCACCACGGCGCTGAGGCGGTACGTGCGGCCCAGTTGCGCAAGCGAAGCGGGACTCTTTTTTTTCTAGTGCGCACCGCGCGGAGGCGCCGCCGTGTGCTGCGTCACTGGAAGCCGGGTTGTTCTCTGCGTGGCCGGCTCCGGGTGCGGTAGGTTCTGTGCTCAGCGATCATGGCCTCTGCTGCGACTCACGCTTCTCCGGCTGCCGCTCCCGCCGCGCCTCCTCCGGCCCCAGCAGCCCCCGGCATCCTCATTGGGGACCGGCTGTACTCGGAGGTGTCACTCACCATCGACCACTCGCTCATCCCCGAGGAGCGGCTCTCGCCCACCCCCTCCATGCAGGACGGCCTGGACCTGCACAGCGAGACCGACCTGCGCATCTTGGGCTGCGAGCTCATCCAGGCCGCCGGGATCCTCCTCCGCCTGCCGCAGGTAAGCGCTGGGCCTGGAGCGCCCCCTCCTGCGGGGCTGGGCGGCGGGAGGCGGCCCCGCGCGCCCCGTTGGCCTTAAGCCGGGGCTCGGGTTGTGAGGAGGCCCTGTCCTCGGAAGGTCACCGCGCGGCTTGGGCCGCAGGGCGAGGGGTGGCGCCGCCATTGTGGCGAGGAGACGCTGCAGGGAGGGCGCGCCTGTGTGTGGAGGTCGGAGTGGGGGAGGGGGAGAGCGAGGGCGCAGCTGGGTGCTTGACACAAAATGGCGGCGGCCTAGTGCCGGAGCCGGCTCTCCTGGGGAGATGGCTGAGCCGGTGCTGAGCCGGCTCCGCTCCCGCCCCGTGCAGCTGACTGAGCCGGCTCATCTCCCCCGCGCCGGGGGGTTGTGTTCGCAGGTGGCGATGGCGACGGGGCAAGTGCTGTTCCACCGCTTTTTCTACTCCAAGTCCTTCGTCAAACACAATTTCGAGGTGAGTTGCGGCCGGCCGGCGGACTCGCTGGGCCTGGGGTGGGGCGCGGGCTGCTTGAGGCTTTCGCCTAGTCCCAGGTTTGTGGGGCTCCGATCTGCATGGGAACTGCGGGAGGGCACTAGCCCTGCCCGGGACCCTCCCTGCACTTCCTTAGGGAAAGTCGGCAAAGCTGCGTTTTTCAGCTTTTAGGGGGTGGTTTCTCCGTCTGATTGTGTAACGTGTCCAATGGGACGTACATATCTCTGTCTTACGGAAATGGGCTTCTTTTCAGATTGTTGCTATGGCCTGCATCAATCTCGCTTCCAAAATTGAAGAAGCACCTCGTCGTATAAGAGATGTGATAAATGTCTTTCATCATTTGCGCCAGTTAAGAGCAAAAAGGTAAGACTAGCTCCATTTTCAGTATATCCACCCACTATCACTGTAATATATGCCAGATTTATCAAACCAGTTTGATCTTCCAGGCTAAATCCAACACCCTAAAATTGAGAAGGGTGTGATCCTTGGCTATTACGTACACATTAACGTTTCTTCAGCTGGTTTCTATCAATGTGACTTTGGTGATTTGGCAAAAGCAGAAATATATTGCTCTGAAAGCATGGTTCATATAGTTGCAAGGCTGAGCATTTGTTCCAATGTAAAGTCTGTCCCTAATTGAATTGGGGGTCTTTGCGTTTCTGAAAGGAAGTCTCAGGTATAAGTTTGGTTAGCTGGCGGACTATTTGGTATTCTTTTTGATTTTTATAATCTTTAGTGTAGGTCTACTTTGCTATAAGTTCTTTGTGCAAATTAAATAATTCTGTAGTATAGCTTAGTGATGTATCTTGTTAGAATATTCTCTATATTTGGCTACCATAGACAGTAAAATAGACTGAAGTATATAAATATAACAGTATTTGTGGTGAGAAAGCAGTATAATAAAGAGGCAGTGGAAAGTATGAATAGATCTACAGTGTATGGCGCTTTAATGACACATCAGCAAGGAATGTAGGATTGAATCTTGGAAGTTGAGTGCACCTGTGAATGTAGAACCTGAGAGTGGTACTTTAATGGTACAGTGAGAACTTTCAAATCTGTAAAATTGAACCTTATATTCATTTAGCTGATCTGTATGTGATTCTGTGGTGATTCTGCTTTTAGTTTGTAGAACCATTTTCAGTTGAGTGCTTAATTTTTGGCTTTTTAAGTGTAAAGCAAAGTTACATTACTAGGTTAAAGAAGGTGCAAGGAATGTGTTTGAAGGGGAGTAATGCCCAATAAATATTTCACAACAAGGCAGTGTTTAAACCTGGCTTTTAAACAGTAATGCAGACTTTCTGTAGATGTTAATGAAGTCATTTCAGTTACCTCACCCATCTTGTCTCTAGTAAACGTACCTAGTTGTATTGACTACGTTGAAAGATACAGAATACAGTAAATTAAAGTTCTGAAAGATTTTCTTTTCTACTAGTTAAAAATAGAACTCTTTTCTTCTGTATTCTGTCTTGCCAGGTGAAAGGGGAATTTAAAAAAAATTCTACAACTTGACTCTTTGAAGAAGTGGAGTAGAAAAATTTTAGGGAAATGAGTTGTATTTATGGTGAATTTGTTCTACATATTCAGTACTTGCAATGCATAAATATAGCCAGTTTATGTTAAACCGTCTTCTTTTATTGCCACATTCTCACCTCTTTAAAGTCCGTTTTAGTAATAGAAAAATGGACTATCCGTGTCTGATTTGAATGGAACCTAGTTTTTTAAAATGAGGAACTAATGATTTTTGTACTTGTTGGTACTGGGAGAATTCTGTAAATTTGCAGAGTTTGGATTCCATGGAATCTGCTGAAGATTACTATTTACCATAATTACGACAAAGGAAGCTTCTTATTTGATTACTAAAACTGGTTCACTTCTTAATGTCTCAGCTTTGAACCAGAGGCTAAAGGTTAATTGGGGATGTAAAATGCTTTTCTGTGCTATGAGAATAAGAATGAGTTAACTTTTTTATATAGTATTGGAAGGATCAGAGAAACAAATTTACTTATAAATTTTTTTTTCCAGACAGCCTGTTCCAATTCAGATTATCAATTACATATGTTAAGTGGTGTCTACAATGCATCATGCCCAAAGAGACAAAGATCACTTCTTGACCCATTTGTTAATTCACTTGTAGCAAAATGGGTATCATTGCCTTAAGATTCTGAGAAATGAATCTGCATGAAATTAATCTTAATGTCTAAGTGTGACACTCAGGCTTGCTTTTCTAAAACAAGCTGGATATAAACATTTTTCTGTACTTTTTACAAGCTTACTAATACGTAAACTGTACACGTTATTAACTTCAGCTCTTTTTTCCCTTGCAACCGACTATACAGCGACCAGCTACATTTACCAAAGCCTGGGTGATGTGGAGTGGTACATAGAGATGAAGCTGTCGTCATGGCAACAGTGAGTGAAGTATCGAAAATCCCCAAGGAGAAGCCAGTGCTCTGAGAATAGGTCACTGGAATCGGGGGACTAACAGGTTGGCCGCTGGTGAACCATTTGGAAGAACTCCTGTATCTTGTTATAAGCTTTTTTCTTTGCTGTCCAGGTTTTTAGTATATTAGTTTACTGTTTTTTTATTTGAAGCTAACACTTAGGCTCTATTTAGAATTTTCACTGACATCGTGACACAAGAAGAATTGATCTAGTTCTAGTTATGTTACACTTAGTTTTCATATTGCCTTAGTCTAATTTCTGTTAACTTTATCTGTAAAGTACTAAAACTCTGATTTCTAAAAGCATATTGAAGTATTAAATATTCATTCTTTATATCCTTTAGACACTTACTGGTTCCTAGTTCCAACTTTTGCTTCTTAAGATTGAGATTTGACATATAAACCTTGTTCAAGAATACAAAAAAGGCCCTGACTAAGTACAAGGCTGTGCTTAATGCCAGAAGATTTTTTTAACTACCCCTCCTGTGCATGTGTTCGCATGATTGGGGTTCAGATGTCTGAATTCTCAAGCCCAGAGGCTCATACAAAGCCTTTGGTCAACCTCTAGGTAGTAGGCACAGGGCTAAAAGTAGTTTTTTGACAAATAAATGCTTCTGTTGTATTCTCACTGTGACAATATGCCATGGAGTATTGTACATAAAATTTTTGTGTGCATGAATAAGTCTCTGTGGTATTAAATTGAAAGCCTGTTTTTCATATCAGCATGCTAAGAACTTGTTCTTTTGAAATATCTGAAAACATACTTGACTGCATATGTTGAGCTGTGTTTAGCATGTAGAACATAAGTTGCAGTTGATGTGGGTTATAGCCCTGGGTTTTTGCTAACTATATTATACTATAAACACCCACTTCTTCTCTGACATCAGTTTTATAGTCTTATGAACTGATTTAAGGGAAGCTTTTAGGAAGCTGCTCTTATTTTCACATTATCAGTGAAATAACTTCATGACATTGGCTTGTAATATATGCAAATCTTGACGCCTGCAGTGTTTCAGTTAGAATATCACACAAAATAGAACTCTCATTTCTTCTTTTGTCACATTAAATAATGTGACATTTCAGGCTCTTTCAGTGGCAATGAGTGGTCTGAGTGGATCACATCTGTGGTGTGAGGTATTTTTAATGTTTACAAATGGTAGAAAGGTAGAGTTTTTCTTTCATCCTCTGTTTCTCTTATCCATCTGCTTTCTAATGGAAAGAGGGAAAAAATGTTCTAAGGTCAGTATCAAAGAGGTGGTGATTCCAATTAGGAGTGGTAGAAGATAGAAAAGACTGAACTCTTGACAGTTCATTTAATTATTAGTATTACAAAACGTCCTCGTTTTATGGCCTGATTCACTAGTCATAGTTTGTTTTATGACTAACCTTTAATGTTAGGCTATCTAGGTTATGGCCGCTAGCTCCATGTTCTGTGTACATATTTATTTTGTAGTGAAACTTGGCACTTTAACTGAAATGATGATATTGCAAGGTAGACTGTTGGGTGCAATGTTCAGGGAGAGAATCCGAAAGCTGATTTGGGGAGCACTTCTGAGGTGTAGGGAGGGTAGGCATCTCAATTGTCCTTGCAGCGCTTGATCTTCTCCCCTTCCTGCCCCTTCAGACCAGCAGCAAAATGGCTATTCAGAGTATTGCGCAAAATGAAAATTCTTCTGACTGAGGACATTTGCAGGCAGAAGCAGTGGCGACTTTTTTTCTTTCCTCTTACCAGGAGATAGGTGCAAATTAGGAAGTTTTAGAACGAACGTGCCATTTTAATGAATGGTGTAAATTCCTGATTATTCTTAATTTCTGCCACCGGTAGGTCACAGTTGACTGCCTTTTATGCAGAATCATATTTGTGATAAAGTAGATAAATCCTAAATTGTACCTCATAAGTTTTCCATTTCTTCGTCTAGATGCTATGAACATAAGTTCTTTCTCTGGACTCTTTGTTTGGATTGTAGTACCATAAAACTGATGTCCTTGATGAGCATGGTGCATGTCTGAGCAACTGAGTAAAACAGACATCTTTTAATGGCTTGATTATCATCCTTTCCCTGTCATTTCTGTGCTGAGGGCCTACTGCTCAAGTAGGTGCTATAAGTACTCAGCACCTCGGAAAACCAGAATACAAATATGGAGTACTTTATAACTACTTTCTAATCTTTCTGGTGGTAATAGGTCTGGATAGCATTGTAGGTCTTCATAATATGCTCGAGTTTCTTATGTAGTTTGACAATTCATCTTTGCAAAGCCTATATTAATGGAAGATAGGAAATAACCATTGTTTATGAACTGCTGTCACAAATGTGTATAGTAGGCCTATAAAAATGTTCAGACTGGGTCTTGACTTTTTTGTGGACTTAAGTGTTGAGTGAGATGTTTCTCCGTCCCTTATCACAAAATAGCATACTACTAACAAGGAGTTGAGTAGGTGCAGCTAAACAGGTTTTTGCCTTGAAACATAGTGGCTTTGCTAATATTTTGGTTAACTTGGTTATATTATATTTTGTTTGAGTCTATTACTGTCTCTGAAATGCTCTAACTAGGCTTCAGAATAAGCCTACTTTTCTAACTAACCTAAAATCCCACCCTAAGTATTTAAGATAAGTCTCAGTGTATCTTAAAACTCATCAGGAGACCCTAAAAGTATTGAATCCCTGATGACCTAATAGTTCGTCAAAAATTTCTACTTTAGCAATGATCCCCTCCTAAAAGTAAGAGGTGATATTTTGATAACTGGGTTGTAATCTTTGCAGTATCTGAAGTGGAATAAACTGCATGTAGTCTGTCCTTATTATGCGAGTCATTGTCAAATATTTACTTGTCTGTGGGAAACAGATTTAATAAGATGATAGCATAATCACTCATCCTCAGGTATTTCTATCCCTTTAGAAGATTCAGATGAGTTTGTTTTCAGACTTGGTAACTTGCTGCTTTTTACCTTACATACATGATGATGATTATCTTAAACATGTGACAGTTATACAGAATTGAGATACTACTTTTTCAGCTTCACTTTAAAAAAACAAACATTTGAGTTTTTTCCTTCAGTATAACTAGTTCATAAATGAGTTATTCTTGCTTAAAACATAGGTGATTATGCTTTGGTGCAGTGGGATAGTCAATATGTGGACTGCGGGCCAAATCCAGACTTTTGAATGGACCCCAAAATCTTTACTTATTATTAATTCTCTATTTAGAGTGTGTGTGTACACACTTTATTTTCTCTGGAGTCTGGACTTAGACAAAAAATAGACTAACCCTGCTCATCTTTAAACAATGTAATGTCTTATTAGCAAAGTAGACTGTCAGTTTGAAGGATACAGTAGTTCTTGAATAGACGTTCTTTGAGATTCTTGTAGTTATCTATATCAGTAAAATGCAGTTTAATGACAAATTTTGAGCTGTCATGGAATTAGTAATTCAGTGTGCTTCCAGGTCATACAGTTAATCCAAATGTCAATGGTATTCCAAAATTGATCTTGCCATATATTTGGTCCCATCCTGCCAGCAGGGGGGAACTAGACCATGAATTGCTTCCCTCAGTGGTCCAGCTGGAAGAAGTGAGTGTCTTGCCAAATATGCGTGATCTCTGAAAGAGGTGTTATAAGAATCACATGTTACGTTATATTTATTATGTTGAGTTGTATCTGCAGTCTTTCTGTATTGGTATATATTGCATCTTTGCAGTCAGATCATAATATTGTAGAAAGGTTTTGCTGGGAATGCTGGAGATAAATTAGATGATGCAATTTGATTAACTCTTTTGCAGTATAATTATTTACTGAGGGGATAAACTGTTATCCTTTGACTTGTATAGCACCCAAAATATGCTGTGCACATTACAGGCATATAACACAGGCCCCTGCTCTAAGACCTTGTAAGCTAAATCAACTGTATAAAGAAAAATTGTAGAAGAAAATGAGTTAGGGAGCAAAAAGCCTAGACAAAGGGAGAAATAAACAAAACAGGATATGTTGCTTGGGTGCTCTACTGTGCAGTAATTGGTGCCTGTGTGGTGGGGTTTTTTTGTTTAAAGACTTTACATTTTTAATTACCTGAATACAATATATTGGAGGACTGTGAGATTGGAAATTGCATGACGTACCAGGTTTGTGTATCTTTCTGTGTGAAGAGTTCTTACCTTGCAAACGTTTGATGTACTGAACTGCACCCGTTAGTTTTTCTAATAGCTCAGTATTCAGGTGGGTTGTTCCTTTTTTTGGTGCCCTGCTTTGAGCAATAAGATGCTCCACAGTGTTTAATTTTGGGAGTCCTCTTTGCTCAGAGGTCTCTGGTGGTCTCTTGAAACTCCCTTAGAAATTCTGTTTTCTCCCTTTAAATCTGATCTTGGCACACTTGCTTTCTTTCAAATTTTGATATGGACTCTTTCCTTTCATCCTATGCATAGGTAGTTCCAATACAATAAAACATGAACTTGCTTAAATTAAACTTAGTATTAGCTGATACAGCACTTAGATAGTTAAACAAGCTTTTTGCTGGAGGAAATATTAGTGTATTCAGATTATTATCATTGATCACTTTCAAATGTTGGTACTGTAGGTGTTTGAAATTTGCATTATAAATTGTAAATCACATTATTTTAGTTTTGATACTGGAAGGCAGTTTGCACAGTCAGTAACACAGGAGTAATGTTAGCAAGATGGCAGTCTTAGTTTAGCTACAATCAGAGCTCAGCTACAGGAATTACAGGTTGAAACTAAACTAGTTTAAACTTGGACAGCACAAGATTAATGCTTAAACTTGCTTGCAGGAGTTTAAAACAGGTTTCTGTTGCCATTAGTTGGTTGGAAGGGAAAACAGAGATACAACTATTCTGGATATGCAAAACAGTTTTGATTTTATTTCTTACAAACTATAGGACTCCAAGCCCCTTGATACTTGATCAGAACTACATAAACACCAAAAATCAAGTAATCAAAGCTGAAAGGAGGGTACTGAAGGAGTTGGGATTTTGTGTTCATGTCAAGCATCCACATAAGGTGAGTTGTCAAATGAAATACATACTTGCAAGTATTGAGCTGCCTTGACAGCATCTTTGTGAGCTGTAATAGAAGAAATGCAGGTTTGGAATTGACTTGGGGTCTCTCTCCCACACCCCTCTATAGGTAACTGAAGTTAATTGTCCACACAGCTGAAACATTTGGCTGATTAGTAGCTTGCAGTTTGTTCTGGTAGAAGTCACTTGCCTACACTATGGCAGAGGTGACAGTCATATGTAAAAGTCGTAAAACTGGGGATATGTTTAATGGACAACAAGAACTAGGTGTGTATGGGTTTTCAGCCTTTGCTGTGGGATTGAAGTAGAACACGACCATGTAAAAATATAAGAAAATTGTTTGTTAAAAACATGCATCTATCACTTTTCCTCCTGTGTTAAAGTTAAGTTTTTCTCTTATCCCTCAGATCATTGTTATGTATTTACAAGTCTTAGAATGTGAACGTAATCAAACCCTCGTTCAGACAGCCTGGTAAGTTTATTCTTTTCCATTTTTCCTAGCCAGGAAAATAGTAGCAGAAATAACAAGCTTGATGTCCCATATGCAAAGCATTGAGCTGTAAGTTACTAGATTAAAATATACATATTTCACAATGCATTTAATGCTTGTTTCTGCTTACTATTTTCATGGTTTGATTAACTTACTTTAATGGAGAACTCAATTTAACTTTGTTCTTTTTTCTACTCTTTAATTAAAGGGTAGTCCATGATGGTAAGTCATAGAACTCTGCCCTCTGCACCACAGCTCACCTGGGGATGGCCTGATTGGCTGCCCTTCTCTCCAGTCAATCCAGTGCAAGCTCTCATCCCGAGATTCACTGAAGTGGTCCATATCCATCTTGCAGCATCTTCTAGTTCTGTCCGGGTGTCAAAAGGATTTGTATATTTGCTTCTAGAAGTAACTGTTCAACATGTTTCTAAATGTATATTTGTTGCCTACCTACTGTACTTTAGTGTATCTAAAGGACCCATGGACACATTTTGGATTGACTGCTTTCAACCAATATGGATTCAGTTGACTTAATTAAATTTGGATTACAAAGTTACTTAAAGTGAATACAGCATGCTCATACTTTCTTATCATAATATTTAGATATTGAACGTTGGGCACCATTTTATATAAGTCACTGGTGATTGGTTGTGCTGTTAACTTCTGTAATTCACGTGTTTATAAATTTGTAGAGCTGTCCCTGAAGTTCAAAAGTCATTATTGTCATAACAATACTTGGCAATACTAGCTTGGTAGAGGAAAAGTACTATAATTTGGTGAAGTTAACTGTGCAATTTGTAGTAACCAGTCACAATGATTATTGAAAGATGTAGTTAGTTGCTTGCCCTGTGTCAACCATTTAACCTTGTGTTGAATAAAGTTAAAAATAAGCAGATGGTTATCTGCATACAAAATAGAATAAATAAAGTTGAAACAGAACTGGTGTATTATGTGTAAAATTTAAGACTTTATTGGTCGTATCTTTAGCTACCTCATAATGGTAGTGGATATAAAAGTACAGCAGTTCTTACACAATTGAGTTTCAGACAAAAAAGGATTTACCTCTTGGGTAGAGGGCTTTCATTGTTTAAGTGACAGTAAACACCTATAGAAAAACATGCTTGGCCCATCATATAACTGGACAAACTATTCTTTGGACTTTATAGATTTGTAAAGTTTAGCTTGATGGACACTTCATAGAATATCCTAAAGTATTTGGGGAAAAAAATCAATTTTAACCATAACATTTGCAAAAATCCCTCATTTGGTGACATTCAGAGTTCTGTTTCTAAGTGAGAAGTAGTTCTTGCATTGGGACTTCAGAGCAATGACAATGGTGCATATTTGATGTTACAAAAGTGAAGCAACAAATTCAAAATGTTAAACCCTTTAAAACTACAGTGGTGGTAGTACTACAGTCTAAAAAAAGGCAATAAGCATATGTAAGTTAAAGAAAAAATAATAAAGTAGATTGAGTCTCCAGTTTTGCTTCTTTAAACTGAAGGTGATAAGTGAACATGAGACAAACTTGTAATTAACTTTTTTTTAGGAATTACATGAATGACAGTCTTCGAACTAATGTATTCGTTCGTTTTCAACCAGAGACAATAGCATGTGCTTGTATTTATCTTGCTGCTAGAGCTCTTCAGGTAAGCATATCTGTGTTGTTAAATCGCTTGGGATTGGTGTATTTGTTTTTGTTCCTGGAAAACATCTGTAATGATGCTAAAGGTCAGATTTCTTTGATCTTTAGATATTAAGGCTTAATTCTGTCTTTTTTTTTTTTTTAGATTCCCCTGCCTACCCGTCCTCATTGGTTTCTACTCTTTGGCACCACAGAAGATGAGATTCAGGAGATATGTATAACCACTCTGAAGCTTTATACTAGGAAAAAGGTAACTTGTTTTTAGAATTGACTGACTTAAATGAAAGTAAAGCCAGCATTGCTAAGTGGGGGGGGTGATGGAGTTTGAACACATATATAACATGCACAATTAAAACTCTACCAGACAAAAGCTCCCCTATAGTCACCATTCCCTCCTTGAGGAAGAGCATGAAAGAGCGAATCACGTATGACAGATGTTGGTCATGTTTAATGTATGGGTGTCAGATACCATAAGAGGTGTGGTATATTGACTAGAGTAATCTTCGTCCAAAATCTTGACCGTGCATATTCCTCTCTTAAACAGCCTAATTATGAATTGCTGGATAAAGAAGTAGAAAAGAGAAAAATGGCATTACAGGAAGCTAAACTTAAAGCAAAAGGATTAAATCCAGATGGTACTCCAGCTCTCTCAACACTGGGTGGCTTTTCTCCTGCTTCCAAACCATGTAAGTTACAATGCAAGGAACAGTGCTGTAGGAAGATGTCTATATATAATGAATCTCTTATGATTCTATACCTTGATGCAGTAGAAAGAATGAGATGTAAAATTTCTCATTCTCCACTGAGAGTTGTGAAGTTATCTAAAACTTCTCATATGGTTAAAGCTAGAGGATAACATTTTAATTACTTTTGGTTACTGGATTTTCATTGATACATTATTGGAGGTTGCCAATAATGGGTGATATTGAAGGAAAAATTGCAATACCGATTAGATGGTCATTCTGTAATACTACTTGGTTAATGTCGCTTAATGGTACACATTCAGCATATGCATCACTGTATTTTTACTGTGGAAGTACACAATAAATATTGAAAGCTTGTAATTATGGCTTGTGTGAGTAAGTGGGATTTTCATATGCCAGTGTTTCTGAAATGCAGTGGAATATTTAAAGTGACGCTGTTAACGTGAAACCTAGTCACGTGACACAACTCAACTCATCTTTTAACTGATGTGCCTGTTCATTGTTTTCCTTGTGCTAGGCATTTCTAACAAGTGTTGTTTTAAAACATCTTTTTCAATTCGTGTTTATCCATCAAGGTACAGTAGGACCACTGCAATTCAAAGCTGTGAATGTGAACAATTCAAAATCTAGAAATGGAAGTTCCAGTAGCAGTGTTGTCTTGATGATAATGTAGAATAGGTGCATAGAACATAGCTTTAGTTATACGTTTAACAGACTAGCCAATAATTAAAATTATGTAGTAAAGAACTTCAAAGGGATCCTGTCAGTTTAGAGCATACAAGTCTTAACTTTTTGCCAATAGATCTGTCTTTCAATGATATTTTTAACATTTAAATTCCAGTAGCACTTACAGGGCACAGCTAGGTTGAGCATGATTATACTAGGCAATGTACAAACGCACAATAAATGATTACAGTACATTATCTGAAAACTGGAGCAAACGTACAGAAACTAAATTTCTGTTTTGTTTCTATCTTTCAAAGTAACAACAGCTATTCCTTGAGAACTAGCAATATGGTTGAACTTTGAAAGTTCTTTGAAGTAGTGCATGCAAAATTCCCTTATGGACTCCTAAAGAGAGGGTGAAGGGATAATTTTATTCATGGTTAGCTGAGTGAAATTGGGATTTGAGGGCATTCAGAATAAGCCAGCAACTCATTTTTTAATGGTAATTCTACTGTTGGCGATTTGAGGCATAAGATTTAAACCTTCTTCTCAAATAACATCCAGTATGTGGTGCAATTCATGGCATTGGTTTTGAAATGAAACCCTAGACAGGGCTTTGGAGCGGAGCACGGAGCTGGAGCACGGAGCAACTGTGGAGCAGTGGAGCGGCAGGTTTTTGCCTGGAGCTGGAGCAGGGCCGGAGCCCAGCTCCGAAGCACTGACCCAAAATGTTTTGCTCTTGGTTAGATGACCTGATTGTGTGGTTCCATAAGCTTACGTGCTCAAGCTAGTACAGTAGAAGCTGTGTTATCCAGCACTTTACTAACCAGAACACTCTAGAAACCCGACATTTCTGATATCTCCAAATACAAATTAAAAGTATGGTTGGCGCAGGACTGGCAGGCTCCCTGCCTGGCTTTGTGGGGCTACCTGGAAGCGGCAACATGTCCTGGCTGCTCCTAGGTGGAGGAATGGCCACAGGGGCTCCGTGCACTGCCCCATCCCTGAGCGCCAGCTCTGCAGCTCCCATTGGTCAGGAACCGTGGCCAGTGGAGCTGCCAGGGGTGGCACCTGCAGGCAGAGGCTGCATGTAGAGCTGCCTGGTCGCGCCTCCGTGCAGCAGGGACATGTTGCCAATTGTGGGGAGCCACCTATGGTGAGCGCTGCCTGGATTCAGCACCCCAAAACCCCTCCCAGAGCCTGCGCCCTGAGCGCTGCTCCCCCTTTCCCCCCAACTCCCTCTGAGAGCCTGCGCCCCCTCCTGGACCCAGACTCTCCCTCCATTGGTAAGTATAAGTCTTAGTTAACCAGAATTTTTGACTAAACCCATGCCAAACACAGATTTTACTGTAGTAAGATAAGTTTCATATCTTATCTTAACTAAGCAAGAACACCTTGTCTGCAGCTCTGAATGAGGCCAATTAGAACTGGCTTCTGTTCTCAAATTTTGTTCCAACAGCCTAATTCTGACTTCAGGACAAGGTGCAAGAGCCATCTATTTTCCCAGGGTTCTAAGAAGTATATGTGAAGGGAGCAGGTTAGAGCAGGGTATTTACACTTGATGGAGAGACATACTTCATCTTGTTTCATAATTTGTGCCTATTACGTGTGCCTTGGACGAAAGGATAAATGCATCTTTAAAGAAACATATTAGTGTACTTCTCCTCATCGTATGATTTACAGACTACTTAAATAAAAGATTTTACTGGTGTCTTTAATGTAGTAGTTTCACTTACAGGAGCAGCTACCAAATGGAAAGGAAGAGAAGCAGTCAGCATTAAAAGTTTCTAGTTAGCACTTATATAAAGTTAGCACTTGCATAAAATGTACCAAAAAATCCTGTTCCTTGATGGCAAATTCTACTGCTAGTGTATAACATCTTAACCTTGAATTATTTGCTCTCATTCTTAGCTTCCCCAAGAGAAATGAAAACTGAGGAGAAAACACCAGTATCTGTGAATGCTAAAACTATTAAAAAAGAACCAGAAGAAAGGCAGCTAGCTTCAGAGAGTCCTTACAATGGGTAGGAAAAAATCTGTCTTTTTAAGCCAGCCAATTTTAAGTCAGGCACTTTCAAGTTAAACTTTGCCATCTAGTTTTGTGAAAATAAATTTGTTTTTGCTAAGTGTAATCTTCAGGTTTTTTTTATTTTTTTATTTTTAAATTTAAGCATGAGAAAAGAAAGCAAGAGAAGTAGAAGCAGCAGAAGTGCTAGTAGATCAAGGTCAAGAACAAAGTCACGGTCTAGATCGCATACTCCTAGGAGACAGTAAGTAAAACAGTACTTTTTGATTGCTAAATGACTTACTTGTTTTAAGAAGTGTTTTAAAATGCCATTCCATATAGTAAATGGTCTTACAATAGTTAGTTTACTAACAGCGAATCTCTCCATCAAAGTACAGTATCTCACAATTGTACTGGTATCCAGTAGATACTGAAATGCACGTGGTAGTGGATGAAAATCCGTGGTTTAAGAATATTCATACAGTCTAAAGATAAATCAACTATAATACCAAAACTCACCTGTGACAGAGAGTAAGGTCCTCTTATGATATTTGCAAACCATCACTTGCACCCAAGTTTTCCATTTTAAATATGAGAATTTTCTTAAGCTCTTCCCTTAAAGCTGTGAGAATAGTTGTATTTACTGAAAGTGCTGTAAGAAATTGAGTCTCTTATGCAGCCAAATTTTGCATGCTGTAACCTCCTTCCCAAATATCTGAAGTGTATGTAAGATCCATATTAAGGAATGTGTGGAAATGTTAGCCATTTAAATGTATAGCTTTAGAGACCAAATCTTGTTCTATGGATACCCATTTATCTTTGGCACTGCTAGGAGTTGAACACATGTACAAGTCTTTAGCTGTTGTTGCAAAGAAAACCCTGTTATCGGTGGTTTTTAACCAATGCAGTGTCTGCTGGAGTTTGTAAAGAGCCTTAAATGGTAACTCAGTGATGTGAATGATCTCAGATCTGTGATCAAACTTATATGACATGTCACTGTTAACACTTCACTGCCCACAGCATGTAAAAAAACAGACTTTCTGTTTAAAATCGAGGCAGTTGTATAAGTTTTTTTTATTTTCACAGTGTAAAAAGATGTAAACATCCTAATTTTTATTTTTTTTTGTAAGTTACAATAATAGGAGGAGTCTATCCGGAACATACAGCTCAAGGTCAAGAAGCAGGTCCCGTAGTCACAGTGGCAGTCCTCACAGACATCATAATCATGGATCTCCACACCTAAAAGCCAAGCACAGCAGAGATGAGTTGAAGAGTGTAAATAGACATGGTCACAAAAGGAAAAAATCTCGCTCGCGTTCTCAGAGTAAATCCAGGGATCACTCCGAGGCTGCCAAGAAACATAGGCATGAACGGGGACATCACAGGGACAGGCGTGAAAGATCCCGCTCTTTTGAGAGATCTCACAAAGGCAAGCACCATAGCAGCAGTCGTTCAGGACATAGCAGACACAGACGCTAAGTTTTGGTTCTGCTTCTGATTTTAGTTACACCTGTATATAATACAGTGTATGGACTGTGCGATTGGAGAAGAAACTGATTAGGAATTGATTTATTTAAAGCCCAACAGCTAATTTTCTAAAACATGTAGGACATTTTTCTTTAGAAGAACTATGTTAAATTTTTGCACATAAAATACCTTAGCAGTATCAAATGATTGAAAATAATGATCAGGTTAAATTGTACGTATTAGAGTTGTGTATTGTTTATCAATATCAGAACTGGAGAACATATTTCTGTTTAAAAAAAAAGTACCTTATTTTTATACAGGCCAATTGCAGACGCTTATATTTAAGTATAGTTATTTGTCTAAACAATGGTGGATACTTTCTTACACTGGTTTTAGTCTGCATGTGTATAAAGATTTTTACAAGAAATAAAATATAGCGCTGGTTTTTTTTTACTGCTCTGTTGAGTTGAATTGTTCTAATTATTACCAAAGATAATTCAAAGCAAACTGATTTGTTAGACTGAATTATCACCTCCACTGAGGAGGAAAAGGACATTTTCACAATCCTTTTGGGAGCAGAGGGAATCCAACTTTTAGAATTTCAAAATTTGAGTTTGGGACACTTAATCTTTTAAGAATCATGTCACACTCATTTTTCATCTTTTAGTTGTAGTTTAACTGTTCATGTTCTTGCAAATTTTAGAGACCGCATTTTTAGTTTTCAAGTATACACATAATTTGTGTGGATATGGTGCATTCTCATGTTGGGGAATGGCTCCATTTATTCAGTAGTGCTGGGTTCTTCAGTCCCTCCTAAAGGAGGCAGTCAGCTGTCTTGATTGGCTGAGCTAACTCTCTAGATAAGTCCTTCCACAGAAAGTCCCCTCCAGAATTTTTTGTGGCTCCAAAGGGAAAGCAGGCTAAGTCAGTGTTTGTCAATCTTCCTTTGCTTCCCCCCCCCCCCCCCCCCCCGGTTCTTTTATTTCCCCTTAGCTGCCCACTTTGTTAGTGTAGGGTTACTTTTTGTGTTTAAGGGCTGTTCAGATTTACCTCCATGGAGCTCCAGGCAATTGTGGGGACTTTGACCATGCTTTCCCTTCAGGTTAGCCCTGGTAATGTCGAAAAAAGCATAAAAAGAAAAGGGCATCTCTGTGTTCTGCTCACCCCCCTTTGGCATAGTGTAGTAAGGGGGAAAGTGTTCCTTTTGCTCCCCCAACCTCAGGTGAGGGCTACTGCAGTTAGATAGCAAGCAGAATATATGTCCCTGGCATAGGAGAGTGCAGTGGTGGCTGCTGCTAAATGAGGAGCCCAGTAAGACAAGGCACTGAAGAAAGTGCCCAGGAAACAGGCCCATTTTGCTGCCACTAATGTGGACTGGGCCCTTATCAGCAAGTATCCCACCTCAGCAGCTCCGGTCAACATGGTAAAACTCCAGGACCCCAGTAGGGTGACCAGACATCCCAATTTTGGTGGGAGAGTCCCGTGTCCCGACTTCACATCGGTCGGGACACCCTTTGTCGCGATATTAGGGACTGCTCACTGTGAGTCACGGCACGTACCAAAGTCCCAGGGCTGGCGGCGCTTCCTGGGGTAGCTCCTGGTGCCTGCCCGGCTGCAGGAGCCTGCAGTGCGGGTGGCCCCTAGGCAGAGATGGAGGGGGTCTCTGCGTGCTGCACCAGCTCCCTCCTGCCCAATCAGAGCTGCAGGGGTGGGGCTTGCTGGTAGTGGGCAGAGAGCTCCCCACCAACCTGACCCTCGGAGCCAGAGGGTCCTGCCGGACGGATGCTTCCTGGGAGCCGCCCCAGGTAAGCACTGCTGGGACTCCACCTCACCCCTGGCAGGTCCCTCTGGCTCTTAGGGTTGGGGGCTCTGCGGGCTGCTTCCACCTGCAAGCCCCGCTCCATGGCTCCAGCAGCTCCCTTTGGCACTTTTCCTGGCCAATGGGAGCCACAGAGCTCGCGCTTGTGGCAGGCGCAGCATGTGGAGAGTCTGGAGACCCCCCTCGCTACTCCGACCCTAGGAGCCAGAGACCTCCCAGCAGGGCTGGTGAATGCGGCCAGGGAAGGGGGCAGGGTGTGATGGAGTAAGTGCTTACCTGGGGCGGCTCCTGGGAAGCAGCCGGCAGGTCCCTGAGGTGAGCGTCACTGGGCTGAGCCAGCAGTGTGGCCCGGGCTCCCCCCAGCAAAGTGTGTGCAGACTGGTCCACCTAGCTCATGGCAGAGCCAAGGAAAGGAGGCACCTGCCTCTGCACATGCTGATTCCACCCATGGCAGGCCTGGGCTGCGCACTGCTAAGCTGCTGCCCAGCTCACTTAACCCACATTGGCAAGCAGGGATTGCACCTGGCAGCATACATCTGCTCAATGTACAATCGGGACGCCATTTGTCCTGACGTTCAGTTAAATTTTAAATTTGGTAGTGAAATAGAAAATTAGTTGACTGGGAATGTCCCATTAAACCCGATTGTGATCTGTTATCTAATGGCAATTTTGGGTTTTCAGGTTGTTTTCAGGTGTGATGCTGAAGCTGGGGCTGAAGGCAGGACTGTAGGCCTCCCCACTGTGACTGCAGCTGGGGCTAGAGCCAGGGCTAGAACTGGGACCCTTCGCTCCCCTGCCCTGCAACTGGGTTTGACTTTGTAACCAGGATCCTGTGCCCATGGCTTCTGCTGGGGGCTGGAGCTGGGGCCTTGAGTCCTTCCCCCGTGGCTTGTGGTGTGGGCTGTGGCAGGGGCCATACACCCCTATTACAGCTTCCTAGGGCTGTGTGCCCCCTCTCATGGCTCCGGTCGGGGCTGTGCACCTGTGGTTCTCCCCCTTCCTCTCTCTCTTCTTCCCCCCTGCCCCCTTTCCCCCACCCCAGCTCGCCCAGTGTGTCCTGATATTTCACTCTTGCCATCTGGTCACCCTAGGCCCCAGTCATCTTCCATAGCATCATGATGGGGGCAGGAAGGGGCTAAGTAGATTGTCTGGACACCCCACCCCATGCCAATGGACAGGCAGTGGTCAGGACACCCACACAATGCTGTAGGCCTCTTGAAAACTGGCAGCACAGTAAAATCTGTTCCCTGTCTCTGCTCCCTCTTTGCTTTGTAGTGGGGTCTTGGTGCCCATTTTTGAGTAGGGAGCTTGTGTACCACAGGCAGCCATTTTAGAATAGGCACCTGTCCTAACTTCTCAGCAGCCATCTTAGAGTCCACTGGGTGGAAAAGGATAAGCTTTCCTTTCCAGACTCCAAAGGCCTTGGCCCCCTCTCCTGGAAGTCCTCTCTAAGCAGTGTAAGGGTCACAGACATAGAGCAAAGAAATCCTAGATGATCAGGAATGATTCTTCCCTGCACAGCTTTTTGCCTTTGCTGTTCGTGGGTATCTTCCCAGAGCAGTCAGCCAAAAAGGGGACACAGATCAGGATGAGGTCTAAGATAGAAAACACTCAAATATTTTCCAGTGATCTGTAAAACTGACCCTTACATTCTCACGCTGGCTATCTTGTTTAAGGGTGCAAAGGTAGCTGGGTAAACTTGTGCTTTAAAAAACAAAACAAAAAAATACTCAAGTTTTCCCTGACAGATGGGTCGAACGAGCTCTCCGCTGAGACTACGAAGTGATTAGAGCCTCTGCAGAGGCCACTCGTTTCCCCCCCACCGCCGGAGCAGTCCTTGCTTACACAGAGTTCCTGCTCTCTCACATTCCCAAAACAGACTGAGGTTGGGATCCAACTTAAAAAGAAATTTCCATAACATCTGCTTTAGTTTCAGCCTCACTCAGTGCTCAAGAAGGCATCTATGGCTATGGAAGGAGATGCTTCTGCAAGGCAGGTTTTGGGTAGGAAACCTATAATGGGGGGAGTTGGGGAACCAATAGAAAAAGCTGCATCTGAAGCACAGGACAAAAAATGTTTTCCCTTCTTAATGATTTAGTTAGGAGATTGTAAGCTGTTTTTCCTCTGTAGGTAGCCTTCGTGGGGTATTGGAGCTTCAAATATGTATGCTTAGAGAATCTATTTTCTCCCCTACCCTAAGTTGGGGAAAGCCAGGACCATTAATTCTAGAGGTGATTCATTCTCCAGGAATACTCCCAAGTGAAATCAATGAGTACCAGCCTATTTCTGGGGGTGGGTGTGTGCATGCTAGCCCCCCTTTCTTCACACCTATGTTGCCGCCAATGTGCACAAATGATTAAGACTCTCCTGCCCACGCACACACACATACCCCCTGCCACCAATGGTTGTCAAAATTCAAAAGGACTCCTCTCCCCCCCAACCCCCTCCAAATCTGCCTGTCCAAGAGGGAGGCTATGGTCTGGCAAATCTTTGGGGTGATACCAATCCTCGTCTAGGGCAGGCTCTATCGGGACTTACACTCCATACTGTTCTTGGTGCCAAAGAAATCAGGGGAGTACAGGGCTGTCTTAGGTTTAAAATCACTTAAGCTGATTCACAGCAGCATGGCTCAGCCCCAAAGCTGCCTTTAGCAATCATGTCTTCAGCAGAGGAAGCTCAAGGGCATAACCCAGACTTTTGGGAAATCAACATGTGATCTCCTCTAGCTCCAATTCCAAGAGGAACAAGTTCTAGGTCAGGAGCAGAAAGGGTGGGCCTGGGGACTTGATGCTTTCTCCTAGGTATGGCCAAGGGCTCTGCTGCAGGCATTCCCTCCTTTTCCCAGGAAAGCATACACCACCTAACAAGTAGAGAGACAACAGGCTGTAGTGATTCTGATTGCACTGCCCTGGCCAGACATCCCTGGTTTTCAGTGCTCTTGGAGAGAGAGAGCTGGCCTCTCCACCATTACTGTCCACTCTGGATCTTCAGTCACAGGCCTGACTGTTCCATCACAACCCAGCATCTCTAAACCTGAGTGCCTGGTTATTGAAGGGTCATGTTAATTAATAAAAAAAACCACTAGGATATACCAGTGACATGTTCTCAATCCTGCTGAAGTTCAGCAAGCTTTCCCCCAATTCTCAGAATACAACATGGAGACCACTGGATTCCTGGTTAACATCAAGAGGATGCACAGTGGGCATAGCCTTAGTTGAATTGCTCTTAAGATACTTATGAACGGGCTTGTGTTTGGAATTGCAGTGCATTTCACTCAGATCTCACCCGTCAGCTCTGGTATCCTCAGTTCTGGTAGCAGGGGGGGTCAACCTAATTGCCCCTGCACATTAAAACAAAAATTGTCCAGCCTAATCAGACTTCTTATTTGCAAAGTAGCTACCTGCGACCTTTTCTAATTTTAAATCTGCTGTTGGGTTCCCTTTTCAAACCCCTGTCTCAACTGTCACTATATTTCCTTCTATTGGACCGACTTCTGGTGGTGAGAGAGACAAACTTTCGAGCCACATAGAGCTCTTCTTCAGGTCTCTCTGTGACTCAAAAGCTTCTCTCTCTCATTAATAGAAGTTGGTCCAATAAAAAAAATATTCCCTCACTCATCTTCTCTTTCTAATAGCCTGGGACTGACATGGCTACAACTACATTTCCTGACAATTAAGGTCAGCTTCCTTGTGTCCATAACCTGTGTATAAAAGGTATCAGAGGCAGGAACTCTGCCCTTGATCTTTGTTCCCATAATGAAAGGGTGGTAATACTCAGACTCTTCATTCATCCCTAAAATAAATTTCTTTCTTCCACTCGTCCCAGGAGCTTTTTCTCCTTTTTGGCCAAACCCAACCCCTCAGAAAGATACCTAGACTGCAATTAAGATCTGTATTGAAAAGACAAGCTCTCAATAAAACCTCTGCTTTGTTCATACTTATACACCACAGGGTTAGGAGACAGAAAGCTTCCAGGGCTCCTGTAGCAAGATATATTTTGGGGGAGGAGATTTTTCTGGGGCATATCAAGTCAAGGGCAAAACTCCATTCAAGATTAAAGCCCATTCTGCAAAGTCAATGGCAGCTTCGTTAGCCAGTGAAAGTTTTGTGGTGCATCTATCTTGTGTATCCCTGCATACGTTCACTAAATGCTAGATGATCGATAGACTTCAACTGGGCAAAGCAGCCTTCTGAAGGAGGTTTCTACAAGCCGCAGCACACCTTTTCCTCCCCCTCTCCCTCCCCCCGCCACCCTCCCCAACAATTGATAGTGAGAGGTGATGGTCGGGTGTACTACAAAAATCCTATCACTACTTGTATTTTATGTTGAAATGTTCTCAATTAATATTACAGTTCTTTAGGATGCAGTAAAACCCAGCTTACTTTTCAAGTTCAAGCCTTTAGGTCAATTACAGAAAATTTAGAGGCCACACCAGGCTACACTTTCAATGATACATCCATACTTTATTTAAAAAAAAAGTAGTTTAGCAAAACAGGTATTCAGTTACTACTTACACATATGCTACTATTGTACTCGCTCACAGATGAAATGATGTAGCAATGGGTGATCAGTCCACTGACAGAACCTGGACCCAAATAGTCCTGTTTTGATGTTAATTGGAGCTCTTTCCATAACCTAACAAATCTACGTCTTTTATATTCTAATACTAATTAACATTAAACAGCCCTTTACAATAATATTTCTACCTCTTTATGGGCTCTTTACAATACACACTTTAAGTTCATAGCTGCACTAATAGCTTTCCCATATTCTCAATATAGATAGCATTTTACTAAACATTTACAATTCTCAGAAACAATCAGTAAAAACCTGGCTCAAAACACAATGGTAGCATGAGCTTGGGTCATGAACTTGTTAAATCTTACTTTCCCATAACATTGTCTCCTACTTATCTTCCACTTTTCTCAGACTAGCAACTTCAATTTCCTATACTCCTCTACTCTTAGGAAATACCAACATTTCACCTTCTCTATCAAACATTTTATTTAAAACTTCATTACCTATTGCAATTAAAGGGGTATCCTAGCTAGTTAGCAAATCTTGTGTCCCAGTAATGTTTGAGTACTCCTTTGGAGTAAACTATGTTACCAATTCTTGGTGATCTGGTGTAAACTCAGCCATAATATCAACAAATTCAGGTTACATAACATTTTTCCCTTACCTTTTAGGTCTAAAACAAAAATTTGGCTATTTTGTAACACATCTCATTGCACCATAATAAAAATGCCTTTCTCTTTGCCACTGCACAATAGTTGTGCATCATTATCATAGGCCAATCTTTCCATTCGTATCTTCCATTTAGTCAGTCACACTGGGCAGGATCTAAATTCTTCTGTCTGGAACAGTAACACTTTTTGTGGGAGGAGTATAGGGCAGTTTCATTCACCTCTGCTGTGCAGGGACTGCCCAAAGAGGACATACCATCATGGGCCAATGAGAGGAAGGAGAACCAGCCAACCTGGGTCAACCGGCATAGTGTGCGTTCTACACAGCAAAATAAGCAACATAAAAACAAGAACACATCAGCCTTCGACAACTGTGACATGGGGAAGCAGCCAATGTTTAGGCCTCTTTGAAAATCCCAGCTAACTATTAATATTAATGCTATATGTGAGCACAAACCATGCTGAAAGGCAGTGATGTCATGGATTACAATGTAAGCTAAAAGTTACAGTGTAGTCAGGACCTCATTCTGCCCTACCACATTATCTTATACTTAGTATGTAACAAATATGCATAGTCAGGAAGAAAGTTAATTGCCTTATCAATCTATTTTTGAAATAGAATGAAGTATAAGAAGAGCCTAATTTATGCATTTTTCTTATAACAATGTGTATTTTATATAATTAGTCCTGCGGGAATTCTGCGCCAGTGTGCAATGCAGAATTTCACAGAATTCCCTGTTTTCCCACACAATTTCTGGCTGCCAAAGGGAGGCTTCTATCTCTGCTTTGAACTCTCAGCCCTGAACCCTCCCCCTGGAGTTAGGCACCTAAGCCAGGTCAGCCCATGTGCTAGTAGATGAAACCTGGACCTTTCTCACAAAAAAGAAACCCACCCTGTTAGAGCCAATAACCCATTTTTAAGAGTGCTGTCCTGGATTCATATCCCTGCTCCATGTGATTTAGAGTAGGGACTTCATCCTAGTTCTCTTACATTTAAGGTCAGTACTCTACCCACCAGGCTATTCTAGGCTGGGACCCTCAGTCTCTCCTGTTGAAGTTCCACTTTGTATAACTAATAAAATATTCATTACGCAATAGAGAGGGTGAGACTATAGTGTGGTGGTTGAGGCACTCCCCTGGAATGTTGGAGACTGAGGTTCAAGTCCCTTGGCCAATCATTATCAACACAAAGTGGAACAGCTCCAGGAAGAGAGACTGAAATATCCTCCCAAGCATTCCTAATAGCCTGGTGTTTAGCGCACCCTCATGGAATATGGTAGCCCCTCCATTCAAATCCCTGCTCTAAATCAGTCTGAGAAGGGATTTGAACCTGATCACTGACATCCCAGCTACATACCCTAACCACTGGGATAGTGGGTATTGAATGGACATCCCTTTTTAAAATCCCATTCCTTTGTGCAGGGCCCAATCCCATAAGCATGTTCCAAGCACACATGTGGGGATCAGGCTCTGCTGAGAGACAGGCAGGGGAATGCTTTGGGGCTCTGGCTTGAGCAAGGGCCCTGAGCAGCTCATTAGCTATAGAGTGACACCAGGATTTAGGTGGCTTTACACAGGCCCACCAAGGGAAACTTAGGCAGCCTCAGAGTGAGGCTGCAGCTGATCTGGTCCTGCGAATGTCAGCAGCACCTAAGTACCTTTGTGGATCTAGCCCTTAGTCACTTTTGAAAATTGTGTCCAGTGTTTTTGAATATCACAGCATAGCACAACTCAACTGCCATCCCTAGATTTGTAGCTGATCTTAGTAAACAATTCTGCTGCTACACAGGAAGGAACAGAATCAAGTTCACTTTCTTAGCTGCGTTGGCTGTGCTGTGCTAACTGGAGTAAAAAACAGTAACACTTCAGGCACTAAAGTAAACCGCTAATCTCTCTCCAATTCTAATCTATATGTTTTTATGCCAAACTGAGCACTACAGTTTATAATTGGCTACATCCAGACAACAGACCTGGTGAGTCAGAAGGTGGTTTTACATGGTCATTTTTCAAAGTGGAATCACACTATAAAGAAAAGTCAGACAATTTACTAATCCACGGCAATAAAATTTACTGGCAACAAAATAAGCCTTTATCTTGACATCTGTACTCTATCTCTGAGCATTAATACTAGTTACACTACCTCCTCTCCTTCACTGCTCAGCCCCTTCACAGGGGTATCCTGGAGTGCAGTACAATATCTCTCTCCCTCCCTCTCTTTCTCTGCCTTGGGTGCTGGTGCAGCTCTCATGAATTTTAACACCCTAATCTGAACTGCTGCAACTTTAGAACCTGACTGAGGCACTAAATAAGGCCAAGTGCAAGGTGAACTCAGGTATAACGGTGTTGCAACACAAGAATGGTGATGGGGTTCTAGCTTACTCTGCGGTCAGATGCTCATTGCCAGTAATTGTGCCTCTGCTGGTTCCAGGTGATCATCAGGCTCCTTCCACCAGGTGAGTGGCAATTTGAACAGATACACCAAGTAAATCCTACCGTAGTGCTGCCTCATACTGAGTATTAAATAGCTAAGTTCTGGGAGCGGGTGGCTGTCCATAATATTTGTGTTAAATCCTGGCTTCTAGTATGCAGTGGCTGTCAGATTTTTTGTCTCCTCTGCAGTAGTACTCATCACTTTTATGTATTTTTATACAACTGTACTTGTACGTTCATCAACAGTGACATACATGGCTGATAACATGTTTTAATATAACCTTCTGCCATGACACTAAAGAAATCCATGAAGGGCTAAGGAATACTCATATAGCAGAATTCAGTGAAGGATATACTGTGTTCCTTTTATATGGCAGGTATTTTTAGTAATCATTAACTTAAGCACATGGATTTCTGCTTCTGCTGAAGGCACAGCAGGCAAGGTTACCCAATCTGTTATATTAAAACCATCTGGTCAGCCGCTGAGAATTTGTTTTATATTGCAGAAATCAAAATGCAGTTGCTACACAGTGGCAGATGGCAGCCACACTGAAGCTGAAATGCCAACTGCAGGACACATTGGATTGAGACTACATTTTCCAGTTTGTTAAACTTGTTTTAAGAAATCAGTTTAACACCCAACTCTGCTGCAAAACTGTAACATTAGCTGTTACAAGAAAGTTCCCAGACAACTCAGAGTAAGATGGGATTTCATGGGCCTGCCTTGATTAAAACAAAAATTGTCACTGACAATGTTTACAAAACAGGTTTTGAAACCAGTTCGCTTGGTAGAAAGAAATAATGACTTTTTTTAAAAAAATGAAGAATACTTGTTCAAATATCTTTTTTGAAACTGGAGGAAAGGTGATTGTGATTCATTAAACTGCACAGAAATCACTGCCCTCCTTCAAACAAGCCGCATGTCTTGGTGAAACACCATAGGAATGCATATGGCCAACAGATGGCAGAAGGGGGGAGGGAAAAAGTTTGCAAGGTAAAAACACGTTTCTTACTCCTTTTCTCTAGATGAAACAGCTGCTGGGCACCCTCAGAGTTAGGCAGCAGCTGATCTGGTTTTGAGAATGTCAGCAATGCTATAGATGGGGCCAGAAAGTTTATAAAACATAACTATGTGCAGATGAATTTCATTGTGTTGTGGGCTCCTACTGGCTTAATAAAATCAGACTAAAGCCCTGCTTTTAAAAGACATGCCTCTCCCACCATTTGGAGGTGTTGCTTACCTTTTTATTTTTTTAAAGCCTAACTCAGTTGGGATGTCAGTGAATCAGATTCAAATCCCTTCGCAGCCAAAACAGTTGCTGGGAGTGCTCCAAATCTCACTCATTTTTGAAGGGAAATCTGAAACACTAGCAAGGCTTTTCATTCAGTGTTCGTGGATTCATAGATTAAAAAGCTAGAAGGGACCACTGTGATCATCTAGTCTGCCCTCCTGCATAACACCGGCCATAGCACTTAGCATATATCTTTTAGGAAAAAAATGCAGTCTTGATTATTCTTCTTTTTTCATATGGCTTAGAAACTGCCATATTAGATATCCAAATGTCAGTTGGCAATCCAATTAATTGCTTCAGATGACGCAGAGTATACGGCAGAGATACCATGGATATAATTATTTGGGACATTGATAGGTTGAAGTCAGATTCACCAGTCACAGATAGGTTCGAGTTTCAGTCCCAATTTATGAAGAAAGTAAGTGCATCTGCCATGTGATGTGAAAATGTGATTCAAAGTGACCATATTTTCAATTGTAATGAAAAACAACAGGTTTCTTCAGCTGGATCCTTGATGAGGTGTTTGTTTGGACTTTGGCAACCTTTCACCTTGCTCCCATTGTCAAGAAAAATCCTGAATCTTTGAGCTCTTCCACTGCAAGCCAAAAAGATTTTCTAAATCTGAGTCAGAATCTTAGTAAGTTATTTAGGTCTTCTTGTATTGGAAGATCCTTGTTCCCTCAAATACAGTGGGGAAGTATTCTCGTCTCACGACAGATTTGGAGGGGTGGACGTGCACCAGTAGAGGAAGCCGCAGTTGTGACATTGATTTTACTCTACCCATAATTATCCGTGTGGCAGTGTAAAGTTGAGAGTCGACAAGTGATATGTGGGAGCTATGTTTGTCCAGATGGGTGAGAAGTATTCTTTGGCTGAGTAGACAAAGGCCAGTGAAGAGATCTGTAGAGTTTTTGCATTGGCTCCCTAGGTCATTCCTGCCAGATTCTGGGTGAGATTGACATGCATCTTTATTTTATCATGGATATATTTCAGGTGCGGGTGGTATGTTAGGCTTCAATATAATGTTACACCAAGGTATCGTGGGATGGAATCATGTCTTATCTACAGTTCTGCCTTAGCCATTTGATTGTTTATTTGGAATGCTGACACAAAAGTCTTGGTGGGTCTTGGTTTTAGCTGCCAATATAAGAAATATTCTTCCATGGTGTTAATGTCCTTGGTTAGCTTTGTTCTATGGTAAGTAAATCCTGTGTTTGTGTAGTCAGAGCAACATCATCAGCATAGACAAATTTCCATAATAATGTTGGGAAAGGTCGCTTGTGTAAATATTAAACAGGATCAGCGCAAGGATTAATCCCTGTGGTAGGCCATCATTGAGAGTTTGTGGCGTTCTAAGCTGGTCATCAAGGAAAATGCAAAGGGAACGACTGGTCAGAACATCTCGGAAGAATTTTATTGTTGCATTGCATGGGAGAATTTTGCTGTCTTTCAGAAGGAGGCCATCCCTTCATATAGTGTTGTAGGCGGCAGATAAGTCTAAGAAAGCTGCCCGAGTGTTGATTAAGTTTTCATTGGACTCTCTCCTCAATATGTGTTGTTAAAGCTAATATTTAGTTGGCACAGCGGTGGTCTGATCAGAAACCCACTTATTCATTTGGTATAATTGCTCCTATAAGCAGCACAATCCTTGCCATTAATATTCTCTCCATGATTTTGTACAACATGCAGAGGACTGATGTGGGATGATATAATGAGGGATTATTGGTTAGCTTCCTGGGCTTGGCAATTGCAGAGTCCATAGCCTCACCCCAGATCCTCAGGACAAGCACTGCGGAATGGATATCGGAGAACAGTGCTGCCAGCCATTGCCTTCCCTTGGCTCTGAGGTTTTTAAGAAATTCTGGAAAGAATCCAACTCACTTCTTTTGTGAGTGAGGGGTCCTTGTTTACTTCCTCAACGGTGGAGGGCAATGATGGGAGGATGAGGCGGGTAGTGAGCTATTTGTCGGAGCTCTTGGCATACTTTGTGTTTAGTAGATTTATCCCCTGTTGCTTCTGAGTTTGTAAGATGCATTCTTGCAGTTGCATCTGTTGAGACTTCAGGATTTTGATGTATCACTGGGTCTGCAGTCTCGAGCTGAAGCAATAATAGCCCGGCTTTGATGCTGGAATGAATGAAATCCAGACCTTCAACTGTCTTGATCTTGATTTAAAAATTGCTGATGACAGAGAATCCACCTAACCCTTGGTAAGTTGTTCCAGTGATTGATTACCCATACTGCAGGGAGAAGGTCTGAGTGGAACTTCTATATTATTGTTAGTTTCTTTTTTAATAAAGTGGAAGCCCAGGAGGGTGAGTTTTTAACTCTACAATTATTTTGTTTTAGACCATGCTAGGAAAGACCCACCTACTCATGCAAAGCTAATTTTAAATTGCTATCATCTGCATCATTAGGTTTGAACTGGCAAACATCAACTTCCATTCAATACACAATTCTTCTTTAAAATGTTGAGTAGGGATTTTAGTATTAAATACCTACTAGCTTGCATGGAGCCAAACTGCAATGCAGACTTGACTTTCCTGAGTTGGCATGGTGAGCCCTGAGCTCCTGTCTCTTGGATGACATACTGTAGTTTGGACACTTTTCCAAAGGATATAATAATAATTAAGCAATAATCCTGTAATGAACATGAGCACTAATTCTTGGGAGTGAATGAGCTTGTTTGCCTATTTGGTTTGTCTTTTGGCTTGCCTAAAGTTTACAGTGTGGTCTGTTGGGGGTTGTATGTTTGGGGACTGCATGGGAGTGGGGATTTACTAGCTGAGTGTTCTCTAGCCTCCTGGCCTTTGAGCATTCTTCCCTTGTATGTTAATGAGGGGGCAGGGTTGACCTAAGAGAGAAGGACTTAAGAGCCAGATGCTAAGTGACCAGGCGGAGCTAGTGAGGAAGGAAGTTTGAGAAGGAGCAAGAATAAAATTGCCACGGTTCAGAAAGGCTGCACTGCCAATGCCAACCCTACTCCTGAGCTCCTCCACCTGCACCTTTGTCCAGACAGAGAACCCGACCATAGATACTTCTATCCTGGTCCTGGTATGGCTTTGCCAAGACTGGCCTGCATTTTCCCTTCATAGGAAGCCAGGCTGGGGAGACCATCCAGTGTGAGAGGTGCCTACTGGTAGAAACTCTCAGGAAGGAAGTGGGAGAATTACAGGAGGAGACGGCTAGACTGACGGCAACCATGCCCTTGAAGAATTCATCAAAAATATGCATATTGAGACCTCTAAGGTTGAGGAAGCAATCCAGCTGGAAACATAAGGATCCATGACTAGAACCCTGGTCTGTAGTCCCTGGGAGGGTTGATGCTCCCACAGTGCCACTGGGAGGAATGCAGAGCCACCTTCAGGGAGCACTGTGGAGATTTGGCATCACAGGAAGTACCACCCAAAGGTCCTAGAGTGACAGTACCCTGTGGCCCTCTGATTGGCCAAGTGCACTATTTAACCCACAAAGACTTCTGGCCTACTGTGACTCCAGATCTCTTTGTCTTCTGACTCCAGTTTCCAGCCCCAGCCCGACTGTGATCCTGACTCTTGCCTCCTGATTCCAGACTGGTAACTATCTCTGATCTCCAGTCTTCGATCCCAGTGTGATTCTGACTCTCGGGTATTGAACCCAGCTCTCACAACTCCTCCAATCCCGGCTCACTGACTACCATCCTTGATGAGTAGATCCCAGCCCAGCTGTGACTGCTAGACTAGACTGCCTATGCCCTGATCTCTTACAGAAGAGGACTGCAGCAGCAGCACCAGTAGAGGAGGAAACAGCTCGTCCACAGGGTAGAACCCCTGCTCCCAGCCCACCATCCACAGAGATTTTTTAAAAATGTGGTGTTGGTTGGTGACTCCCTTCTAAGGGGGTAGAGGCATCCACCTGCCAGCTTGAGCTGGCATCCCAGGAGGTGTACTCCCTGCCGGGGGCCTGTATCTGAGACATTACAGAGGTATTGCCAAGGATCATCTGGCCTACTATCCCATGCTGCCCATCCATGTGATATTGCGAGGTATGCGAGATATCCCTGAGCTCTGGGAGTTAGGGGGAATGAGTTGAAGGTGCAGGTGGCCTGTCAAGGGTAAGGTCCCAGGCAGAGACAGACACATCCCGGTGGTGGAAGCATGGCTCAGCAGTTAGTGTCGCCAGGAGGGCTTCTGCTTCCTCGCCTGTGGGATGCTGTTCTGAGAAGTTTCAGAGGAACAGCCGTGTTAGTCTGTATTCGCAAAAAGAAAAGGAGGACTTGTGGCACCTTAGAGACTAACCAATTTATTTGAGCATGAGCTTTCGTGAGCTACAGCTCACTTCATCAGATGTTTACCGTGGAAACTGCAGCAGACTTTATATACACACAGAGAATATGAAACAATACCTCCTCCCACCCCACTGTCCTGCTGGTAATAGCTTATCTAAAGTGATCAACAGGTGGGCCATTTCCAGCACAAATCCAGGTTTTCTCACCCTCCACCCCCCACACAAATTCACTCTCCTGCTGCAGGAGAGTGAATTTGTGTGGGGGGTGGAGGGTGAGAAAACCTGGATTTGTGCTGGAAATGGCCCACCTGTTGATCACTTTAGATAAGCTATTACCAGCAGGACAGTGGGGTGGGAGGAGGTATTGTTTCATATTCTCTGTGTGTATATAAAGTCTGCTGCAGTTTCCACGGTAAACATCTGATGAAGTGAGCTGTAGCTCACGAAAGCTCATGCTCAAATAAATTGGTTAGTCTCTAAGGTGCCACAAGTCCTCCTTTTCTTTGTTCTGAGAAGGACTGCTGAGCAGAGATGGGATCCACCTGTCAAGGAAGGGGAAGAGTATCTTCAAATGCAGACTGGCAAACCTAGTGAGGCAGACTTTAAAGTAGGCTCAACTGGGGACGAAGGCGCAAAGGTAAATCCAGAACATGCAGACCTGGGTTAAGGGTTGGAATCTGCGGGGAACATCAGCCTTCATAACAGGGACAAAAGAGAGACAAGAGGGAATATAGAGAGAAAACTAATGAACATCTTAGATGTCTATATACTCATGCAAGAAATATGGAGAATGAACTAGAAATACTGACACAATCACAACCCATCACAGAGACTTGGTGAGATAATTCACATGACTTGAATGTTAGTACAGAATGATACAGCTTGTTCAGAAAGGCCAGACAGGGAAAAAAGGGAGGAGATGTAGCCTTGTATACCAAGGATGTACACACTTGCAATGAGTTTGATACAGAAGTGGGAGGCAGACCTGTTTAAAATCTCTGGGTAAAGATAAAAGGGGTAAAAACTAAGGGTGACATCATGGTAAGGGTCTACTATAGACCACCTAACCAGGAAGAAAATGTGGATGAGGCTTTTTAAAAAAAAACTACTAACAAAATCAACCAAAGCACAGGACTTGGTCGTGATGGGTAGTTGAAGTCCCCACAGCATCTGTTGGGAAAATAATACAGCTACACAGGGACTGACTGACACAGCTACGGCAACCCTGCATAATTATATATGAATATTCGATTCAAAACAGTTTGGTACATCTTTTTCACCACTAGATGACAGTGTTTAGCAAATTTACCTATGGAAGGACTTCTGATACTGACAAGACCAAATCCAAATGTTTGTGGCTGACATGAAACTGTTGAAAAGCACTTATGTTGACAGCGCTGTTCTTGTTTAGCACTGTGAGATTGGATCTGAGACGCCACACCTTCATGCCTTAATTGTGTTGGCATTTGCTCTCTGAGGGATGGGTGGATGAGAGGGTGAGATAAGCTTCAAGAAATGAGAACCATCTATTGAAGTCATGAGTTACCAGGAGTCATGAGTTCCATCACAGGGTAGGCTGCAGTTTATTAGCCCAGCCCTCAACAAAAACGTATTTTTAGTACTATCAACTGCAATAACTGCGGAAAGTTTCAGAGCACAGAGGTGTATTTCAGTTTGATATGTGACGGGGCAAGGCCAGATGGCTATAGAAAAGTAGTGGGAGATAGATATATTAGCTCCAGGCTAAACAAATCCCTGGTACCAGGATAAGTGAAATGGCAGCTGCTCCAGGTCAGTTAAGTCACCTGGGGCCAATTAAGAACTTTCCAGAAGGCAGGGAGAATGCTAGGTTGATTGGGACACCGGAAGCCAATCAGGGGCTGGCTGAAACTAGTTAAAAGCCTCCCAGTTAGTCAGGTGGGTGTGCATGTCAGGAGCTGTGAGAGGAAGTTGCACTGCTGGAGAGACTGAGTAGTACGCACCATATCAGGCACAAGGAAGGAGGCCCTGAGGTAAGGGTGAAGTGGAGCTTGAGGAAGTGAGGGCTGCTGTGGGGGAAGTAGCCCAGGGAATTGTACATGTCTTGTTTCTAAAAGGTCAGCTACCATAGCTGATACTAATAGGGTCCCTGGGCTGGAGCCTGGAGTAGAGGGTGGGCCCAGGCTCCCCCCTGCCACCTTTGCCCCTGATTAATCACTGAGACTGGGAGACAACAGAGACTGTGCAAGGAAGGATAACATCTCCTCATCTCCCTCGCTGGCTTATGATGAAAATGGCTCAGTAGACTGTGACCCTTGTCTCTAGAGAGAGAAGGGTTACATGGAGGGTCTCAGTGAGCCTCTGAGGCTAGCGAAATCTGCCAGGAAATGCGGGACCCATGGAGGCAAGGACAGAGCTTTGTCACAGATAGCAGAGTCATTCAAAACAAAAACTCACTGTGAGAGTTTGGCTTTGTTTCTCAGACTTTTTTTTTTTTTTTCTTCAGAAAAAGAAGAAAAAAAAAGACAAATGAAAAGACTACGCATGATTTGGCTGTGCTCATCGCAACTACACTTTGTCAAGAAAATAAACACTTGAAATTGCTTTGGCCTAGAGCCTCAAAGGTATTTAGGCACCTAGCTCTCATTCAAACTACTGGGAGTTGGGTACCAACTTACTTTTGAAGATCTGGGCCTTTGGCATTCTGACACCTGATTTAAAGCAAAAGTGCGACCTGAAAAATACACTCCCTTACCAGTTTACATGTCTAATCTGAATTTTTTAAAAAATACATTATTAAATCCTAGAGTGCACCTCTTTATCCCTAGAACTGGAAGTGCTTTGTAAAGGTACTGTGGTCGAGTATTATTCTCCCCATTGTACACACAGGGACACAGAGACACACCTTGGAATACTCCCTGCTGATGTCAAGCTGTCTCATCAGCTTCTATGCCGGCCCCCTCCACTACCTCAGGACTAAGGGGCATGACCAGGCAGAAAGCATATGTGGCAGAGTGGGGCTACATTTATCCATCAGTGGTGTAATGTAAAGTAATCCCTTAGCTGCTCAAACTACCACCACAGCCAGGGTTAACACAGACTGGATTTCAGAATCAAGACAGCATACTAGGATCCCTGCTCCGCCTCCTGCCTCTCTTCCACCCATCAGAACTCAACCACAGGAAAAATCCCAACCCTAAATCCTAAACATTATGTCTGTGCACAGTTACAACTCATTACTCTATTCACTTTTGTTAAAGAAAAACAAAAAGGTATAATCCTCCTTTAGCTGTTCAATTTATGCATGGAAACCCCAAGTTAAGAAATCCTTGCAATGAAAAGCTGCTGCCTGAATGGCTAGTGTGCCTTTCAATGATTTCTAGTGCCTATGGGACCTGCATGCTATTAAAATGATGACACAGCAGGTACATTTGTTTTATCCAAGTAGAGACAGTAATTTGTACTAAACAAATGAAACGGTCCCACTGTTTAGCAGTGGAAAGACCAGTTCTACTAACATCTTGGCTTCTCCAAAAATTTCCTAGGACAAATAGAGGAGAACATGAGCCCATGGGTGAAAACATCTGGCCAACAGCCAACAGTGAAGACAATAACAAGAAGAAGCTGTTGATAAAGGGAGGATCCTGAGGGCCCTAGATACTGATGAAAACAATAACAGAGGGGTCATGAAGAAAGGAATGGATGTTTCCAGGATGTAAGTGAGTGTGAAAATACAGAAGATGATAAAGGGAAACTAAGATGAGGGTGATGTCAAGGGTGAGTGTTCAACCCAATGGCATTTAGCTATTTGAGCATTTTTATGTCATGTTTCTTGGCTGCTGCTGTTGCTTTTCGGTGCAGGATTTTATTGTCATGCCTACAGGAATGGTTGGTGTGTAGTTTAAATGTCAAAAAAGGAAATAAATGAGTTGAAGAAAATTGGTTGAAATCAGTAAGTGTCCAGAAAGTCCTATTTAGGTGCAGCCTTCCTTTTTGTAAAGTCTCTCAGGCCACAACCTACACTGCTGTTCTTAAATCAGAAAGTGTGGAATAGTGTCAAAGGAAAGCAGAAAGTATTACACTGATACCACAAGGGTCTGGCTTGAAGGGCTAGATCTTGCCACCCTTACTCACAGTAACTCAATGGATAGTCGCATTTATTTTGATGCTATTCAACATGAGTAAGGGTAATGCTATCTGGTCCTTTATGGGCTCTGTATGAAAATCCTGCAAATAAGAAACCAAAGCAAAATAAAAATCCCTTATACTGAAATAGTGTTTCTCAGCCTGAAGGGTCTAGAAAGCCCTTTACAGCCACACACCTAGAGCACCACTGAAACCCAGCCTGCCCTTTGCTAGAAGAGAGTGACCAATCAACAGCTCCCCAGTGGGAGGAGGGAAAATTGAGGCCAAAAAGGACTCTGGGGCAACCCCCTCCCCAGACTTATAAAATGTGACAGAAGAACTTTAATGTCCACACAGAGTAGACAGGGTCTCGGTTTTTAAACCAGAAGATGCACAGACATATGAAACTACCTGCGGCTTAGTTTATCTACCTCAGAAGGATGAAGGGCTGAGTTGACCCTGCAGTTCCAGGGAGCCTTAAGTAGCTCATGCATAATGTTAGATCCCTAAGCAAAGTCCTCCAGCTTCAAAGAAAACAGGAGAGACAAACATGAATATCAAATGTCACAGACTGTCTAATCTCACTGTAAAAGGATTTTTTCAGCTCTTTAGCTCTCTGACAGCAGCAGTAGCTGGGATTCCCATACAAATACAACAGATTGACTATTCTGACAGGAGAAGTATATAGCCAGACTAGACGGGGCTAAGGAGAGAGAGAGAAAGCATGCTTCAGGAAATGGACACCATGTTACATCCCTGCACTCTGAATCTCTGCACTGACTTCCTTGTTTCCACTACATCATGTTCATGGTTCTTGTCCTCACTGTCAAGATCCTCTGGAACTCTGCACTTACCTGCTGTTATCACATTGCACCTGCTCCAGCCACTCTGCCCATGATGCCAGCCCTCATCATCCTTTTGTTCTCTTCTGTCGCAGCTCACAGCACGCCTTCTCCCACACATGGATCACCCTTCTTGAACTGATCTCTAGGGCTGCTCTGCTACTCCTTCAAGTCCTTCTCCAGGCCCACTCCTGCCAGGAGACCTACCCCACAACAACAGCCCCTCTACTATATTAGTGACAGATAATTATTTAAAGTATACAAAGTTGGCAATTGTCTATATTCTCAGTATGTTCCACTCCCCCAACCTCTATACATCATTTATAATGCAGGTCTTTGGGGGCAGGAATCCTATCTTTATGTGGCTTCAACCAGAATACAAATAATTTTTATAACTATATATATATATATAGTTATATATAGTTATATTTTCAGACAGAATTAGCCAAAGCTGAAAATCAATCATTACTAACCCAGGCTCAGAGTCATAAAGTAGTTTATTTAACTAACCACTTCTAGGACAGGAAAACACAAGCAGCCCTATAAAGAGTATTTTCAAGGGACTCTGGAGAGCTGTTTCCGGTGAAGTCCCACAGGGATCACAGAGCTGTAGATTCTCCCAAATTTTTATATGGCTGGAAAGTTTTGCATGTTTGCAGCTAATACCTAATGTGAAAGAACTACAAAAGGAAGAACAATAACCCAGCCACGTACAGAAAGAGACAGATCATTCACTAAAGGCTAAACAAACAGCAAATGCAGTTCAGGGCAGATAACACTAAACTAATGAACCTTGGAGAAAAGAATACAGAGAGGAAACGTCTGTCACATGGAAATGTGCAACAACACACAGAGCAGGAAAGAGTTCGGGGAGTTCTTGTAGGAGGGGGAAAAAAATCCCTAAATCCTTTCCCCCTTTTGTGCAACTTCAGCTATGGAAACAAATGATTCTATATGCATCAGAGCAGGAACATGCTATAAACCACTGTGTCATTGCCATATAAGGCTGTTATGAGCAATGCGTGATACATCCAGTGTTGATCACACAGTGTACTTATAAAAAAGGTACAGGGGGTGCTGAGCTGAAGCACCACAATGCCATTAGGATTGAAAAATTTAAAGGGACATTGCCAAGACTGGTTGGCCCAGAGCGTGAACTCCTTCCCTGCCCCATGTTTTCAAAGGCCATCTAATTCTGTGCATTTGGGGGTGGTTGTTTCAAAAAGAAAATCCCTCGACTGTTTTTGTCACCGTTGTTCTAGATCAGCTTGGCTCTGCCTCCTCCTTGTTGCACAGAGGAGTTTCCTGTTCATATTCACCCTAATTTTTTGGTGCGGTGGGAGGAAGGCTTAGAGGTTTTTCAGAGGCCTTGTTTGGAACCGCTGGGCCTTTCGAGAAGCGCCTGCCTTCTGTAATCATGCCATGGAAGCCACGCTGCCACAGCTGTCACGCTCCAATTGGCAGCAAGACAATTCCAGTCACTCACGTTGTCTGACGATGTTTTTATTACCCTTTTAAATTTGCTGGCAGGGTTGCCCGGGTTTTGGCTTTCACACCTTCCATCAAGCAAGCTGCTGGCAATGGTCAGAGCTCAAGAGAACAATAAAAGGAGCCTGAGGAAATCGAAGCATTTTCCTGCCGGATGGAGGGCAACACAGCAGCTTTGCTCTTGGCCAAACAATTGTACTGTTGCTGAGGTGTTTTTTAAAAGGGTAACACTTGGCATTACAGTAACGTGTGACTCCATCAGCAACAATCACACCCTATAGCACCTTCTGCCTCAGGATCTCAATGCACTTTACTCATGTAAGGGAATGTAGCCTTGCAACATCTATGTGAGGCAAGAACCATTGACCCCATTTTACAGAAGGGGAAAACCGAGGTTTAGGGAGGTTAAGCAACTTGCCAAAGATCTCAGAGAGAGTGGGGACCAAGCACACTACTCTCCTGACACCAAGTCCTGTGCATTAACAGAAGATCTCATGACTAACTTGCAGTAAAACAAGAAGACTTTATGGTCCTTTAAGAAGCACATAGAACCTATCAAAGAAACTGCATTTTCCCATTGTTTAACCCTTGTCCTCCCTTCTCTTGTTCCTAGATTACTGCTGTTTGTCTGCAGTCAGACAGCGTGCACCTAGTCCAGTAGGGACCTGACCCTGAGTAGGGCATTGTGGTGATACCATAAGAAATAACACATTCATTTATTACAAAAATCTATTATTATAAGCTGTTGAGACTGGTGTAAATGATGTAAAATACTTTGACAGGAGATGGTGGGCTAATAAATAGCAAACAATGTACAAATGATGGCTAATCTAGCTTCACAGCACTATTGCACAGAGAAGGGGTAGGTTAAGAGACTTGTATGAAAATTAGTGGCAGAGCTGGGTTAGAACACAGGAGTTACTAAAGCCTCTTTTTGCATGCAGGTCACCAGACCATGGTTCCTTTCAAGGTTATTGTATCCTCTCCTGCTTCCAGCCTTTCACATCTATTTCGGCAGGCTGCAGTGTAACGATAACAACTTAGTGGGGAAAAAAGCAATTGCTATAACTGTTGATAAGCTATTTATATGTCACTACAGTAATGGGCTTCCCCTCCTCCAGATGCTGGGTTGCAGCTGGGTGTGGTTTGGGGAACAGGAATTGAAGTATGGTATTCTTTCCATGTGACATATCCCCCTGACGCTTTATATCTATATATGCCATGGTCCCAGCCCTCAGGGGAAACCCTCCAATGGAGGAAGGACGTTACTGGGGGTAAGGCACAAGACTGGGAATCAGTTTTGCTTTTCTCCTTTGCTCTGCCATAGCCTTCTTGTGTGACCTGGGATAAGCCATTAAAGTCTTTACTTTAGTGTTCCTTTCTGTAAAATGTGTGACGCTTTGAGATGAGAAGTACAACACATTAATTTTGTCACAGTTTGTAAAGCTTGTAGAAGCGTCTTGTGTGAAAGGTACTGTGTCAATATAGGTCGACCATTCACCACCGACTGGATTTATATTCTGCTGTTTGCATTTAAGGAACTAGGCTCTCCAAGATCTCCATTTTTGTGACTATGTATCTTAACTGTGCTGACCGCCTCTTTTTGTCAATGAAGAGTAAACACAATGGAGGAAAAGCAGTTGGGTAAAGACAATAGATTCCATATCAAGCTCTTAACTGGCAATTAACCAACAGTGGGTTAAAAAAACATCCTTAAATGTTAGGAAAAATGTCCTAAAATGTGCTTTTATGTTCCAGCAGGAAGAGAGGTCAAGTAAGGTGCTATTTTTGTATCTGTAAAGAGATGCCTTTTTGATGATTTTTCTGAAAATGATGAAGGGGAGTCCATGAAAACACAAACTCTTCATACTGGCAGAAATGGGTTTGCTTGAAAAGTGATTGAATAAGGAACCACAATAATGAAAGAGCAACAACTTCTATGTCTTACAAGTTTCAGAGTAGCAGCCATGTTAGTCTGTATTCGCAAAAAGAAAAGGAGTACTTGAGGCACCTTAGAGACTAACCAATTTATTTGAGCATAAGTGTTCGTGAGCTACAGCAAGATTTCCCCACCCTACAGTCCTGTGTTTATAGCTCACCTGAAAAAGAGCTCTGAGTAAGCTGAAAAGCTGGTCTCTCTCACCAACAGAAGTCATCCAGTAAAAGATATTACCTTACTCACCTTGTGTCTCTAATGTCCTGGGATCCACAGAGCTACACCGACACTGCATATGGCTCACCCTTGTCATTCTGTGTTTTCTTCTGTAGGTGGAAGTATTGCAAAGCAATCAGACACACACAGGCTCTTTTACACAGTTGGAAGAATAAAGTTCTGTAGCTGCGCTCTCACATCATGCAAACTCATCTTTGCTTTTCTGGGCGGGACCCGCTGCACAAATAAAGGCTGTTCAGTGCAGTACGGAGTCGTCTCTCAAGCTGGGCAGCTCTCAATGCCCTTCCCTGTTTGTTCTGATGAGCTACAAATCCTTCCTCTGGCAAAAGAGTTGGTGTAAGAGAGGGAAGGAGGGTGGTGGAAATAGAGACAAAGAAAACAATAGCCCTGTGCCAACGCTTAATGAAAAGTCCAATTAGAAATGGACAGCCCTGTCTCTTGGGTATTGTGGCAGTGGGGTGTGGAAAAGAGTGGAGAAAGAAAAACATTTCATCCAGCTTCTATGTTCTGGACAGCATCAGCTCTAGTTTTTGCAGAGTCCTTTAAGAAATAAGAAATGTAGGGCTCCTCCCTCATCTGTGACCAGACCCATCCAGCACCCACCTACTTATTACACCAGCCTCCTTCTCCCACAGGGTACCAAGTGTGTTGAAGCTGCTAGGCTGTATCTAAACCAGGTAACGTGCAAGGAGCGCAAGGCTAGTAGTAGGCATGGGAATTGGGAGGAAATCTCTTTGGCTCTCCTGTGGCATGGGACCATGGGTAAAAGGTTTAATGACTAGAGCAGAGTTGGGTGCTGAGAGAACAGAAGCTCTGTTATTGGAACAAGCAGTCCCTGATGGTCTGGGGGTCTTATGCAAGCATATAGTAACGATAGCCCTTAGATCAGCCTGTCTATGGCACCACACCTGATGCCTGGATCTGTGACAGTTATTTCCACAGGAATGAGATAATTCGTGTGCCTATTAACACATCCTGCCTCAGAGCTACCTCAACAGAGAGCTTTGTTCTAAAACCAAGCAGATTTTCTCACTGACTTAAAACCCCGTTATGAATTACGAGGCAAAAATTTAGACCAAACTTTAAAACTGGACGTGACCTCAGGGGCTCAGACTTTTGTGGGAGTTACAGATGTCCTGCAGGGAGCAGAACAGGGCTTAGGGAGCTTGGGATAAAAGATGAGTTAACAGCTAAGCAGGGGGTGCCATTTATGGCAATTCTGAAGCTCAGAGTGCCAACTCTGTGACCTGTGGATCTCCCTATCTCAGCTGTCCTACTACATGTAGCATTTGTGCAGAATTCCTCAGGGAACTGGGCAGCCTCCCAGGATGCAGGACCCTTCCAAGATGAGGTAGCCTTTCGTAATGTTTGTTCTAAATAAATGTCACTGTTCGCTACTTCCTGTAGGCCATCAAGGACAGAGACATATCAGCTTTGTTGCTAGGACTGAATGTGCCTCCAAGCAATCTTGGTAGAACCTGTTCCATGCGGGAGACTCGGAGAGAAGTACAGAATGCTACTGGCCACGTAGGGAGCATGACAGAGTATGTTTTAGCTGTGCCAGGCAGGCAAGCTGCCAGCATGGCAATTAGTGTAACATTACTCACCATTCTTAGGACGAGGACCCTGTAGAGAGTGCTCTTTAGGTTCATCACAACCTCTCTGCAAATATAAATGGTATTTCCCCTATCACTCAGGAACATTTAATTTTTGCTATCAAATCAACAAAACCAACTAAAATAACAGAGCCTGGTAACAGTCTCTCACTGGGTTGACAAAAATGTCTCCAGAATGAGAGTTTGGATAAAAAGAGACTCAGGTCCCTGCAGGGGCTGGAGGGAAAGTAGGGAACTAGCGGTGCCTATGAATACCTGGGTTTGGGAATCACTGGTATACTAAGAATAATTTTATCTTAACCTCGGGCAACATTTCTGAAATAGACTAGAAGTAGGGAAAGCATTGAACAGACTCCACTGCCAATGATTCTCAGGCCCAGGGACGAGATCCTTTTAGCGCTCAATATTGCCTGAGTGGGCCAGTTTCTGCCATCCCTGCTCGCACTGGGCTTGGTCCTGTGCTCCAGCCAAGTTCCTGTCAGGCAGAGTGTGTGTGGGGGGCAGAAGGAGCCACGTGCAGCTCCCTGATTCACAGCTGCCCAGCAACAGTGTGCAGCACAGGGTAGCTCTGCCTTACACTATCAAGGTTTTGGCTTCAGTGGAGTGACACTGCATTCACATGAGTGTGAGTGAACGCAGAATGTGACCAGGAATGCTGGCTTTAGAGTTATTAGCTAGGAGAATAGAAGCGCTCTTCCCGAGGGTTTGTGAGAGCAAACACAGCTCCCTAGCCTGTTGTCTCATCCAGTGTAACCTCATCATGGTGGGCTTCCTTTCATGGCATGGTGCCCATGGTGACTGGTGATTATTTTAGTGTTGGTGATTATTTTTAGGGGATGAATTTCCATGCCATACAGGAGAGCAAAAGTAATCAACTCTTTGATTGTCTTCTGCCCCCACCCCAGCTAGGGGCACAGGGTAGCAGACTTTACTCTTTGCTTTGATTTTTGCCACTTCACTGGGGTCCCTGGACCAGCTGGTCAGGAGAAAAGACTCCCATGAAGGGACCAGGAACAGTGAGGACACACTTATTAGATCTATTTTTGCAGTAGGTACCATGATTTGCAGGCAATGCTTCCAGCCAGCCCTTGTGCTTAGTCAGGGACAGTTGTCTCCCTATTTTCATGCTTGTCTATCTGACTGCTGTCACCTCTAAGAACCTGATTGAGTTTGTTGGAGGTAGGAGTGCTCAGATGTACATGCTAATTCAGTCTTGAGGCACAGATAACACAGACAAAAACAGCATCCAGAAATAGGGCGGCTTAGTCTGAGGGCTGAAAAATATCTCCTATAAAACCAAAAGAAAAAAGGCATGTACAGGTAAATGTGAGATGAGCCATGGCCTCTAAAGGGATGGAATGGGATTAGCACACACTGCCCATCAAATACACAAACTCTGATTAGATTAACAGACTGAAATACTACTGTGTTGAGTTGGCTAGACCAAAAGCTGGAACATGACATGGTAAGCAATGTACTAACACAACTGGTACATACAGACCCAAACCCAACAGTGTTTTCAAAAGTGGTTTGAGTTCTGTGATAATTACAGAATGTAACACAAATTAGATGACAGTCAGGCCACACTATTCAAAGACTTTCATTTCTGAGCTCAGAACTGAGGAGAGCAATTTCTCATCCCCAGGACAAAATTCCAAGAAGGCTCATGTCTCCCATTCAGGTGTCTGTGCTGAGACTATGTTATTGCTGGGAACCTTTGACTCCCAATTATCAAATGTCATTAGGGGAAGGAGAGATTTCAGGAACCCGTTTCACACTCTCTTCATGCTCTGGAAGTAAATCAAGTGCATATGCACTTTGTCCTACAGCTACATCAGTCAGGTTAGGCGGACGGGAATGGTGAAGAGTATCAGTGTAAATAATTCAGGTCTTGTTTGTTTGCAGGTTCCTCTTCATCAGCCAATCTGATGCTAAAGCAGAGACTGGCCTGATCTCTGGAGAAGTTCAAATCCAACTCTTGCAGAGAGAAAGCTGAGTCAGGAACAAGCCATCAGGAACAAGCCATTATAGAGGTCAGTAATACTCTATGGACCAGGTCCTCCACCATCTTGCAATGCTTTTGTTTATTTGTATTACAGCAGTGTGCAGTCAGAGGCTGCAGTCAGAATTGCTGCTCCATTGTGCTAGGCTCTGCGCAAACAAACATCAAGAGATGTCCCTATTCTGGAGAGATTATGGCCTACCTTTCTGATTTCGTAGACAGTTACACCCACTTAGGACACACTTTGCAGGAGTGTCAATGGCTGCAAAAGGGGCAGGGCAGCGGAGCATCAGGTGCAGCATTGGCAGATATAGTGAAAGTTTCCCCGTCTGGGATAGAAAGGGTGTAATAAGGTGTCAAGTGCCAAGTAATTTTATCCCCAAACATACTACAAATGTATAGCTTAGATTTGAGAAACGAGAAATGGTAGGTGCCAACTCTTAGTAATTGTCTCTCTCCATGCCAGTCCAATCATGTGGCCCCCGCCCCCACTAGTTTAGTCACAAGAGGTTCTTGTCCTGCCTATCCATGATCAAAGACCAGCAAAATACACAATTATGAATATTTATTAACAAAGAACAAAAAAAGAGACACTCCCCCCAAAACTAAAACAGAAGCAAGCAGTAAATAATGGTTACTTCAGCCAAAACTCTTCTAGAGGTCTCCCTAGTGGGGACACTCTTCTCTAGGTAAGTTAAGACCAAAGTATATTGTCCCCCCTGTCAGTAGGGAGTCCTGCCTTATAGTATCATAGATAACACACAGATTTATAGATGGGTAAAGAATTTTCATTTAAGGCTTTGGTGAATCCTGTTTGGTTTATCATGGATAACAAATCGTTTACAAATGGGCAGAGGGAAGTAATAACTGTGTACATGCCTGAAGGAAGTATTTAACTTAGCTACTTAAATCATTCAAGAGTTACTCAAATGAAACAGCTGCTGTATATGTGTTTGGATGAGGTGACAGTGTCTCAGCTCAGAGATTTATACTCTTCTGCTTCCATAGTCTCGCTGAAGGTGGAAGGCATACCTTTTTCAGAGGCTTGGCAGGATCCACATATCAGCTGCTGTCACCCATTCTTTGGCTCTAAACCTTCACGGGTTGTTCTCAGTAGCATGAATGTGCAGTCCACAATACATATACAGCAGGGCTGTAATTCTTCTTCAGCTTCAGAGTCATATTGCTTTTGTCTTTGTGGTGGAAAATTCTCAGAGCATTTTCAAAGTTAAAATCTTTACTCTTTCTTTTACTGGGTTCATTTTCTGATAAACCCCTTTAAGGTCCATCAGGGTTCAACAGGGTTCTGTTTCAAATGAGTCCAAACATTCTAAGTCTTTCAGCTTTAAAATAGTCTTTTTAATCTTAAAATGATTCTTAAAGAGAGTCTTTAAACTTAAGTAGTCCTCAAAGAAGAAAATGTCTGTTTTTCTTAATGATCCTAGCAGAGGTAGTTCTTGTCTTCAAGCTTGGTAAGGAAGTTGCTTATGCATTGCCAGATACCTGATTAATTCCGCAATTTATATAAATATTTTATACTCAAATGATTTATTATAGTAGTAACCAATTATAGCAAGGTCATTCGATTCCATACTGGTATATAAAACATCCCACTAGTCACATACCAGTGGCATAAGGAAGTTTTAACGGATTAGATGTTTGCATTTAGATACAAAACATTTGCAAATGAACATTATAAAAGGAGCTTAGATCACCTTAAACTGTTAAGGAATAAACAAAATTTTCACCTTTGTGGAAGCATGAGATTAGATGTAAGCAAAAGGTTTCCCAACTATGCATATTTTCCTTAAATGAGGGCTTTAGTTTATAAGCACACTAAATTGCTTCTAAGAAGACTATTTCTAGACTTCTTTGTGTGGTTTTAAAACTGAGGTTTTTCTTATGAACAGAGGAGTTGGAGAGAAGGGGTGACAAGAGGTTCCTCACCCAGCTCTTGTGGTCTTGATCAGTCTAGTGCTATGCATCACTGTAAGTTCTGAGAAAAAAAGTATTTCCACAAGGAGGGTAGCAAGGGGGAGATGCCCTAGTCTTTAAGAAGACAGTCCTGTTCATTGGTTGCCATTTAACCAAACAGCTCCCAATCTGTGGTAGCTTGTTCCACAACTGGCAGTTAAAACTCCTACTGAATACACCATGTACGACAAATTCACCGCATTAACATTTAGCTAGATCTTTCTAACATAATATAAAATAAAACAATATAAAATATTAAAGCAAAATTAAAGTTACAAAGCTGCAATCCAACATCTGTGCAATTGGACCTGGGGTGATAAGTACAGTTTGATGGCCAGGAAAGAGGTATTCTCCTTGAAGCTTTTCATGCCTCTCACTTATTGGGAGAAAGCAGAGTTTTCCTAGGAGTTTCTTTAATTTGCTTGAATGTTTCATTTAATAAAATATATAACCAAAGACGTAAGCATCTGAGCTAATATCCTCCAAGCACCATGTGTATGAAAGTAGTCCTCAATATCTCCTACAATTCCATAAAGGGAAAGGCAAATTTGTGACAGCCCAAAATAAAATAAATTATAATTGTGTTAACCATTTTGCATCAATACTGAGGTTTATTCCCCTACCCTACCCCTCATTTCTCTACCTCAGCCCTGCCCTAGAGGAACCACCCTATAAAGGTGAGAGGATAACTTAGTATCTAGGCCCATTGAGTCCTTGGCCTCTCTGCTGGGACTGTAACCTATTGTGGGGTGGTTTTGCTAACATGGCCTCTTATTCACAAGGAACTGGGCTAGTCATATTAATTCATTTCAGATGGGTCTATATGTGATACATCTCAAAGCCTATAAATCTTTGCCTCCCTTGCAAAGAGCTGGGGTCTATTAACAAACAAAAATCAAAAGAAGTGTCCAATGTAGATGTCTATTATGCCTGTCAAAACCATTCACTCATTTGGGCTTCCCTTTCCCTCTTCTCCTTCCTTCTTTGTCACATCTCTACTGGGATTGTAAGGTCTTTGGGGCACATAACTTGTTGTCTTTGAGCTTGTATGCACTGGGAAATGCCATCTTGTTATATTAATGACCATGAACAGCTGGCATGGTTTTGAACACGACAGTCTTTGGCTACCTTGAGTGTTAACATGTTTAACATTATGCTTGTTAACACAGTTAACAAGATGTAATTTCTAGTGTGGACAAACCCTGACAGGTCTAGAAAGTGTCACACACACTCTTGATGGTATAAAAGCAATAGGTCATTTAACAGTCCTCCCATGGCTTTTGGTCACCAATGATCTAGGAATGTTTGAATTGTTGGCACTATATCTCATCACCAGGCCCTGACCCATATAGTTCTCCCTGCCCTGTACATCTGATGACTTTCCCTGATATTTCACTAGGCAAAATAGAAAAGTAAACATAAACTGACTGCTCTTCCCACTATGCCACTCTGGCAGCCTGAGCTGTCTGTCTTGTCTCCTGCCATGACTGTCTACTGTGGGAGTGGAGGGATTGCTTTCTCCCATATGCTGCCCCACCTGTCTGGAACACCCTGAGCCATCTGAGCCTGTCTGTCTGAGCCATCAGTCAGAGTCATTCTTCAAACCTTATCCCCAGATAAAGCCTTTGCTTTAGTTTCTCATTTAGTTCTGTGCTGTTTTGCATGAAGGTCACATTGTAAAAAACCCAACATTATACACTGCATTTAAAGGACAATAGAGCCAGATCCTCAGCCAATGGCAACTGGCATCACTCCATTGACTTCAATCACTCAAATGACTTCAGTGGAGCTGAGCCAGTTTGCACCAGCTGAGGAACTGGCCCTACAGCTGGCAAAAAAAAAAAAAAAAACGTGCAAACACCAGAAGATTCAAAGCTGAGGCTTCTCTTCAGCTGTTGTACCCAGCTGCTAAGAGAACAATTAAGGGTAGTGTCACTACTGACTTTGCATTCCCTGGTTTTTGCTGTTCCATATTATAGTCATGCTGCTGTCTAAATGACTAGAGAAAGATATTTAAGTAATATATGACCTATTGCTTGCTTATGTCAAAGTAATTAGGTTGAGTTGAACCAAACCAGCCTCTTTCTTTTGGCTTACTCCATCCCCATCTACAGCTCTGCTTCCTTCTCTGCTACCATCCACCTCACTGAAGTTTCAGCAGATTTAAACCACAAAAGCTTATGCTCAGATAAATTTGTTAGTCTCTAAGGTGCCACAAGTACTCCTTTTCTTTTTGCGAATACAGACTAACACGGCTGCTACTCTGAAACCTGAAATGTTATGGAACACAACTGGTTCTCAGCTACATTGTAGCTAAGTTGATTCAGTTGTACCTGTTGCTGAAACCTACAAAGATGACTTTGCCAAACAGGGCTTTCATCCAGATTTTGAGGAGGGTTGAGGTGCAGACTGTCCCAATGCTTCAGTGGGAGAAGAGTAGCAAATCTGTTCAAAAAATAAAGCCAACTAGCTTAGCCCTTGTTCAGGCTTCCCTTGAATCCCTGTTCTACTCAGTCCATCCCTGTAGGGGATAGAGAGTAATCCTCTTGGTTTGTTTTGACACTTGTAGTAACAGTACAAATGACATCAACAGAAAATGCCTGTCTTGTGTCTGTCACAAAGAGCCTCCTTTTGTGATGGGTTTCCTTACTTATGTGCAGGGACCACAGAGGCAGCTCATGTGACTCCTAGGACACTGGACTAGCTACACTAGTTAGGTTTTAGGAGTCACTCTTCTGGAGGCACAAAGGTGCATAGCCATGGATTGGGTCAATGTCACAGTAGCAGCGATCACAGAATGGAAAAAAAGGATGGCTAGCCCTACACTGCTGGAAGAGATCACAGATAATTAGAGGACGTGCAGGCATCTAGGAGAGGCTGGGGGTGCATACATGGAGATTTCTTAGGTTCTATGTGAAGCGACTAATATGGGCCAAATCCCTGGACATGCTAAAGCTGCTTTGTGACTCTCTGGCAAGATCCAGCCCCCTGAGGATCTCTTTGAGTGGCATATAGCTGAAATAGTGGCTCCTGTATCATCCCTTTGGAGATAGGTGTGGCCAGGAAGAAACAGGGGCATGGGGCTTCAGCATCCAGCTGGTCTCTGGCTGCCAGTAGGGCTTGTGGGCTATGGGCACCTGAACAAAAGCATCTTCAGGCACCAGTCCTTCACCTATTAGCTCCAGGCTCAGGAGTCAACAAAGGCAGCTTTGGATTAGCTTTGGTCCTCCCATTCTGAGCTGTGCTGAGCACATCTTGGCTCAGGAACAAGCCCTGTATGCATAGAGGATTATTAGGCTCTGTAAGGGAGATACTGCTCTGCCTGCTGCAACGCTGAGAGCTTCATTGCATAAAGGCATCTTCTTGTTCAACTCTTCTATAATCTAACTGAAAAGCTCATCGCAATGTCACCAGTTTGTTGTTTAACCATGCTTCTGTTCCTGCCTTGTTAGCTAGGAAAAGGAGCAAAGGAAATTTAAATAAAAATATTTAAATAAGTAATACTTAGCGCTTTAAGTATCACAGGGGCCTGATTCCCCACTGCCTCACTTCCATTTAACATCAGGTAACTCCATTGACTTACACTGCATTCCTCCATTTTGTATTGCCATTACTCCATTGATTTACACCAATGTAAAACTAGAGTAAACACAGTTGTGAGTCAGGCCTTTGTTTTCAACGAGACTTTAACAAAGTAAGTCCATGTACCAGCTCTGTGAAGAATGGGGGTAAGGAAGGATTACTCTCCCCATTGTACAGGTAGGGAAACTGAGGCAGAGAAGGTGTGTGACTTGCCCAGAGTCTTACAGTGAGTCAGTAGCAGAGCCAGGATTATAAGTCAGTATTCCTTTTTACCAGCCCCTCACTCCATGCACTAGCCCACATTGCCTCAGTACAGTAATGGGACTCGTTTGGGAATTAAACTCAGTGACTGCCTGGGGGGGTTGTGTTTTTAGCGGGACAGGAAGTAATTGGGTGAGGGGCCTCAAACCTGGCAGGCTGAATTTATATGACTGGTGCCTCTTGCTGCTGCTTATATAGACCCACTTCCTGCCACTGCAGTGAGCTCAGAGCACGCCTTTGGTGGGACAGAAATGCCATGACTTTGCTGTGTCCCATTCTCCAATTGCCTAACTCCTCACCTATTTATCCCCAGTTCAAACTGTATGAACTGGAGCTTGATAGAGAGGTAAATGCCACCCAGAGATTTAGAGCAGGGTCCAACCACGTGTGTTTGGCAAGTTAACAAAGCTAAGTCAGAGCTTTACCTTCCCTGCTTAGTGCACGCATCTGCCTATACAAACCCGGAGTGTTTCTCCTTTATTAGAGGAATGAAGGAGCATGGTAGTCTATCTGTGTCTGTCCTGTACGTCGCTTTACTTGGCACCTAACCTGATGAATCTGGGTGCCACACACAAAGTCAAAGGAAATTGGCTAGAACCTTGCCCAGGCATTCTGGCCTATTTGCATTGCTCAGGCAGCACAAAGCAGCCAGAAAGCCCCCACAGAGGGGGCAATCAGGGATTCCCTGGGTGTAAGGGAATTCCCCCCAGTGGTGCAAAGCTGATGTAGCACAACTTCTGACTCCCTCCCCTTCACATATGGGATGTATCAGGGGCTGGAGAACAAACTTTCAATTTAAAAGCCATTTGGATGATACAGAAGCTATTTTCAGAACCTGTCTCCACCTGTTTTACTGTCTCCACCTGTTTTACTACTCGGGAAATGTGTATGAAAACAAGATTGGTTTCCCCATAGAACTTTATCTGCCCCTGCGGTTTCTTCCTCCCTTCCCATTATAATTCTCTGTTAGTGACACAGTGTCAAAACAATTATAGTGCCATAAAGGGAGGGTGATAACTCCAATGAGGAATAAGAAGCAGGCACTGATGGAAATCCCAAGGAAAACGAGATCCTGTTTTACAAGCTTTTCAAAATCTTGCTTTTCTTTTGAATTCCACACAAAGGAGGAAAGAAAGTCCCGAATCAGTGGAATTGTTTGAACTAGAATGTTTTCCAGGAGATGTCAGCATCTCTTCAGGCTGATATGAATGGAAACTATTTACTGCTAGTAAGAAATTGTTTTTAATCTTCAAGTTATTGCAGCAGGATTTCACACATTCGATTTTCAAGCTTCTAAACTCCCAGAGTTTGGCAACTCAACCCAACATTGTGGGTTTTCCTTGTCAATGTTCAAAGCTGGGGCTGACTACAAGTCCTGGAGGCTCAAAAAAAATCTCCCATGAAACCATAGGGTATGTCTAGCTCTTGATGTTATTTTTCAGATAAAGTTATTTAAGCAAAGCTGCAAATAGCATGGGGTGCATCATGGTGCCTAATTGCCGCCTTCCAGCCCATGCAGTTGCATGCTGCACTGTCTCTATTTATGTCAGTGGCATTTATTAATATACAGGGAGATGGTTTGGGAAGCTAGAGTTAAGTGAAGCATTCTCTTCATCCAAGACGTTATTCGGACAAGTGCACAGCAGCTACGCCTGTTGGAATATTAACTCTTCATGTGCATCAGATCAAACACATTCAAAACCATACTGACCTACAGATGGTAGCATAGAATAGTATTCACACTGTCCTCACACATTTTTAACCTATTCACATTCAGTGAATATTTGAATTTGATACTAGTCTACATTACAAAGCACAGTTTGCTCTCAGTGTATGTGCAAATGCGGATTGAGTCTGATGGGAATTGCACACAGGCATCAAAACAGCCTAAACACCCCTAATGGAAAGAATTTAGGATTTGCCATGCAACATCACACTATGGGTCCATGAGCTCCAAACTCCTGTATCTGGCACTGATGGCCAATATGATATATTTTCAGGGAAGCATCCTTCCCCACTCCCTACCCATAATGCACCCCGTCAATTGTGCAATGCTGTACATGTAGCAGAAGTCGTTCTTTCCTCAGTAATCAGATTTCATTCTGTAGCAAGTGATTTGATTGCCTCTCTTTTAGCATGAACATTTATCCAATCCATCCATTCATGGTATCTAGTAAATGCATCACTATAGCTTCTAAGCTATTATAATGGGTCATAAAATAGTCTGCTTCCTTTAACATTAAACTGCAGTATTAAATTCTGGCTTGGTTCATGCCTGGTACAACCCCATTGAAATCAGAATTTGTCTATGATCTTTTGTAGTGAATTCCATAGGAATAATCTTCAGTGTGATTGTATAAATCTTTGTGCTGACCAGGGGCCTAAGCCACGCGCTCACTCAAGGCAATAAACAGGAGGACTGCCTTTGACTTCAATGGGCTTTGGACCAAGCCACAAGTGCTTTCATGAACAATCTGATGTTCAGACTGCAGAAACTTTCTGATTTTATGCAGACACTACTGCACCCAACTTGATGATTCTATTTCAAGGCCAATCACTTTATCACCAAGTATTGCCTCAGAATCAGAAAGCAAACATTGACAGGTCTCACGAAAGCTCATGCTCAAATAAATTGGTTAGTCTCTAAGGTGCCACAAGTCCTCCTTTTCTTAAAGCAAACATTGTGATTTAGTGCAGCCTCCCTTTAAAAAATGGCAAGTTCAGGCGTATACTTTGTAATGCCGATAGCTAAATCAAGTTGCTGCAGTCAATGTCTATTACTACACAAATAAAGAGAGGCATTGTAATGAGATATTTCCTGTGAAATTATGCTAACATTTCAGTGTCAGGTATCTAAGGAAAATACAGATTTTTGAGTTAATACACATGCCATTTGATTATTGAATTTTATTTATTTAGATCAGTTGAAGCAACATATCATAAGCTGCAGAGATGCTGAGCAACTGTAACTTCCATTGACTTCACCTGGAATTCTGCGTATTCAGCCCATCTGTCAATCAGGCCCTTGAAGTCAATTATGCAGGACTTACATACACAAATCTGCCATTAACATCAATGAAAGTTTCGCTCAAGTACGCACGGTATGTTTAGGACCTCACTGTCTCTCCCTGTACCCACTGGAATCAATTTCACAATCCCACTGACCTCAGTGGTGCGGGTTCATACCCATACTGCATCAAAGGCTTACCTGCTGCGAGTGAGTAGGTGAGCGAAGTTTGCCTCTCAGTGGGCTTGACTGGGCAAGCTGCCAAGACTTCTCCATTCCCATCGACATCCGTGTGAGCTGAGGGCAGGTCCTCAGCATCTTGTAGGATCAGGTCCAGCATGAGAGGATTTCATGGTGTATTCCACTCCATGTAAATCATTCCATTCCCTCCATCGTGTCCATATTAAGCATTACTAACAAGTCCACGGCTGTAGTAACAGAGGTAGAAAGAAAAGGAGTACTTGTGGCACCTTAGAGACTAACCAATTTATTTGAGCATAAGCTTTCGTGAGCTACAGCTCACTTCATCGGATGCATACTGTGGAAAATACAGAAGACGTTTTTATACACACAAACCATGAAAAAATGGGTGATTATCACTACAAAAGGTTTTCTCTCCCCCACTCCACTCTCCTGCTGGTAATAGCTTATGTAAAGTGATCACTCTCCTTACAATGTGTATGATAATCAAGGTGGGCCATTTCCAGCACAAATCCAGGGTTTAACAAGAACGTCTGAGGAAGGGGGTGGGGGGTAGGAAAAAAGAAGGGGAAATAGGTTACCTTGCGTAATGACTTAGCCACTCCCAGTCTCTATTCAAGCCTGAGTTAATTGTATCCAATTTGCAAATGAATTCTAATTCAGCAGTCTCTCGCTGGAGTCTGGATTTGAAGTTTTTCTGTTGTAATATCGCAACTTTCATGTCTGTAATCGCGTGACCAGAGAGATTGAAGTGTTCTCCGACTGGTTTATGAATGTTATAATTCTTGACATCTGATTTGTGTCCATTTATTCTTTTACGTAGAGACTGTCCAGTTTGACCAATGTACATGGCAGAGGGGCATTGCTGGCACATGATGGCATATATCACATTGGTAGATGTGCAGGTGAACGAGCCTCTGATAGTGTGGCTGATGTTATTTGGCCATGTGATGGTGTCCCCTGAATAGATATGTGGGCACAGTTGGCAACGGGCTTTGTTGCAAGGATAGGTTCCTGGGTTAGTGGTTCTGTTGTGTGGTATGTGGTTGCTGGTCGCTTCAGGTTGGGGGGCTGTCTGTAGGCAAAGACTGGCTTGTCTCCCAAGATTTGTGAGAGTGATGGGTCATCCTTCAGGATAGGTTGTAGAGACTTGATAATGCGTTGGAGGGGTTTTAGTTGGGGGCTGAAGGTGACGGCTAGTGGCGTTCTGTTATTTTCTTTGTTAGGCCTGTCCTGTAGTAGGTGACTTCTGGGAACTCTTCTGGCTCTATCAATACGTTTCTTCACTTCTGCAGGTGGGTATTGTAGTTGTAAGAATGCTTGATAGAGATCTTGTAGGTGTTTGTCTCTGTCTGAGGGGTTGGAGCAAATGCGGTTGTATCGCAGAGCTTGGCTGTAGGCAATGGATCGTGTGGTGTGGTCAGGGTGAAAGCTGGAGGCATGTAGGTAGGAATAGCAGTCAGTAGGTTTCCGGTATAGGGTGGTGTTTATGTGCCCATCGTTTATTAGCACTGTAGTGTCCAGGAAGTGGATCTCTTGTGTGGACTGGACCAGGCTGAGGTTGATGGTGGGAGGGAAATTGTTGAAATCATGGTGGAATTCCTCAAGGGCTTCTTTTCCATGGGTCCAGGTGATGAAGATGTCATCAATACAGTGCAAGTAGATTAGGGGCATTAGGGGACAAGAGCTGAGGAAGCGTTGTTCTAAGTCAGCCATAAAAATGTTGGCATACTGTGGGGCCATGCGGGTACCCATAGCAGTGCCGCTGATTTGAAGGTATACATTGTCCCCAAATGTAAAATAGTTATGGGTAAGGACAAAGTCACAAAGTTCAGGCACCAGGTTAGCCGTGACATTATTGGGGATAGTGTTCCTGACGGCTTGTAGTCCATCTTTGTGTGGAATGTTGGTGTAGAAGCTTCTACATCCATAGCGGCCAGGATGGTGTTTTCAGGAAGATCACCGATGGATGGTAGTTTCCTCAGGAAGTCAGTGGTGTCTTGAAGGTAGCTGGGAGTGCTGGTAGCGTAGGGCCTGAGGAGGGAGTCTACATAGCCAGACAATCCTGCTGTCAGGGTGCCAATGCCTGAGATGATGGGGCGCCCAGGATTTCCAGGTTTATGGATCTTGGGTAGTAGATAGAATATCCCAGGTCAGGGTTCCAGGGGTGTGTCTGTGCGGATTTGATCTTGTGCTTTTTCAGGGAGTTTCTTACATAAGCTATTACCAGCAGGAGAGTGGGGTGGGGGGAGAGAAAACCTTTTGTAGTGATAATCACCCATTTTTTCATGGTTTGTGTGTATAAAAACGTCTTCTGTATTTTCCACAGTATGCATCCGATGAAGTGAGCTGTAACTCACGAAAGCTTATGCTCAAGTAAATGTCTTAGTCTCTAAGGTGCCACAAGTCCTCCTTTTCTTTTTGCGGATACAGACTAACACGGCTGCTACTCTGAAACCTAACAGAGGTAGGTTGTTCCCATTGTTGGCTTACTCGGTGCTCCCTGGGCCAGAGTTGCAGATCAGGCAGTGGATTGCATTTACTGGGGGAGAGCCTTGCTGGTCTTTTCCATAGAGCTTTACACATGGGCCTCAGATCTCCTCAAAGGCAGAGCATTTGTGTTGCAGGAAGGCTGGATTCCAGGGCGGAGAATCTCCAGGCCTGCCACCAAAGTGCTTTAGCTGCACTTTGCGTTCATGTATTGTACTGCGAGAGACAATACATTTCTTACAGATGCAGGGTACAGTGTGAGCAGTACTGCCCTTTTCACTTTGCCCCTGTGACAAACTGGACTGCAGGCAGCAGAGGACATGAGCTGATGGCAACAGAGCATGGAAAGGGATGGTGGAGAGGATGTTAGCGAGCCCATTGGTTTGCCTTAACTTTTAAAAGATGCATATAAACTATTTGCTGAATTCATTGGCCAGAACCAGATCAGGGCAGAAATGGCTGGTGAATGGAAAAAGGGCTCAACTTGTCAGATAATTTGAAGGAAAAATTCCACCTGAGCAGCCTGCTTTCGCATGAAAGCGGCGTCTGCACTACAGATTGTGCTGTCTAACAGTGACTGGCTTTAAATGGACCACTCCGTTGGAGACATTACTAAGACACAGTGCATATGAGCTGGCATTTATTTGGGGGTTCAAGATATCTCAGTCCTACAATTTGAAGGTATCGAAATAACCTAATTGCACTCACCAATAGGGAGGTCAGGATATGAAAATCTTGCCCAACGGATATGAAATGCTAAGCATAAAAATCCATGTGCCTGGCCACATACTGGTGACGCGCCCAGGAAAGGTCAGTCTGCAAGACAGCATTGGTCAAAGAAGTACTGTTTAACCATTAACTACTGCAGTGGCTCTGTGTAAGACTGATCACATAATGTTAAGGGACTTACCCTAAATGTTATGGCTTTTTGGTATGTCTAAACTGGAGCCCGAAGATGTAAATTCCTATAATAGAAATATAGGCATGGTGGTCCAAGTGGTAGGAAAATCTAGCTGCCCAGAGTACATACCTAGCCCCTTGGATGGGTACGTACTTGGGGTGACTTGCTACTCTGGCTACACTTCTACTTTTAGCGCACTAGCTCAGTCACACTTAGCATGGGTATGTTTCCTTGAGCTGGAATTTACACCTTCCCGCTCTAGTGTGATCGTACCCAGGCTTAGAATGACTGTTGTCATTCTCTCTTTAAAGGGATATTGCCAACTTCAAAACTAGTCAGTTTCAAAAAAAATTCTTAAAAGTAGTTTCAGACACGACACCTGCTTCTAAATTCCTCTACTCATTTTTGTGACTTTGCAAACCCATTTTCTTATTTAAAAAAAAAATTAAAAAATTCTCCCCTGTCGCTGTATCAAAGACCCAGACAAGCAAGCTAGGAAACAGATTAACTCCTTGTCTACACACAAAGTCTAGAAAACAGTTTAGTTAGCTCATTTCAGCCCTTTTGTGTGAACACGTCTAAAAAGTGCCATACACTGTGTGACGTTGCACTCCATATGTTTATGGAATATGCTTATGAGTGTGACTATAATGTAACTGGAATATGCTGTATGCAAAAGGTCTCCTGTAAGGTATCATTACAAAGCTTATAATCTACTGAGTGAGTTCATCCTATTTGTATGTATGTGTCATTCTTGTATCTGAAACTAGAAATATGAAAAAAGAAAAGGAGTACTTGTGGCACCTTAGAGACTAACCAATTTATTTGAGCATAAGCTTTCGTGAGCTACAGCCCACTTCATCGGATGCAACCGATGAAGTGAGCTGTAGGTCATGAAAGCTTATGCTCAAATAAATTGGTTAGTCTCTAAGGTGCCACAAGTACTCCTTTTCTTTTTGCGAATACAGACTAACACGGCTGTTACTCTAGAAATATGAAGTATTACTCTGAGGTCCTATTGTAATTATGCAATGTGTGGGCCATTAATAATGGCTTGGAATCTTGGTGGCTCCCATTAACCAGGACAATTGGTTGTAAATGGCTCTGTTTACTCACAAACCTTCCTGGGTACGTGCAGGCCAACCCTGAAGGAATGGAGAATGAGGTCTTACAGTGACATGTGATCATGTCACCTGGTACTGGAATCCATCTTAAAACTGGTGCTTTTCCATTTAGAAGGAAGGGTGGGAACCCAGAGAGCGAGACAAAGGATTCCTGCCGTGGGCCAAAGCTATAAAAGGGGATGGAACAGAACAAAGTGGGTTGCAGTCATGAGAAAACCCCTAGTTATCACCTCAGCTGGAATTAACAAGTATTGTACCAGGGAAAAGGATTGGGCCCAGACTAAGAAGGAGTCTAGTCTGTGAAAGAAGCTTATTGGAACATCTCTGAGGGTCAGATTTACCTGTATTCAGTTTCTTAATGTATTAGGCTTAGACTTACATGTTTTTGCTTTATTTTACTTGGTGACTTACTTTGTTCTGTCTGTTATTACTTGGAACCACTTAAATTCTACTTTTTATTCTTAATAAAATCACTTTTGTTTATTATTAAACCCAGAGTAAGTGATTAATACCTGGGGGAGAAAACAGCTGTGCGTATCTCTCTATCAGTGTTATAGAGGGTGGACGGTTTATGAGTTTACTGTGTATAAGCTTTATACTGAGTAAAATGGATTTATTTGGGGTTTGGATCCCATTGGGAACTGGGTGTTTGGGTGCTGGAGACAGGAATACCTGCTTAGTGGTTTTCAGTAAAAGCTGGCAGCTTTGTGGACATGGTTCAGACCCTGGGACTGTGTTACAGCAGGCTTGCATGCCTGGCTCAACAAGACAGGGTTCTGGAGTCCCAAGCCAACAGGGAAAACAGGCTCAGAGGTAGTTTCAGCACGTCAGGTGACAGTCGCCAGAGGGTCTCTGTGACCAAACCCATCACACACTGATTTGGCTGAAGTTGATAAGGAACTGACATAAACTAAATCAATATAAGGCAATACACAAACCAAGAATATCTACACAAGTGGTTTGCACCAATTTAACTCCATCTGCTCAGTTACATCCAGTCAACTTTTGTATTTAGAGAAGGGGTAACATTTTCAAAAGCACCTACGTAATTTAGGAGCTGAAATCCCATTTTCAAAAGTGACAAGTCCCAGATCCTCAAAAATATTTAGGTACCTAACTCCCATTGGTTCCACTGAAAGTTAGGTACCTAAATGGCTCTGAGGACTGGACTGTAGCCACTTGTGAGCTGAAGTCTCATTGAAAGTCAAAGTCATTTAGGCATTTCTGAATATTTTCCCCTAGGCCTTGAACTGACTATACAGGGGAGACAAGGAAACCGACAAGATGCCCGGGGGTATTGAATGCCCAGTGTAAACAAGTTGGACAAGAGAGAAGTGTTACAGTCATCTTAGGTAAACTATTTAGAGAGCAGTGTAATTTTTAATTTGACAGTGTCCCCTTTAAATTGTCTCCATATCATGGCTCATAGGAGCATCTCTCAGGAATTCTCTGCTCCGTGGGTGAGCAGTCTTTGTTCATTAATATTTTTAAATATGAATGTTTCATAAACTGCTTAGATAGTAAAGGAGTATAGCACAGTAGTTTGCCATCTAGGAAACCACAAGCAACAAATAAAGGATGTTAACTCCAACATATGGTTCTTATTTGAGGAAATATGTCTGGTTACATTAATTGACATTAAGACACTGGGTTGTTTTCATTTTGCAACCGCTCATAGTTACTTTAGCAACAGTAAAACTAGTGGTACTGGGACCAGAGCTAAACAAACAAAAATGACACCCACCGCACCCCTAAAACAAATAATTTCTTCTCATTAGCTATGTTGGCCTCACATGAAAAGAGACATTGAGCTTACAACTGTAGTGTACCACTGCTTCTCGGGATGGAGAACGGTGTCAGGAAAGCTACTGTCCATGCTGTGCAAATTTTACCCATCTGTTTTCTTTTCTAGCAAAGTTATTAAACATGAGCTGGATGGATGGAAAGTTGGGTCCATGAACTGGGGATAGCGGTACATACAGTAACTGATGGATTCTGAAGGCAAGAGGAATTGTGCTGCACCCCTGAAGTTGCCAAGGTATTCTCCTGCAGGTCCCGCCACGCATGCTGCTCAACCAATGCCCTTCTATTTGAGTTACACAGGGGCAAACTACTGTGCTGGAAGCCTTTCACAGCCGAGTAGTTTATGACATCGAGTCAGTTGCCAGTTGCCTTTACATATTGTATGTATCAGGACAGCACACTGTCCCAGCAAGGAAAATGTGGCCCTTTGGACTAAATTCAGAGCTGGTATAAACAGGTGCAACTTCACTGGTGTTCATAGTGTGCTCGTAACATGCATGGGCAATAGAGGGCAGACAACATGGGCCAGATTTTATGAAGCATTTAGGTACCTAAAGATGTGGATTGGGGCCCAGTGGGATTTTCAGAAGCACCTAAACAGCTTAGGCACCTAACTCCTATTGATTTCCCACTAGGCACCAATCTGCAATTTTAGGTGACTAAACGCCTTTGAAAATCTGCAGCCATGTGCTTGACAACCATAGCAGCAGTGCTCCGCCTTGCAGCTGCTGCACATGTTCATGCATAATCACTCACAGGAACTACCCTGAAGACAGTCATAGCCTTGAAATAAAGACACAAGAGAATGCATTCCCTGGCTACAATTAGTTCTACTCAGACATGTACCCTACTCTTAACACAGAGGTGGGCAAACTACTGCTTGCAGGCCACATCCAGCCCACGGGACTGTCCTGCCCAGTCCCTGAGCTCCCCGCCGGGGAGGCTACCCCCGACCCCTCCCCTGCTGTCCTGCTTCCCCCGCAGCCATGCCGCCACACAGGTAGCGGGGCTGCGAGCTCCTGCTGCTCCAAGTGGCATGGTAAGCGGGTGGTGGCGGCACGCATGGTGGTGGGGGAGTTGGGTAGGGGGCCCTGAGGGGCAGTCAGGGGACAGGGAGCAGGGGGTGATTAGGGGTGGGAGGTCCCGGGGGGCAGTCAGGGGACAGAGAGTGGTTGGATGGGGTGGAGGTTCTGGGGCGGGGCGGTCAGGGGTCAGGGAACAGGTGGGGTTGGATAGGGCGTGGGAGTCCTGGGGGGGCCTGTCAGGGGGGCAGGAGGTCCTGGGAGGGGGTGGTCAGGGGATAAGGAGCAGGGGGGCGGTTGGATGAGTCAGGGGGTTCTGAGAGGGGCAGTCAGGGGGCGGGAAGTGGGAGGGAGCGGATAGGGGGCAGGGGCCAGGCTGTTTGAGGGGCACAGCCTTCCTTACTTGGCCCTCCATACAGTTTCACACCTCGATGTGGCCCTCTGGCCAAAATGTTTGCCCACCCCTGCCTTAGCAGTTTAGTACTTGGAAGAGACACGATGAACTTAAATAACATGGGGAAACTTTCAAACTTGGCTGCCTAAAGTTTGGCTCCCTGATCCATATTTAGGCACTTAAATTAAGTGGCCTTATTTTCAGAAATGCTGAGCAGCTGGTACCTTCTGAGTTCAGTGTGTATTGGGTGTGGGGGAGGGCGGTATTTCTGAACATTAGGTTACACTTACGTACCTACAAAATGATTAAGCAACCTCAACTTTAGACAGCCAGGTTTGAAAATTTTGCTCCATGTTTTGTAAATGAAGAAATGGTTACTAATAACAGCTTGGATTATAATAAGGGGAAGAATATTTTAAAATCCTCTGTAGAATCTTTCATTCTTTTTTTTCATTTCTCTGAGCTTGGAAAATGAAAGTCACTTTCTCTTCCATCGGTAGTCAGTTTCACTTTCGGGTACTTAGTGCTGCAGTGTGGGGCTGAGACTCAGCAGGGGCATGTTGATTCCTTTCCTTGCTGGCAGTCTCAGCAGAGAAATCAAGACTCATTTGGACCTGCAGACTGAAATACATTCTCTCCCCTTCACTTTGGGGTTCAGACACTGTGGAGAAGCTTGCACGATCTCTACATGTCACCTCTCTCTCCTGTGGATAGACACAGAACTCTGGTATCCAAGACCATCAAGCCAGCCTGTTTCAGCGGCTCTAAATTCTCTCCTGTGTTGTATTTTTCCATACGGCAGTGCAGTGTGAAAGGCCGGTCTTGTGGTTAAGGGCTGTATCTGAGAGTCAGGGCACCCAGATTTTATTCCTACCTCTGCCACGGACTTCCTGGGTGGCCTTGAGGAAGCTTGTAAGTCAAGCGTAAATGTCTAAATTGGGCATCTAAATATGTGGCTGATTTTCAGAGATGATGAGTACCCAACTGGCTCTTACAGAAGAGAACCTCAGCACCTCTGAACCTTCACCTCAGAGGAGGCAGAGTCAGGAGCATATCAGTAGTTTGATGACTGAGAATGAAATTCAAGGCCCTGTGCTCCACGTAAGCCCCACCCAGGAGCTGCCCTGGGAGCTAGCTCCCTATGCAGCCAGACAAGGCGCCTGGGCAATCTCTGCTTGCTACTGGTCTCCATGTTGGCTTAGCTGGGGAAAGTTCATTTGCGAGAGGAGCCAAAGATCCTCCTTGGCCTCGGTACCCCAGAAAAGTGGCCTGGAGAGTGGTGGCCGCTGTTCTAGTACACAGGCTGGAATAGCAGCCACAGGTGGTTTGTGCGGCAGACCCACATCCTGGGTTGTGGCACAGTGGATTTCACTTCTTTGCACTCCACCTGCATGGAGCCTGACATTCCACCCACATGAAGGGTAAAGCGGGTTGTGATTCCCCTCCCCACAACATGCAGTGAGGAAGCTGAGGAGTGCCAGGCGTAGCTGCAGGATGAATGGGTATTGGCGGGGGGTGGGGGGGGGGAAGGGGCAGAAGTGTTGTCCCCGTGTAGAAAAATGTATGGCAGAAATAGCAGCTGAGTGAGAGGCTAACTGGAAATGATATGCCCAACACCACGACAACAAGTCAATGGGATTCAGGCTTGGGAGAGGAGTATTAAAATACTTGCCTGTCTTGAAAGCCGATGACTCACCTAGACATGCGAGATGCATGCAAGAGGTGCTTCGTTTCTGGAGTTATGTCAAAAACCCAAGCTCATCACTTGGGATTTTCACTGTCTACAAGGCATAGAGGGAGATGCTATTCACTCTTCTGCCTAATGTGTAAATTAGAAATAAAAATCCAGTCCCTTCTGTGTCAAATGTACTTATTCATCAGTGCACCCCCCGCCACCCTCAGGAAGGCACTGAAAAACACAGAACATATGTTCAGTGCCAGGATTCAGGCCAACCAAACTGCGCAGATCTGGTGTGCATTAATTCCTCTTGCAGGGTGTGGGTCTGATTCTGGTCCCATTTACACTGCTCTTGCACTGACTTCAGTGGAATCACACCTGATTCATAGAGATGTAGGTGAGAGCAGCACTAGGCCTGACTGTCCTGATCCAAAACCACTGAAGCCAATGAAAAGGGACTCCCATTGACTTCAATAGGCTTTGGATCAGGCCCTCTGTGCACAATTTATGGTACCCAGCTTCAATTATTGCAATTTATACAGTTCTGGAGACAATGCCCAGCTCTGCCACTGACTAGTCATATGCCCTTGGAAGTGATTTTGGGGAATTTGAAGAAGGCCCCACTGCCAGGCACTCTGCAGCGGACCTGGGCAGCCAGCTTGTGATGCTCAGAAAACCAGGGGATATTCCAAAGCAAAACATGGGCAGTGCTTGTGCTTTGACCATCTGCTCTTGGCTATCCATTAACATCTGTAAATCAACACTTTCCTGCCAGCCAGATGTGGGCATGGCGTGCTGGGTGGTGTAAAAGCAGGCTGTGTTCAGACATCACTGCAGAGTGGCCAAACAAACCAGATTTGGGGCAGCAGCAGGTGGAGGGCGCAATATACAATAGAACCTCAGAGTTACAAACACCTCGGGACTGGAGGTTGTTCATAACTCTGACATGGTCGTAATCTGAACAAAACGTCATGGTTGTTCTTTTCTAAGTTCACAACTGACCATTGACTTAGTACAGCTTTGAAGCTTTACTATGCAGAAGAAAAATGCTGCTTTTAACCGTCTTAAATTCAGTGAAACAAGCACAGAAACAGTTTCCTTACCATGTCAAATCTTTTTTAAAAAAATTTCCCCCCTTTTCTTAGTAGTGTAACACAGGACTGTACTGTAATTGCTTTTGCTTTTTCTTCTTTTTTTTTTGTCTCTGCTGCTGCCTGACTGTGTATGTCCAGTTCCAAATGAAGGTGTGTGGTTGACAGGTCATCTCATAACTTTGAGGTTCATAACTCTGAGGTTCTACTTACTGTAGATTGTTTTCAAATTGTTCCCCCTCAGATCTCTGCCTCAAGCCTTGAAGACTTGAAGGGCCTGACTACACAGTTAGATATGTTGGTGTAAATGAGGAGCAACTTGGTGGAATTATGCTCGTGTGAAATCAGCGTAACAGCCTGGAGAACCACACCTGCCATTTCTCACCCTAGAGCAGATGTGTGTGAGCCTCTTTTCTGGCCTGGAGAAGTGTTTGCATTGGAAAGGAGGCTGCCCCTTAACTCTAGTGTCACATGCAGCCTGGCTGCAAGGCAGTAATCCCCTCCCCAGTGCCATAACAAGTGCCACTGCCAGCCTGTGACTGGGCACTAGCAGCTCCCATCAGCTTGGCCAGCACAGAAATGCAGCTTTTAGAAACGTCACTCTGCCCTCCGAGTGCCCATCTGTAGTAATGGGAGCGCAGCAGGCAATGCAAGGAAGACGTATACATGATGACGACATTATTTATACACACTGGCTATAGCTGCTAAGTGCCAAGTCAGCCAATGGACCCCACGGCTCAGTATTAATGACAGTTGCAATTACTGAGAGTGTTAAACCTGAAGAGAACAAAAAACCGCAACAACCAAAACTAAAGATTTTTTTACGTAGCTAACTACGGATGCCAGAAGCGCCCCAAAAATCAATGACCTCAGCAAAGTTGATGAGCTTTCTAATCTCCGCTGCAGAGCAGTGTGACTGAATTCGGGGGGGGGGGGGAGAAGGGGGCTGCTCTGCTATATTAGAGCTGCAGTTGTACTCCTGCCAAAGGGCTGCATTCCAGCTGCCAACACCTACTTGGCTTTACGTCAGCCTAGGAGTCAACAATTACAAAGAACACCCCGGTTGCTAGGTGAGGTGAGGGTGGGGGGCGAGGGAATGAGCTTGATTGTAAAGGAGCTGAAGGGGGACGAGTAACTGGTGTATCCTGCTAAGCATGGAACTTGCGGGGGTTCCAAACATTTCCCTTTAAAGCGAGTGTTCTATTCTTTACCTGTGTGTGGACGATATTATCATAATAGGACACACCATAAATTAAGTGCGGCCCCCCAGGGCAGTTTAGTGGCACATGAGCCTTCAGAACAGTACCATCCCTTTTAGAGGATTCCAGCCCCTCCAGGAGATACTTAAAAAAACCCACATATAACCACGCTGATTATTCGCGGAGCTTTTCTTCCCATTTGGCCCCAGCTCTCCATTACATTATTGCAGGAAACAAACTATTTCAGAGCCCAACCCTGCAAGGTCTGAATGGGTTCGCCTTCCTACTGACGTGAACAGGAGGGTGGGGGCTCAGCACGAGAGCTTTAGGAGTTCATTTGGGTGCCAATAAGAAAGGTTCCAAAAAGATACATCATTACTAGCCTGCATGATTCAGATCACAAGTTACCACTCAGATTGTCATCGCCGTGGTATGGCATCTCACTAAACGTTCCCTGTGGTCTGAGCTAGGTCACGCCAACTGGTAGGTAAATACTGTCAACATATTTGAGTAAGATTAGGACCTTCCTTTCATGACCATATCAGAGACTCATTCGTTAGTCACGGGGATGTGTTCAAGTGAGCAAGAGAGAGGGGAAAAAACCCCACCTCACTACAAGTAGGTTTATCCCACCTATCCAAGCAGCTTATCTATGCCTTCCCTTTAACTTCTAACAATCTCTTCATTTTCAAATGGTACCTCAAAACACACTTTCCAAATGACTGCTGCAAGATTCCTACCCCTCTGTACAGCACATGTCAGAACTACACCTACAGTAGAGGGCGACGCAGGTGAGTTGCTCTTGTATGTTTGTCCAGCATTGCTACGGGTGAGTTTGTGGGTGATGCTGATATTCTGAAGATGGAGCGTTTCTGTGAGATGGGAAAGGTGTGTTCCACAGTTGCTCTCATTTGATGCATTATTTATATTACATTTTTAAAGTAATCCTCTTTACTGTTGTCTGTAAGAGGTGGTCAGGATACCAAAAGTGCCCTCGGGTAATGTGAGACTGTGCCACCGCCTCAGGAACAAGCAACAGACATGGAATGGCAGAAGCAAAAATAAACACAAAAGGAAACTAATGGGAAAGCTAATTGTAACCAAAAGTTGTCCCCAGCTGATGGCTGCATAAGGATCTATAGCAAATGAGTTGATTTTATCCCAGTGAGCGGGCATCTACATCCTACATACCACTGGGTCTGAACAGGTCATTTCAGGCTGTATAGTGAACCTCTTACTGACATGGCGTAGCACCTGACTGCAGTGCGACATCAGCATGACAGAATCTGGTCTCTTTTACCTGACTGGGTTCTGATATTCCTGTGTGTGGGTCTTCGGCCAGTGTAGATCCAGTGGACGCAGACTGGGGCTGGAAGGCGTGGTGTGCAACTCAGCCTCTCTGAAGGTTTGGCTTTTGAAACTTTCACCTCCTTCCCTCTCTTCATTGCCCCAGGTTATTGTCCCACACAGATAACTCATGTCTTCACTAGCTTCATTGAATCTCTCTCTGTAACTCAAGTCCGGTATTAAGGATTTCAGTATCTTCAGGCACAAACACTAAAACAATTAGCACCTGTTAAGTCATAACTGGAATCTCAAGTCTTCCAAAGCCACAATATATATTGACTTTGTATTCAGAACTCACTTCTGAGTAATAGGCAGGGATCCTGTATCTTAACTTGTAGCCGCACTGGAGAAATTCTTAAGGGAGAGGCTCATCCTGGACCTGGGTACTGCAGTAGCTACAGCAAAAGCAGCAGTGGTATACTTCATACCGGTTACATAATCAATTAACCCTGATTCATACATTCAGGTGCTAAGTTCATTTGATTATGAATAATGGGGGTGGGGAGATTGTTTGTTATTCATGAGTATTTGGATACCTGCTGGGTGTTCATGAAAATATTTAGAAACAATGTCATAGGCCGTACGTGACAACCTACCTGACAGAAACAACAACTAGAGAAGAGACCAAGCTAATAATCTGCAAACAATCTTTAGTCTAAAAATGATTCGTTTAAATGTTTGGCAAATGCGTAAGAACAGCAAATCTATCCTTGGACAATTGGGATCAGTCTATAAACAATTCACTAACTGAGAAAGGAGCTCACTTCACATCAACTTCTGTATTACTTGTAACAAATAGCTCTATCTCATTGGGCTGAGCACCCTACTGTTCAATAAAAGACACCCATTCCAGTCTTTTCTCTTTTACTTTCCTGCATCTCCACTTTTACTAAGCTACAGCAGAGGAAGCGATAGTATTGACAGAGTCATTTCAGTGACTGACAAGTGTGCGTGGCTCTTTTTGTCTCTGATAAGGAAGAGCAGTGCTGCAACAGAAGCTTAGTCTCCCTTTAGACATCTGGCTCTGAGTCCCCATTCTTTTCAGCGTGAGTGAGCTGCTTAGAGGAGGTAGCTCAAGAACAAAAGGGGAACAAACATTCCAACCAGGAAATGCTGACTGTAGCAGAAGCTGCCCTGTGGAGTGCCTCCGAACATCACCTTCCGATCACACAATTTCTGAGCAGTTAGCATGAAATAGTTTGTAAACATCAAATTAAAATGCAGTCTCATCAGATGCCTGATTCCAACAATGCTCAGTTCCTGTTAGGTGCAATTTAGTGACTGTCCTATGTAAACCTGGCAGATAAAAATATCACGAAAAACACATTACGCACGTATAAAAATATGCTCTGTATGAAAATAATTTAAAACAACAAAGTCCTTTCTTAGTTAATTTCTTTTTAAAATAAATTACATAGCACTGAAAAAGATAAATCACATTTTTCAAACTTGTGTGTATGAAGTTAGGCACCTAAATCCATATTTCAGCAACTGAGATGCTAACACTTAACTTTGAAGTCAGAGGAGGCCGCAGGTAATTCTGAAAATCATGCCCTTTATTTAGGGGTTCTAATACGTGTTGCCACAGCTCATGAGAAAAAAAAGCCTTTCAAAACAAGCCCAACCCAGATTGTGCACACACAGATCCATGCACATGCAAAACTGTGTGCACAAGTGGGGGGAACTTGACTGAGTATTGGGCCTTTAAAATGCAATATCCTTTACCTAGATGGAAACTCTCTGGGGAAGGGGCTGTTCTTGTTGTATACGTGCATGGGGCCTAGCACAGGGGCTGGGACATATAGGCATTACTGCCTATGCAAATCAATAATGCTATTTCCTAGAGAAGTATGAGCTCCAGAAGCAGTTTTTTTCCCCTTTATCATTCAGGAATAAGAAACTGAGATGCCCCTTGTAGCCAATTTTAGCACATTAATTACAGTCTCATTCTAGCTCTAGTAACTGATTCAAGTGTTCCCTACAGAGGAACTTAAAAAAGGATGGTGACAAACAAGATGAAGTTGGCAACTAGCAGTATATGAAAGCAGCAGGACAGTTTTCCTACTTAGTTACACTCAAGTCATCAGTAAATCACATTCAACATCTGACTTCTTGCTAGAAATTGTTTAGTCCTTGTTGATTATCCTTTTTTTGGGTAGTTTTCCAAAAAGCACATGTGGTTCTTTGTTCAAATCTTTGTGATGATGAAAATGGCCCTTCAGACTGGTAACTTTACTACAAATAGTGCAGCAAACACAATACTTCACATGCTCAGGAAACAGGTGGATAATAAACTATGTTTCAATGGACTTCCATAAAAGCCAGTGATTCGTGCAAACTAGTGTTCACATCAACAGGGCCAGCCTTAAAACTCTGTTAAAGCTTTCAGTGCCCGAAGCCAGACTTAATTATAACACCCCCGCACACATACCCTGCATGTGGTTATACAGGGGAGTCCGTGCACCTGAGAAATCCTGCACCAGAACAGTACTCTGTGCACATAGCCCCAAGGTCAGCCCTGACTCCTACATGCTGTGTTAGTGGAGACATGCAGACTTTACAAAATGCAAGGCGGTGAAGAGGGGGTATATTTCATCTGAGTTTTCTGTTGCCAATTAAATGCTTCTTAGCTGACCAGGACATGGAACAATAGTGATCTCATATGTCAGGAGAGGGTAATCCACATGTTATTAATGATGTTCCTTGTTTTGTCTCTCAGGGAGATTAAAAGTAGATGGAGAAAATATCACCAGAAAGAATGTTTGAGCAAGCTAGAAAACATGACCCTAAACCACAGGTGACTGCAAAGGAAAATCTGCTGTACTTTCATCAGTGGGACCTTAAGAGTCCAGCCTCAGTCCCTTTGGGTTAATAAACCCAGCAATCTTTACCCACTTACGTCCAAGGCTCAAAACATACAACTGCTAGCTGGTTATTTTTCATTATAGTAAACAGAAATAAATCATTTTCCTTGCCATAGAAATTGGGAGCTGGAAGAAGAGCTTTAAGGTCAGCCTGGTCAGCCCCTGCCAATGGAGGACAGTCCCTAATTGTACATTTCCATGGCTTTTTCCTATCCAGTTTGAAGTGACTCATTGGGGTCCCCACCTCTCCTGAGGAGACTATTCCACAGTTAATCAATCTCACTATTAGGAGATTTTCCTTCATGTTCTGCCGAAACTTTCCTTTGTTAAATGTCATCCTATTAGTTCCACTCACACCGGGGGCTGCCCTATGGTATTCTGCTTCCTCTGTGGTGTTTCTTTCTCTAGGTTTTTATACTGTGACGTTCACCAGTGCTCGTGAACTTCATATACCTTTCCCCTACCACAAAGTAGCCAGGCAGGGGTTCTTCCCAGCCTGCTAGGCACTCACTACCACACCCTCAGTCTCTTTTAGGCAGGTTAATTGTCCAAACATAAATAAACCAGTTCCTCAGTTCAACCTTTAAATTTTAGGCTTTCACTGTCCTGCCTTGCTTCCCAGGGGACTGTGCTGGTGCTTCCTAGCTTGTTCTTTCTTTCCTCTCAGTAATCAGTGCGTCTCTCGCTGACCCTTTGTAGCCCCAAGTGCAGCTCCGCCCCCTTAACTGGCCCGACTGAGAGCACCTATTCTGGCACATGGGAGCTGGACCTGCTTCAGTTATACAGGCCTGTCACACTGTGACACCTCCATAGATAAAGCGAGGCAGTATGTCTAGTGGTTAGAGAAGTAATGAAGGCCCTATTCCCTGTGCTGCCATTGTCTCAAAGAGAAATCTTGGATAAGCACTCTGTGCCTCAGTTTCCTGGTTTGCAAAACAGAGAGAGTACTTACGCATCTTTGTCAGGTGCTTTGAAAGCCTTTGATATAAGGTGCTACGAGTGCAAACATTAAGCGGGGGGGGATAGAACTGGGGGCAGCAGGGAGGACTGGCACCTTCACAATGGCAATGTTGGGTGCGGGCTTTGTCCCCACAAAAGCCTACACACACCTGAGGGGGGCAGAGATGAGAACGGGACCAAGAAGGACAGGAGCAGCCACCATGTGGCCCAGGATCAGGCTAGGGAGCAGCGAGTGGGACATGGAGGGGTTGGAAAGAGCCCAGGAGCAGGTAGGAATCCCCTTCAACCTTCTGCCCCGGAACGGGCTCCTCCTACCCACTGAGTCTCATTAGCTCCCTTCACTCCTCCTCTGATCCTAGGGTTGCCAACTTTCTAATGGCACAAAACCGAAACCCCTGCCCCGCCCCTTCCCCGAGGCCCTGCTTCTGTCTTGCCCCTTTTCTGAGGCCCCGCCCCCGCTCACTCCATCCCCCCTCCCTCCGTTGCTCACTCTCCCTCACCCTCTCTCACTTTCACTGGTCTGGGGCAGGGGTTGGGGTGTGGGAGGGGAGTGAGGGCTCCGGCTGGGGGGGTGCGGGCTCTGGGGTGGGACCAAAAATGTAGAGTTTAGGGTGCGGGAGAGGGCTCTGGGCTGGGACTGGGACAGGGTGTTGGGGTGTTGGGAGGGGTGCAGGGTGCAGGCTCCAGGAGGGAGTTTGGGTGTGGGTGGGAACGCTGGGCTGGGGCAGGAGCTTGGGGTGAAAGGGGGTTGGGGATGTGGGGTCCTGGCGGTGCTTACCGCAGCTCCCAGGAAGCGGCCGCCAGGTCCCTGCAGCTCCTAGTCACATGGGCGTCCAGGGAGGCGCCGTGTGCTGCTCTCGCACCTGCAGGCTCTGCCTCCGCAGCTCCCATTGGCTGGGAACTGCGATCAATGGGAGCTACGAGGGTGGTTCCTGCGGGCGCGAGGGCAGCATGTGGAGTCTCTCTGGCCACGCATGCACCTAGGGGCCACAAAGACCTGGCGTCCGCGCCTGGGAGCGGCGTGGAGCTAGGGCAGGCAGGAGACTGCCATAGCTCTGGGCCCCCTCTGTGCTGCCAACTGGCCTTTTAATGGCCCAGTAAGCGGCGCCGGCCGGAGATGCCAGCGCCCCTTTTCAACTGGATGTTCTGGTCGAAAACTGGATGCCTGGCAACCCTATCCAACCCCTCTGCCCTCCCGTTCACAGGGAGCTTCGGCTCCCTACCCAGTGAAGGGCTGTTTTAAAGATGTTACTAGCGTTGCTAGATGCATCGGCAAGCGTCATTTGTCCTGGGCTTGGCACAAGCCCCTCACACTCCCCATCTGAAACCATAATCTGAAAAATCTCCCTCTAGTTTCCCTCGGCGAGCCTGAAATAGAACTTTGGATTGCAATAATCTGGGCCCGCTGCTGAGCTCGTCATCATTTCCCTTCAGTCTCATGCAAACACCCATTGACTTTGCCTGTGGAAGGACCTCAAGATCTGGCCCTTTATATCCTACGAAATCTTCTTTTCTATAAGTTTTCCATTCAGTGGCAAACAAGCCCCTTGTCCCTCTCAGTGACCAAGGCACAGACCTTTCATGACCAAACCCCAGCCACCCACACAGAGCTTGAAAAAGAAACGCCATAAGCACGTGCTGCAGCACAGCTCCGCCTGCGTATTGTGCCCTCCAACACACACGCTTGACACAGCCTCCAGTCCGTGCGGTACCCAGCCTCACCCAGTGGGCTGCGTCATCGAGCTGCTCTGGCTAGAGCACTGACTCGCTAGGCTAACACAATGAAAGGAGTGGGACGGCCCGATGCTATAGAGACAGCACTGACGGAATGAACTGGAGCACCGTAAGGAAGCTGGGTTGTTTTGCACTCCAGCGCACCTGCAGAGCTGCAAATATTGGTGGCTAAATGCCACAGAGTTTTAATCAGGAGGACAGTGGTGACAGGGCAGTATTGAAATGCCAATGTTTCCATCAGGCAATGATGTCATTCCTGGCTAAACCACCAACGCGGTCCCCTGATTAGGGATGAGATGTATACCGTGGAAACTGCAGCAGACTTTATATACACACAGAGAATATGCTCTGTGTGTATATAAAGTCTGCTGCAGTTTCCACGGTATACATCTGATGAAGTGAGCTGTAGCTCACGAAAGCTCATGCTCAAATAAATTGGTTAGTCTCTAAGGTGCCACAAGTACTCCTTTTCTTTTTGCGAATACAGACTAACACGGCTGTTCCTCTGAAACCTCTCTTTACAATGTGTATGATAATCAAGGTGGGCCATCACCAGCAGGAGAGTGAGTTTGTGTGGGGGGGGGGAGGGGTGAGAAAACCTGGATTTGTGCTGGAAATGGCCCACCTTGATTATCATGCACATTGTAGGGAGAGTGGTCACTTTGGATGAACTATTACCATCAGGAGAGTGAGTTTGTATGTGTATGGGGGCGGGGGGTGAGAAAACCTGGATTTGTGCTGGAAATGGCCCACCTTGATTTTCATACACATTGTAAGGAGAGTGGTCACTTTGGATAAGCTATTACCAGCAGGAGAGTGAGTTTGTGTGTGTGGTTTTTGGAAAAAAGGGGGGGTGGGGGTGAGAAAACCTGGATTTGTGCTGGAAATGGCCCACCTTGATTATCATACACATTGTAAAGCGAGTGGTCACTTTGGATGGGCTATTACCAGCAGGAGTGTGAGTTTGGGGGGGGGGGGGGGGCAGAGGGTGAGAAAACCTGGATTTGTGCTGGAAATGGCCCAACTTGCTATTACCAGCAGGAGAGTGGGGTGGGAGGAGGTATTGTTTCATGGTCTCTGTGTATATAATGTCTTCTGCAGTTTCCACAGTATGCATCCGATGAAGTGAGCTGTAGCTCACGAAAGTGTATGCCCAAATAAATTGGTTAGTCTCTAAGGTGCCACAAGTACTCCTTTTCTTTTTTTGAAAATTGCCTTTCTACATCGTCATGATGCGGTGAATAGAAAATTGCATCTGTGCTATCCCTGCTAGTGCACAGAGTGGCTGAGGCATAGGCAGACAGAGGCAATAGCCCCCACACGCACTGTCAGCCCCCAGCCAACTCCTCGTACAAATGAACAATAATAAAAATAAACCTCCTAATTCTGGGAAGTGGGCAGGTTTTGTGGTCTAGGTGTTTCTGCTGCCTGGGAATGATGCAGTAAAATGTTAACAACTGACTATAATATTGCTGATAAAACAAAGCTCTGATATTTAGCTATAAACCTGAGATGCCCTGCTCACAGCCAGAACAGCCAGTGCTGATGCTGCTGTGGTAAGTGGGGGCAGGGAGGAGCCATGTTTGCTGAGAGTGATGTCACCAGAAAAACCCAGTGGTACTTCAGGAACTCCATTTCCCATTAATCTTTTTACAACAGCAACAATAATCCGGGTGACTCCAGCATTAAAAATATGTTGGTGAGGACATTGTAGGCTGAGGATGCTGAAGGACAAAACGGGGGTGGAGGGGGGGCGAGGGGTGAGCCACCAACCTTCCCCAGGAAATCCAGACAGAGCTATGCTGTGTGCTAGGGGGCCACATTCTGAAGCCCTGACTGAGTTTTTACTGAGTCCTTACTCAGTGGGAGTTTGGCCAGAACAAGAACTGAGGATGGTGTTAGGCAGTGATGGCCTTTCGTTACGTTGCCTAGACTGTTGTGTCCCATGCCCCACTGCCGAACAGCGAATGTAATACTCTTATCATCTATTCACTCAGCGGTTATAAGCCTCTCCCTTCCATCCCTGTCTGCTAGCAATGCCAAAAGCTAGCAGTGCTGCAAAAGAGATCTTGTCCCACCTTTGGAGGCTCCCTCTGGTGCAAAGGCCTGTTATTAAAAAAGGATGGGGGCTATTAAGGTTGTTTAAGGGAGGCCGCAAAAGGGCACAGGCATGGACAGGTGGCTCTGGCTTTCTTTTGGGTTAGGTATGTGTGTGTTTTTAAAACTGTCCTTAGATTCAAATCCAAACTGTCCCTTAATATTCCAGTTCAATGCTTTCAGCTGGGTGGATATGTTTCGGTTACATCAGGGGTGGGCAAACTATGGCCCGCGGGCTGGATCCGGCCCCTCAGGGCTTTGGATCCGCCCCGCGGGATTGCCACACTGGTGGCACCACAGACCCCGCGCCGCTCCCGGAAGCGGCCGGCACCACGTCCCAGTGGCCCCTGTAGGAGAGGGGGGCAGAGGGCTCCGCGCGCTGCCCTCCCCGGTGGGTTCCACCCCTGAAGTTCTGGACAATGGGGGCGTTGGGTGTGGAACCCACAGGTGAGGGCAGTGTGTGCAGCCTTCTGCTTCCCCCTGCCCCCGAGGGACCACAGGGACGTGGTGCCACCCGCTTCTGGGCGTGGTGCGGGGCCCCGGCAGGCAGGGAGCCCGCTTTAGCGGCACGGCGCGGCTGCCACCCCCGAGCCGCTCCAGGTAAGCAGCGCCGGGCCAGAGCCAGCACCCTGAACCCCTCCTGCACCCCACACCCCAACTCCCTGCCCTGAGCCCCCTCATACAACCCGCACCCCTCCTCCACCCCAACCCCTTGCCCTGAGGCCCTTCCTGCACACCGCACCCCCTCCCACACCCTGCACTCCCTCCTGCATCCCAACCTCCTGCCCCAGCCCTACATTCATGGCCCTGCATGCAATTTCCCCACCCAGATGGGACCTTGGGCCAAAAAGTTTGCCCACCGTTGGGTTACATGGTTAATAGCATTAACAGCCCATTAATTTGAACAGGGCATTTTTGGGGTGCCCACGATGTGGCTAGTGAACGTGTTACGCTCGCTGGGCTGGCCTCCACCCCCACAAGCAATGCTCCTGATGTCCTGCGGGCAGGCAGCGAACACTGCTGAGACCACAACAAAATACAACTTGCTTGTGTTCTTATCAGAGAGGTGCCTGAAACAACCCTCCGGGTCTGAATAACCAAACACTGCACCTCCCTATCGTTGCAGCATGCTGATCGAAAACCTAGTTCTGGACACAGCCTAACTGTGGGGGGTTGAAATCCAGCTCCAAACATTGCAACAGTGCCCCATAGCTAATTTTCATTGAATGACTGGCCCAGTGCTGCTGTGGGTGACCTCTCTACTGCTGTCCCATGCTGTTCCACAGCGACATGCATAATAAGCTCAGATTTGTGGATGGGCACAAAGATGTGTCTGGTTAGCCAGGTGCTTCCCTGCAGCATGGGAAATATGTCAAATCCTACTGCAGACAAAGACAATCCGGGGAGAAAAAATGCCCTTAGCAGATTTTGAGCTAGGCCACATTGAATTTGACCTTTGAGTTACAGGGCCCAGTGCTAACATGGAGCCACCCATCTGCACATGCTGAAAGTACCCACACATGCTGAAACACCCTTGCCAGCTAACCCTGTGCTTGCTCACTGCGTGCATGAGAGGTTTAAACACGGACCTTCTTAGCTCTCCTTCCAAGCCAGTTGCTACACAGAGTATCAGGCTGCAGTAATGAAAGGAAATAGGAATTAGCAGCAGATCCAGAGTTCTTAAAGGGCTTTTGTTACCTTACAATGTGAATCTATGACACATCTGTCTGAATTTACTGCAGGGCCAATTGCCCTTCCCCACATGAAACCATTTATTGAGCCATCCCACCCTGGATATATTCTAAAACCTAATCCAGTGTTAATTATTTCATAATAAAGCAATGGCTTTTATACACGTTAAAGTATTTTAATATTGATATTGTTACCACTTTTTCTCAAGAGTTTAGCCAATATTCAGGGTCTTGTGGGTTGTCACTTAGGAGGAGAAATTGATGGTGGAGTCAGATTTTTCTCTGATACAATCCAGTTTATTTACAAAGAAGCGCAAAGTCCTGATTCCCTGAACACAATAGGTATCAAACAACAGAGGACAGTTTCTTTGCTCATAGTCCCAAGCCTCTTTCCAGCCAGAACTCTACCCAAAAATGCACTCTCTGTCTCTCAGCTTTTTCTCTATGTCATGCTACAAGTGTTTCTCTGGCTGTCTCTGGGACTTCTTTGCTGTCTTATGTGTGTGCTTAAGTGCTGTTTCTGCTGCTTTTCTCTCACACACCCCCCCCTTCCATTAAACAATACCCAGCACCCTGCATTTGCACTCAGCCCCCAATCAAACCCCTCTGCCCATTTAGTTCAGATTTCTGAACAGCCTTGTATGTGGCCTTTATTTTGGGAGCGTGGTGCCTATTGTTTCCACTATCTATTCCACAAAGGAACCTAATTGTCTACTTTTATCCTGAACAAAGAGTGGCTGTTATACCCATCAGCTTCAAGGAGATTTCAGCCAACCCCCAGCATGACAACCCCAGCTTCACCCACATAAATAGAACATATGATGCAGGCATCACTTTCCAGGTCTGTTGATAGGGCAGAAAGGCAAGCTTATTTGTTTTAATCAGTTTTCTCCCTACTCCCCCTTCAGTTATGCTGACCTCCAACTCTGGCTGGGCTATTGGCAGACAGCAAGTGTAAAATGGCATAGGTGCATCTTTTGACCTGCCTCAAAACAGTAATTTGGAGGAAAATGATAAATACAGGCATTTGTATGGTCAAAATGGGGAACGAGGGCTATCTGCTATGAACCTGTTAGAGTGCACAAATGCTGAGTGTGCAAGCAGTAGGTCTGGCCACAAATTTGGCAGGTACAATATAGACACCCAATGCTTTAAAATCAGGCCCTGAGAATTTATACTATGCAAACTGAGTTTAGGAGAGACTGACACAATCTGCCTGTTCCCGCTGCACTAAACTGTCACTAATGAGCCAGTGACAAGACACAGTGTAACTCTGCCAAAGAAAAACTGTAAAAACAAACCAAAATCACAAAGAGCCCTTTACTTCTCTTGGTAACAGTTCCACTCTATCATCTCCAGAAACTGCCAAGAGGCCTTGATAAATACACCCCTGAGTGTCTGAAGGAGCTGTTACATTAAATATTCCCCCCAGTTGAGATTGTAAAAGATTCAGCTCAGTGGTAATGTCTGAGGCATTGCCTGATAATGACTGCTCAGGGGCACTCTAGCAAAACTGAGCATAGATGTGCTCTTTTAAAGAAATGCCTTTCATATAGAGCTATTGACCTGGTAGGCTGTAATGGGTCCTTCAGAATGTTGTCTGGAGGCCAAGGTGCTAGACAGACAGACCCTCAACTCCTCATTACACAGAATATTGAGACATCTATGCACAACCTTTCCTCTGCTCTTAAAAAAAAATTAAATTCCCCCAGATAATGTTAATTATGGAGCAGAGCACACCAGGCTGCAAGTCACACACCCATTGCCTTGCCACTCCAGTTGGAAGAGCAAGATTACAATCCACATCTTGAGCCCGCTCTGTTTGAGTACACAGCGTAGTTCCTGGAGTTGTCTAACCCTGGAGAAGTTCAGGTTCTGGCTTTGATCATAAACTCTGGAGAACCACTGGAACTCCAGCCTAGCCTCTTCATCCTTCTGGGATGGGGGTCTCTGAACACTCTGCCAGCTCTTCTGGAGAAACTGGAAGGAAGTAGTTAGTCCTGTTCTGCTTCACAATGTCGCCAATGAATTCCTGTATGAGTTAGAGCATGTCTTTTAGAAAAACTGCCATATTAATTTTCAAATTCCCAGCAATGGAGAATTAACCACAACCCTTAGGAAGCTGGTCCAATGACTAATTACTCTCACTGTTACAAATGTCTGGCTTATTTACCATCCAAATTTGTCCAGCTTCAGCTTCCAGACATTGCATCACATTATACCTTTTTCAGCTAAATTGAAGAGCCCATGATCAATTTTTTGTTCCCCATGTAGGTACTTACAGACTGTGATCAAGACACCCCTTAACCTTCTCTTTGTTAAGCTAAACAGAGAGTGTCTGATAGTTTAATCACTATAAGGCATGTTTATCAATTATTTAATTATCCTGATGCCTCTTCTCTGAACCCTCTCAAATTTATCAACATACTTCTTGAAGTGCCAGAACCAGACACAGTATTCCAACAGAAGTCACACCAGTGCCATACATGTACCTATAACCTGCCTATTCCCATTCATACAGCCAAGGATCATGTTAGGGCTTTTGGCCACAGAGCCGCACAAGGAGGTCATGTTCAACTGATCATACACCATGACCCAAAGCCTTTTTCAGAGTCACTGCTTCCCAGGCTAGAGTGCCCCCATCCTGTAAGCATGGCCTACATGCTTTGTTCCTAGATATATAACTTTCCATTTGGCCACGTTAAACCAGATTACTCTGTATCGGTGACCTGTCCCCTTCATTATTTACCACTCCCCTAATCTTTGTGTCATCTGCAAACTTCATCAGTCATGATTTCATATTTTCTTCCAGGCCTTTGATAAAAATGTTCAATAGTGAGAGACAAGAACCAGTCTAGAAACACAGCCACTCAGTGATGAGTCCCCTATTTAAAATTACATTTTGAGACCTGTCAACCAGTTTTTAATGTGTGCCAAGCAGCATTAATAGCTGTCTACGTTCTTGCTGGCACAATTCTTACCAACTGTGATCTGATTCTGCTATCATTATTCTGGTTTTACGCTGCTTTCACTCCAACATCAGCAGTTACTCCTGATGTGGACAGGTGTGATGGAGAATCAGGCTCTAAATTTGTCTCCATGGCAGCACTGGTGCCTACTGTTAATTGCAGGTACAAAAATATGCCGTCAACATAGGACAGGTGTAAGTCTCTTAAAAATCATGCCCTTTATGTCTTCTGACCTATATGCCCAATCTTACCCTCTAGCACTTTGTCCAAAAACTATTACATCGTTAAAAAGCTTTTTAACATGCTGCTCATTGCAGCTGTCCTTCTGTGTGAAGGTAAAGTAATCAAATCCCTATTTACACAAAATTGGTCTTCAACTTTTATATCGATGGAGTAATTCAAAGACTTTGAAATGTTTCCAGCCAGAAACTTTGATCCTGCACCACACCTTAGTGTGGGAATAATCAATATGATAGCATGTGTTGGAAATAAACAATATGTAGGTGTGTGCATCTGCTGTGCCATAGTTTACTGGATCCTTTCTTGATGCATGGCCAACATAGGTGCGTAAAGACTGGTTTGGACAAGTTTATGGCTCCAAATTGTGCTTTGTGTATATTTCCAGTAACTTGACTTTGGAAAAGTCCCCACTAAGTCATCATTTTCCATTAGAAGATATAAAGATCTACATAGCTTTTAAAGCATTCAGCGTAGCCGTACTAAATGAATGTGTGCAGGTAACCAGGAGACTAAGATAGAGATGGCAGCTGCTGTGTAACTTGCAGAAATAATGTCCTTTAATACTGTAACAGGTGCTGGACTATGACTCACACAAAAATATAATAGTTACCTGGGTTTTCTGAAGAGGACTGGTGTGGTGCTTACAGAGAAGGCATAGAAATGTGTCAATAAAACTAGACAATCTTCACAATGGAAGCATCTTCAGAATTCGTGGGCCTTGTTTTGTATTTTTTGTAATGTACTGCCAGTGAATCTGGGCTACATTTGAAAACCTCTGCAAGAAAATCTGTTTTGTTCATGAATGATGAAAATGTCAGTACTTTATAATTCCAAATGCAGAAGAAAACTTGCACAGGGATGAAAGGTAGGTCTCTTTTAGCTGCCCCTCAAACACATATTTCAGAGTTGACCTGCACATTGATATTCCAAAATGTAATTAACTATGCATTATGGTACAATGCGTTAAGTGAATATACTACTTTTTAGTGGTGTATCAAGGTTCCTCTCCCACTCTGAACTCTAGGGTACAGATGTGGGGACCTGCATGAAAAACCTCCTAAGCTTATCTTTACCAGCTTAGGTCAAAACTTCCCCAAGGTACAAAATATTCCACCCTTTGTCCTTGGATTGGCCGCTACCACCACCAAACTAATACTGGTTACTGGGGAAGAGCTGTTTGGACGCATCTTTCCCCCCAAAATACTTCCCAAAACCTTGCACCCCACTTCCTGGACAAGGTTTGGTAAAAAGCCTCACCAATTTGCCTAGGTGACTACAGACCAAGGCCCTTGGATCTGAGAACAATGAACAATCCTCCCAACACTTGCACCCCCCCTTTCCTGGGAAATGTTGGATAAAAAGCCTCACCAATTTGCATAGGTGACCACAGACCCAAACCCTTGGATCTGAGAACAATGAAAAAGCATTCAGTTTTCTTACAAGAAGACTTTTAATAAAAATAGAAGTAAATAGAAATAAAGAAATCCCCCCTGTAAAATCAGGATGGTAGATACCTTACAGGGTAATTAGATTCAAAACATAGAGAACCCCTCTAGGCAAAACCTTAAGTTACAAAAAAGATACACAGACAGAAATAGTTATTCTATTCAGCACAGTTCTTTTCTCAGCCATTTAAAGAAATCATAATCTAACACGTACCTAGCTAGATTACTTAATAAAAGTTCTAAGACTCCATTCCTGGTCTATCCCCGACAAAGACAGAATATAGACAGACACACAGCCCCTTTGTTTCTCTCCCTCCTCCCAGCTTTTGAAAGTATCTTGTCTCCTCATTGGTCATTTTGGTCAGGTGCCAGCGAGGTTACCTTTCGTTTCTTAACCCTTTACAGGTGAGAGGAGCTTTCCCGGGCCAGGAGGGATTTCAAAGGGGTTTACCCTTCCCTTTATATTTATGACATGGTGTGATAAATTAATTGTGTAATTGTACTATAAGTAGGGTCTCACATGTGGTAGTACTATACATTATTATTCTAAAAGAATAAAGAATTATGCTAATAAGTACAGGACAATCAGTACTGTAGTGATACATGACTACAATCAATAGATCATGATCATGACAGTATTTTGACATCATCAGTCATTTTTGTATCATGTTGTATTAAGTTTCTATTAGCTTAGTGATGTCAGTATTTATTGATCTAAGAGGTAAATACTGACCTCTGTTAAGCCAATCTAATTGGTTAGCCTTGTTTCAGACCTCAGGATAGCTGACCTCTGAGGAGGTAAACAAGCAAACAAAAACTTACTGGCTCATCATATGACTTTTCAGACTGCCAGGAATCACTGTTTTCATCTTGTATGTAATAATTTGCATTGATAAGACACTGTGTGGGCAGGGCAGGAAGAATATTACCATGTAATGGGACCTGTGTTATACATAACAGAATCTTTGCTGTTGTGGAACACTAAAAAATTGCCTCTGAGCTCATTGGGAAGAAGTAGTCAGTCACATCCTGGCAGGGCCCTTCATTCACCAGTAATACAAGGCTGCAGGTGGAAAACTGAAACTATGGAACGGTTGTTGCCTATTTGTTTTTAAGGGATAGAAGGGCATCTCATGACGCAGGCAAAAAATAATATGCTGGAACGCTCCACACTTGTTTGGAAGATGATTTTTTTTTTCCATTATCTGGGAACAGTTTGCAATGCAGTGCCAGCTGTTCAGATTTTCCATCACACACATTATATTTCCAGTGTTAGAATCTGCTCAACAAGTCACTTTCAGAGTCCTTTTTTACTATAGTATTAAAATTAATTTTGTGCCGTGCTTTGAGGATGAAAAACCATGTAACTGCTAAGCATGATTAGACTCAGTTAGTTTGTGTCAATATCAGTGCTTATGGGGTTTATTGTGGCTCTAGTGGAAGGCTGAAACCTAAACTACCTACAGCAATTAGAAACATAATACTAACAACAACTAGGCCTAATGTGGTTAAACCCCATTTTAAATAATTATACTCAAAGATTAGGTTTTTTGATAAAGAAAGGAAATCTCCCCAATTTCATCCTTCTCTAACCCTGTTCTCTTCCTCTTATTACAAATACACAGTACCTTTTCACATCATTATGCATGCTTTAAAGGACAAGGCTTATAAAATATTGCTAAGGGCCAGATCTAGATTTTAGACCACACTGTACCTCAGAACACAGCTCTTTTTGAATAAAAAGAAAGATGTCTAGCATTTGTTTCCTAATTCATACCCTTTAACAATATATCATAGTCGCCATGGCTCCAGTTTCTATTTCTATGTATTTTTAATGCTGCTAAGATACAAAGACCACTTTTTCTGAAGTCAACTTTCTTCCTTCATGGAAAAAACTAGAAGTGGACTGGGATCCCACATCATAACCAGGCACGATATGAAAGGCTCAGTTGTCATCTCTCATATATGAGGCAAAGCAACATTTATCTTGTAAAATCTGCTGCAAAGGATTTTAAATAAAAAAAAAATGTGACCCCCTAATAGGACTGGAAGTCGACGTCTTTGATAAATACAGCAGATGCTTTGGGCCTGCTTCAGCGCCTATTAATGTCAATGGCATGATTTCCCCTGCCTTCAACAGCTAGAGGGGACTAGCTTTTTATGAAGTAGGCAACACAGTTGGTTGGAGGGGTGAAAATGGGCTGAGTTTACAGGAGTTAAAAAAAGTCACTAGAGTGCTCCCAAAAATGTACTGAGAATCCCAAGGCACTAATAAACAAGAGGGTTTTGTACACTTTGTTGCTTCTTTAGGCTGAGCATATTGTACCCCAGGAGCTCCTTGTATCCCTTCATTCCCCCCCCCCCCCAACCCAAGTGCCCTATGTTCCACCCTCTCATCCCCATCCATTGCAGGAACCCCCCTGCAGCCCCCCCCCTCCCCTCCCTTATATCAGGGGCCCTGTGTGCCCCCCCACACTTCCCTGTATGCCAGGGGTCCTATGTGCCCCCATGTCCCCTCTCCCCATACCAGGGTTCCCCCATTTGCTCCCCCATGCCAGGGGCTCTGTGTTGACACCCACCCCCATTCCAGCTGCACACAATCCTTTTCCCCTACCATTTTTATCAACTGGTTCACTGAGCTACAGACAATTACAGAGGTAGTTGAAGCTGATGGCTCTGTCAGGGGCTCCACGTGTCCCCCATTCCCTCTTCTGAGTGTAACCAAAATCAACAGTGTTCTGTCTGTTGAGGTCTAGCTCATTCCCCAAACGGCTGAAATGTACGGGATGCAGTGTTCAAAGGCATCATGTTACACTTAACATGACAGCATTTCTGTCTGTAAGACCTCACTTGGCTTGGCCAAAAATCAAAAACATGGCCTAGAAGGACAAATGAAGCATTTCCTAATTCATACCAAGATCTACACGTATTTAAAAATTACATGCAAAGCAGTCATTTACTGACCCTGATCATCAGGTCCAGCTGAACTGTGCTTGGTATAGGACCTGGGGGAGGGAGAAGCTGTATGCCAACTTTGTGCTCCCTGACTCATGAGGCTGCTGCTGGGGTGGTGGGTGAAGTTGGACCTCTGCTCTAAGGTACATTATGCTGTCATTGACAGCAGCCAGTACCAGCTGCTTCAGAGGCAGACACACAAAACCCTGCAGTAGGCAGTTATGGGATAATCTGCACACAGGAAAGTTTTTTTCCCTAACCCATACTCGTGAAAGATTGGTTTATGCCCTGAAGCATGAGGAACTAGACAGCCCTTCCAAAGCACACTTATTTTTTTCAGTATTCCATTATGTCTAATACATAATAGTACAAGCCACATTCTTCGGACAAATCTACTGCACAAACGCCATCATTTTTAATAGAAGTATTACCTCCAGCCGACACCATGGCTCACTGATGTAATCAGGGACCTTACAATACATTTTTAGTGCTACCCCCCTCCCCCCCCGTTGGTAAGTTTCAGCCAAGTAAAAGAAATGCATCAGCTATTACATTTTTTACTCCCATTGTTCTGCTCTGTGAAATTAATTTCGATCCTGTCATGTTGTCTTTAAAACCTCAGCATCACTGAGCAGGATTTCCTGACATGTTTCATTGCTTAGCAGAGAGTTCTGGATTTCTGTGAGGTAAGGACAGAAGAGGAAGCCAGGAACTCTGTTCTTGACCAGCTCCTTGAGCTGTGATTTATATGTTTTCTCAGTGCTAACTACTTTACTCCAATGATTGTTCTCATTCTGTGTTGGTATTTCTTACTTTACATTTTATGACTCTGCAGTTCATAGTCTATGAAGCTACATCTACTTTACAGCAGACCAGGGGACCAGATCCCAGACTATGACTCTGTCCCTTTTGCATTGCTCCAGCAGCACAAAGGGAATGGACAACTGCCTTATTATGGGAGATAAGGATTCCCCTGATGTAGGGGGATCTCCAAGAGGCATAAAACTAGCATAGGTGGTGGTATACGTAGCCTCTGCTTCCCTTTCCTCTCACTGCGCTCTGGAGATCTCTGGTTGGTGAAGTAGTCCATATGGGAAAGTAAGCTGGCATATTTTACAGCAGCCCTGAGTCTCCTCGTTTAGTCGCACATTCAGGGAAGCGGAAAGGCTTCTCCTGCCACTCCTCAGGCCCTGGACCAAGCAGAACTCAGTTGGCCATGGAGATCTGACCCTTTCTGATTATAATTGAGATGTGAACTAATCATACTGCTCCTTGGCAGGCAAAACTCCCCCTGAGGTCAATGGGAGTTTTGCCTGCATAAAAGACTGAAGGATCTGGTCCATATATGAGTCACAGCGTAACTAAATAATTCCAGTAAAACAGTGTGTGTGTGTGTGTGTATATATATATTGCATATAGAGCTAGAAAATAGAGGTGGGAATTTATAGAAGTGCTCAGCATTGGCCTAATTCTAGCTCTACTTTTCTCCTCCAGGCCTGAAGAAGAGCTCTGTTAAGCTCAAAAACTTATCCCTTCCACCAACTGAAGTTGGTCCAATAAAAGATATCATCCCACCCACCTTGTCTCTCATGGAATACTACAGTCATTTTAGGACACTGTGATCTTTTCAGGACCAGGAAATTTAGAGGTCAAGATCCAGTGTGTGATTACAAAAGTGTCTCATGGCTAGCACTTAAAGTGTCCTGTGAAGAACAACAATGTGACTAGAGGAGAACAGTGTGTCCAGTTCCGAAGCTTTCAAAAGGATCGTGCAACCTCTCAGTCCTCTAGTTGCTGATTACGGTTCTGAGAATCTCCAAAGTTTCCAAGTTTAATCTTCTTCCCATGAGGTTTTAGTTCATGTCACAGCCACCAACCTGAATCTGAGCCTGAACAGAACTCTCCTGGGAACACACAAAGGTAAGTGTGAGTGACTGTCCCAGAACACTCCAAGGATTTGGTGGTCCAGGGAGTGAAATCTGAGGCTACCATAGAGCACCAACCCAATCACATCAAACTAATGCAGACTGCTAGGTTTATTTATTTATTTTAAATGAGTATCCCTGTGGCATGTTCCAGAAAAAAGCACAGCCCCAAGTTCACGGTAGTAAAATGAAAATGTTAATTCTGTTGTGTAACAACTGAGTGTATGCCCCTATGTACAAGCAGAAGGATCACCTCAAACTGAAAGGAGGTAGCTCAATATGATGATGTTGGTTTGATGAAAATCAAAAGGCCACATCTTTCAGACTGAGGCAGTACCGAACCTGCTGGCTTTTGGGTACAATGCATTCCTGAAGCTGTCACATCACTTGGGGTCCTGAGTTATGGAAAAAGTAACTGGAACAGTGTATACCCTAGGGACACTGGGTTTTAATTTTGATACATAGTAAGTCATTTCTCGTAAAGGAAGAATTTTAAAAGATCCCCATAAGACTGTTAGCCTAAATTGGCATAGTTTCAATGACCTCAGTGGAGCTATGTCAATTTACCTAAGGGTTCTGGATTCCTTTACTGGAGTGGGTACAGGACTTATACAGCAATGGGTGGGACGTTGCTTCCCTGCAATATTTTGTCTATTATTTAGGGTTTGATTCTGCCATCTTCTCTCATGGTGAGTAGTAAATTATTGCAAAAACAGTCAATCCCATTGGCTGAAATGGAACTACTTGCAAGTATGTTGCTATTCAATGAGAGGACAAAATCTGTCCCTTAATGCTTGAGCTACATTTGTACAGCACTAACTGGCACTGGAGTTAATCTGGATACAATTTGAAATATGAAGACCAGGACATGGTGATGGTTTGGTGAAATAATTCTGGAGCTTTTCAAATATCTTAATTACAGTTGTGCCAGATTTGCTGAAAACACCTCTTGGAGGGGTACTGTGTTTTTCTTTTTATATTTCTCACCTTGAAATACATGTAGCATTTTAACTCCATTATATTGTTGAACAAAAAATAAGCAACCATGATTGCCTTGTAAAATATAACTACATAACAGATATTAGGTTAATTTTAAATTGTAAAAAAAAAAAAAATAGAAATATGCTAATTGCCAGGAAAGGTTAACTTTCTGGTACCATTTTGCCCCTATGGTCCACAATTAAGTGACCACATAATGCACTGAAATGGTTTTCATGGTTTATCAATGTACTGTCCTTGAACATTTTTATGCATCAGAGCTGACTCAGTTGTCTTCTTATAACTGCAGTTATTCTGTTCTTGGATTCATTCACAGAAGACGCTCTTTCCCTGGGAGGGTGTGGTGGAGTTAGAGCTGGCAAACCCACTTTACCACTGCTTTTGTGTTTATTGAAGGCTGGTGCATTAGCAGCTCTTGAAATACTACACAGGCCTGAGTGTGTGATTCCTTTCCCAGAGTTTGGGCTCGTAAGGCTCTTCTGTCCATGATTACTGACCAGTGCAGCACAGGAGATTAGGCTGCCCTGACTGAGTGAACATTGTGACAGTGGGAAGTTTCCACTGAGCCTCTTCAGTTCAAATACTTGTTCTCTAGCTTGAGTCAAAGCTTCAGTTAGCTCATAGCGTTCCTCACACTCTCTACGCACCGTTTCCTGGAGAAGAGAGTTCTGCAAATAGAAAGAAACACATACTTTATGAAACACCATCACTCTAAAAGGGATAGATGCTGGGTGCTTACTGAACTCCTCAAACATAGGGTACTGGTGATCAGAGGGTATATGTTCACATATAGGGTGAGTTGGTAAAATTATGACTATACTACAAAAAAAAAAATCAGATACCCAATTTTCTAATTTTTCAGTTGTCTGGGGTCAAAACCATTCCACTGTACTTGGAACACAATGAGGCATAACCTGACCTGCTGACAAGTGAGGATTTGCTTTAAAATGACTACATAAATTAAATCAGTACTTGGCTCAAAGACTTGTGGATGAGTTGGTCTGAATAGTTCAGATGGATAGCAGGAGAGAGAGATTGTGTTTTCTTGCTAGTAGAATGCTACTACATAGGCATTCGGTGGCTAAAATACGACTTTCATATGCCATATCTCAAGCTGCTCCCACTGTTAAAATCATGCTAAATGTTTTCTATAGCTATACTTAGTCATGCTATTGGGACACTTCTGTTTTATTTGCAGTCTTTGCATAAGATCTATTCTAAAAGGGGAAATTGTCAAGTAACAATTTATGAAAGTTATTGAGGAATAATACTGTGGAACATTTAATCTGCTGAAGCAGTAAAACACTTCAAGGAAGTTTATTTTGTACAGTGAGTGGTTAGAAAATGCTTTTTTTCATATTTGACCTTTCTTTAAAACCAGAGAACTACATTTTTTCACCTTTCCTGTCACATTTATATTATTTTCAAGCACGACTGAATTAATGAATTTTTATATGAGGCTCAGCAATTTGCCCCATCAGTTCTGATATTCACTGTGTCATTCCAAAGCCAGTGACTATGGATGCACAAAGTCTTAGATTTGCATTGAGTGAAACGACAATCTACTTGCCTCAAAACACCATCACTATGGCAATTTGCTTTCATTCTCACCAGGAGGAAAGGGGAACAAGAGGAAGTATCCCTGAGTTACAATCACAAACCTCTCCCCATCTCCCACCCTGGGAGAGAAGAAGGGGATGCTTGTTCTTGGGACAAAAGGAAAAGACAAGGAGAAAGGGAAGGAAGGAGAAAGAAATAAGGAGATGAAGACTGATTAAAGTACTTCTCGTGTCACCATCCAATCACCCAAAAATGGGGTGTTCATAGAATTTCAGCAGAGGGAAGGGAAAGAGAGGTGAAGAGAGAAGTAAAGGGAGGGGAGAAAGGAAAAAAGGGGAGGGGACAAGAATAGAGTGGGGGAAGAGATAGCTCAGTGGTTTGAGCATTGGCCTGCTAAACCCAGGGTTGTGAGTTCAATCTTTGAGGGGGCCATTTAGGGATCTGGGGCAAAAATTGGGGATTGGTCCTGCTTTGAGCAGGGGGTTGGACTAGATGACCTCCTGAGGTCCCTTCCAACCCTGATATTCTATGATTCTATGACTAGATAGGGGACAAAAAGAGAGGTCAGTATGCCACCACTTAAAGATCTGTACATAGTGCAGCAGTATAAAGGGAAGAGAGGGAGAAGAATCCTATGCTGTAAACAATCAGATTTAAGTGAGTGCAGCTGAATGGAGCAACTGACTTTAGGCAAAAAGGCCTGGAGAAATATGAGATGACTTTGACATTATGAGGAGGGAAAAAATGGCAGAAACAGAGCTAAAGATGTGGTCAGTGTTGGGCTCAGTCATTCTGAGGACTGAAGGGACCTTCATTAGCTAAAACAAAATCACAGCAATATAATCAATTTGTTAAAGAATAAAGGAGGTAATAGAAGATTTAAAGGCTGAGATAGCAAACATATATCAAGGATGAAAAGTTGGCTACCCTGAAATGGCATAAAATGGGAAATAATCAAGACAGTTTCAAACTTGGCAGAAAACAGACCACCAAGCTATAAATACAAGATGTTGCAATGCTCCAGCTCTACTCCTTCAGGTCCCATTTTCTCAGAAGCAAAATGACCACTTTAGTAGTAGAATTTTATAAAGATAGGTCTAGACAGTGAAAAATGCCTGCAAAGCAGGCACAGTAAGCCAAGTTTACCACATCAACATGCCTGGCCTCACCTGAGTATCACTCACAAAAGAAAAGCAAAAAGGGGTACGCCTACACTGCAGTAAAAAAACCTATGGGCTGCGAGACTCAGAGCCCGGGCCAATTGACTTGGGCTCTGGGGGCTCAGGCTGTAGGGCTGCAAAGTGCAGACGTTTGGGATTGGGTTGGAGCCTGGGCTCTGAATCCTTGTGAGGAGGGAAGGTTTTATCAGCCGAGGCTCCAGCCCAACCCCAATTTTTAGCCCCACAGCTCGAGCCCTGCGAACCAGAGTCAGCTGACCCAAGCTAGCCCTAGCTGGGCCGCGGGTCTTTTATTGCAGCGTAGATGTACCCAAAAGAGACTGCTTGCAGGGAATGCATCCCTATTGTGTCTAGGATTTCATAAGACAAGAAATATTGGACAGAAAAAGAAGAAATGTTTGGAATTGTTTGATGCAACAGAGGCAATGGCTGTCTGTGCATATTTGCATTATTCACACTGGTTGCATTATTCATTGTGAAAAAATTATCCAAAAAGCTAGCTTTTTTTCTTGTATGCAAAATAGTTGTAAACTGATTTCTGTGAAACATTTTATGCACTCCCATATACATGGTGTACAAGTACAATTTTTTTCTAATTAATTATCTCAAATATGAATAAGATTGCTAGATGGAATATTACTATCATGTTTAAAGTGTTTGTAATAGTCCATGTTTTCTATTTTGAAAAAATCCAGGGTTCCTTTAAATTATATCTTTAGAATGTTGTTAAACATGAGGTGGAAGGAGAGGTGCCTTCAAAGACCTGAAAGGGATGAGTATTCTTGTAATAATGCACTAACAGGGGTTTTCACACTAATTATTTCAAAATTTGTTCATAAAATTTGCTTTTCATTTGATTTACAGATTATTCATTTTAAAGACTTTTAAAATTAACACACTAGAGTTGAAGATTTTAGTTTATTCTAAAAGTCTGCACTTCTTTTACATTGATCTAAATTGCACGTTTGTAACATGATAATAGAATAGTACACACATATTTAATACTAAATGTAGCAGGGCATGTCTTTGGTCAAGTTCCTACCTCCTCTTGAGCCTGACTCAAATTCTGAATCAGCTCTGCTTGCTCCTGGGTTAATTTTTCCAGTTCATCTGACTTCTCTTTAATTTCTTTCCTCATGCCCTCTGATAATGAATCACTGTTGTTCTGTTCCTTCTTCAGCTGAAATTCAAGCTTAGTAACCAGCCTTTTAAGGCTTCGCATTTCTTCTTCCTTATCTCCATCTTTCTCTGTAAGTTTGACCTGGGCTTCCTGAAGCTGGTTTTTAAGAATTCCCACTTCCATCCTTAGGCTGTTGATGGCACTGGATATTAATTCAGGTATCTGTATGATAAATCGTACATTAGTTCACATGCAATTATTTATTTGGTTACGTAGAAATTTGATACCAGACAAAAGGAGCTCTGAAAGTGAAGATGTGTAGCTCCTAACAGGTACAAATGAACAATACCACTACTTTGGACTTATAGAATACCCCTCAAGGATGTCAAAGTGCTTTTAAAATGTAAGAAAACTCAGGCACAGAGAGATTTAAGTGATTTGCCTAAGGTCAAATAGTGAAACTGTGCTAGAAATGGGAAAAAGTCTTTTGATTTCTAATCTCAATTTCAACCTCTAGAGCAAGTAGATAGTCTTTTTTAAAAAATAATATATAGATACTATGAAAATAAAATGTTTTATTTTCAACTGTTTAAACATTGGCTTAAAATAATGCATTTGAAATAAACATAATAAAAATCCCTTTCTTGATTCTCCAAATGTCTCAAAGGATGTCTAAAACTTTTGGAAAACTATTTTCAGTTTTTATATGAATTTTGGAAAACTCAGATTTGGATAAATAGGATTCAGATAACTGGTGGTTTACCTGGCTAGAAAAACATCTGAAAAGAGAAAGGAATAGAAAATTGTATTGAATGAAAGAAATTAACATAGATAAAGGGAGAACTAATGGACTCAATACTTGGCTTTGTCCAATAAACACTAAACTCAGGTAAGGAAGGAGAAACTACTGGGGATACCTCTATGCCAGCCCAGTATGGTTCAGAGTAGTCCAAGGGCTTTGATTTTACTTTTAATTAAATAAATTGTGTAAGAAATATAGTTTGATTTTTTTTTAATTCAGTTAGCCTATTGTATGACATTGCAAGAAAAATCAACATGTCAAAAAACTATAGCTAGGAGAAATCTGGGTCTGAGTAAATGCAAAAATATCTACCCTATAATACCTTTAAATGAAATAGCTATATGCAAAATGTGTTTGCTCTGTTCCATTTCAAATAATACAAAATGTACTGTATATACTAGAACAGGGAGAAAGTGTAATGACATGCTAGTAACCTATCTAGATGAAGAAACACAATCTAAGGGGATTAGGTTCCCCCACCCCACTCCTTTTTGTCTCCAAGGTATATTATCTACTGTTGCAACACCAACTTCCTTTCAATTGCTCCAAACCTTCATCCGTAGTTCCTCTTGATCTTTCTGATATTTTGCTATTAATTCTTGGTGCTTTTGTCTTTCAATGTCTAGTTCCATTCTAGCGTCTTCTTTGAGCCTGAAAATCTCTTCTGTGTGTCGTGTTTGGTCTTTAGCTAGACCAATTTCCATCTAGATAAGAAAACGCACTGTTTTTTAAATAAAATATACCAAGTTATCTTATAGCATTTTCACACTGAGAATATTCTTAGTTAATATAAGGTTTAGCAGACTCAAATGGTTTGAAGTTCAAATTCAATTCAGATACATTTCCAAAGTTTGGATGCTTATCCAATATATGTCTGAATTATTGGAAACGGTAGAGTATGCAAAACTGGCAGTGTTACCAGCTCTTAACTTCCACTGACTTCACAGCAATCTGAGGGCATTCAGCTCCCCATAGGCGACAGACAGCATTTTGCAAGATCAGGCCTCCAGACTGGCAAACTAATGAGAAATTCCCGCAAAATGTTGACGCTACTTTTTCTGGCCCTAGACAGAAATCAGAATGGTATCAACATGTCCATCCGCAGCAGACAGAGTATCATTTACGTTGCATTAAGTATGCATTTGGATTTTTGGAAATATGCATATCTATATACTCTTGGGGCTCATGTACTATAAAAACAACTACACATTTTTACAAAGTAAATCAGAAACTACAAATTCTTCCTTATCTAAATAACTCATCAAGACTACCAGTAACCCAATACCTAATTTCACACACACCATCCTAAATCACCCCCTTCTCAAAAGCCTGGGAAACCAGATAGGCCTTGCATTTTGCTCTTAAGATCAGCAGACCAGGGGGAAAGACAATTTCTCAGCTGAAGCCATTTTGCCACCAGCCTCTTTGTATTAAAAACCAAGAAGCCATTAGCTTGAGAACCTCACCTGACCTCACCTGCCATGGTATCACATGGGGAGAGAAGCACTCTTTCGGACAGTCATAACCCTGGCTTAAGAGGTTACAAACAACTTCTTGAATTACATATGAAAATGAATCATAAGTGAGTGATGATGTTGCAGCACAGGTCTAATTTGCTCCCTGAAAAACGCACCACTGAACAAATGGCTGCCATATTCTGCACTATCTGATATTCCCTAGTGGGTTGGGGATTTGTTGAATAATCCTTCTAAATGTAATGAGATGAAATGAAGTGTGAAGGAAGGACACAGAGGTGGTTGGACCAAACTATTACTTTTCCTTTCTGGGAAAAAAAAAAAAAGAATAACTCATTGTGGTAATGCTAGATTATATAACCCTTAGCTGGGTTAACAAGGAGGACTATTTTGCCAGCAAGGCTTACACCTGCAAGTAAACCTCTGCTCATTATATTATTATTTTTTGAGCTTGAAAACCAGTACACTTCACAAACACCCAGTTACTTACCTGTGCAATAACTGTTGTTCTTCAAAATGGATTGTGCACATATGCATTTCACTGTGCCCAATGAACTCTCAAACAACAACTTTTGCTAGCAGTGCCAGCAAGCAACGCATGTACCCTCGACTGTCCTTGTGCACTGAGCCAAAGATATAAAAGGGCCTGGCCACTGTCTCTCTCTCTGTTCCTTCACATGGCCAGGGTATCGTACCTGAAGTGGCAGGGGAGGTGGGAGAGTCATGGAATGTCTATGTGCACAACATACCTCGAGAACAGCAGTTACTGTACCAACAAGTAACCACTTTTTCTCCTTCCGGTGATTGTGCACATACATGTTCTACTGTGAGGTGACTCACCAGAAATTTCCGGACAGGGTGTGGGACTTCCCATTATTTGAAGAGCGACTAACACTGACTTGCCGAAGTCTCATCTCAGGAAGTTTGAGTAAGAGAGTAGTGTCTGGAGAAGTCTTGTACACACAACCATGTTGCTGCTTTGCAAATATCCACGACAGGGGTGTTGCTCAAAAAGGCTGATGAAGTAGAATGAGCCCTAATGGACTGGGCTGTTATCCTTGGTGGAGGACATACCTTTGCCAACTTAAACGTAGCAAAACTCGATAGTCAGAAATCCAACAAGAAATACATGTTGTAACAGGTTGCCCTTTAATCCTCTCAGCGTAGGATACAAAGAGTTTGGGAGAGGATCTGAAAGACTGTGCAGTACAAGTAAAGTGCCAGAGCCCTTTGGACAGCCAATTTATGAAGCTTTTCTTCATCCTTGGAAGAATGAGGCTTTGGAAAGAACACTGGCAAATGAATAGTCTGGTTGAGGTGCAATGATGAAACCACCTTTGGCACAAACTTAGCATGCAGACTAAGAGGGACCTTGTCTTTGTGGAATATGTGAAAGGAGAATCAGCTAAAAGTGCCTGTAGCTCTGACACCTTCCGAGCAGAGGTAACTGCTACCAGAAACACTATTTCATTGATAACAGTGGAAGAAATGTTGTTCCCAAAGGTTCAAAGGGGAGCCCATCAAGCAAGACAATACTACATTCAGGTCCCATAAAAATACTGTATCAGATACAGGAAAGTACAAGGGAATTCGCCCCTTTGAAAATCTGGATTCCAAGGAAGTGAAAAGATAGAATACCCATCCACTGGTGGGTGTACTGCAGAGATGGATGCTAGATGGACTCTCACTGAACTGACAGAGATGCCAGAGGATTTCAGCTGTAACAGACGGTATAGTATATATCTAGTCTCTGTGCTGTTTGGTGATAATTGGTGAGATTCCACCCAGATTGAAAACCTTTTCCATTTTAATGCATGTGTGGCTGTGGTGGAATCCTTTCTGCTGCTCACCAAAATGGCCTAGACATCTCAGGAACAAACTCTCTCCTCATTGTTCAACCAGAGATCATCAATGCTGTGAGGTGCAGAGATTGTAGTTTGGGGTGCACTGACTTGCCTTGTGTAACCGTGCCTTCTTGGGTCACAACTGAAAATGCCAAATTCAGGACAAACTGCTAAGAAACAGGGCAAACACAGGAAACCCAATTAACATCAAGTTAATGTAAATACTAATGTTTTTCATAGTGTAGAATCTTGGCATTTAGCCATGAAAGCAATAGGGTAGTGTGCCTCAGTTTCCCTTCTTATACAGCACATTAGGTCTGCAATGTCTTTTCTCCTGTGTACAGTTTCAAGACTAGTTACAGGCAATAACTGTGAAATATCAATATCACAAGGCCTTTTAACATAAAGTGTGTTCTTATGTATCACTGTTAACATGTTCAAGGGTTTTTCCAAAAGATTAGGCACAGTGTACATTTTTACAGTTCTTGGTATTAGCAACACATTAGTCACAAGAATTAATTAGCATTAATATTAACATCAAATTCATTTCAAGTGTACATTTACAATCATTTTTGTCATGCCACGCCTTCTGCTCAATACCATTGCAGCTTTGGCAATTTAGGGTTAACCTGTGGCTTTTATTTGTAAGGTTTAGTTTTTCCCTTCCTCCCCATTCTGGAGGGTCAAAATCTGAGCTCTTTGGTGTAACAGAATCCACTGACTGGCCAGATGTGTCCTCTTTGCTCAGGGCTATGGGCAAGTCTTTCTCAGGGCAGTCAGTCAGGTAATTTGCATCAACACAGACACTAAGCCTGTTTACCAGTTTTCAGATACTTAATCATTACCAATTCCAAGGCTGGACTCTGTCTTAAAGAGATACCATCCATTTTCACTAGCATGTTAGACTTAAGATTCTTTTGTCCTTCCATTACGAATCTCTGCTTCCATATGGAATCAGATGTTGAGTCCACTAAGACAGTACAAGACATATCAAAAGTGTCTAGAGATTAGAGTTTGCCTGCCATCCTCTGTATTCTCATAGGCAAAGGAACTAAGGGTGCGGGGGGTGCTGCAGCACCCCCAATTTTTGTGCGGGGTCCCGGCCCTGCTGTCCCAGTGCCTGGGGCTCTGCTCCTGACCCCGCACGTGGGGTCCCAACTCCCAACTGCAGGACCCGCACCTGGGGCTCTGTTTCCAGCCCTGCATGCAGGGTCCCAGCTGCCGCTGGACCCCTGCCCAAGGCTCTGCTCCCAGTCCCACATGCAGGGCCCTGGCTGCTGCTGGACCCGCGCCCGGGGCTCTTTCCCCAACCCCGCACATGGGGCCCCAGCTACTGCTGGATCTGGGCCCGGGCTCTTTTCCCAGCCCCACACACGGGGCCCTGGCTGCCGCTGGACCCACGCCTGGGGCTCTGTTCCTGGTCCTGCGGCTCAGCTCCTGGCTGCCACCAGATAGGTGAACATTTCTGTTACAAGTTGGTTCTGCTGGTAGAAAAGGAACCCTTTGCATATGTTCTAAGGGTCCAACCACCAATCCAAGACTGAAGCCCTCATGCAAGTATGCAAATCTGCAAATGTCTGCTTGGATGATATACCGAGTGAAGGCAGGCCTGTAGCCATCTGAGGTGAAGTCTGGCATGCTGAGTCACGTATGTGCATGAGGCCAATAGTTGTAGATACAGCCCACTGTGTTGTCCCTAGGTTGGACTTGAGGCTTTTGGATAGAGAGACTATGGACTGAAACCTGCCCATCAAAAGATAAACCATGGCAGTTGTGGTGTCTACATCTGTTCCTATGTAACATGTTCAGTGTATCAGTTTTAATGCTGATTTCTCTATATTCAGTTTTAGGCCTAGATGAGAGAATAGATGTCTGATGAGGAGGATGCTGTGTTGGATGTGAGTGCTTCACATTCCCCAAACTAACCAATCATCCAGGTAGGGAAATATTTGAACACCTACATGGTGCAGATGTGCCAAGACCACTGTCATACTCTTGGTGAACAGCCTTAGAGCTGAAGGTAGGTCGAAGGGTAGTACCATGTATTGGTAGTGTTTGTTGCCCGACATCAATCAAAGATACTTTCTGAGGTCAAGGTGCATTGCCACATGAAAGTAAGCATCCTGCCAAACAAAGGGAGCACTCCAATGTCGAAGGAAGGGATAATAGATACAAGGGTTGCCATCCTGAAACTAATTTTTTGATAAGAAAACTGAACTGATTTAGGTCCACAATGGGTCAAAGACCACCTCTCCTTTTGGTAATCAGGAAGTACTGGAAATAGGTGCCTTACCCTCTGTGTTTGTATTGGTCCCATTTCCAAAAGAGACTGTTCTTCCTGAACTAAAACAGTCTTGTGAGATGGGTCCCTCAAAAGAGATGGGAAAGGTGGACTACGGAAAGGGAGGGAGGTGAACTGGAGGACATATCCCTCCTTTACGGTTTGAGCACTGACTTGTCCAAAGTAATCTCTATCCATGTACCATAAAAAGAGGGGGAGGTGCTTTCCACATAGTGGAAGGTGAGATACGGTTAGCGTGTAGTCCTCACCTCAAATGTCAAAATGACTGCTTCAAAGCCGACAAGATCTGGTGAAAAGGGCCTACTATAAATTATGCTGATTGGCGATGTCTGGGAAGCTTAGATCTCCTAGAGGTCTCAGCTCATAGAACAATCTGTATTGAGTCTGAGGCTTGAACTCTGTTGTCTGTCCTCTTGTGGTCAAGTTCTGAAGAGCAACACACAGTCTTTTTCAGGAGTTGCATCTTAAGGTGAAGATCCCTCCACTTCTTCATCCTTGTTGGGAAGAAGGTAGAAGTAGGACATATATCCCTCACCTACGTAAATTAGGCAGCTTTAATAACTATCACTGACAGAAAAGGAGTACTTGTGGCACCTTAGAGACTAACAAATTTATTTCAGCATAAGCTTTCGTGAGCTACAGCTCACTTCATCAGATAAGCGAAACCTTATGCTCAAATAAATTTGTTAGTCTCTAAGGTGCCACAAGTACTCCTTTTCTTTTTGCGAATACAGACTAACATGACTGCTACTCTGAAACCTATCACTAACAGGGATCATGATCCCCCTGTACATAGCATGTTGCTTGAACCCTGGGGATTTTTCCATAGTTCTCTATTCTGGGGGTTTTCTAACTACCTAGCCTAGCTAATCTATACTACACAAACAATAAACCTAACTACAATATACAAATAAGATACAAATCTCTTTTCTAAAGGTTGGCTACTCAAAGCTGAAGAGCAGAGGGTAGCTACAACTCTTGCCAGGGAGGCGGATGCCATGCCCCTTTATACTCTCGGCTCAGTACATGAGGACAGTGGGGGCACGTGCTCTCCCTGCTGGTACTGGAGTGCCTTGTGCACACATACTCCTACACTGGAACATATATGTATATAATCACTTGGAGGAAAATGAGGCTTTTACTGTATTACCAATATGCCATGCACTGAACATTAAAAATACAAAATACTTAAGTTTTCTTTCTTACACATACATTTTATTATTCAGCCTGTCCCACTCAGCTTTGCCCATGAATAATAATTTACCATAGTAATTGGTTTCAGAGTAACAGCCGTGTTAGTCTGTATCCACAAAAAGAAAAGGAGGACTTGTGGCACCTTAGAGACTAACAAATTTATTTGAGCATCCGATGAAGTGAGCTGTAGCTCACGAAAGCTTATGCTCAAATAAATTTGTTAGTCTCTAAGGTGCCACAAGTACTCCTTTTCTTTTTTCATAGTAATTGGGTATTTGAGATAATAACTCACATGGCCCTCACTGAGATGATATATGTATGTCTTGTGTGTGCAAGCTCAGAACTTTCTGGACAGTAGTGTCCATTGGGGCTGCATGAGCACCCCTATGTATGTCCCTGCGTGTCTCCACTTTCACTAAATCAAAAATCTGTTGCAAATCTCTGAAACATTGGAAATGAGGATGGATTAAGAATGCGAACCTATGCAGGTAATCATCAAAGAACCGCAGTTACTATGGTATGGAGTCATCATTCAGTCTCATTTTCCCCACTCTTCAGATCACCTTTAAATTGTAATCATAAATAATCATAGATACAACACCCCATTGAGATGAAGAAGGCAGCTCACATCTCTCTCAGAACTGTTGATTCATTCTGTCTGCAGATTTAAGATGAGAACTTTGCACTGGTGGTCTGCATGCAGAATAACTTCACAGCCAAAGCACCTAAATCCAAAATTAGGCACCTAAACAAGTGGCCTGATTTACAGAGGTGCTGAGCAGCCACAGCTCTCAGTTATTCCACAGGAGGCCCAGCTGTGGCAGAACTTCTTAGAATCAGGCCACCTATTTAGCAGCTTAAGTTTGAAAATTTGTTCATAATTTCTTTAAATGTAAGTTTGATTCTGAAGGAAGATTTGGATATACCCAAATCTGTGACAAATACCCTAAAGCCGTGCACTAACATAGTCTTTATGCACAGCATAGTTCTAATGGATCTTCTTGCAATTTGTTAAATGATTATAAATATTATATTAAAATACACAGTAGTATGTTAACTTCTTAATCTTAAAAAAATTGCATAACCTATCAGCTTTACAGACTGCACTTTGCTATAATTATCTAATTTCAGGTGCTAAATATCTATCAAAAACCACTAAACACTTTTTTGGGGAAAAAGAACAGGAGTACTTGTGGCACCTTAGAGACTAGCAAATTTATTAGAGCATAAGCTTTCGTGGGCTTTTGGGGGGAAGATGGTGTATATGGTCCTCCTTTCTAACAAAAAAACTCAGTCAATGTTTCAATTTTTTTTAACCAAATTGTTAAAAATTCTGTAATTGGCTATGAAACTCATATCCAGTGCTAGCCTGGAGTCAGTGTATACTGAAGCACTACAGGACCCTGAAAATAGAATTTTATATAATTATTATAAAATCATGAGACAGCTTTAAATGTGGCATCACAGAAGTATCAAAAACCTATCTTCTAGTTTATTAGATCTTAGAAATAAGAGTTTTAGGATTCAATTTATAGAAAATCATACCACAACTATTAATTACAGCAGGTTTTGCTAGAATAAAGCCTGCTGTAGGAGTTTACTTGATTAGATATTGAAATGACAATAGATAATATTATACTCTTAGAAATATTTTTGATGATTAAAAATGCACCTTAATTTGCATTTTTCACATCTAAGGAACAGTTGAAATTAACTAATATCCATAATAATGAGTAAACTGGCAATTGTTTTTCAAAGTTCTTGTTCTAGTTGCATAACAATTATTCGCAAAAAGAAAAGGAGTGCTTGTGGCACCTTAGAGACCGATGAAGTGAGCTGTAGCTCACGAAAGCTTATGCTCAAATAAATTGGTTAGTCTCTAAGGTGCCACAAGTACTCCTTCTCTTTTTGCGAATACAGACTAACACAGCTGCTACTCTGAAACATAGCAATTATTGAGTCTCTAATTATTTGTGTACCCAAAAGCAATTAAAAACCAAATAACAATTTAAACAACAAATTTTTGAAAGTTTTTTTCATTTAAGTTTCTGAAGTTTGTTCAAACGTGGATTTAAAGGATGTTTTTTAAAAGAACACTTTGTGCCTATGCAATGGCACAATGACCCTAAAAAAAGGTGACAATGTCACATTAGTTATTCTTTTGTCTGATGAGAGCATTTTCAGAGCACTTGACTTTCATCAAATTTTAATGGCTATGTTAGCAAAGATATAATTGCTCTCTCTTATTTGTACTAGTCTTTTATCTAGTTTTTATGTCAAACTGCACAACAAATTCTGATTATGCAAACTGCGTGACCTCTTACTAAAATTATATCCTGTACTAGTGAAGTTAAAACGTTTCAAGAGAGATATAAGAGATTATTATTAATAGTCCAAAAACTTTGTTGAGACTAAATAGAGTTCACGAATATAGCTTACATATTGAACCAAAAAAAGAAAATCGTAGTTACAAAAAAGTTTAAGGCTTGAGTCAGAAAATTCAAAGTTATTGTTCAACATGGTGCCTCCTTCCCACTTGATCTCTGAATTCATTGTGACAATTCTTTGCCTGGAATACCTTTTTGTGTGTGTAAAGGTGTGCTGGTCAGAAAATGGGCTGGATATTTACAGAGGCTTAAGATAGTTAAGCATCCAAATCCTATTGAAAGTCAGTTCTCTTAGCCCCTTCCAAAAATTCCAGTCTTGGTCTCCAGTTCTCCACTGTCTCACGATCTGGGTCAGGATTACAAAAGGTTATATGCTAGCCCCAGGGCATAGTACCATATCCACTGACTCCAGAGACTATTGCGAGAGAAGGGATGGTGAAGTAAGATTAGGGCAAGCACGTGAAGAGTATTACAGTTAGTGAATTAGACCGCAATCCTGGTATGACTCTGCATGGGTAGCTTAGTATATTATATAGTAAAATATACAGATCGTTTGCATGGGTAGAGGATAAAATCTAATTGACTGAACATAATATTTTTGAATGATATAAATAACACTTACAAATATACTTTTGTAAATGTACTTGATTGGTATGTGTATATTTTAAAAAAATCAGCTGGAAATACTCCCCCCAGTCTGGATCTATATACCAAGTATATATTTATTTAAAAAGGACTGAAAAATCTTGTCCAAGTATGTGGATTATAATAAATCCTGATGAACTGAAGTGAAACTTTTTTTGACATTTAAAATAAGTACATGAAATGAAGGCATTTTGTTGGTAAAAATTCCAGTGCACTTTTGTAGTTACAACTTCAAGTTGTGGGCTAAGTTGGTTGGGTTTCATACCATGATATTTTTTTAAGATTACCTAAATAGTTTAGCCTACCCCGTGTTCAAGAGGATAAGCAAAGCTTAATTTATACTTTTTCCTCACAGCTGTCAGAGGCGGAGAAAAGAAAATACACTCCCAAAAGATACCATGGAGTCTTCCCCCCCCCCCGCAGTAAGATAACACTAGGTAAGAAGGCAAGAATCCTGCAGAGGTGAGTACTGTCTCAAAGAACCTGTTGGAGAAAAGAGGATTGATGGGTATGAAGGGCCCTGATGCTGACTTATGGATGTTTATCAGAACCAAACTTTAAAGCTTCTGAAGTTTCCCCATACCTAGTTTTTAATGGATTTTTCCAGTGTTGAGGCTGGCTTAATATGTATTTTATATGCTGTGTTGCAATGAGGAAGCTGTTTTATTGAGTGTTTTATATATGAAGGGAGGCTGATTTACTGCATGCCCTACAGGTAGTCTCACTATGCTGGGATGTGCATGTTTGTTTATGTATTTTACTGCTTTTTTACTCTTTCAAGCAGGCCATGAGGAAAGTATTATTTCAATTGGGATCTCACATTTGAACGGATGTAAACTTGGAAAATGTGAAAGTTGTATTTGGCTGATCCTTTATACATAACATTCACCTAGCCATGTGTAGGTAGACGCAGGACATTTCCCCCCCTCCCTTTTCATTTCTATTACTTTAGTTTTATATACTCCACATACAGCGTGGTCTGTAACTGAACCATGATTTATTCTCTGAATTGTCAGCAGTACCCACCTTATCTGCTGCTGCTCCTGTCTGATATTGTTTTATTAAGCTTTCAATTCCTATTCGTAAGTCCTGTGACTCTCTTTGTGGGGAACACAAGTAGTGTCGGTAATGCTAGCACTATACATAAACTCTGGGAAGGGATCCAGCTTGTGGATTGTGTTAGAAGAGGTGCTTAATTTTGCCCCATCCTGCTGTAGTCCATACACTACATGAACCTACTGGCTTTTTGCATAGGAAATTCTCTTCTCTTCGTGCAGAACAGGTTTGGGGAGCATAAGTAGAGTTGAATATACCTCTCTGTGTGCCCTTGAGTTACTTTCACAATGACATAGCCCATATACATGTCCCAGAACCATGACTAATCTCTTTTCCACAGTGTGTGGGGGTGGGGGGGAGCATACATCAGAAAGCCTGTTCCTCTGCCAAGGCAATTTATCCCCAAACTTACCCAGAGCAATCAGCTCTGCCTGCCCCATTCTGCTAACTATCCTTTTCCTCATATGCAA